>NC_136057.1:1920929635-1921529635 GCF_964261635.1 Lissotriton helveticus | reverse complement strand
ACCTGTAGCATTCAGTGACTAGTGAGACAAGTCCTGAAATATCAGAGGAGATCAGGCAATTCCTGACTACGAAAGGCGCCCTAACATGTATTCCACGTCCGGTCACGTGACCGCGACATCGCCTCCCAACCACGGCCATCAAAAGAGCTAGACCGGCTCTACAACCAGACGCGCTGAGGGCGAAGGCAGTCCTGGAAGTTATCCACTCTCACTTCATCTTCTGTTTTGCCAATCACAGTCAGGCGGCCAGGCATACAGGTACCCTGGGGGATACAGGGACACCGGATCCCACAAGGGTGATCAAATCACACCCAAAGTCAGGCGGCCAGGCAGACAATTATGATACGGGATACTTGGACACCGAATCCCACCAGGGTGATCTCAATCATGCCTCAATTAATATCACTTACCTACTTGGGAGAACTATATGAACCCCACAAAGTCCACATTCATTCATCGACGGGGAGGTGAGACGGACGCAGCTAGGTTTCTCGGCGGACAGCGCACCTTGACACAGTAAGTGTATGAGTGATTGTGTGTGTGTGGATGCATTTGAAACACCTGAGAGCACTCCTCTTTGTTTAATACATCTGCATAAATTTTAAACCTGGCAAAACATCTTCTGGTTTTCTCCCTACTATTTTAGAGTGTAACTATAGGGGCCTTCCCCCACCCCTCCCATGGAGAAAGTAGTTTAGGAATCTTGGGTAAGATATGAGAGAAATCCTCTCCCATAGTTTTCAATGAGTGTATGCATGTATGAGTGGCACGTGTCATGCACTTTTTGAACCATGAGCGCTAAGCAGTATGGTACTGGATGGTTTCTTGTTAGTAACCAGTGAACACCTACATATTATGTTAGTGTTTTTTCTTCTTTTCATTTCTCCTACAGGCTAGACTTGGAGTCCCATACTAGTGTGGAGTGATAATTGACACTCCACCAAGTGGATGATCTTTATTATTAGTTTATAAAGATGGAACCCACTACAAGACAGGTCCTGATAAATGCATCGTACCCTGAGGGGACACTAGGCAGAAACATGTTGAGCATACATATCACGGTGAAGGGATAATCATTTCTCTAGGTCACTGCACACTTCTTTTAACACCATACAGTTGCATAGTTTATTAAAATTAGCCTTTTTGGCAACTGTAATGGTTTATAGATCACTTTTGCCACCCACGGACCCCCACTTAGTTTAGAAGTGCATTTCTGTCATCAGGTGTATGCCCGCCCTCTATCAAACCAAGTTTTTAGAGGGCAAGGACGGACAATGATGAAGCATGACACCAGGTGGTGTGTGAGGCCAGTCCTTCACTTTTTGTGAGATGTCCACACTGATCACTCATCTCTAAGCACCTGTAGATCACTTCACTAGGAGCAGCCCCACTTGTGTTTAACTCTTGCATATGGCCCCATCTTTCTGTAGGTTTAATTAAACCTGTATTTCTCAATGAGCATCAGTTAATGAGGCGACATCTACGTGCAACTCTTTTTTAAAGTTACGTAAGAAAGCTTGGCCCAAGATAGGCCAAAGCTACTGATTGGCAACCTTTTGTCTCAGTAACATAGCCCGACTTTTTTCAAATATTTTTTCTTGATTTTATGGAAGAATAACAAAGATATGTATTCAATACCATAAGATAACCAGATGAAGCCATATAATCAGGAACACTGTGTCGAACTCCGTATTTGATTCCCACAATCAAATCTATAAATTAATTCCATTTGATTCAATTTAAATGAAGCAAAATTACAGGCCCCCTAAGGCATTGGGCTTACCTGAATATAGAGGTCGATTAGGATGGCGGACGGAAAGCGTCCAGACCGCCAGTCTCGCGGGAAATGACCGTCCGACCGCACCTTGGGGAAACCGGCGGTGCTATTAGAATTCCCCTCCAGCTAAACCCGACCGAGGTGGACGGATGTCTCCAAAGACCGCCGACCGCGGACGGGACCATAGAAAAACTGACCGCAGCGGACGGATGTCTCATAAGACCGCGGATGGAACCATGGAAAAATCGACCACCGCGGACGGAGTGGCCGCGGTAACAGGCCCAACCGCCGACAGTGCAGCGGAGTGACCCGCCGCACAATTAGGATAACACCGCCAGGGCAACGTAAAGAATCACCATCCACGACCGTAGCGGAAAATAACATCGACAAATGTAAGTATCAGCGGAAGTGCCAAAGCGAATCCACCACGGTGGTCAGACCGCAAAAAAAATGGCGGCAGCAAGGTACTATGCAATCCAATAAATCAGGACCCAAACCTACCATGAACACACGGCTCCCCCAATAACCCACATCAAAAACACACCCCCATGGTGGAAAACCTGACAGGCAAGGGTCCACACCCACAACATACCTGACTGCAAGATACCATTGGGACACAGCCACAAAGAAGAAAATAAAAAGAGCCCCTCCCATCCCCACAATCCTTTGCATCACAGCAGAACTGAGAGGAAGAGGCACACAGCAGAGCACAGCACCACATACACCAATAGCCACACAACAACATGCACATCAACACACACACCTCACCATCCACCACAACACCATCCCGACAAACCACACACCTGCACCCCCAACACCCTGCAGAGCACTCACCATGGCCCACAAGAAACAGCCTAAATTCACAGAGAGTGAGCTGAAGGTCATGGTGGATGAGATTATACATGTAGAACCCAACCTGTGTGGAACCCTTGTACAACAGACCACACTGGCCAACAAAACCAGAATGTGGGAAAGGATAGTCACCAGAGTGAACGCATCAGGGACCGCGCCACGCACCAAAAGAGACATCTAGAGGCAGTGGCACGACCTCAAGGCAAAGGTGAAGTCAATCAGAGCCAAGAACCGCGAGCGGGCCGAGTGTACTGGCACAGGCACTACCATTCAGCCAATACCCTACAGTGAATGGGAGGAGAAGGTGCTTGCAACACTGCACCCGGAGAGCCTGGAAGGAATAGCTGAGGGATTGGAGGCTGGTAAGTACAACCTAATAACCACAATCACAATGCCAAGTACTGCCTTGCACAACTCCTAAGATACTCCACCCAGGCCACACACCATGCATGTGGAGCACACAGTCATCCAAATGTGTGAATGCCAGGGCTAAAATGCATCCACCATGATCACCCACAAACGGAGCAACCACCATTTCCAGGCTCACATGTGGCTAAGCAGCCAACACTCAACTCCTAACAGGCCCCCTTGACCCACAGCTGAGCAAGATGGAGTCCCTCTACCATGTGCTAGCAATGCAACCTCCCAACAAACTTACAGGTAGGTAGCCATCTTCACAGGGAGGGGTGTACCTGGTTCTGGGGCCAGAACTACAACTCCCTCCAGGCCCCCTTGACCCTCAGCTGAGCAAGATGGAATCCCTCCACCATGTGCTAGCAATGCAACACCCCCAACAAATGTACAGGTAGGTAGCCATCTTCACAGGGAGGGGTGTACCTGGTTCAGGGTCTAGCACTGCAACTCCCAACAGGCCCCCTTGACCCTCAGCTGAGCAAGATGGAGTCCCTCCACCATTTGCTAGCAATGCAACCCCCCCAACAAACTTACAGGTAGGTAGCCATCTTCACAGAGAGGGATGTACCTGGTTTAGGGGCCAGCACTACAACTCACAACAGGCCCCCTTGACCAGCAACACTGTAGCAAGTAGTACCACACACCATCCTAGAAGTGTCAGGATTAAAACCAGAAAACAACCCTTAAACAGGTAAGTACACAGTCCCTGCAGACCCCAAATTTCTGTGAACAACCAAGAACCATTGGACCACATAAGGAGCCACCACTATTTGAATGTGGGACACATCCACTAGCCATGTTACCTCTGCACACATCCGAGTACATGGAAATGCCATCTGGGAAATAGTGGCAGCACACAAAACACATGTAGTAGAAGGTCAGTGCACCATGTCTAACAGGACAAACAGCCACCATCAATGGCCATGTGTGCACGGATACCAGCCCCCAGTATGCGCCGTTGAAGCATGGCACATAACTCTACGGAGGCCTATAACATGAAATAAGCCAGACATGCATCACATGACAACGACTCCCCCATGTACAATAGTAAGCCAGGGTACTCCGAACAGTTTGTACACATGCCATGTTCACGTTGTAGTGCCACATCAACAATGAGGACATGACCACGTAATCAAACAATACCTAGGTATCCCATAGTAAAGCACCACAGTATGACACCTAGCCAAGTGTCGTTTGCCACCCTACCCCCTCATGATGCCCAGTACTGTGTACCACATCAATGTGATGACCTTGTCAATCTTGTGCTGCATGACATGACATCCCAATCATCACAACAACCAACCTGTGCAGTTCACATCAATGACTATCTTTTGTACAACAGGTGATCGTGAACTGGTAGAAAATGTCAGCAACCTGCAACACCAGGCACACCCCTCAGACCATGGACACTCCGGTGCAGATGACCTTGATGCCTCAGATGCTGTGGATGAAGCCGGTACACCAGTGCCGCCAGTGCCCTCACGGCCCCAGGACATTGCTGTCACCATCACCTTGACCACAACACCAACAGTTGCCCCTGCCGTCGGGACCTGTACTGCCACTACCACCACCACTGTAACAAATCTTCCCTGTGCCACTCTCCCAGACCCATTGAACAATGAAACCCCCTCCACATCTCAAGAGAGGAGGGAGAGTGTCCGGGCTAGAACCCAGGTGAGGCAACAGGTCCCGGACAGGAGGGCAGATGCAAGGGTGGCTGGCCAGCAAGACCCACCCAATTGTGGTGTCAAGGCCCTGGATGCCATCAACAGGGTCGTGGAGGTATATGAGTGTGCACAGGCACAGGAACGCCAAGACGCACTGGAGCACCGGCAGCTGTTGAGGTCCATCGACAACAGGATGGCACAACTGGTGGACCTCATGGGGCAGCAAGCAGCGGCTCGGAGGGACCAGCCTGCAGGTCATATACCACCTCCCCCTCCCCCAGTGGCCTGCAGGAAGTCATTCCACAAACATCCCCTGAGGACACAGAGAGGGATGTGTCCCCCGAGCAAGCTGCCACCACAGCAGCCCCGCCTCCGGCAAAAAAACAGAGGGGACGTCCGAGGAAACAGCCAGGTGAAACCAGTGGCAAAGCACCAGCCAGCCGCCAGACGAGGAACCATCCGCTATGTGCCTGGCCGGCCCCTAGACTGAATGGGCATGGGCGGTCACTCACCGCCGGGGAATGGCGTTGTGTCCCGCTATGTGCCTGGTGGGCCCCTAGACTGAATGGGAATGGGAGGTCACTCACCGCCGAGGAACGGCGGTGGGTCCTGCTATGTGCCTGTTGGGCCCCTAGATTAAGTGGGCATGGGCGGTCACTCACCGCCGGTGAACGGCGGTGGGTCCTGCTATGTGCATGGCAGAACATACCAATTGCCATTTCACAATGTAGATACAAATGTTGCTGAAAGCCTGCCCCGCCCCCGCGGTATGCGTAAACCTCCATTGCGGTGCCGGACACTGGATGCATTCGAAAGATGCACCATTGCATTAGCGCGCGCATGACCGCGTCAGTCTGTCACCACCATGGCACCTGATTCAACAGCCAATGTGAACCGCCATCGCAGTTGCTAAATGCAAGTTTGAAAATCACGGAAGGCGTGCACTGCCACCGCAGGGCCAGTCATTGGAGAGTTTTGAATAAGGAAGACCTGGGACACCAATTGCAGCTGCCCTGTACCACTGATATTACCTCTGGGCCCTATATATGTGTGGGAGTGAGAACCACATCTCCACTGCTTCCAGCCACTGCTGCCTGCACCCATCACCTCTACCTGCTGCTGCCTGCTCCCTACAAGACCCACTGCTATTGCTGCAGATCCTGTCTCCAGCCAGTGCTGCCTGCACCCATCACCTCTTCCTGCTCCCTACAAGACCAACTGCTGTTGCTGCAGATCCAGTCTCCAGCCAGTACTGCCTGCACCCATCACCTACCTCTTCCTGCTGCTGCCTGCTCCCTACAAGACCCACTGCTGTTGCTGCAGATCCAGTCTCCAGCCAGTGCTGCCTGCACCCATCACCTCTTCCTGCTGCTGCCTGCTCCCTACAAGACCCACTGCTGTTGCTGCAGATCCAGTCTCCAGCCAGTGCTGCCTGCACCCATCACCTCTGCCTGCTGCTGCCTGCTCCCTACAAGACCCACTGCTGTTGCTGCTGATCCAGTCTCCAGCCAGTGCTGCCTGCACCCATCACCTCTTCCTGCTGCTGCCTGCTCCCTACAGAATCAGGTGGTGCTGTGCCAGTGTCCTGGACACTGTGATGGCGAGGGTTGGGCAGATCCGGTCCCATCCCTTCACCATTGAGGAGCTGGATGTTCTCGTGGACGGGGTGCTCAACCAGTATGGGAGGCTATACGGTGCCCCTGGAGTGCTGGTAAGTGTAGTGTGATGTAAATGAGGGGGCATGGGGTGCACAACTTACTCTGTGAAGCTGCTGTCTGGGCATGCTGGGGGGCTGTGTGGGACACAGTTGAGCATTCTGTGTTCATGGTGATGTGATGTGTACCCAGTTCCTCATGATTCGCAGTCCGCACTTTGAGATGGGTGTGGCACGCAGTGTCGCAGAGCACATGCCATATGAAGGCTAGTGATTAGTGGGCTGACTCAGGTCTGTTGTGTGCATGTGACAATCTGTGGGGGGGGTGGGAATTGCATGTCCATGTCCCTCCATGTTGGGGCCATGGCACAGATCCCTTTTCACCAGGGCCATGTCGTTCGGTGGTGTGCATTTGAGTGCAATGTGGGTCTGCTCCAGCCCTACCTGGACATTGTGGGGTTCGTCTGGTTCATTCACAGGCTGATTTGCTACAATGATATGACATCTGATTCACCCATGGGCACCAAGAAGATATGTGTATGCTGGTACATGTGCTGTTCCACTCCCCATCCCAGCTATCTAGTTAGTGTGTGCCTCCCATGCCTTTTCTCTAAGTCTCATGGTATATGTACCTGCCAGCCATATCTGCTGTTCCCCTGCTATGTTTATGTGATTCACATGTACAGTGTGCCTGTGTTGACTGACTTATGTACACTGACATGTCTTCCTCTTTTCTCCCAAATCTGTAGCTCAAACTTCACCAGCATAAGGGCATATGGAGGGCCATAGCACGCGAGGTGCGTGCCATGGGGGTGTGCAACAGGCGACATACACACTGCCACAAGCGGTGGGACGACATCTCCAGGCTCAGCAGGAACGTGGCAGAGATGACACTGGGGGTGATTCCACGTGCTGGCAGGTTGGCACACCGTACCATGACCCCACTGATGGCACGCATCCTAGCAGTGACACATCCTGATCTGGCTGCACGTTTGAGGGAGGAACTGCAGGAATCCTGGGGTGAGTGTACAGTATGGGCTCATTTTCTTAATGAGTGACCACATAGGTTGCAGGTCAGAGCCAGTACTTGCCTCTGTGATGTTGGCAGTGTGCTTCAATTGCTTGTGAGTGGAGTCTGTGTTGTGTGCAGTTGTCATGTTTTTCCACCAGCAAGACATACATGGTGCATTCCTGTGTCTGGCCCTGTACTTGGCAATCAGATCTGTGGCCTCATGGCATCACCTGCATAGTGGTCCGCATTGACGTGCCATGGATGTTTGACGCACATGTTTCACATGTACAGGCAATTTGTGCTGATGAGGATAGGTGATGGAGGTTGTGGATGCACAGGCTGGGTACGACATTTTGTTTGGACTTCCAGGTCTGTCCGCAACTTGCCTATGAAGTTTTGGACTCTGGCACTTACGTGTACCCACATCTCTCTCTCTTTCAGCATTGGACGAGGGCAGTCTTAGACAGACAACAGAGGCAGTTGATGACAATGCATCGTGCTCTGATGTAACACACGATACGACCTACACAGATGTGAGCGGGTGGCAGTAGTGTCCATGAGGTCTCACGTGTTGAGACACCAACATCCTCGTCATACGACAGCGGGGGTGAGTCTTCATTGTTACGTGACACAGGGAGTGGGAAATCGACCCCCTCAACCTGCACACAGCGTACAGGGCCCACACTCCCGCAAACTGCAACAAGTACTGACCGTGCTTGCCAGAGTCGGAGACGCAGAGTGTCCTTTGGTCCAGGCACCGCTGCACCTGACCCTGTGTGCCAAACTGCCCTCAGTGCTGAGGCAGTTGACCTGCTGCGCCAGCTGTGTGTGGGTCAGACTAACATGCTAAATGCATTCCTGGACCACGACAGGAAGTTGGGCCAGGTGGTAGATTTCATGGAGGGGATGCATGGGGATGTGGCTGGTATACACAGGACTGCCCAGTCCTTGTCCTCGAAAGTGACGGCAGCCATTCAGTAGTCACATGCCCAAAGTTCAGCTTCTGTCCCTGCGTCCACACCACAGGCTGTAACAGAGTAGAGTGACCTCTTCGATCCTGCCTCACACTCTGGATATGGCACATGGAGACAACACAAGCAGCAGGCAAAGCAACACAAGCCACAGACACCATCCTCTAGGAAAGCTAGAGGCAGCACCGGGCACAATGTAAGCTGCCCCTCAGATGAGACACAGGGCACTCAGGCGTCCCCATCCATGACCACTCCCAGGGACAAGGCATCTCCCAAGGACAAGGTATCTCACAAGGACAAGGCACCTCCCAGGGACAAGGCACCTCCCAATCACAAGGCACCTCACAAGGACAAGGCACCTCCCAAGGGCAAGGCACTTCCCAGGGACAAGACATCCACCGAGGACATACAGCCATCAGCCATGCCTCCCCTGAAGCTGGTGTTTGTGAGGGATCGTAAGATACATGTCTCAGAGGTTGATTCACCCCATACCTTGACTCCCACCACCACCCCGTGAAGCAGAGGAGGGAGTACAGTGTTTCGGGGTCCCCTGTTACACAGGTGTTTGAGGGAAGGAGGCAGGGCCAGAGCAAGCGTTCAGCAGGGTCTAGCACGTCCCCAGAGAGCAGACCACCACCAGCACATGATCCACCTTTGATGGGAAGTGTGTCTGTGGAGACAGCACCACTTCCCAATCCTGTCAAGTCCAGACCGAGTGTACAGATCCCCAAAAATGCGTAGACACACACCGCAAACAACTGATCCTCATACTGTCTCTCCTGTACAGCTGTCTCCAGCTCCCAGTGCCACCCAGCCTCTTGGACCATACAGTCCAGTGGGTCAGCTGCAGTTGACTCTCATGTGTCAGATACTGGCACTGTGTTTGTTCTCCACTCTCAGGTGTCAGATACTAGCACTGTGTCTGTTGTTCGCTCTCATGTATCAGGTACTGCCACCATGTCTGTTGTTCCCTCACATGTATTAGATACTAGCACTGTGTCTGTTGTTCACTCTCCTGTCTCCAATACTAGGACTGTATCTGTGACCAGACAAGTCAACGCCATCTCCTAGTCGTGCTTCAACATCCTGCGCATGCTACGTAAGATCTTCAGGTGGATCCCCACCGAGACCAGGAAGACGGTCACCCAGGCCCTCGTCACCAGCCGCCTGGACTACGGCAACTCCCTCTACGCCGGAACCACCGCCAAGCTCCAGAAGAAACTCCAGCGGATCCAGAACGCCTCAGCACGTCTCATCCTGGACATCCCCCGCCGCAGCCACATCTCCGGACACCTGAGAGACCTGCACTGGCTCCCGGTCAACAAGAGAATCACCTTCCGACTCCTCACCCACGCACACAAAGCCCTACACAACCAAGGCCCAGGATACCTCAACAGCCGCCTCAACTTCTACGCTCCCAAACGCCAGCTTCGATCGACCGGCCACGCCCTCGCCGCCGTCCCCCGTATCCGAAGAGCCACCACAGGGGGACGGTCCTTCTCCTACCTCGCCGCCAAGACATGGAACTCCCTCCCGACCCACCTCCGCCTGACCCAGGACCACCTCGCCTTCAGGAAGCAACTCAAGACCTGGCTGTTCGAGCAGTAGCGGACCCCCCTCCCCCAGCGCCTTGAGACCCTCTGGGTGAGTAGTGCGCTATATAAATGCCTTGATTGATTGATTGATTGGTTCACTCTCATGTAGAAGATACTTGCATGGTGTCTGTTGTTCACTCTCCTTTATCAGGTACTGCCAGTGTGTATGGAGCTATCTCTCATGTATCAGATGCCAGCGCTGTGGCTGTTGTTCAGTCTCCTATGTCAGGTGCTGCCAGTGTGTCTGCACCTCTGATAGTGCATAGTCCACCTGATTCTCTGGTGTGAATTTAAGTCCCCCTCACACACATCTCTTTCACATTGCTGGCTGGACTGTCTATTGTAGGCACTCTGGCTGTGTTGTTGTCCATGGCAGTGTATATGTACAACATTTCTCTGTGCTGCCTCAGATGTACCTGCTCTGTTCTAGCCACTGGCCCTGTTTGAGATGTGATGCAATGTGCCCCTCACTTGTGCTGCCTCAGATGTACCTGCTTCTGTTCTGGCCACTGGCCCTGTTTGACTTGTGATGCAATGTGCCACTGACTTGTGCTGCCTCAGATGTAACTGCTCTGTTCTGGCCACTGGCCCTGTTTGAGTTATGATGCAATGTGTCCCTCACTTGTGCTGCCTCAGATGTACCTGCTTCTGTTCTGGACAATGGCCCTGTTTGAGTTATGATGCAATGTGCCCCTCACTTGTGCTGCCTCAGATGTACCTGCTCTGTTCTGCCCACTGGCCCTGTTTGAGGTGAATCTATGACAAAATATTGACTACAAAAATATCTACCTACAAAAATATCGCAACAAAAATATTGATTACAATAATATCGACATCCTATCTCTAACAAGGTAAGTACAAAAATATCGAAAAAAATATATCGATGTCAAAAATATTGTTTTTTTTAAAAATATCGTTTTTTTATTTAAAAAAAATGTAATATTAACAAAATAATACTTATAAATGTAATAAACATAGTTAAAAATATAATATAATATTTAAAATTAATACATAATGTAATAAAAACTAATAATAATAAAAATATAATACATAGTATATACTTCATTAATAATAACTCTAAAAATTAATTTAATAACTTATAAATAAATGAAAATATAATAAATTACAAATGAATTTGTATACATAAAATAATAATATAAATAACAATTATTAAAAATGTAAAACAAATTAAAAAATGTAAGTCAATGTTGGATAGCGTACGGGTAAAAATTACTATTCCCACTCCAGATAGTGCAACGGTAGGGAAAGTGTTGGATAGCGTAGGGGTAACAATTATTATTCCAACTCTAGAGAGTGCAACTGTAGGGAAAGTGTTGGATAGCGTAGGGGTAACAATTACTATTCCAACTCCAGAGAATGCAACAGTAGGGAAAGTGTTGGATAGCGTAGGGGTAACAATTACTATTCCCACTCCAGAGAGTGCAATAGTAGGGAAAGTGTTCGATAGCGTAGGGGTAACAATTACTATTCCAACTCCAGAGAGTGCAACAGTAGGGAAAGTGTTGGATAGCGTAGGGGTAACAATTACTATTCCCACTCCAGAGAGTGCAACAGTAGGGAAAGTGTTGGATAGCATAGGGGTAACAATTACTATTCCAACTCCAGAGAGTGCAACAGTAGGGAAAGTGTTGGATAGCATAGGGGTAAAAATACCATACTTCTAAATAAATATATATTTTTAAATAATAATAAACTTAACCATTAAATAAATATAAACCATTTACAAATACCAATACATAATTATTAAAAACATGATTAGCAAAATATAATTAACTAAAAAAATTAATAAAAAATACCATTTAAGAATATTTAATTACCAATTAATAATTAATTAACAATGATATAATTAACGAAACAATTAATTAAAAAAACATTATTACTTAATTACATTTAAATTACTTTTCACCCTATTCCCCTATAAACCCACAACCCGCTACAGAACATAATTATCAATTAATCAATTAATTAAAAATATTTACCAATTAATTAAAATTAATTTATAATTCCTACTAATTAATAATTAATTTACCATAATTAAATTACTTCCCACCCTATTCCCCTATAAACCCACAACCCGCTACAGAACATAATTATCAATTAATCAATTAATTAAAATTAATTACCAATTAATTAAAAATAATTACCAATTAATTAAAATTAAATTATAATTCCTACTAATTAATAATTAATTTAACATAATTAAATTACTTCCCACCCTATTCCCCTATAAACCCACAACCCGCTACAGTACTAAAATACAAAATTTAATTAAATTACATAAAAATCAATTAAAAACACAATAAATACATAATGTTATACATACAAATAATTTAAAAATCGATATTAGTAACATCGAAATTATTAACATCGATATTACTAACATCGATATTTAAAACATCGATATTACTAATATCGATATTAAATCTATCAATATTACTTACCTTCTATATTATGTCCCTTCGATATTTAAACTTCGATATTATTGTATATCGATATTTAAATATAGATATTTTGTCTGCATACCGTTTGAGGTATGATGCAATGTGCCCCTCACTTGTGCTGCCTCAGATGTACCTGCTTCTGTTCTGGCCACTGGCCCTGTTTGACTTGTGATGCAATGTGCCACTGACTTGTGCTGCCTCAGATGTGCCTGCTCTGTTCTGGCCACTGGCCCTCTTTGAGTTATGATGCAAAGTGCCCCTCACTTGAGCTGCCTCAGATGTACCCGCTTCTGTTCTGACCACTGGCCCTGCTTGAGTTTTAATGCAATGTGCCACTGACTTGTGCTGCCTCAGATGTGCCTGCTCTGTTCTGGCCACTGGCTCTGTGGGGACTTTGCTGCATCTTGCCCCTTGGTTGTGCAGCTTCTCATGGACATGCTCTGCACTCTCTCATTGCCCTGGTTGGAACTGTTCTGCTTCTTGCCCCTTGGTTGTGCAGCTTCTCGTGGACATGCTCTGCACTCTCTCATTGCCCTGGTTGGAACTGTGCTGCTTCTTGCCCCTTAGTTGTGCAGCTTCTCATAGACATGCTCTGCAATGTGTACTGGCCACTGGGCTGGCTCCTGGGTACATCAGAGTGCTATCTTTGTGATGTTTAATAAAGGCAGTTACTCATGTTGTGTACTTTGTCAGTGTCCGTGTTTGTTGTGTGCTTGCATTGTGGAATTCTTGTGATTTACAACATGCCCTGCCAATGCCCTGTGGTTGGGTGTCTTGTTTTCATGTTCACCCCAACATTCTGTGCATGTCCAGCTGGTTGGGGGAGGGGGGAGGGATGGCCTATGTGCAGCTGCCTGGGAGGGGGGTGTCTGGGGGACTTGGTGATGCTCCTGCATGTCTCCTTGTGTGTGTGGTGTGTATTATGTGTGTGTGGTGGGTGGAGGCCCTGTGGGCTGAGTGGACAGGCCATGCCTACCTGTCTGCCTGTCTGGTATCTTGCAATGAGCTGAGCAGGGATGAGATGCACTCCTACTAATCCAAAAGTTAATCAAGTGTAAACCATTACTCCTTTCAAACATTATCAGCGTGCAAAACTTGCTTCGCGCTTCTGGTATCTTGGACACTTGGGTTCTGGCGTGTGCGCCGCTACGGTGCGATGTCCGTGGGCTGGCTGTGGTGTTGCGTGGGCGGTGTGTGCCTGATGTGGGGGTGATTGTGCTGAGGTGGGACTGGTGTGGGTGCACTTGTGTGTGTTCCTGTCCCCACCAGGGTATCTGGTGTGGACAGGTACCAGTGTTCATGCATGCTGTGGCGTGGTATGTGTGTATTGCATGCTTGAGTACCTGCAGCAACGTCCACGATGGTGCATGACTTGCTGGTAGTGAAGTAGGAACAGGGCAAGGAAGGCATGTAGGGCTGGGTCCACGGCGGTCAGGTCCATGCGGTGGGTCTCGTGGCAATGCTTTCCCTCTCCGTTGTGGTGCTTCCGCCGTCTATGAGATGGAGGTGTTTCCGCTGCGGAGTTCTGGTTTGTTTCCCACATCGTAATATTGCGGACGGTCAGAACGTCATTCCGCACGGCGGTGAGCCTGGATTGGCTCCGTCTGACGTGGTGTCTGGTTTGTTTCCGCGGCGGTTCACGTTTTTACGCGGCAGATGGTAAATGTGCCCAGTTCCCCTTCCTAATATGGCAGACGGAAGGCCCGCTGCTGGCGTACGATGAGGTGCATTTTCCGCCGCCTCCAGCCCAGCGGTCATGCATCCGTCCGCCATCCTAATGGGCCCCATAGTGTCCTGTTATGGCGCCATTTGGTAACTGCATGCTTGGCGTACATTCATTGTGAACCGTGTAGGAGAAGCAGTGCTTAACTTTAAAAATAGTAAGAGCAGAAGACAATTTTTTCTTTGAATCTCAGCACTGGCGCTACATAATTCCAGGGTTGAAAAATACGGAGGCTGCCAAGTCTTGCTTCCACTCCTTACACCTTTGTACCTGCATCCTAAACTTTCTATCAGTATCTCACTCTTGCTGGTTCAGATTCATCCCTGCTTTCTCTCCAGTGGCGGCTCCTACATTATGGCTGAGGAACGTTCCCCACTGCTTTTGAGCATTGCAAAGTGCG
This sequence comes from Lissotriton helveticus, assembly GCF_964261635.1. Lineage (NCBI taxonomy): Eukaryota > Metazoa > Chordata > Amphibia > Caudata > Salamandridae > Lissotriton > Lissotriton helveticus. The sequence goes on along the minus strand of NC_136057.1, from coordinate 1,921,515,108 downwards.
AAACATGAAATGATAATAAATTGGCGTTATCATTTTATGCTTTGTGCTGCTTTGCGGGTGGGCGAGGCTGCCCTGATCTCGGATCAGGGCAGGGGAGGAGTTGTTTGCACACTCCTATGTGTGCAATGACTGTTTGGTCGGCCCTCTCGGGCAGCTAAACCAGTAATGCACACTTTCCCTGTTCTCCATGAAGGCTGCATTGAGGCCTGCATAGAGAACATGCTCACCTCTCCAGCCCCTGGCTGAGTGCCCTGTCACGACCCCCTCACCCCCCACGACACCCCCTCCACGAGCCAGGCCAGCACCACTGTTTTAAAAAATATATTTTTATTGAATATCCGTCCGACCAAAGGTAAGGCAAAGGCGTTACATTGCCTTAAATATGGTCTACAATCCTTTATATTAACGTTCATTTTACTGCGGAAAAAGGGAACTTAGTAAAACAAAAAATATTGAGGTTAAAAGCATACTTTACAGATGTGTATGATATTTCATAAATGGTAGATTTCTGTAAGCAGGGTGCAGATTGTACCATCCTTGCTGCTTGAAGTGTTTTTAATACTAAAAAGCAATGGTACACTTATTTTCCCTCAAACATACTTTTACTGTTTACATTTGCGGGTGTAGAAATCAGGATTTCTTTGTTAACAAATCAAAATAGGGGAAATATATCTTGCTCCTTTTTCTGTCCTGCTGCAAATGCACTTACAAACAAGCAGAGGCGCCTGCAAATGAGTATCTGCTCCACTTTGCGGTAGTGCGTGTTTATACCCTTGATGGCATGGGATTTAGACAGATTCAGGTCCCATTGCCTGGGGAAGTCCCGAAAATCTCCCGACTGTGCAGGGAGATCCCCAGCGCTGCAGCCGAGGTCACAGAGGTCAGGAGACGGCGTGAGAGTGGCCGAGGACTGTCCAAGCTTGGGGAGGCTAGAGTTTCCATTGTCTCATGGGAGATCGCCGAGGTGCTGAGTCACAGTTCCTGCTTCTTCCTTGTGGGAATTGGCTGTGTTCCAGCCAGCACTGCTACTGTGGGCCCGTTGCATCATGGGAAGATGGGCAGAGGAAGGAGGGGAAGGGAGTGATCAGTGACAAAATGCCAGGATGCAACAGAAGAATAACAAGCTATGCAGCCTCAGTTAAAGCACAGGGACTAGTTTTAACCTCAGGTTCACCATTTGCATCCTCGACCATCTTACCTTGCATAATGCAAACTCTCTCATCAAGTAAATGGCTGAATATATCTCTCAGTCAGTGCTTAATTTGTAAAAATAAAAAATAAATAAGTGCCAGGGCTTTCGTTAAGAGGCCACCAGAGCTTGTACCACACATTACCCCTGCCATGCTGCCAAAGACAGCAACAACTGTACTACTCAGTATCACACCCCTACAAGTGTGACAATTCGGACTATTTCAGGCCCCGAAAGCTATAAGAATGACTTTGACGGCAGGCAATAGTAATTTTAATGTATATTGAATTAATAATTAACTATTATTGTGGTTATCTCCAAATTATCCAGACAGCTCAAATCAACCTTGCGCAGACGCAGGTGTCGACAATAAAGTGCCGGTGTCGAACACCGTAAACCACAAGCTCAAACTAAGCACTGCTCTCGCCACCCTCTTAAGAAATTAGACTACCTTGTTTGTCTCTGTGGCCTCTTCCCTTGTCTCTTTCTCCAAACAGTTCCTGGTCTTTGTCTCTTAATTCTTCAGGGTCTACCTTTCCTTTATTAAGCCTACTAGTATGTAGCGCGCTTTAGAAATACAGTGATTGATTAATTTCTGTTTCCTATCTACTTGTGCCTTTTCACTCCTCACCTCTAAGCCATCCCAGCAAAGTCTGCTGGTCTCATTTGTTCTCTCTTGCGTGTAACTTCTTTTATCAACGTAACCTATTGCATGGAAACAACAGAACGCGAATGACTGCACTGCTTTTCTTGCATTTAGATATTGAGGTAAGGACGCATTTCGTGCTAAAATATAATTGATTTGCATTGTGCGTAATCAGACGTCATTTTACACAATTTTCCCGACATTTTGCGTAATTACACAAAAGCAAATTATTCAAATCTCACCACACCTGATCTGGAGTATTGTTTCTAATTCTGGGGGTGGGGCACATCTGGATTCTGTCTCTGGAGACATTTCTGGGAGTGTTGTAGGCAGAAGGGCTTTTTGTATCCTGTTTCGCAGTCCCATATCTGGAGTGGTGTTTCCAGTTCTATAGGCCATCTCTGGCATATCTTGCCGAGCTGTAAAATTTGACTCTCTCTGGCATGTTGTGTACAAGTGTGAATTGTACAGTTGAAGTGTGCTGGGAAAGTGTTTTTCTTGATGTGTCTGTTTTGTGTGTTTGTTGTTAGTAATAGGTACGGGGGTCTTTAATGAAATTAACTTGCCCAATCGCCATTAAACGGGGCGTTCGCCAAGGGTGCGTGCTGGCACCGAAGGGCCTGCAATGTTTACTTAGTGCATTCCAAACCTATTACAGCAAAAAGGGCCTTGAGATTAATACTGATAAAACAAAGTACATGGCCATAAATCCCCATAAATCTTTTAGAGGAAACGTGTTTTTAAATGGACAAAAATTGAAACATGTTCACATTTTTAGCTACTTGGGTGTGTCCTTAGACTCAAATTTATCTTGGAAAAGCCAAATTGAAAAGAGCAAGTTGTTAGTAACCCAAAACACTCTACCCATTTTAAAAAGACATGGAAATAGCCTCAATAGGGCGATATCGCCAGCACTTGAGGTAATTCGATTTAAAGCCCAATCAGCCGCTTTATATGGAGTTGAATTATGGGGACCTTCATCCAAAAAGGCTTTCGAGGCCAATGAGAATACATTTTACAGAGCACTGTTAAAATTACCAGTTCGTACCCCGCTGATGCCAACCATGCTTGATCTTAATATGAAACACACTGATCATCATGCAATAATGAGACCCTTGATGCTTTGGGTCAGACTCTGGACAACACCTGAGCTGTTGGACTATAAGATGGCTCTAATAGAAATAAAAGATCTGGATACTAATAATTGCATTACATGGTTGAAACATGTTAGCATATAGGGAGCACAATTCACATGGTGCATGTCCAAATTCTGCAGAATTTACGAGCAGTAACGAACAACGATAAGAATCATGTAGTTGCGAGACATATCAGTGAAATGCACAAAGGAAATTTCAATGACCTAGTGTATTTTGCAAAAGACCAAGTCCCGAAAGATCAGAGAGGAGGTGACCGTGAGAGAAAACTAAGGAAATTGGAATCCAGATATATACTCCTATTCAACACGAAAAGTCCCCATGGTTTAAATGTTGAAGAAGATCTGCATGTACATCTAGTTTAAAAGAGAAAATAATCCATTTCAATATTTGTTCTAATTGGTTTTAATAGTTATATAACAGAGGAATTATAATAGTTGTTAGAAATGAGGAACGAAATCTACTATATGTGGAAATCGATGTATGGTATTTTACTTGATATATGCATGTTGGAGGTTACAGTCAAAATGAAATATTCAAATTCATTTGGTAATGATATATTGTTTAAATGTGGTATATCGTATTGGTTGTGAATATTGAAGCACTTGCACTTTATTTGAACAATGCGTATTTGCACATATAACAAAACATTCTTAGTACTGTAGCATGAAAGCACTTTGTTATGCTTGTTTTGCACTGCCAAGTTCTTAACAGTGTAAATAATCTATTGAAATTATAAAATTAAGAATGCATTCTGACTGTTGGAGATTACAGTCATATTGAAATATATCAATGCATTTGAAAATGATAAATTGTTTAAATATGATACATCGTATTGGTTGCGAATATTGAAGCACTTGCACTTTATTTGAAAAATACGTATTTGCACATATAACAAAACATGCTCAGTACTGTAGCACGAAAGCACTTTATTATGCTTGTTTTGCAATGCCAAGTTTTTAACAATGTAAATAATTTATTGAAATTACGAAATTAAGAATGCATTCTGACTGTAGTAACTCTCCCAAAATTTCCATACACCAAACATTAATCGATTTATATATTTCTTGGCAGAATGGCGAGTAGAATTGATGTAACAAATTCTACTGAGAAATTTGGATTTTGTTTTAGGGCACTTGCCCAGTATCTTTCCGAGTGGTGAAAAGAAGGACACAGACTTAACGAGCGGCAAAATGAGATTCATAATATGTTTAATGTTCTGGTGGCTATTATTGCACATAATGTTTCTAAAATAAAGGCTATTAATAAAGGGAAAAAAATGCACAGAGACAAGTATTAGTCATGCATGAAGGAATGCATGAAATGATGGTATAAAATGAATTGAGATGATTTTTATCAATTGGTTTTAAATGGTTATTTATTTAATCACTGTGTACTTTTTTATATAGAATATGCCTTTTTTTTAAATAGAGTGACTATGAAAGAAAAGCATTTTGTAATAATGCAGGAAACTCTGTATAGTCTGTCCGTGTCTTTTGAAAATAGTGACTATGTGACTACTTTGCTCTGTTAAAAGGTCTGTTTATTTTAAAGGCTGCCCATGTGAACAAGGCAGGTGTGCCGAAACGCGTCATGCTGTTTAACAAATAAACCCTTTACTGGATGGCTAATCTGCTCCTGTGTCGGTGTCCGATTTTTAGGTTAAATCGGGTTTGGTTGGAATATATATATATATATATATATATATATATATATATATATATATATATATATATATATATTACAGCTCCATGGGGTTGTCCAAGTAGACTCGAGCCTGTGTGCGCCTTCTCCAAAGCGTTTGTTAGTATGGACAGTTGCATGCTTGAATAGGCCTGACGCGTTTCGGAAATTTATTTTCCTCATCAGGGGCCAGCATTAAAGTGCACGACGTCTACCTTCTCCCTTTATGAAGACACACATTGTGTGTTATGGGATATGTAGTCCATATGTCCTGGATGGATGCACTTTCAAATAACTGCTCGTTCCAAAGGCTCTAACATGAGCCCCAAACAATGCTCCGGTCAGCATCCATCGCGCAGCTCCACATACGCGACTCCTTGAATAGCGAGTCTCGTGGCCCCCGTTTCCCGGGGTGGTGAAACCCAGTGGCATGACCGCTGCTAATATATTACAGCTCCTTGTGGTTGTCCAAGTAGCAGGTTGCACTCGAGCCTGCGTGCGCCTTACCCAAAGCGTTTGTTAGTATGGACAGTTACGTGCTTGAATAGGTCCGACACGTTTCGGAAATGTATTTTTCTCATCAGGGGCCAGCAGTAAAGTGCACGACGTCTACCTTCTCCCTTTATGAAGACACACATTGTGTTTATGGGCGATGTAGTCCATATGTCCTGGATGGATGCAAATTCAAATAACTGCTCGTTCCAAAGGCTCTAACATTAGCCCCAAATAACGCTTCTGTCCTCATCCATCGCGCAGCTCCACATACGTGACTCCTTGAATAGCGAGTTTCGTGGCCCCCGTTTCCCGGGGTGGTGCAACCCAGCAGCAGGACGTCGGGACTATTCAAGCACGCAACTGTCCATACTAACTAACGCTTTGGGGAAGGAGCACGCAGGCTCGAGTGCAACCCACTATTTGGACAACCCCATGGAGCCGCTGTAATATATATATAGGTAGTTATAGTTAGGACCAAGTTTCCATAGGAAGCACATTTTTTGTTTTGCTTATAACTTTGGTGTTGTTTGATGAATCCTCATGAAATTCTTTGTTCGTATCAGCTCCTATGTTGAAAGTTTGGGGGTGATTGGTCAAGGGGGGTCGAGATGAAAGGGGGGGTCCCAAAACGTGTTTTCTCCATATTAATTTCCATAGGAAATTTAGACAAGGCTACAGGTCGAACGGGTGAACAGATTTACCCCAAATTTAGCAGGGAGAAGGGTCTTGGTCTAGAAAGCACGCTTTTGTTTATTTGGTGTAAATCCGTTCAGTAGTTTTGGAGAAATATCAAAATGTATAGATATCGATATTTGGGAATTCTGCCATCTGATTTCCTGAGGCGTTAAAAGCACGAGCTTGCTGCTTATTGGTTGCAAGCGCTGCAAGCGGTTGCAACTAGGAAGTGTTGGCTGGCATTTTGTGATTTCGTTGAAGCGAGTAAGGGGAAAAAAGGGCTAAAAAATTAGGAAAGGAGGGTAGGAGCCCTGTAACCTCTGTGGGGGAGTGCGAAACGAAGTAGTCACTCCTACCGGTCTGAAAGTGCAGTGTTGCTCAGAGAGACATGTTGTTGAGATGATATGCTGCTACACTCTGGTATGAAACCGAGAGCCTAAAACGTGAGCTCATTGCTGTAAAATGATGTGCTCTGGTCTTTAAAGCATACATGTGCAAGTAGTGTTAGTAGGCGTTTCTACCATACAGGGAGTGGGAAGAGAACTACTGGACGCTACTGTGTGTTTATACTATACCGGAAGCGGGAAGCTAAGTACTCACGCCTACCAGTGTGAAGACTTGAGGATCAAACCGAGGTGATTGCTGTAAAGGGATGGGCTCTGGGCGCTGTAGTATACGTGTGCAAATAGTGTTAGTAGACATTTATACCATACAGGGAGTGGGAAGAGAACTACTGACCGCTACCGTGTGTTTATACTATACCGGAAGCGGGAAGCGAAGTACTCATGCCTACCGATGTGAAGACTCAGGGAGCAAACCGAGCTGATTTCTGTAACGTGATGGGCTCTGGGCGCTGTAGGATACTAGCCGCTGTAGTATAACTGTGTAAATAGTGTTAAAATGCCTTTATAGCATATAGGGAGGGGGTAGCAAACTACTTTCTCCTACTGGTCCGAAGACTCGGGGATTAAACCGTGATCCTAAATCGTGAGCTCATTGCTGTAAAGTGATGTGCTCTGGGCTCTGTAGTATACCTGTGGAAGTGGTGTAAGTTTGCGTTTATATAATACAGGGAGTGGGAAGCGAACTACTCACCCCTACCGGTCTCAAGACTCCTGGATGAAACCATGAGCTCATTGCTGTAAAGTCATGTGCTCTGTGTAGTATTTCAATGTAAGTCATAGTAGAATGCTAGTATGTAATTCTACTAGAATGTAAGTATGTAACGTTAGAATGTAGGGCTGTCATGAGGGGAACCTTGGGGAGTTTGTACACGGTGCTGGAGAAGACGGTTGCCTTGCTGTCTGCTCCTGTGGGTGGGTGTTTAAGGTGTCTTATTTTCCTGCAATAAATCTACGTATCTGATCAACTGCTGTCTGCCTCTTCACTACATAAATTTGGCAATAAGCGGGAGAAGGTAAAAAGAAGACAGCACTCACCAATATTTCAAAGTCGCTTGCATTGTGTTGAAGACCCGTTTTCTTTGTGTAGCTGTTTCTACTCATCCGAGGGTCTTCAGCTCATTGAACTATGTCATCTGAACTCTGGTAGGATTTATATTTTTAGATATTGCGCTCCCTCTGCCTCTTCACTACGCTTTGGTCACTGTACTACACGTGTGTAAGTAGTGTTAGTATGCGTTTATACAAACCAATGCATCATGGTCCTAGGGAGCGCGACCTCCCAGGCGCAGCTCATACAATGTCCCAGGTTGTGAATCCCTGGACATTTAAGTTTGCTATTTGAGGGCGGGTGCATGGCTTCAACCCTGTGATAGCAAATCCTTGTTTGACTAGTTGAAGCGAGAGGAGGAAAACCTTGTATCGCTTTAATACAGTGGATCCGGATGGTAAAAATGGAGAAAAAAAAAAAAAAGAAGCAGGATCTCACCAGTTCATTTAAATGAAGCCCCTGGTGGGTAATGTTCCGTGGCCAAATCCTATTATTATATTGCTGGGTCTCTGTAGGACTGGGAATCTTAATATCACATGTAAATTAGGCGCGGGAGGGCACAGAGATATTTTGCAGCCTAGGGGATCGCCAACTTCCCGGGTATTGTTTAATAATTGTTCGGGGGGCTCCAAGGCCAACTGAAGTCCGGGGGTCACCAGCCTCTGGGGCTTTACTTAAATATGCAGGGTGGTCCTCGGCAGTCCCTGAAGCCTCGGTTGGTCCTAGGCAGTGCCTTATTGGTTCTGTAATTACATGGGCAGTACTCAACGTGTTATAAAGTGATACACGCATAGAACCCTTGCAGTTGTAGAATTAAACAAAAGGCTTTATTTATGTAATAGTCTGTTGGTTTGGTATGTGCACCGCAAAATTACAAATGTTTCCCTCATAACCTCCTATAAACAGACGATTTTCACAATAAACTACAGACAAGTGTTGTCAGAAAAAGAAGACCTATACACTCACATATTTATTGGAAAAAAATAACCTTTATTAAAACAACACGAATAAATGGAAACGCAAGTTTATTAGAACAAACAACTGTATAACATGAAATACGTGGTTGGGACTCCTCCGGAAGCAGCGTACAAAACCTGCAAGACAAAAATTAAACATAAGTATGTGTGCCATGTGGAAGAGGAAAAGAAAATTAGTACGAATGAAAGGAAGGTAGTGAGAACGGGAGGGAGAGGGAGTGGGTGGAAGGGAAAAGGGGAGGGGGAATCAAAAGAACAGAGGGAGGAGGAGACAGAGCGTCAGCCTACTGCACACAGCCCTTAGTGTTTTCCTCCCGTCACCCGTTTGTCTAGGAAGCTGGGGTCTGCAAGAAAGAGTGTGGTCCAGCAAGTCCTTAAAATGAAACATATGAATGAGGCCAGAGATTACATTATTAGCTATGGGAACATCGCTTGCCTGCACCTGTGCACCTAGGATGCTGCACCCCAGCACATTCCCCCGCAATGTGCTCAATTGTAGGTCCTGCGCACAGAGGCTTCACTGCTCACCTGCCACCATCGGTGTGTCCAAAGACGTGTTGGTGCAGGCACCGAGTCCTTTGTAGGGTGGGAGAGCAGGTCTCCGGTCGGGGACGGATACCACGATGGAAGGCGTCAAAATGCCGAGGGCTATTTTGGCTCAATCAATTCAGTGTCTGAAAAGGGAGAAAAAATGTGATGGTGGAAACGTCTAGAGGTAAATGAAGGTTTATTTCAAGCTTAATAGAAAACACCAGTTGAGTGCATCCTTCGTTTTTGAAGTACGATCTACCAACTGTTAGTGGTAATCGTGGTTCAAAGAGGAGTTGGAGTGCACAAGAATACACAAGGTTAAATAATAATATTTATGCCAACGTTCACATACAAAGGAACAGAGCGCGTGCTAGAACCATAATGTGCATGTGTAATGTGGTGGCGGAAGCCTGTGTGCATCTACATTTAGTAATGAGCTCACTACAGTGCCCTAAAAGCCAACGCCACGTATCTGTAGGGCAGCGCTGCCCGCTGGCTCAGGCCTATAGTACGGTCCAGCAGGTCCTTAAAATGAGACAGAGATGTGACGGAATGAAGTCAGAGATCACATTATTATGGAGTGCAACATTGTTTGTTCACAGCTGCGCACCCAGGCTGATGTACCCCACCCCACCCACAGCACTGCGCTCAAAACATGTCTGTAGGGCAGCGTTGCCCGCTGGCTGAGGCCTACAGTGCGGTCCAGCAGGTCCTTAAAATGAGACGGACATGTGACTGAATGAGGTCAGAGATCACATCATTACGCATGGCAGCATCACTTTTTCGCACCTGCACACCTAGGCTGATGCACCCCACCCCTCCCGCAGCACTGCGCTCAACACGTGTCTGTAGGGCAGCGTTGCCCGCTGGCTGAGGCCTACAATACGGTCTAACAGGTCTTTAAAATGAAACAGACATGTGACTAAATGAGGTCAGAGATCACATCATTACACAGGGCAACATCGCTTTTTCGCACCTGTGCACTCAGGCTGATGCAGCCCCCCCTCCAGCAACACCACACTCAATTGGAACCTCTGTGCACCCAGGCCCCACTGCTCACCTGCTGTCATTGTTGTGTGTGCAACACTACGGGCAGAAGTGTTCACAAATCAGTTGATTGCAGGATGGTGTACACCTCATGGATCATTTTCGAAACACGACGGGCAACAGGGCTCACAATTTAGAGCCAGTGTTGATTGCCAGGATGGTGTGCACCCCATGGATCCCTTTTTTTTATTGCACATCCTGATATGCGAGGTGGATGCGGCCACATCACCTGAGGCAGTGTGGAAGAACTGGGACATGTGGCGTTGCCGTTATCCTATTTTATACTTACGCAAAGTGGGCTGGGCTTGTGTACGCCAGGCCAGCGTAGGGGTGTGAATAATTTTTCCCGGGATCTGGGCGTTGTTCAGTTCCTGCCTCGCCAGGAAGTGTACTTATGTGTGTTTCTTTTGCAGGTTTGACGTCGCAGAATGCGCAATTTACATTAATGTAGCATGTATCGGGAGGGAGGCAACTATTGCTAATGAGATGCTGTTCAAACAGATTGAATGGCGAACATCACATGTCGTTGTCTAGGTTGTGGATATGCGCAGAAACGCATATCAATGGTGTGCAGTATTATTGAAAGTGTTGCTATCGTGAAGCGTACACATGTGAATGTGCTCGGATGGAGGGAGGATCAGCAGTGAGGCTACTTCATACACAGCGATAATGCTCATTACAGTCAAGCAATGTATGTCAAACGTGAATCTGAAAATCTGACATATAACACACTACTATATTGGTAAAGCCTTACAACAGAGCGTACAGCAATACAAATCTACACATTACTGTTTACTGTTTGTCACATGTGATCTTGGATGTGCACTCTGCCCGTGGCTGATGATACTTCTTAAAGCCACCAATACCCAGGATGAAAGGTAGCACAATAATGTGCACGCACAGACACACCAGGGGCATGGTGTAAGACACATTTGTTTTTGATGTAACGTTTGAGATGCATGGCCATCACACGTGGAAGGCTAATGTACAGACCATGATTATTGATCAAGATGATCGTTGCATGTTGTGTGTAGTATAAGATATATGTATACAGCAAAAAACTTTTCAAAAAAGCTCTTTAAGCAGAAGAGGTGTCTCTCATCAAACGCTGTAGAAAGAATGACTAAAATGGGTGGGGTTGTCCAACTGTTACAATGGGAAATGTTATGAAGCAGTCAAATGCTTTTGTTTAAGGTCACATGGAAATCGCGCACTGAGCGTACAAGGAGGCCGCACCCGACGCGATTTTGAGAAAATATATTTATCATAATATACGTTTATTACTGTTAGAAATATATAAATGTTTAAAATATTTTAGATAATTGCTTGCTCTCATATACTGTTTAAAGTTATTTAGATATACTTTTGAAACCAAAATAAAAGAGGGAATGGCGTACCTGGTGCAACACTTGATGTAACACAGGGCCTGGCGTCGTGCACTCGTCGCATACGCAATGCGCAATGCACAGAGGGCACAACTCTATACGTACATGATGTAACGCGTGGCTTGGTACTGCGTACCCGTCGGATACCAAAGTAGAAGCTGGGGTAACTTCATGTGTATATGATGTTACGCGGGACGCGGTGCCACCAACCCATCGGATACAAAATGCACATCCTTTCCGAGTTTAGCAATATGGTGTATCGGATTCGCGTGGTGATGGAGCTTGCTACGCTACCAGTATGGGAGTGCAGTTTTCTCCCCCCCAAAAAAAAGATACATATTTTTGGGGGAAGATATAAAACATTACATAATTTGTAAAGTTAAAAAAAGAAGTATAATAGAGTTCCAAAATATTTAAAAATATAATAGAAGAAATATAGGTTTTATAAACATTAAAATATGAAATTAACATTTAAAAAACCTTTGAAATTCACTGAAAAAACCATAGGTTTTATAGACGTTATATTTAGGAATTAGCATTTATAAAACCTTAGAAATTCACAAAAAAAACATATTTCAGGGGCCTTATAGTTAGTTGAACATTTGACTCATATAAAACCAGAGAAATTCGCCTGTTACTCGCATGCCCGCAATGCACTAGTGATGACGTCACAAATTACATCACTCATGACATGGTCAGTGACATCACTGATGACATCTCAAATGACATCACTGATGACATCATCCACGTGAAAATCTGATGCATATACTGATGCCCTAATATAAACTTTGATACACGCACTCTAAAATACAGACTACTATTTTTTAAACCATACACACAACAATGCCAGATACTACATACCACCCACTATTTCCTAGGTCTATAAACATCCAGTCACATATACATGCAGTTACTCTTCAATACAGTACTATAATATGCACTCATACACCTATACATTCAGCAACACTCCGCCACTCATCCATAGAGTTACTCACACACCTAGTCAGTCATGCAAAGAATCAATCACATACCAATTTACTCATGTTTACATTGATAGACACCAACTCCGTTATTTATACACACACCACATCGCTTAATTATGCAGATGCTATTACATACTTATTGTCTTATACAATCACTGATACAAGCAGACACTCATTTATACACACACTCTTCAAATAACAGCCTCTCACGGATAGTCATTATTATATTCCAACACTCACATATACTGCCATAAAACATATTTAGTTACTTACACATATACCACTGAGACATTCATTTACTCACCAAAACACCCATACACACTAACTCACCCATACAGCCCTTCCCAGATGCACTTTTGAATCCATACAACCAGTTAATCACCCACTCATACATCTATGCAGAGTCACACACCCTTCCACCCACCCACACAGACACTCAGGCACCCATACAGATACTCAGACAACAAATCAATAACCCATATAGATACTCATGTAGTTACTCAACAACCCATGCAGCCGCTTACACACCAACTGAGAGACTAATACAGACTTTCACACAGTTTAGTCACTAACCCATGCATTCAGTAAGACACGTTCAATCACTCACTTATACAGTCAGTCACGCACCTACTAAATAATCCATTCAGGCACTTGTAAATTTACTCATTCTTCAATACACATTGGCATAGATATAATAATAATAATAATAATAAAAACATTATTAAGTGCCTGGTTACACTAAGAACAGTGCATCCCCGCGCTGAGGATGCATTCCACACGACTCCTAAACAAAAACCGGTCCACGATGAGGGGAAGGGACAGGAGAGGTAAGGCCCTGTCTCAATACTAATCTTTAGGGAACAAGTAAGTCTTAAGTTTCAGCGGGAACCCCATTTCTGAAGGTTCCATCCGAAGTTCAATGGAGAGTTCGTTCCATTGTTTGCTGGCTACAAAACGCCCACCGATCCGCGCTTTATAGATACGGGGTACCAAAAACTGCATGCTGCCCATAGATCTCAAAAGACGTTTGGGACGGTATATGGTCAGCATCTTTTGGAGGTAAGCAGGTCCATGGCCCTGTGCAATACGGTGGGTAATGCACATGGCTTTGAACCGGAAACGTTCCCGCATGGGGAGCCAGTGTAAGGTCTATAGCGCACGTTTCCCTGGCGACTTCCTCTGCAAGTTTAAGACAAGCCTGGCAGCCGCATTTTGGACACATTGAAGTTGGTTCAGGCCCTTTTTAGTGAGGCCACAGAGCAGGGAATTCCCATAGTCAAGATGGGAAATGACCAAGGCGTGCACTAATGTTTTCCGAACTGTGATGGGTTGGAGATCCAAGATTTTACGTAGGACCTTCAGTATGCCATAGCATTTACCCGCCATATTGCCAATGTGTTGGGAATATGAAAGATTGGTATCCAGGAGAACACCCAAGTTCTTCACCGTATCAGAGGGGGTGGGTGTAGGACCCAGGTCACCGGACCACCAGGCCGATGTCCAAATTGATGGAGAGGAACCAATCACTAGAAGTTCAGTCTTGTTCCCGTTAAGGCGGAGGCAATTGCTTTTCATCCAGGCCGCAAGTGCCACAAGACAAGCAGAAAAATTATCTGCCTTCTCACCTGGCTTCTGAGATAGAGTGACCACCAGTTGAGTGTCATCCGCATATGACACAATATCCACCCCATAGGATTCCACCATCCTAGTCAGGGGTTCCATATACAGATTAAACAACATAGGGCTCAATATGGAGCCCTGCGGGACCCCTTGTCTAAGAGATCGAGGCGTGGACTTGAAGGGGGGGACAGTGTATTTGAAATTTCCTATCCGCCAAAAAAGAGCCCATCCATTCATAGGCTTGCCCGGCAACCCCCATCTCGCTCAGACGGACAAGAAGTCTAGAGTGCGATACAGTATCGAACGCCTCACTCAAGTCCAGCAATATCAAAGCAGCGGTCTGTCCTTTATCCACTTTCTGACGAAGCAGTTCTGTGGAGAAGAGAAGGGAAGTTTCCGTCGAATGTTTCACACTAAATCCAGATTGGGAAGAGTGTAGAAGATGATTATCCTCCACAAATTTAACCAACTGGTTATTGACCAATTTCTCCACCACTTTGGCACAGAAAAGCAAGAGGGAAATGGGGAGGAGGTTATCCAGTTGGGAAATACTCTGGTTAGCTTTCTTTTTAATAGGAACGACCTGGGCAAGTTTCCATTCCTCAGGCACCTGACTTTCTTGAAAAGATAGGGTGGCCAGATTACCTATGTGGTTCCACAGGAGGTGTAAATGACTCCTGAGAATTTTCGGAGGGGCGACATCCGTAGGGGATCCAGAATGGATACCCATGATTAATTTTATAAATTCCTTCCTCGGAGGCACCATGAACTCCTTGAGACATGTTTTCTTAGTGAGCCTTTGGCAGGTATCCAAGGCCGGGACTTCTTTGGCTGGACCCTGCTGAAAAGACACATATATCTTCTCCACTTTGCTCACAAAGTGGTCGGCGATGGATTCGCATATATCAGTGGAAAAAAGATCTTTGGTCACTGTCCTCGTGAGTGCCGTTAGCTCCTTATAAATTAAGAAGAGCTCTTTGAAGGAATTTTCGGATAATTCAATCCACTCTTTGAAAAATTTCCTTTTAGCCTTTTTAATCAGTCCATGGTACTCCTTCAAGCTGTTCCTATATGACTATTTCCGAGCAGTATCATACTCTTTACGCCATAGGCGTTCCAGGCTTTTGCATCTGGCTTTAGCTGCACGCAATTCCTCGTTATACCATGGGGCTGACCTAGTCCAACGTACTGGGGCTTTTAGGGTCCATGGGGCAACCTTATCTAATGCCTTAGATACCCATTCCTCGTAATCCTTCCGAGCTTCCTTAATGGTCTTACTGAGCGGAGGAGTTTCCTGCATTAGCGCAGATTCGAATGCCTTATGGCTGAATTTTTTCCAATTCCTGTGTTTAGGTAGGACAGGTCTCTTAAGTGTTTCCCCTCTGGGCATGCCTGTTACTATAAACGGAATGAGATGATGATCAGACCACGGGATCCTGATGGGGGGAACACCTTGATACCATCCCAGTTAGAAAAGATGGGATCAAGGAGATGTCCCGCTTGATGCGTTGGCATCCCACCAGAAAGTCTAAACATCAGGGAATTCAGAGAGACAATTACTGATTGTGCCTCTGCACAGTTAGCATCCTCAAAATGTAGGTTAAGATCACCTACTATGAGGAATTTACTGTAGCGTAAGGCCGATTGAGTCACCGTTTCCAGTAGATATACATTAAAAAAATTTAAACTTTCCAGAAACACAGATGTACATCCATTGGATTTTGTGACTCGCAAAGTGCGACTAATTGCGAGTTGTAATTTGTGAGTCACAAAATAAGATGTACAACAGTGTCTCAGACAATGCTTGCGATTCCCAATGGGGTCACAAATTTCATGCCTCATGAATATTAATGAGGCTGTCGCAATTTGCGATCCTATTGGAAATGGCTGGCACTACCAGGGATGGGGGCCTGCTGGGGTCAGCAGACCACCATGGCTAGGACTTCTTCATCAATAACGCAGTTAACACAGGTTAACGTTAAAGCAGGTCAACGTTAATTAATGCAGGGTCGCAAATTGCATGCCTCATGAATATTAATGAGGCTGTCGCAATTTGCGATCCTATTGGGAATGGCTGGCACTACCAGGGATGGTGGCCTGCTGTGGTCAGCAGACCACCATGTCTGGAACTTCTTTGTCAATACCACAGTTAAAAAATAAATGCAGCCCATTTTCCTTAATTGAAAACGGGAAGCATTTCAAAAATAAAAATGAAACATTTCAGTTTAAGTTTTTTAAGGGCAGGCAATGGTCCCTGGGACCACTCACTGGCTGCTTGTAAAAAAATATTTGCGCATCCATCACCAAAGGGGAAGGGGTCCCCTGGGAACCCTTTCCCGTTTGCGAGTGCTTTAAACTGCGAGTGTTATGCGACAGCAATTGCTATCTCAAAACATTCATACATAGGTTATGGACTCACTATTAGGAAAGGTCGCCCTTGGCACGTCCCTTCCTAATAGCGAGTTTGCGAGTCACTAATTGATTAGCGACTCGCAAAATAGGGTTAGTACATTGGGCTGACCTATTTTGCGGTCGCAAAGGGGCCGAAATCCCCTTTGCGACCTCAAAAAAGAGCTGTGCATCTGGCCCTTTGAGTTTGGACCAATAGCGTAGCTTGGATGCCATGGGTGCTGGTACAAGCAAGGAAAATGCCTCTTTCACTGCTGTTGTGGTCGTAGAGTGCTGAAATCATCAGGGTTCAATAGACCCCGGTGCCACTGCACCTGCTGCACCAGTGGTAGCAAAGCCCGTGGTTAGAGCAGCACTGTGCTGCAGGAAGGAAAAACTTTCACTCCAATATGTGGATTTGTTCTTATTTGCATCGGACGATATTCTGTGTCCTGCTTTCACCAAGATGAGCTGCTGCATAATATGATGTTATTGGTACTGGGCACTATTTTGCCTTCATTTAGGCAGAAGGCGATTCATCAGCCAGCCTTCTATGTTACTCCTCTAATTGAGCTGGCTCACAAAAACTTTTTGATTAACATTTGCATATCCTTAGTGGTAAGCAACACAGTGCTAAGCACAGACATCCTTTACCACCAATTTAGGAAACCAACTTTTTGAAAATAACAGGTAACAAAAGAATATTGGAAAATTTGTTGTGTTGCAATCGCCGCAAATGTACTGTGTTTTTTGTGCTGTGGAGTGTTCGTGTTGCATTATAGCCCTAAGTTGTATTGTTGTTGTGCTGTATCCTGTTTAGCTGCTTTGTGGTGCTGTGCCCTGTGATGCATTTGTTGTGCTGCTATTTTGTTTCATGGTAATATGGTGTGTTCAGTTGCACTCTGTAATTAATTCAGAGATGACGTTTGTTGGTGCAATTACACACGTTATTTAGAAGATCTGGTGACAAACACTCTCCAGTGGCAAGATTTGCCGTTCCGGTTCTTCAACTATTGAAGATGCCTGTCGGGGAAAAATACTTCCATGGATCTCGTTATGTGAGACGGCCTGACTGCATCTAACAAAACATTTCACTCTAGTGGTGCAATAGCGCCATCTATGGGAAAACATACCAACATTGATAAAAACTTTGTTTTACATTTTGCCTAATACAGAGGTTTTCTCAACTTTGAAGAAGACACGGCTCAATCACCAAATGGACAGCGGCAGCGCAAGCTTCCCTCATGCACAAAACAGGTGCAGCGTGGAGCGCAGCGGTGTAAGCTTCACTCACACACACTCCGATGTTGTTCATCACAGGGAACAGTATCATGCGTGTTTAAAGATTATTAATAAGCAGTAGCGGTCGGTGGTGGGAGTAGCTGCTGGCGGTGACGTGGGGAGGGAAAGGGGCAGGGTGGGGGGTAGTAATCTCTGGATTTGGGGATGCAGTGCGCGCAACGAAATTCGTTTCATTTATTTATATGTTTACTTACCTGTAATCCTCCCTAGATTACACCGACAGCTACTGTTAATAAGGACTGGGGGCACATTTATGACAGGAGTTGCGTCGCTCTTGCCTCACGCAACGTGGTGCAAAAGCGACGCAAGTCCAAAATGTGAATTATAAAGCCATGCAAAGCCACCTTGTGCGGCCCTGAGTGGCTTCACAAATGAGGAATAACGCAGCGCTGTGCAAATCTCTGCATTGCTTTATTCTGCCCTGGGAAGGAGTACCGTGGGCGTTGCGTGGGTGTTCCAATGCAACTGCCATGATTTTTGACGCATTGCCAGATTTACCATCACTAGTAGATCTGGGAATGCGCCACAAATATACGCCTTCTCAGGCGAGGCTTAACGAGGAGAATATATTTATTTCTCCTCGTTAACTTCCTCTTTCTATATGTGCTGCAGAAAGAAAGAGGAATATGCCTCAGGGGTTTGTTTTTGTGCAGGAAGGTTCCCCTTCCTGCACAAAAACAATCCTCCTTACAACTCAGGTGCACTTGCACCATGGTGCACGGGTGCCTGTGTGGGCGCTAGGAAGCCAGAGTGGCACCAGCATAGGGACAAAGGCAGGAATGCACCGTAGTCTTCTAAATATGGCACATTCCTGCCCTTTCCCTGTCATGCAGTGCAGCGTAGCAAGCTGACTTGCTGCGCTGTATGACTTTCTAATAAATATAGCCCCAAGGGGCATATTTATGAAGTGTTTGCGTCGACCTTGTGCCATTCAAGGGGGCGCAAGGGTGACACAAAGCCTAAGTCAGATTTATCAAGCCACACAAGGCCACCATGTAACGGAATGCAGCGCAAATTGCTGCATTGTCTTACTCTGCGCCAGGAAGGCATTCCATGAACGGAGCGTGGGTATACCCACACATTCAACCATGGATTTTGGCACCATCCCAGATTAACCGACAATAGAAAAATCTGCGAATGCGTCAAAATACATGGAGAAATGTCTTTATTTCTTCCCATTTTGTCATTCTGCAGCACGCTAGAAAGAGGAAAAAGCCTCAGAGGATTGTTTTTGTGGAGGAAAGTGTCCCTTCCTGCATAAAAACAATCCTGTCTGCAATGCAGGCACCCTTGCAACACGGCTCAATAGTGCCCGCGTAAGGGCTAAGCAGCCAAAAGAGAGCCAGCACAAGGAAAGCAAAGGACTGCGTAGTGTTACGTTAAATATGGTGCATTCCTGCCCTTTTCCTTTCATGCAGTACAGCAAGGTGGCTTGCTGCACTGCACAAAAGCTTCATGAATATGCCCCTAACTTATAGGGCAATTGGTCTAAACTACAGCTTGAAAACCAACTCACCTGACAAGTCGGCTACTATCAAAATGTCCTCTATTCCGAGTGCCCCCTGAATATTGCATCAATAATATTGATGGGATGGAATATCGATGGTATTGTACGTTGTAAATAAAATATCAACAGGTAAGTAATTTTCTATATCTAACTCCACATTTATGTAACTATGTGGTACATATAACTTCAAGGTAAGTAGATGTGGAACTAGGAATAGTAAATTTATACTCAGGGCCACAGGGATTATGCAGCAGGGGAGCACCAAATTATGCGGCAGGGTTGACTAAATTATGCATCAAGAAAGGCTAGCTCATGTGGCATAATAGGGCACAATTTGTAATAGTATTACTTCACTATTTTGTAATTTTTACACATGGGAATACTGTCTGGGCAAAGATTTTACCCCTTTTGTACTAGAAATAATCTACTGAAAGATGACCAATTAAATCTTTGCAAAGGGCCTTCTTCTGCTTGTGAATATGGGGCCATATTTATGACAAAGAAACGCAATGCTGCATGACAAGTTAATTTGCTGTGCTGCATTACAGGGAAAGTGTTACAGCAAACAAATGATGGACAGAATGCTGACAATGCAAACATTCTCCCCCTGTCAAAAGATGTGGGTTAAATCCATCGTTCTTTTGCCCACTGCACCACCCCAGTTTGGACCCAGCCATATGCAAATCAGTCATGACCCTGTCCCTCATGGGATCAGGCCAGACCGAACTGCCAGGCCAGGTCCTCCCTGGACCAGAAGCAAGCATCCTGGTACCGGTTTCAGGGTATGTCATCCTTCTTCAGCCAGGCTAGCTTGAATCCAGTGGGACTGTGAGCAAGGGACCCACGTCTGGGCATACCCATCCCACTTAGGGCGAAAAGTGTTACAGTAAACAAATGATGGACGGAATGCTGACAATGCATTCTCCCCCAGTCAAAAGTTCTGGGTTAAATCCATCGTTGGCTGAGTATGCCCAGAAGTGGGTCCCCTGCTTACTTTGCCACTGGATTCAAGATAGCCTGGCTGATGAGGATTATGAACCCTCGAAACCGGTCCCAGGATGCTAGGTTTCGGTCCAGGAAAGACATGGCTTGGCAGTTCGGGCTGGACTGTTCCCATGAGTCACAGGGTCAGACTGATTTGCATATGGCCATGTCTGAACTGGGGTGGTGGAGTGAGCTAAAGAATGATGATTGATTAAACCCAGATCAGTTGACTGGGGGTGAGTGTTTGATTTGCTCAAATGCTCCGTCCATCATCCCCTTTTGGTATCGCTTTGTTCATCCTAAGTTGGCATGGTATGCCCAGACGTAGGTCCCTTGGTCACTTTGCCACTGGATTTAAGATAGCCTGGCTGATGAGAGTTATGAACCCGAAACCAGTCCCAGAATGCTTGTTTCTGGTCCAGGGAAGACATGGCTTGGCAGTTTGGGTTGGACTGGTCCCATGAGGCACAGGGTCAGACTGATTTGCATATGGCCATGTCTGAACTGGGGTGGTGGAGTGAGCTAAAGAATGATGATAGATTCAACCCACATCAGTTGACTGGGGGTGAGTGTTTGATTTGCTCAAACGCTCCATCCATCATCCCCTTTGGTATCGCTTTGTTCGCCCTAAGTTGGCAGTGTATGCCCATACGTGGGTCCCTTGCTCACTTTGCCACAGGATTCAAGATAGTCTGACTGATGAGGGTTATGAACCCGAAACCGGTCTGAGGATGCTTGTTTCCGGTCCAGGGAAGACATGGCTTGGCAGTTCGGGCTGGACTGTTCCCATGAGGCACAGGGTCAGACTGATTTGCATATGGCCATGTCTGAACTGGGGTGGTGGAGTGAGCTAAAGAATGATGATAGATTCAACCCACAATAGTTGACTGGGGGTGAGTGTTTGATTTGCTCAAATGCTCCGTCCATCATCCCCTTTGGTATCGCTTTGTTCCCCCTAAGTTGGAAGTGTATGCCCATACGTGGGTCCCTTGCTCACTTTGCTACAGGATTCAAGATAGTCTGACTAATGAGGGTTATGAACCTGAAACCGGTCTGAGGATGCTTGTTTCCGGTCCAGGGAAGACACGGCTTGGCAGTTCGGGCTGGACTGTTCCCATGAGGCACAGGGTCAGACTGATTTGCATATGGCCATGTCTGAACTGGGGTGGTGGAGTGAGCTAAAGAATGATGATGGATTAAACCCAGATCAGTTGACTGGGGTTGAGTGTTTGATTTGCTCAAATGCTCTGTCCATCATCCCCTTTGGTATCGCTTTGTTCGACCTAAGTTGGTAAGGTATGCCCAGACGTGGGTCCTTTGCTCACTTTGCCACTGGATTCAAGATAGCCTGGCTGATGAGGTTTATGAACCCGAAACCGGTCTCAGGATGCTTGTTTCTGGTCCAGGGAAGACATGGCTTGGCAGTTCGGGCTGGACTGTTCTCATGAGGCACAGGGCCAGACTGATTTGCAGATGGCCATGTCTGAACTGGGGTGGTGGAGTGGGCTAAGGAATGATGATGGATTAAACCCAGATCAGTTGACTGGGGGTGAGTGTTTGATTTGCTCAAATGCTTCGTCCATCATCCCCTTTGGTATCTCTTTGTTCGCCCTAAGTTGGCAGGGTATGCCCAGACGTGGGTCCCTTGCTCACTTTGCCACAGGATTCAAGATAGCCTGGGTGATGAGGCTTATGAACCCGAAACCGGTCCCAGGATGCTTGTTTCTGGTCCAGGGAAGACATGGCTTGGCAGTTCGGGCTGGACAGTTCCCATGAGGCACAGGGGCAGACTGATTTGCATATGGCCATGTCTGAACATGGGGTGGTGGAGTGAGCTAAAGAATGATGATGGATTAAACCAAGATCAGTTGACTGGGGGTGTTTGATTTGCTCAAACGCTCCATCCATCATCCCCTTTGGTATCACATTACAGGGAAAGGGCAGAAATGCTTCCTACTTGAAGGAATACAACGGATTCCTGTCCTTTCCCCTGTGCTGGCATTGGTTTGGCTGCCTAGCACCCTTGCAGACACCCTTGACATCTTCTTGCACAAAAACAATCCTGAGATGCAAATTCCTCTTTCTATGTGCTGCACAATTCAGCACACATAGAAAGAGGAAGTAACAAGGAGAAATATAGATATTTCTCCTTGTTTCACCTCACCTGGGAGGCGTATCTTTTTGGCATATCTTTTTGGTGCCTCAGTTCTGGTAAATTTGGAAATTCATCAAAATCCATGGGGTTGCCGGGAAGACCCATGCAATGCCTCCCTGGCACAGAGTAAGGCAGCTCTGCGATTTGCCCTATGTTGCTTTACTCAAGATTTATGAAGGCACTCATGCCACGCAAGGGGACCTTGCATGGCTTCATAAAACTTATTTTTGAGTTGTATCGCTCTTGTACCATGTTGCATGGAAGAAGGATTATGCAGAAAATTCTTAATTATGCGAAAATAAATCTCATAATTCCACTGGCCCTGGAGGTACTTCCCCATAATCAAAACAACGAGTATGAAGTTTCCGATAAGAAGAAAGGACTGAAAACAGCAGCTGGTCGGTTGGGGACTAAGCAAGCAGATCAGGGGGATCTGATTGCTCAGAAGCAATAGCCCTCTCACACCCAGATGGGCGTCATGCTTCATCATCGGGCAGGTCCTCGTTGGGCCGGCCCTGCAATGCCCAACAGGCCCCTTGAAGGTGCTCTTTGCTGGATGTCATTTCAAATAAGACACCGTTGTGAAGTTTGAGTGAAGGTGCTCTATGTGTAGATTGGTGTGGAGTGAATTTAAAAATAATGAAGAGGTACCAGGTGGATTTTTAATATGGTGGTCCTCTTGCTATAAATTAAAGTGAAAATTGGCTGAAAGTGTACGTAATGATCCAGAACACCTCAAACTGTCGTGTCGGCAAGGTTGTCATGTTTCTTGTCAATGTTGTAGATCAGGGTAATTCATCAGGACCAATGCAAATAATCTACAGGTGGTTCAAAAGGTAAGTCTAAAAAATAATAATGATACTATACAATTACAAGAAGTAATATAACCCTTTGTAGGTAGGGTAAACCTTAGGTGTCTAAAAACAGACCCAAATTCGATAAGCTGCTGGCTTCATAGGTATTGGCAGAGTTTATGTGCAGAATGAAAAAGGCGGCCAGCGTGCTCAGCCTCAACCTACCTCTATCTGCCACCCTGGAGGCATGGTACAAGACCAGCGATTAAAGAGTTACCCTGACCCCTTATCACCACCTTAAAAACCTCCCACAATCCTCGGCTCAAATCTACCAATTCTTCGTTTTCTTCAAAGTAGTGGTCGTGGACACCTGGAGGCCAGTCCATATCAGCGGCTCTTTAAAATACAAGGGATGAAGGGGGATATGTACAATGAAGTGACGGAGCGTGTCGTTAGCCTCCTTGGCTTAACGGAACGCTTCACCACTTCTGAAACGCAAGGCTGCACCATATTCACAAAAATGTTGTGCAGCCTTGCGTTTCCCCTTGCAATGGCGCTAAGTTAACAACTTAGCTCCAACACAGGCAAGGGTGTCTGCGTGCAGGGGAGGATGCAGGGGAGGATTGTTTATATATACCTTCCTGCACATTAACAATCCTTAAAAGCAATTCTGTCACTTTCATGTGTGCTGCTTTATGCAGCACACTTGAAAGTGACACAATTGCATTTCTTTTAATGGTTTGTTTATGAACAGGAAGGGACACCTTCCAGTACATAAACAAATTATGGGATTTTGCTATTTCCATGTGTGCTGCACAAGGCAGCACACATGGAAAAAGCAAAAACAAGGAGAAATAATGCATTTCTCCTCATTTCGCAAACTAAAGACCTGGGTTTTCCTGGTCTTCATTTTGGTGCTGCCTCCTATATACGCCACCATTGTACATAGGGGGCGGCAACAAATACAATGGGTGATGTAGTGGAATGCTCACTGCAACACCCACTGCACGCCCCTTTCACACTAACCATAGCGTGAAAGGGTTCCTTATGTGTAAGCCAGCGTTAAGTGGCTTAACGCTGCCTTGTACATAAGGCAAGGCCCCTATCGCCACGGAAACGTCACAATAAGTGACCTTTCTGTGGTGATAGGGGCTTGTACATATGCCCTTAGGTGTTATCACGCATTCCTCAACTGGGGCTCTTTGACTGCATGTTGCATAAACTGGAGCGTAGTCAAAGATCCCTCGCGCTAGATGCTGTATGTCACTAAAAGCTGGCAGTTGATTGGCTACACCCAACATGTAATCTATTCGGAACAAACTCCCATGCGCATCCGAGTGGAAGGTATTTTAACGAGCATTTGGATTGAGTGCTCGCCACACATCCACGAGGCCCAATGCTGACATGAAATCAGTCAGGGCCTAACCAGAGATTCCCATCGGTGCGGAGGCCAATGGTCCCTCACTTCACAAAGGGCTACATTGCAGTCACTACCAAGCATCAACCCTCCCCAAAGGTGGATGAAAAGAGAGCCCAGGTCAGCGAATGCCAAAGCATGAAGCCTCGAGGGAACATAGGGTGAAATGAAATGAAACAAAAAGCCTTCCCAGTGCCCTGTGAGTGCCACAAAGTGCCCATGTAATCCGCATGAGCCACCAATTTGTAGCCCCATCTATTAAATGCACAATGAGTTGTCTCTGAAGGTATGTTTCCTGGAGGAGGACGACACCAGGCAAGTGTTGTTTCAAATATTGTAGTACTGTTCCTCCTTTGATTTTGTCGCAAGGCCATTTACATTCCAGGAGAGAATTATAAAATGAAGTGGTGATTGTCTAGTGTTCATTAGGGATCTTTAATGGGTAGTTTGTCAACCAGGGCGGAGGCCCAATCCCTACGGAGGACCTATAGCCCTCTGACCACATGGGATGACATCTGTGGTTTTATCTCTGGATCTAAGCGGGGTTGGATTGATCTTCTTTGCCCAACAAGATTCTGCAATTGCAATAACTCGCTCTCACTGCCATCAACAAGCACACACAAAATAAACAGGCAGAGTAAACCTGAATTAAAACCCCTCCTCCCCTTCTTGCCACCGGGCATAGTGGACTCACAACTGCCCACAACCTCAACATTGCAGAGCACCTTTTTTTCCCCAATCATTATAACCCATTGTAGGGGAACGTAAACCAACTAAGCTGCATACCCAACGCTCCATCTCTACATAGTAAAACTGGTTTGTTATCTCACTGTAATAGTCCAGTCTTGCAGCAGAGTGTCCAATTGTCATACAGGAGACCCATCACTCAGCAAATGGTCCAGATGGGGGTGGGGAGGGAGAAAATACCCCTCCGATGGGTTTCAAAGCTTTTAGTGGTTCAAGGGGCATCTAGGGTGTCACAGTTCCGGAGGTCTCCCCTGCAGCGTCGTCATCACCCTGGTTCCGTTGCTGTCCCTGATGTCCTCTGTCCTTGCCGCTCTTCATTTGTCAGGTGGAGGACTTCTTGTCCATAGTCATCAGCAGCGATCCAGCCAATCCCAGGCTGCCTCCTGGGTCCACAAAAACAAGTTTTACCCTCTACTGTCAGTCAGATTTTAGCCAGAAATATTGAGTATTTCAGTTCCTGTTCTCTCAGAGCCTTATTAACTTTGAGGAAGGAACAGCGCAACTTTTGCACTTTGATAGTGACGTATGGTAAAAATGGGATGGCAGCATTTTCTAGTTTGAGTGGTGGGGTGTTTTGTGCCATTTGCAGTATGACATCCCTGTCTTTGTAGTTGAAAATTCTTGATACAATGGGGTGTAAGGGCATTCCAGGTCTCGATGGGCCATCTGGGACTCGGTGGGCCTATTCCACTGAAAAATAATTGGAGAGGCCATGAGGCTGCAGGTGTTTGAAGATCAGTTCCTCCACGAAGAGGTCTGTTTTTGGGCCTTCTGCTCACTCCAGCACCCCTAGAATATGGATGTTATCTCAGCACGAACGCCCATCTAAATCTTCCACTCTGGCCACTAGGGTAATAGAAGTGACTTGTAGTTCTTTAATCTGAGCTTCAAGCGTTTATGTGGCAGCCTGCAGTATAGATAGTGAGTCTTCGGACACCATGACACAGAAGTCCAGGTTTTGCAGATCTGGATGCATCAAGGTGACTTTGGAAGTGACCGTGTCTATTTTACTCTCTAGGGCCGAACAAACACACTGGATTGCAACCATGATATCCTGAAGTGTTAGGTCCACCTCTGCTACACTCAGCAGCTCTTTTTGCCTCTCTTCCATTGTGTCAAGTGCATTAGGCTGAGGTTTCGCAAATTTGTCCATCTTGGTTTGGTGCTTTAAACAGGACCTCCTACCTCCAGACATTGCTAACAACCAGCCTCTCCCAGGATGTTGCTGCCATTAGAACAGCAGGAAGAGCAAGAGGAAAGGGGGGAGCAGGGTCACAATGTTTCCTCATCAGACTCCGCCCCCCTACTGTTTCAATGAGGAATCCCCCAGGTTCTACCACTAAGGCAGTTTCATGGGTGGAGGGTAAGGTATTCCCTCCCAGCTGCTCTGTAGGCCACATCGCAGGGCCCACCTGTCACTGCGTATCAATCTAGAAGGCGGGAAGAGCTTGTGTCATAATCTGGGTAACAGAGCTCCTCTTACCATCTGTCTACCGTCCAGGCCTGCGGCAAAATCAGATGCACTCACTTATTGGAGTCCCAAAAGTATGGCCTGCTTCCCCTGGGTGCCTACTAGATTTTCACCAGTCCCAACAGGAGTGGTGGGTATCTCCTCCGACCCCCCAACCCCTTGGTAGTGGCACAGTCTAAACAGCACAGTAGTATATATAGTGGGGAATTCCAGTGTACCTACCAGGTCCATGGAGTCTCTCTTGCCTCCTCTCTAAAATCTTGGCTTGTGGCAGACTCGGGTGTACTCACTTGTTTCAGGGCCATAGAGTCTAGGTTTATTCATATGGGTGCAACCATTGCAAAATGCTGGTGCTGGCATGCCTAATGATATTCTTGGCCATAGATAGGGCAGCCATGGCATATGGTGGCTGAAAATGCAGGTTGGGTGGAAACAAACCATAAGAAAATGCTGACTCTGAAATACTGGAGGTGCTTTTGGACATACGGGTCACCCATCGTATACGGGCAGTATCAAGTCCAAAATTCTGGTATTAGCATACCATATGTAATTATTAGAATAAACGGATTCCCATGATAAAATGCTGCCATTGTCACACTGTAATTCTTAAGTATGGAGAGCACCCAATGCAATGTGTTTAAAAAATACGATGAACTCCTGGCAAGTATTATGCTCCACCACTTTCAAAGATCATTGTCCATCACTGCCACAGACATCTTTTAGGCTAATTACAAACCATGTAAAATATTTTAAATAAAGTTCCCATTTTCGCTGTCATCAGAAATCCTCTTTACATCCAAAGGAGCCCAAAGAGAAATTTCACTACAAATGAATATTTGAGTCCATGTACACAGTATCAATCTATTGAGGAAGCCCAGGTGAGTGCAATAAGCTGTGCCACTTTGGATTTCACTGTTGGTAGCCTGCACCTGTCAACCACGTGATTTATAGTGCAAACGTCATAACCTTCAACTGGAGTACCTTCATCATTTCTGAGACAGGACGTATCCACAAAGTAAATCACCGAATAATTGATGTTTATTACTTGACATATTGGATAGTGAGGGAGTGAATGACAAACAATATTGAATGAATGAATGAATTAATGAAAAGCTTTATTCGATACTATAAACAAGCATCATAAAAGCAAACAAAAGAAAAATACATTAATTGCACAATTTGTACAGTTAAAAAGACATCACAATTTACAATAAAAATTACTGGTTTTCATTAGTTAGAAATCGTTCCCTGTCATATTATTATAGATTTCCTGCATTTAACCACATTTTTCAGAAAGTTTACCAAGCACCATATGACAAATTCATTATTTAAAAATTGTAAAACTAAAAAAGCTGGTCGACACTTTTTAAAAACTAATTTCTTTAAAATTGGTAACAGTCATTTTTTTCTCAACAAGGTATAACATTTACAGTAAAACAGTGTGGATTGTGGACAGCTCTGAAATAGCATTGCAGGGACATAGTTGCATCTCTCGTGTCCATTCTTTCGCATTTGGAAAACTTATCAGATGATGAAAGATGTCTAATCTAAATCTCGCTAACAATAATCTTTCATATTGGCTTGGTACTACTATGAGGTAGGGTTGCATACTAGATGTAATCATTATCAGTTGTGTGGTGCACTACAGTAGGTTTTACTATTTCTTTCGATATAGCCGTCGTGATTCAAGTAGTGCCATGCAGTTTCTTTTTAGCTCTTTCCTAGATATCGTTCTCATAGTTCAGGGGTCATTTAAAAATTAAGACGTCCTAAGTCATTCAGAAAATCCTGAACATATTTTAACCACTTCAGATTCATTACGTCCGACATTCCCATTACATCCTTAAAAACATCTTGATTTACATGGGTTTCCTCATTTGTCCACAGCCTGTGCCACAGCATCACTGGCTCTGTTTTAATTATATCTGTTAGGTATGGGAGACCCACTTCTGCATGGCAGACATAAATTGATATGCCTCTGGGGAGTGCCAATATATATCTTAGGAATTGATTTTCTATCAACTGGAGCGGTTGTACATTGCAGTGCCCCCATAATCCAGAGCAATACGTAGCCGTGGATATACATTTAGCTCTGTAAATTTGTAACAACACTTGGGGGGGGCCTTGTACCTAGTTTCTTCGAGAAGTTATGTAAAGCAGCAGTTGTTTTTAAGAAGGCGAGTCTTCTCGTTTGGACCGATGTTGAATTGTGGTCAAATAAAATACCTAGGTAGCTAAAAGTATTACACAATTAATTTTGTGGTTATCAATAAAGATATCTCTGCTTTTTTTTCTCCCTCTACCACACCTCATAATAAAAGTTTTTGTCGTATTTACCCTTAATCCCAGCCCCTGCATATATACAACCTACCCATCTAATAGTCTTTGCAGCCCCACTTGAGTTCGGCACATTAAGACCGCGTCATCCGCGTACACTAAAGATGGAATGGGCCGGCCATTTATTACTGGAAAGTCTTGGCCAGATTGGAGCAAAGCATTTTCTAGACAGCCAATATTAAGGAATTTCTGATTGAGGATTATAGCCCTGAGGAAGTCACATGACAATTTTCCTTTTTGTGTGACGAAACACGTGTTGACTAAGGCAAAATAATTTTACTATGGAACAAAACAACAATAAAGAACACAGTAAGAAGAGGACTACTGTCATACAATTAGTGTTATTTAATATTAGCATGTCCCTGAGAAATGTTATAGTTTGTTATGTTGTCTTTGACCACATGTTAGAGAGTAGGGTGGCTCTCTCTACCTCAATAGCCCTTCGTTTTTAGTACACATTTGACTATATAATCTGTGAATCTCCTTTAGTCCACCACTACCCTGAAAATTACCACCTATCTTGCAGTACACAAAGTAAATCAGTTTGCATTCATTGAGGGACACATCATTTAAATCAATACATGGTCTAGTAACTTGTGCAGCGGTTAGTATACAATCATGTCATTCTTCATATTTTCCGATAGACATCAGTGAAGTGTGGCTCAGAGCCGGACAGCGAACCAAATGAATATGAGAGGCAGATAACAATAACATTCTTAGCAGAACAACTAAGCCATTGAGAGATGCTGACCTTGTATTGTGAGAACGATCACAGAGTGGGGCATGGCAACAGTTTATGGTGCGCATCAACAAAACAGTGTATGGTGACCATAACACCATTTTAAGTGGCTTCAAAAAGCATTGTGGCAGCCAACATAGAACATACAGTGGATGCAAACGTAACTGCAACTGTATCCACCATTGAGAAGTACTAAGCTAGAGGCCTTTTCTGATTCCCCTTGCTTTGTACAAGCAATTTAAGTGAAAATCTATTTCATTCATAACACTACAAATTAAAACGTTTCCCATAACCACGGAGACCCAACGCAGGCATGGAGGTCTCCCTTGCTTTAATTTTACAAATGCATTCCCAGATTTTCTAGTCACTGCAAGGGTTTAGGGATGTCTTTTCTGATAGATTCTTGCAAACACTTGACCATTTTTACTGAACCCAAAATTCATTATCTACAGTATCCCCAAACAGGTATTTACATGGGATACAATTGCTAGAGTGGACAACTTACAAATGGCTTCAACTCTTTCAGAGGACAAATGAAACTTGCCAGCAGAGCAGACATTACATGGCCAAGTTATTGTGCAAATGTTTTTTCTGAAACCAATTCAGTGAGAAGATAGTCTGAATCATCCGTGCACTGATCCAGATTAACAGATGCCAACAGTAAATTTTCAAAACATTGAATCAGAGTAGACTAAAGAATGTGAACGAGAAGAGATAATGGCTCTCCTTGTGTATAGGAAAGAAAAAGAAGGCAGAACAGAGAACAAGCACTGTGAACCACTGGGTGCTACAAGGGCTGCATAGAAGAATGCTAACCAGAGGGAAGCTTGTAATAACAACATTAATAGTAGCCCTAACGTCTTGTATTAACCAGTACACGATGTCATTCACCACCGTGCATATTGGTGTGACATCTACTAACAGTAGGTACTAAAACCTCTTGCTTGATCAAATCTGGTATTACAGGATGGATGCCTTACAATGCCTCAAGTTTTAGTGGTGATGGAGGTATTCTAGGTAGCTTTTTCAGAGGGTAAATCTTAACTTTACATGCCCCATTGAGGAGATGAATCTCACACTGTTGGCACCTGTCCACCATAATGTGGGCTTTATCTGTGAAATCAATTCAGATAAATCAGGGGTTATTACAATAGGGCCCACTTCTTCTAAACAGTTCAAACTTTTGCAGAATAATGTTAGTACCTTAATCCCCTGTCTCTGAGATATGTTCAGAAACACTCCATTTGGGATACAGTACATAACACAACTAAGTTTGCAGAGGATATCTCTGCCTAGTAATGTTCAGTTTCCCCATTCTCCCTGACCTTCTCAGCCCCCTTTATGGCGCTCTCAACCATTCTTCTTTAATCACTGCTGCATACTTTGCAACTTCATTGACTTAAATTTCGATTCACCATTCTCTTTCTTTTCACCAGTGATGCAACACAGTGGTTCCCAATGGTCAGTAACTCTGCTAACTCCTTAGTCTCTCATCCAATACACACTGTAGTCAATTGTCAATTGTTTCTTAACATCAAGGTACTGGCTTTGCTGCAGGTCGCGCTGCTGCTGCGCTGCTTATTTTAAACTGCCCGTTTTGTATTTGTGTATTTTAATTTCGTTTTCCCCTGTTTTTAGGCGATTTGCCTGGGAGCATCTTCCAGCCCTCTCACCTGCATCTAAATGAGTTAACGTACCGCCGTTTGGCGGGTCTGGGTCCCGGGGTTGGTTCGGTGGGCGCCATCTTGCCTTGGGCTATTTAGATCTTTCACGAGCGCCATCTTGGAGCGTCTTTACGCTCGGTGTGCTGATCGCCTCGCCTACTTAAGGCGGACTCGTCACCAGTAGCCTGGTCAAGGTACTGGCTTTGCTGCAGGTCGTGCTGCTGCTGCGCTGCTTATTTTAAACTGCCCGTTTTGTATTTGTGTATTTTAATTTCGTTTTCCCCTGTTTTTAGGCGATTTGCCTGGGAGCATCTTCCAGCCCTCTCACCTGCATCTAAATGAGTTAACGCACCGCCGTTTGGCGGGTCTGGGTCCCGGGGTTGGTTCGGTGGGCGCCATCTTGCCTTGCGCTATTTAGATCTTTCACGAGCGCCATCTTGGAGCGTCTTTACGCTCGGTGTGCTGATCGCCTCGTCTACTTAAAGTCGTCCTCTCCCGCGCAGCGGGATCGCGCAGTGGGACGCCGTCGCTTAGCCGGAGTCGTGCCTGAGTCCTGCCCGTCCGCGCCAAGGACGCGCAGGGCGCGGCAGATCTTAGGTATTTTAAGTCTCAGGTTGATGCTCATTCACAGGCTTACCTGCACCGGGGGTCAACTCTCCCTGCCAGTTTCCCCCTCGCCGCCGCAACTACAACAGCGGCCGGAGCGCGAGGGGTGGAAACTACATTTCCCAGACGCCCCAGCATGTCGCCAGACACGGGAGCAGCGCGCCAGGAGGCGCATCAAAAGGACAGCAGTCCCGGGGGAGCGGGGCTCATTCACAGGCTTACCTGCACCGGGGGTCAACTCTCCCTGCCAGTTTCCCCCTCGCCGCCGCAACTACAACAGCGGCCGGAGCGCGAGGGGTGGAAACTACATTTCCCAGACGCCCCAGCATCTCGCCAGACACGGGAGCAGCGCGCCAGGAGGCGCATCAAAAGGACAGCAGTCCCGGGGGAGCGGGGGCTCATTCACAGGCTTACCTGCACCGGGGGTCAACTCTCCCTGCCAGTTTCCCCCTCGCCGCCGCAACTACAACAGCGGTCGGAGCACGAGGGGTGGAAACTACATTTCCCAGACGCCCCAGCATCTCACCAGACACGGGAGCAGCGTGCCAGGAGGCGCATCAAAAGGACAGCAGTACACGCGTCGCGGGTTTGCGTGCGGGTCGGCGCCCGGGGCTAAGCCCGGGCAAAGGGCGGGCCCTCTACGGCCCTCATCGGACCGAGGAGGACGGGGACGGGCCACCCCCATTGTCTGCTGAGAGGTAAAGTTCCGATTAGCACTTTCACTAACTATGCCTAAGCCCAATACAGGGGATATGTCCGACAACATCCCGGATGACATATTTGCACATTCTTCACCTAGTTATGCGTGGCTGAATGACTTAAATAGCTTGTGTAAGGCTAAGTATGCTCCAACAGCACCTACTCCCACGTTACCATGCCCAAGGGAGCAGAAATTCCTCCCTGATACACATGAAATATCCCCCATGGTCATACCAGCCCAAAGGAATATCGTTGGGGATAAAGACAAAGAAAACGGGAGCCTTCTCAAACGACAAAAATTTGATAAACCTTCTACACCATCTCTAACTAACTCGTCCTTCCTTTCACCACCTGTTGCAATTTTGGACGATTTATTACGATCCTCTCATCAGGCCCTTCTGATTAGGATTGAGAATCTGATCAAAACCTTAATACATCCCCTAATACACCCCCTGATGGTTAAAATCAACACGCTGGAGGAGAAGCTGACGGGGTTGGAGTACTCTATTGATTCTCTCCTGAAATCCTCAACACATGTTGTTACAACTCAATGCCCGCCGACACCTGCTCTCTCAAATCCACCCAATCTGATTATTCCTTATGAAGCGGTGCCCACTCGATTGCCAACCTCCACCTCCTTGTTCCTTACCAATCCCAAAGCCCCTCCGAAATTGACAACAGCACGCAATATTCCGTCTAACCATGTGCGCACCACCCATATACACTTACCTCCAGAGGCGGCGCCTTTTGTAATTGTTCTTTCGGGTGTCCCTGAGCTAACAAAAGGCAAAACTGAGAGACAATACGAACTTATGAACAAGGTCAAGTTTTGGTTAACTAAAAACAGACCCCTGCCCAAACACCTTGATGGCCATATAATAAGTGTTCGGAGGGTTGGATGGCTTGGACCCCAAAAAAAAGACATCTTGGGCGATTTGATCCTGATTCGATTTAGGAGCAGACATATTGTGCCATACATACAGACATGGCTATCACATAATGGTGACGGACCTATCTCTACCTGGAATCTATATGATTTTTACCCTAATATGTCCTACATGCATTCCTTTAGTTCCCGGGGCTTTGTAAACAATCAAGTGGGCAGAGGATCCCATTTAAGTAATGGTAGCAGTGCTCCAGTGGCTTTTAATTTTCCCTAATTATTGTACAATAGTTTTATGTCCTGCAATTACTAAATTCCTCAGAACACTCTTTTTGAATTAGCCCTATCTCATGCGCCCAAAACTAGAAACTGATGAACCTATATATCGCGCAAGCACTCTTTAAAAGTTTTTTTTTTTTTTTTTTAAAGTTATTTTTTATGTTTGTAGAAGCATAGAATACCCCCGATTTATTTGTACTCCTTTATGATTACTGATCTCCCTTGGTACCTCAGATAATGGAAATATATGATTTGTTATATGTACTAATATGCATTATTTAAATATCTTTGCATTTGCTTAACATTAATTTTGAATATGTTGAATTGTTTTTTTTTTTTTTAAGATGTACTTTTATGGATGTTTTTGTAAATCCGAATAAAGAGATTTGAACGAATGAAGTCTCAGGTTCAGCTACACGGGATTGCGCTATGATTGTATATACTGCCGCCAAACTGCGGTTCTTAGGACGTTCTGTCCCGAGATGTATACATGCACCTTTACACCCGCTCTGTGGCCCTTATCAGTGCGCCTGTGGCCAGTGGGCAGTGGACTCTCCGGTTAAGATATGCCAGGAGGCTCTACCGGTCGCTTCGCGCAGCAACCGTCAGGTTCATGCTCTGCGTATCCGGAGCTTTAATGCGAGGTCTCTAGTTCTACACCACCAAGCCGTTAGGGACTTGATGTGAGATGAGGCCCCTGACATCGTGGCTATCACGGAAACGTGGCTGAAGGAGATGATACGGCCATTATTAATCTGGAATTTCCCTCTGATTTTTCGGTTTTCACCCTGAATCGATCGACTAGGGGAGGGGGCATCGCTCTCGCAGTGAGATCTAGTCTCTCTTGTTGTTGGTCTGCCCTTAACATCGCAGGCTGCGAGAGTGCTGTCTTTAAAATTTTGGTTAACCCTCAGTTTTCCCTTTCAGGGATGGTAGTTTATCGCCCACCGGGAAGTGAGGTGGCATTTAGGGCTGCCTTCCCTGATGCTGTTAGTTCGCTGGCGGTGGGGTGTGCCAATTTCTCTATCTTGGGGGACCTTAATTTGCATTTTGAGAATCAGAATATCCCTACGGTGTGCTGTATTCTAGCCGATCTGGAGGCTCTTCAACTCCATCAAATAGTGCGGCATCCCACACATGTAGGCGGCCATACGTTAGATCCGTTCTTTACGAACTTGACAGAGGCCACAGTTACAGCCGTAACTCCGCTCGGCTGGACGGACCACTCTTTAGTGGCCATCGATGTTCCCGTGCCGGGAATTTCTCCTTCCGCTCCCGCAAGGATGGTCTCCACACGGCATGGGAGTAAATTGAGACTTGAGGACCTTCATAGAGACCTCGCTGCAGCGCCGTTGGGACCTCTGGAGGATGTAGATGCAGGCTACGATCGGTTCTGCTCGTGGATCACTAAGGCACTTGACTCCCTGATTCCCATCTCGACTAGGAAAATTAGTTCCCGGGAGTCAAGCCCTTGGTATGATAGTGCATTACGTGCACTCAAGGGTAGTTGTAGGCGAGCAGAGAGGGAATGGCGGAAGGTGTACGACAGCGGGAAGAAGGTCATCTACCTCGCTGCCGTTAAAATTTACCATCGTGCTATATGCCGGGCCCGGGCAGCTTTCTATGCTGCGGAGTTCGGAAATAGCCCTAACCCATCAAAAACCATCTTCAAAGTGGTAAAGGACCTTGTGGCAAAGCGGGCCTCGGCAACTATAACGAGTTCCACGGCGCATTGTGAGGCCCTTGCCCTGTTCTTTTTAGAAAAAGTTCAGAACATCTACTTGACATTCCCTGATACTAGGCCACCGGCAGGTACTCTATGTAACATCTCTGGAGATTCTCTGCTGCATGTGTTGCCCCCGTTGACAACTGAGGGATTTGACATCTTGACTCAGCAGGTGAAATCCGGGTCGCCCGCCGATCCGCTTAAGCCAGCCCTTTTTAGAGACCAGATGTTTATGGGTCGTACTTCGGTACTCTCCCTGATTAACATCTCGCTGGCTTCGGGTACGGTTCCAGCAAGTTGGAAGCGGGCTGTGGTTTATCCTATTTTAAAGAAACCCGGACCCGGAAAAGCCGGAAAGCTATCGGCCTATTTCCCTGCTCCCCTGGCCGACCAAAGTCGTGGAGGCCCATGTTAACAAGGTTCTCTCCGACCACCTCACTCGAGCTAACATCTTAGACCCCACCCAGAACGGGTTCCGTGCTGGACACAGCACGGAGACCGCCCTTCTCACCATGGCTGAACATCTTCGCACAGTGATGGATGCAGGACAGACGGCGGCGCTTGTACTATTAGATCTAAGCGCCGCCTTTGATACTGTCTCTCATCCTATCCTGTTGCATCGCCTGGAGGAGATAGGAGTGGGGGGATCCGCCCTCCAGTGGTTCCGGTCCTTCCTCGATGGTCGCTTCTTCAGCGTTGCGGTGCCACCGTTCCAGTCCAAGTTCCATCCTCTGAAACAGGGAGTGCCGCAGGGATCCTCGCTGAGCCCCACGTTGTTTAATCTATACGTGAGACCGCTAGCTGAGGTTGTCAGGCAGTGGGGTATGACCATGGTGTCATATGCCGATGACACCCAGCTAGCGGTTACGATCAGCGGGGATGCGGACCAGGATGCACCCAGGTTTCAGAGTGGACTTAGGGCGGTGGCAAGCTGGATGAAGGCCAACTGTCTCCAGCTCAACGCGAAGAAAACCGAGATCATGATCATCGGTAGAAGGGCGGATCTCTGGGGGGATAGGTGGTGGCCTTCGGAGCTTGGGTCGGCCCCTCTTCCGGTGACGGAATTGAGAAACTTGGGAGTGTGGATGGATCCCACTCTCAGTTTTGTGGGGCAATCGAAGAAAACGGCTGCCTGCTGCTTTGGAATCCTCCGGGCTCTGCGTCCAGTCCTGAAGTTCTTCGACCCCCGCACCCGGCAGCTGGTAATACAGGCGACTGTTATATCGCGCCTGGATTATGCCAGCTCTCTCCTGGTGGGCGCTAACCTGGCCGAAGTCACCCGCCTCCATCGGGTGCAGAATGCCGCCGCTAGAGCAATTGTTGGTCTTCCTAGATCCTGCCCTGTTTCCAGTACTTTGAAAGCGTTGCACTGGTTGCCAGTCAGGGCTAGAATCCAATTCAAGGTACTGTGTTTAGCCTTCAAGATTCTAAATGGTACGGCTCCTCAAATTCTTATGGACCTCCTGTCTTGGTATGTCCCCACTCGGCATCTGAGATCTCTGGGCCAAGCTCTCACTATCACTCCCAGATACAAGGTGTGCCGTGTTGGTGGTCGTTCCTTATTTATTTATTTATTTATTCAAAGTTTTATATAGCGCGAACAAGATCCTTACAGATATCAGAGCGCTTCACAAAGATAGGGTAGGGGCAGTAGGAATAAACAAAGATAATGGGAGCAGTATAATAGTCACTAACATGGTAGGAAAATAATAACATACATAAGACATATCAATATACAATCAGGTAAACAAGTAATGTAAGGCGGCACAAATCATTGATCCCACTAAAGAGGTGTTCAGGTACACCTTGGGTGTGTGGATGGCTTATACCAATGATTTAGTATAGAGAGAGCACTAAGTGAGAGCATCGGGAGAGTGGATCAGTAGACCAACGTGTATCATATATTGGTCGGTAGTAAGAGAGTAGCGT
Source organism: Lissotriton helveticus (assembly GCF_964261635.1). Taxonomy (NCBI): domain Eukaryota; kingdom Metazoa; phylum Chordata; class Amphibia; order Caudata; family Salamandridae; genus Lissotriton; species Lissotriton helveticus. Next base: position 1,921,477,644 of record NC_136057.1, on the reverse strand, counting down.
AGTAGTGTCCCCATCAAGTAGAAGTATAGTGCCAAAGGACAAGGTGAACAGTGATGCAAAGCAATGCAGAGTCTCAGATTCAGCACCTATGAGGATCAGGAGATCTTGGCCAGAAGGATGGTTTTCACCTCTTTCTTGAAGAGTGCAGTGGAGGAGATAAGCCTTGTTTCAGGAGGGAGCGCATTCCAGATCCTGGGTGCCATTCCTGAGAAGGAGCGCTTGTATGTTTTCTCTTTCCGGAATCTACGAGGTTTCAGGAGTAGATTTTTTGCGCTTCTATTGGATCTCGAACCTCCTGATATAGACAACTTTTGAGCGAGGTAGTTGGGTGCATTGTGGTGCACGGCCGCGTGAGTCATAACTGCAATTTTTAGCTGTATTCTGGCTTCAAAAGGCAGCCATTTTAGAGACTTTAAGTCTGGGGATATATGCAAATGCTTTCTTGAGCCAGTAATGAGTCTCGCGGCAGCGTTCAGAGAGGCTCTTAGGGGTGCTGTTGTGGATAGCGGGAGTCCGCTGAGGGCCACAATTCCGTAGTCTATTCGAGGGATGACTAAAGCTTGTACAGCAGTTTGGAAGTCTTCGGCAGGGAGGAAGGGTTTAATTTTCCTCAGAGTGTTGATTTGGAAATTAGCTGCTTTTGTGGCTTTGCTAACGTGCTGCTGCATGTTGAGCTTGGCGTCGAGTGTGATGCCTAGGGATTTCGCCGAATCTACGATGGTAGGTTGGACATTGAGTGCTGTTAGGTTATTGAGCCACGTTTGGGTGGTGGATATTTTCGCCGGGGGTGAGATGAGTAGGAACTCAGTTTTCAGAGCATTTAGTTTGAGGTGATTATCGGCCAGCCAAGATTGAGTGTTAATAAGCGTGGAATTCAGATGTTTGATATCTTCCGGGGATTGTAGCTTTAGGTAAAGTTGTGTGTTGTCGGCGTACATATGGAATTGGACATTGGAAGCTTGAAGCAAGGTGGCGAGCGGTTCCATGACGAGGTTGAACAGTGTGGGGGAGAGGGAGGATCCTTGTGGAACACCTAGATCTGCAGGCACAGGTGTAGATAGCACATTGTCGATCTTGAACTTCTGAGACCTGTTGTGAAGGAAGGACGAGAACCATTTGAGAACAGTTTCCGAAGGACCCATTCTAGTGCTTAGCAGCTCCAGCAAGTTCTCATGTTTGACCGTGTCGAATGCTGATGAGAGGTCAAGAAGGATGAGGAGGCAGGACTCATTGCGATCAAGAATTTGGAGGGCGTCATCAATTATGTGTGTCATAGCTGTTTCCGTGCTGTGTTTCGCTCGGAAGCCTGATTGATGAGGGTTGAGGAGGTCAAATTGGTCAATGTGTTTTGTTAGTTGGAGTTGGACACATTTCTCCAGCAGTTTGGCCAGGGTGGGGATATTGGTGATGGGCCGGTAATTGTTTAGGTCAGACGGATCAGCTGTAGGTTTCTTGAGTATAGGCGTGACTTGCCCCACCTTGAGGGAGTCTGGAATGAGGCCTTGTTGCAGGGAGCTGTTGATGATTTTGGTCCAGAGAGGGAGGAGCAAGGGGATGAAGTCTTTTACAGCATTAGCAGGTAGAGGGTCTGTGAGGTGATTAGAGGGCTTCAAGGTGCAGAGCAGTTTGTGTATTGCTTCTTCCGAGTAGGTATCGAAGTACAGCCAAGATGCATTGTTTTTAGGTTGAGTGTTAGCCATTCTGGTGTGGTTGGGGAATCGGCTTACATCCATGATGAGGTAATTTCTTATGTTGTCAGTCTTTTGCTTAAAGAAAGCAGAGAAGGCTTCACAGTGTGGGGTTAGAAAAAAGTTATTATGGGAGCTACCCTTTCTATCAGGAAAAGGATTGGGTCAACAATATATAAAAAAACAGAGTACCTTTTCCTGGGTTCACTATGAGTCAAGTAGTATTCTTATGCCATTCATGGAAGCATTAAACAACGGCGCAAGGGGTTGCAGTGTTACATCAGTTACCAAATTTACAACTTTATGCATATGGTGCCTTAAGGTATCAACAATGACATGAAACAGTCGTGATTTGTATAAAAATATTGATCATTCATTTATTGCAAAACAGATTAAAAATAATTGGTGACATGTACAGAGTAGATGTCCAATTTATCATAAAGTTTTTACACAAAAACATACAATATATTAAAAGATTGCTATTGTAACATTATACCAACAACTTTACTGTAAAAAAAAAATTTTTTAAACACATTTGTCATGGGAACGAAAAAGTGTCGACGCGGCGTTTCGGTGCCTCTTTATTCTGCACCTTCTTCAAGGACTCGTTCACAGTTCAATCATTAATCTAAAAAACATATAGTGATACATGACATTAGGCCCATGTTTTCGTACATATTGCACATTGATAGTAGTAACATTTTTAAATCTATCCTGATATTTGGTAACTATGAACACAATAACAACTGCCCTTACAGTTCCTAGTCATTCAAATTGTTGGGGAATGACGGGGATGAAGCAATAGGAAAATTCTATATGGGGGTCTAGTTCTTCTTTTATAGACACCTCATGTTCTACTACTTACTGATTATTAGTAGAAAGATTGTCAGACTAGGTTGTCCTTTTACTCTTGACCTAATCTTTGTTTATTTAACTTACCCAGGTGTAGTTTTCCTGGTTATATTTCTTATAGTTTTGCTGAGCTCGTTTTTCATACGCTCGTTCTGTTCATCCCTTTTTTTCTGAAAGGAATTATGCCATATATCATATCAGACGAATATGTTATTTAATATATACGTCTAGATTTTGGTTCTCAGTTATAGAATTTTATGTTCATTTTTACCTTGTACAAGCACCTTTGATGGGCGTCGCTTGGTTTAAGAAAAATGGGGGACACGCTTCAGTCCTGTTAGAAGGATGTATTTTAATTACAACGTTAGTTTTCTGGTAGGTAAGCTACAGCATTTAATCATTTTTGACTATAGTACCTATTTGTAGCCTTCTTAGTGCTGCGTTATTCTAAAGGCAAAATTACATGTCTTACCGGTCCACCTTTTCTTGATCTTCTATGGGGTTAAGGGGACGCCTCTGGGAGCTACCTTCTGCTGATTTCGTCAACCACTTGCTCTGCGGGGTAATTTTATTCTTATTATCGCTCTTGCTAGGTTTGATTATGAAACTCAATACATTTTTTAGGAGGAAGTTATTACCTGTGTAGTTAAAGCGAAATGGCTTGTATTTGTTTCCTTCTCCTCATGGATTCATCTTGGTGGGGCTTTTTTAACACATTAGCGGTCCACTCTAAGTAAGGAAATGACATGTCGTGACATGAATATGTAGTATGATGTTTAGTCCTTTTATACTTTCTTTAAGTTTTACCTTACTCAGTATAAACCTATCTATACTTAGTTAAATTCTTAAGGTGTCCCAATGCCTAGTCAGAAAGACGAGGGTCAAAGGAACATTCTCTCTTGCTCACCTTTTAATGGTAGCTGAACTGCACGGCGTCCTCCTCCTTCCCGGGCTCAGTTGGAATGAAGTCTTACCTCTCTCTGCCTGCATATTTATACTCCCTTTAATTGGGTGATCGCTGTCACCTGTGTTTCATTACTGCCCTCATGGTGTCAGGAGGATGGTTTAGGTGAGGTACACCCGTCGCCATCTTGTAGTGTGTATCTTATTACAGAGGTTCTATCTGTGATTTCCATGTTTTATTTCCGGGGTGGTCTCAATGTATTTAGTCTGTTTCATTATGTTATCTTAGTATTTCTCTGTTAATTTTGGGTGTTTGAACAGAAAACGCCAAAACGGAGAACATTTTATTTTACCTATTACATTTTACGGGAGTTCTCTAGCCTGTGCATATTCATAATTTTTAGCTCCGCTCCATCTCCCTCTTTAATGTAGTTCTTCTATTTTTGCCCGGATTGTGTGCTGCAATATTTGCGATGTATATCGAGCTGAATCTGTTTACGGGCGCCATTTTGAAGTGGGTGAGAGTGGATGGGGTTAAGCGCCCTGTTACATAAATGAAGCCTTTTGCTTTGCACTTGCTGCAGTATAGTTCCCGATACTATATTTCCTACTATAAGATGTTCTTTACCCTCTTGTTTATTAAACGATCTGAGTGTAGTTATTTCCTAACGTCCCGGCGGTCTAATGTTTATACGGCGGCCATCTTGGATCGGGAGAAACTTCTTTTTGTACAGAGTGGTGTGTAGGTTACACCGATCTTCCTTTAATACATCTTTTACACCATATCTGGTCATTGGTAGATATCGGTTTGGTTATATAGTCACAAATTTCATGATTAATGGAAAAATGTGGAGTACTTCGAGTTTGTAAAATTAATTACTACAAAAAGAAGAAAAATTAATTACTAAAAACAGGAATTACTAAAAACAGGAAAAAACTATTGTAAATGAATGTTTGTCTTATTTTTTGTTGTTGTTTCATCAATAAGGGTGTATGACAACATTGGAAGAGGCATTGCTTGGCCTCTTTGTTCATTCATATTTTCGTCTCTAATCTATCTTTGCAGTTTCTCTATCTACCTTTCTGTCTCACCAGGTTGTGACTACTGAAACCTATTTACAAGATTCTTTCCCACTCTTCTCTATTATTCAACCCTGTTTTGTAGCTGTTGAACTTTGACATATAGAACTGTTCCCTTAGTTTGCGTTTCCTAGTCATATCGCCCCCTCTTTTGTTCATGGTTATTGCTTCTAGGACACACCACCTTAGATCTTCCACTTTGTGGTTTTGTTCTAACCAGTGCATTACTAGAGGTGCAGTAGTGTTCGTCGTGCGGATTGCTGATCTGTGTTCATTTATCCTTAGTCTGATTTCTCGTTGTGTCTCCCCTATGTACACTTTCTCGCATGGGCATTTTATCATATATATGACATTTTGCGTCTTACAGTTGAACAGAGATTTATGTGTATGAGTTATTTTACCATATTTCATACTAGTGCCTGTCATTATTAGAGGACAATTTGTACAGTTACCACAGGCAACATTTCCACTAGGTTTCGAGCCATCTATAATCCTAATCATGTTTCTGTTATTTCTGTTTGGATATGTTTGTACAAGGCAATTTCTCACTGTTCTATTTCTCCTAAAGGCAAATATAGGCTTGGGCATGGGTGCTTCTCCTGAGTCATTGATTAATTTCCAATTGCTGTTAATGCAATTTTTAATTTTATTGGAGATACAGGAGAAATTGGATACAAATACAATGGGTTTTGTTGCTCTATCTTGATTTGTTTTTTGTTCAAAAAGGCTCTCCCTATTATAATATTTAGCCCGCTTATAGGCTTTTCTCACCATCGATCTCGGGTATCCTCTCTCTAAAAATTTATTGACCATGACTCCTGCGTGTTTATCATATTCCGTTTTTGTGGTACAATTACGTCGTATTCTAAGAAATTGACCAAATGGTATATTATTCTTTTGGGTCGCAGGGTGATGGCTGTTAAAGTGGAGCATAGTGTTACGGTCAGAGGGCTTAGTATATAACTCCACTGCAAGAGTACCTTCCACATTCTTTATTGTTATATCCAGGAAGTTGCACATCTCATTACTATAGGTGGAGGTGAATTTTAAGTTTTCGTCCCCTAAGTTAAGCCACAAGATAAACTCATTAAGGTTTTCTTCACTACCATCCCAAATGAAAAATATATCGTCTATAAACCTAGACCATCTGGATATATTTTCGTAAAAGGGTGCTAATGTATTAAAAATATGTTTCTGCTCAAAGTCCGCTACATATAGACATGCCAGGCTTGGGGCACATGTGGCCCCCATGCTGGTCCCCTTTGTTTGTTTATACATGGTTTCTTTGCATAGGAAGATGTTATTTTTCAAGATCAGTTCCAAGCAGTCTATCATAAATATAGAATGCTCAGATAGGTCTTCCCCTTCTTTGGCTAGCATCTTTTTAATCACTTTGATGGTATCATTTTGTGGAATGTTGGTATACAGTGCTTCTATGTCAAGCGTAACCAACCATTGTGTACATGAGTTGAATTCAATGCCCTCCACTTTCCTAATCATATCCGTGGTGTCTTTTATATATGCCGGTTGTTCCGTCACCAATGGTTGGATAAACTTGTCCACATACTTGCTTAAGGGCTCCGTTAGTGAGTTGAGACTTGAAACTATTGGACGCATAGGTGGGTCATTGATATCTTTATGCACTTTAGGGAGTCCATATATTGCTGGGATTGTGGGTGTCTCGTTATGGAGGAAATTGAATTCCTCTTGGTTGATGACCCCATCTTCCTTGGCTAATAGAAGTAAGTTCTTGATCCGTTTACCTTAATCTTGCCATTCTTGTATGTTAGATTTAGCATAATGCTTTGGGTTGTCAAGTAGAAGATTCATTCTCCTATCGTAGTCTGATGACTCTAGTACCACTATACTCCCGCCTTTATCTCCTGGTTTGATAGTGATTGTGTTATCCTCTTCCAAACTTTTAAGGGCTTCCTTTTCCTTTACTGAAATGTTATGTTTAGTCCATACTTTTTGTTCTAATATCTCTTCTATGCCTCTGGCGATGACTTTTTCAAATATTTCTACATTTTTGTTTACCATAGAACTTAAAGGTGTCCACACAGACTTAGGGCGTAGCCCAGATTTGTTGTCCGATGGCATTCTATCTTTACCTTCAAAGTATTTGTAAAGTCTAATCTTTCGGATAAAATTTTGTAAGTCCCTCTCAAGTGTAAATTTATCTGGGGGTCCTGCTATCGCAAACCCCAATCCTCTCTCTAGAATCTTTGTTTCCTCCCTATTTAGACTTCTCTTTGACAGGTTTATTATTGGTGCTTTGGTGTCCGTAGTTAGTCCCAGGTTTTCTGGCTCCTGGTCCTCATGTATGGACGTTGTTGGCCCTGGTTCGTCTGGTTGTATCCTCTCCCTCGCCCTCGCCCCCGTGGGTTTGGGTTTGGGTTCTGAGTTTGGTTTCCCTTTCGTCTGTCTAAAAAATGTAGGCTCTCTCTAATTTGTTTTTGTTGTCCTGCTTTATCTGCTTCTATCTGGTCTACCACTGTGGGCTCATTCTCTGATTCACTGCTGGTGTATGACGTGTCAGAGAATGTTACTCCTTTTCTGAAGTTCTGGCGTTTATTAGATTGCCAATTGTTCTTTCCCGACCACTCTTCTCTGGGTCTCTCAAAGTAATCTTTCTGTAAGTAGGGGTAGACTAACTCGGGTTTATATTGGTTGAGATCTTTCCTAAATTTGTTACTTTTCTTATTGATTAAGTAGTCTTTATAGCTATCAAGGTCCTTTTGAATTTCCTCTAGTTTTTGCTTTGCATCCTCTACTGAGGTGTTGTCTTTGATTTTCTTCTCCATCTCATCTAGCTCTGCTTTTTCTATAATCAACGTGGCTTGTGCTGGCTCTATAATCAATAAGAGCCAGTCCCTACTACACCTATTCGCTATGAATGTCCAGGTCTCTATGAACTTTTCATTTTTTACGAATAGGCTGGGCTCATTCCTCACCTGTAGGCCCTTAGGTATCATTCCTTTCTTACAATACTGTATAAGGAAATCCGAATGTAATTCGGTCCTGATTATCTTTTTCTTATAATTCCAGAGTTCTTTCCATTGTTCAGTGTCAGTGTTAGTTGTTGATATTGTACTGGCATTTTTATCAGAGCAATTCACTAGCTTGTTGAATTGCTCCTCAGAGAAGCTGAAGACTTTGAAGGTGTCCATTTTCACTTAGGATCACCTGCGTGTTTAATCACGCCTCACACTGTGGTGAGAGAGAGAACAAAACTCCCCAGTTAACAAACTGTGCTCGTAATCAAAAAAAAGTTATTATGGGAGCTACCCTTTCTATCAGGAAAAGGATTGGGTCAACAATATATAAAAAAACAGAGTACCTTTTCCTGGGTTCACTATGAGTCAAGTAGTATTTTTATGCCATTCATGGAAGCATTAAACAACGGCGCAAGGGGTTGCAGTGTTACATCAGTTACCAAATTTACAACTTTATGCATATGGTGCCTTAAGGTATCAACAATGACATGAAACAGTCGTGATTTGTATAAAAATATTGATCATTCATTTATTGCAAAACAGATTAAAAATAATTGGTGACATGTACAGAGTAGATGTCCAATTTATCATAAAGTTTTTACACAAAAACATACAATATATTAAAAGATTGCTATTGTAACATTATACCAACAACTTTACTGTAAAAAATTTTTTTTAAAAACACATTTGTCATGGGAACGAAAAAGTGTCGACGCGGCGTTTCGGTGCCTCTTTATTCTGCACCTTCTTCAAGGACTCGTTCACAGTTCAATCATTAATCTAAAAAACATATAGTGATACATGACATTAGGCCCATGTTTTCGTACATATTACACATTGATAGTAGTAACATTTTTAAATCTATCCTGATATTTGGTAACTATGAACACAATAACAACTGCCCTTACAGTTCCTAGTCATTCAAATTGTTGGGGAATGACGGGGATGAAGCAATAGGAAAATTCTATATGGGGGTCTAGTTCTTCTTTTATAGACACCTCATGTTCTACTACTTACTGATTATTAGTAGAAAGATTGTCAGACTAGGTTGTCCTTTTACTCTTGACCTAATCTTTGTTTATTTAACTTACCCAGGTGTAGTTTTCCTGGTTATATTTCTTATAGTTTTGCTGAGCTCGTTTTTCATACGCTCGTTCTGTTCATCCCTTTTTTTTCTGAAAGGAATTATGCCATATATCATATCAGACGAATATGTTATTTAATATATACGTCTAGATTTTGTTTCTCAGTTATAGAATTTTATGTTCATTTTTACCTTGTACAAGCACCTTTGATGGGCGTCGCTTGGTTTAAGAAAAATGGGGGACACGCTTCAGTCCTGTTAGAAGGATGTATTTTAATTACAACGTTAGTTTTCTGGTAGGTAAGCTACAGCATTTAATCATTTTTGACTATAGTACCTATTTGTAGCCTTCTTAGTGCTGCGTTATTCTAAAGGCAAAATTACATGTCTTACCGGTCCACCTTTTCTTGATCTTCTATGGGGTTAAGGGGACGCCTCAGGGAGCTACCTTCTGCTGATTTCGTCAACCACTTGCTCTGCGGGGTAATTTTATTCTTATTATCGCTCTTGCTAAGTTTGATTATGAAACTCAATACATTTTTTAGGAGGAAGTTATTACCTGTGTAGTTAAAGCGAAATGGCTTGTATTTGTTTCCTTCTCCTCATGGATTCATCTTGGTGGGGCTTTTTTAACACATTAGCGGTCCACTCTAAGTAAGGAAATGACATGTCGTGACATGAATATGTAGTATGATGTTTAGTCCTTTTATACCTTCTTTAAGTTTTACCTTACTCAGTATAAACCTATCTATACTTAGTTAAATTCTTAAGGTGTCCCAATGCCTAGTCAGAAAGACGAGGGTCAAAGGAACATTCTCTCTTGCTCACCTTTTAATGGTAGCTGAACTGCACGGCGTCCTCCTCCTTCCCGGGCTCAGTTGGAATGAAGTCTTACCTCTCTCTGCCTGCATATTTATACTCCCTTTAATTGGGTGATCGCTGTCACCTGTGTTTCATTACTGCCCTCATGGTGTCAGGAGGATGGTTTAGGTGAGGTACACCCGTCGCCATCTTGTAGTGTGTATCTTATTACAGAGGTTCTATCTGTGATTTCCATGTTTTATTTCCGGGGTGGTCTCAATGTATTTAGTCTGTTTCATTATGTTATCTTAGTATTTCTCTGTTAATTTTGGGTGTTTGAACAGAAAACGCCAAAACGGAGAACATTTTATTTTACCTATTAACTTTTACGGGAGTTCTCTAGCCTGTGCATATTCATAATTATTAGCTCCGCTCCATCTCCCTCTTTAATGTAGTTCTTCTATTTTTGCCCGGATTGTGTGCTGCAATATTTGCGATGTCTATCGAGCTGAATCTGTTTACGGCCGCCATTTTGAAGTGGGTGAGAGTGGATGGGGTTAAGCGCCCTGTTACATAAATGAAGCCTTTTGCTTTGCACTTGCTGCAGTATAGTTCCCGATACTATATTTCCTACTATAAGATGTTCTTTACCCTCTCGTTTATTAAACGATCTGAGTGTAGTTATTTCCTAACGTCCCGGCGGTCCAATGTTTATACGGCGGCCATCTTGGATCGGGAGAAACTTCTTTTTGTACAGAGTGGTGTGTAGGTTACACCGATCTTCCTTTAATACATCTTTTACACCATATCTGGTCATTGGTAGATATCGGTTTGGTTATATAGTCACAAATTTCATGATTAATGGAAAAATGTGGAGTACTTCGAGTTTGTAAAATTAATTACTACAAAAAGAAGAAAAATTAATTACTAAAAACAGGAATTACTAAAAACAGGAAAAAACTATTGTAAATGAATGTTTGTCTTATTTTTTGTTGTTGTTTCATCAATAAGGGTGTATGACAACATTGGAAGAGGCATTGCTTGGCCTCTTTGTTCATTCATATTTTCGTCTCTAATCTATCTTTGCAGTTTCTCTATCTACCTTTCTGTCTCACCAGGTTGTGACTACTGAAACCTATTTACAAGATTCTTTCCCACTCTTCTCTATTATTCAACCCTGTTTTGTAGCTGTTGAACTTTGACATATAGAACTGTTCCCTTAGTTTGCGTTTCCTAGTCATATCGCCCCCTCTTTTGTTTATGGTTATTGCTTCTAGGACACACCACCTTAGATCTTCCACTTTGTGGTTTTGTTCTAACCAGTGCATTACTAGAGTTGCAGTAGTTTTCTTCGTGCGGATTGCTGATCTGTGTTCATTTATCCTTAGTCTGATTTCTCGTTGTGTCTCCCCTATGTACACTTTCTCGCATGGGCATTTTATCATATATATGACATTTTGCGTCTTACAGTTGAACAGAGATTTATGTGTATGAGTTATTTTACCATATTTCATACTAGTGCCTGTCATTATTAGAGGACAATTTGTACAGTTACCACAGGCAACATTTCCACTAGGTTTCGAGCCATCTATAGTCCTAATCATGTTTCTGTTATTTCTGTTTGGATATGTTTGTACAAGGCAATTTCTCACTGTTCTATTTCTCCTAAAGGCAAATATAGGCTTGGGAATGGGTGCTTCTCCTGAGTCATTGATTAATTTCCAATTGCTGTTAATGCAATTTTTAATTTTATTGGAGATACAGGAGAAATTGGATACAAATACAATGGGTTTTGTTGCTCTATCTTGATTTGTTTTTTGTTCAAAAAGGCTCTCCCTATTATAATATTTAGCCCGCTTATAGGCTTTTCTCACCATCGATCTCGGGTATCCTCTCTCTAAAAATTTATTGACCATGACTCCTGCGTGTTTATCATATTCCGTTTTTGTGGTACAATTACGTCGTATTCTAAGAAATTGACCAAATGGTATATTATTCTTTTGGGTCGCAGGGTGATGGCTGTTAAAGTGGAGCATAGTGTTACGGTCAGAGGGCTTAGTATATAACTCCACTGCAAGAGTACCTTCCACATTCTTTATTGTTATATCCAGGAAGTTGCACATCTCATTACTATAGGTGGAGGTGAATTTTAAGTTTTCGTCCCCTAAGTTAAGCCACAAGATACACTCATTAAGGTTTTCTTCACTACCATCCCAAATGAAAAATATATCGTCTATAAACCTAGACCATCTGGATATATTTTCGTAAAAGGGTGCTAATGTATTTAAAATATGTTTCTGCTCAAAGTCCGCTACATATAGACATGCCAGGCTTGGGGCACATGTGGCCCCCATGCTGGTCCCCTTTGTTTGTTTATACATGGTTTCTTTGCATAGGAAGATGTTATTTTTCAAGATCAGTTCCAAGCAGTCTATCATAAATATAGAATGCTCAGATAGGTCTTCCCCTTCTTTGGCTAGCATCTTTTTAATCACTTTGATGGTATCATTTTGTGGAATGTTGGTATACAGTGCTTCTATGTCAAGCGTAACCAACCATTGTGTACATGAGTTGAATTCAATGCCCTCCACTTTCCTAATCATATCCGTGGTGTCTTTTATATATGCCGGTTGTTCCGTCACCAATGGTTGGATAAACTTGTCCACATACTTGCTTAAGGGCTCCGTTAGTGAGTTGAGACTTGAAACTATTGGACGCATAGGTGGGTCATTGATATCTTTATGCACTTTAGGGAGTCCATATATTGCTGGGATTGTGGGTGTCTCGTTATGGAGGAAATTGAATTCCTCTTGGTTGATGACCCCATCTTCCTTGGCTAATAGAAGTAAGTTATTGATCCGTTTACCTAAATCTTGCCATTCTTGTATGTTAGATTTAGCATAATGCTTTGGGTTGTCAAGTAGAAGATTCATTCTCCTATCGTAGTCTGATGACTCTAGTACCACTATACTCCCGCCTTTATCTCCTGGTTTGATAGTGATTGTGTTATCCTCTTCCAAACTTTTAAGGGCTTCCTTTTCCTTTACTGAAATGTTATGTTTAGTCCATACTTTTTGTTCTAATATCTCTTCTATGCCTCTGGCGATGACTTTTTCAAATATTTCTACATTTTTGTTTACCATAGAACTTAAAGGTGTCCACACAGACTTAGGGCGTAGCCCAGATTTGTTGTCCGATGGCATTCTATCTTTACCTTCAAAGTATTTGTAAAGTCTAATCTTTCGGACAAAATTTTGTAAGTCCCTCTCAAGTGTAAATTTATCTGGGGGTCCTGCTATCGCAAACCCCAATCCTCTCTCTAGAATCTTTGTTTCCTCCCTATTTAGACTTCTCTTTGACAGGTTTATTATTGGTGCTTTGGTGTCCGTAGTTAGTCCCAGGTTTTCTGGCTCCTGGTCCTCATGTATGGACGTTGTTGGCCCTGGTTCGTCTGGTTGTATCCTCTCCCTCGCCCTCGCCCCCGTGGGTTCGGGTTTGGGTTCTGAGTTTGGTTTCCCTTTCGTCTGTCTAAAAAATTTAGGCTCTCTCTAATTTGTTTTTGTTGTCCTGCTTTATCTGCTTCTATCTGGTCTACCACTGTGGGCTCATTCTCTGATTCACTGCTGGTGTATGACGTGTCAGAGAATGTTACTCCTTTTCTGAAGTTCTGGCGTTTATTAGATTGCCAATTGTTCTTTCCCGACCACTCTTCTCTGGGTCTCTCAAAGTAATCTTTCTGGAAGTAGGGGTAGACTAACTCGGGTTTATATTGGTTGAGATCTTTCTTAAATTTGTTACTTTTCTTATTGATTAAGTAGTCTTTATAGCTATCAAGGTCCTTTTGAATTTCCTCTAGTTTTTGTTTTGCATCCTCTACTGAGGTGTTGTCTTTGATTTTCTTCTCCATCTCATCTAGCTCTGCTTTTTCTATAATCAACGTGGCTTGTGCTGTCTCTATAATCAATAAGAGCCAGTCCCTACTACACCTATTCGCTATGAATGTCCAGGTCTCTATGAACTTTTCATTTTTTACGAATAGGCTGGGCTCATTCCTCACCTGTAGGCCCTTAGGTATCATTCCTTTCTTACAATACTGTATAAGGAAATCCGAATGTAATTCGGTCCTGATTATCTTTTTCTTATAATTCCAGAGTTCTTTCCATTGTTCAGTGTCAGTGTTAGTTGTTGATATTGTACTGGCATTTTTTATCAGAGCCATTCACTAGCTTGTTGAATTGCTCCTCAGAGAAGCTGAAGACTTTGAAGGTGTCCATTTTCACTTAGGATCACCTGCGTGTTTAATCACGCCTCACACTGTGGTGAGAGAGAGAACAAAACTCCCCAGTTAACAAACTGTGCTCGTAATCAGAAAAAAGTTATTATGGGAGCTACCCTTTCTATCAGGAAAAGGATTGGGTCAACAATATATAAAAAAACAGAGTACCTTTTCCTGGGTTCACTATGAGTCAAGTAGTATTCTTATGCCATTCATGGAAGCATTAAACAACGGCGCAAGGGGTTGCAGTGTTACATCAGTTACCAAATTTACAACTTTATGCATATGGTGCCTTAAGGTATCAACAATGACATGAAACAGTCGTGATTTGTATAAAAATATTGATCATTCATTTATTGCAAAACAGATTAAAAATAATTGGTGACATGTACAGAGTAGATGTCCAATTTATCATAAAGTTTTTACACAAAAACATACAATATATTAAAAGATTGCTATTGTAACATTATACCAACAACTTTACTGTAAAATACCTTGTGCTTGTACAAGGTAAAAATGAACATGAAATTCTATAACTGAGAAACAAAATCTAGACGTATATATTAAATAACATATTCGTCTGATATGATATATGGCATAATTCCTTTCAGAAAAAAAAGGGATGAACAGAACGAGCGTATGAAAAACGAGCTCAGCAAAACTATAAGAAATATAACCAGGAAAACTACACCTGGGTAAGTTAAATAAACAAAGATTAGGTCAAGAGTAAAAGGACAACCTAGTCTGACAATCTTTCTACTAATAATCAGTAAGTAGTAGAACATGAGGTGTCTATAAAAGAAGAACTAGACCCCCATATAGAATTTTCCTATTGCTTCATCCCCGTCATTCCCCAACAATTTGAATGACTAGGAACTGTAAGGGCAGTTGTTATTGTGTTCATAGTTACCAAATATCAGGATAGATTTAAAAATGTTACTACTATCAATGTGCAATATGTACGAAAACATGGGCCTAATGTCATGTATCACTATATGTTTTTTAGATTAATGATTGAACTGTGAACGAGTCCTTGAAGAAGGTGCAGAATAAAGAGGCACCGAAACGCCGCGTCGACACTTTTTCGTTCCCATGACAAATGTGTTTTTTAAAAATTTATTACAGTAAAGTTGTTGGTATAATGTTACAATAGCAATCTTTTAATATATTGTATGTTTTTGTGTAAAAACTTTATGATAAATTGGACATCTACTCTGTACATGTCACCAATTATTTTTAATCTGTTTTGCAATAAATGAATGATCAATATTTTTATACAAATCACGACTGTTTCATGTCATTGTTGATACCTTAAGGCACCATATGCATAAAGTTGTAAATTTGGCAACTGATGTAACACTGCAACCCCTTGCGCCGTTGTTTAATGCTTCCATGAATGGCATAAGAATACTACTTGACTCATAGTGAACCCAGGAAAAGGTACTCTGTTTTTTTATATATTGTTGACCCAATCCTTTTCCTGATAGAAAGGGTAGCTCCCATAATAACTTTTTTCTGATTACGAGCACAGTTTGTTAACTGGGGAGTTTTGTTCTCTCTCTCACCACAGTGTGAGGCGTGATTAAACACGCAGGTGATCCTAAGTGAAAATGGACACCTTCAAAGTCTTCAGCTTCTCTGAGGAGCAATTCAACAAGCTAGTGAATTGCTCTGATAAAAATGCCAGTACAATATCAACAACTAACACTGACACTGAACAATGGAAAGAACTCTGGAATTATAAGAAAAAGATAATCAGGGCCGAATTACATTCGGATTTCCTTATACAGTATTGTAAGAAAGGAATGATACCTAAGGGCCTACAGGTGAGGAATGAGCCCAGCCTATTCGTAAAAAATGAAAAGTTCATAGAGACCTGGACATTCATAGCGAATAGGTGTAGTAGGGACTGGCTCTTATTGATTATAGAGACAGCACAAGCCACGTTGATTATAGAAAAAGCAGAGCTAGATGAGATGGAGAAGAAAATCAAAGACAACACCTCAGTAGAGGATGCAAAACAAAAACTAGAGGAAATTCAAAAGGACCTTGATAGCTATAAAGACTACTTAATCAATAAGAAAAGTAACAAATTTAGGAAAGATCTCAACCAATATAAACCCGAGTTAGTCTACCCCTACTTACAGAAAGATTACTTTGAGAGACCCAGAGAAGAGTGGTCGGGAAAGAACAATTGGCAATCTAATAAACGCCAGAACTTCAGAAAAGGAGTAACATTCTCTGACACGTCATACACCAGCAGTGAATCAGAGAATGAGCCCACAGTGGTAGACCAGATAGAAGCAGATAAAGCAGGACAACAAAAACAAATTAGAGAGAGCCTAAATTTTTTAGACAGACGAAAGGGAAACCAAACTCAGAACCCAAACCCAAACCCACGGGGGCGAGGGCGAGGGAGAGGATACAACCAGACGAACCAGGGCCAACAACGTCCATACATGAGGACCAGGAGCCAGAAAACCTGGGACTAACTACGGACACCAAAGCACCAATAATAAACCTGTCAAAGAGAAGTCTAAATAGGGAGGAAACAAAGATTCTAGAGAGAGGATTGGGGTTTGTGATAGCAGGACCCCCAGATAAATTTACACTTGAGAGGGACTTACAAAATTTTGTCCGAAAGATTAGACTTTACAAATACTTTGAAGGTAAAGATAGAATGCCATCGGACAACAAATCTGGGCTACGCCCTAAGTCTGTGTGGACACCTTTAAGTTCTATGGTAAACAAAAATGTAGAAATATTTGAAAAAGTCATCGCCAGAGGCATAGAAGAGATATTAGAACAAAAAGTATGGACTAAACATAACATTTCAGTAAAGGAAAAGGAAGCCCTTAAAAGTTTGGAAGAGGATAACACAATCACTATCAAACCAGGAGATAAAGGCGGGAGTATAGTGGTACTAGAGTCATCAGACTACGATAGGAGAATGAATCTTCTACTTGACAACCCAAAGCATTATGCTAAATCTAACATACAAGAATGGCAAGATTAAGGTAAACGGATCAAGAACTTACTTCTATTAGCCAAGGAAGATGGGGTCATCAACCAAGAGGAATTCAATTTCCTCCATAACGAGACACCCACAATCCCAGCAATATATGGACTCCCTAAAGTGCATAAAGATATCAATGACCCACCTATGCGTCCAATAGTTTCAAGTCTCAACTCACTAACGGAGCCCTTAAGCAAGTATGTGGACAAGTTTATCCAACCATTGGTGACGGAACAACCGGCATATATAAAAGACACCACGGATATGATTAGGAAAGTGGAGGGCATTGAATTCAACTCATGTACACAATGGTTGGTTACGCTTGACATAGAAGCACTGTATACCAACATTCCACAAAATGATACCATCAAAGTGATTAAAAAGATGCTAGCCAAAGAAGGGGAAGACCTATCTGAGCATTCTATATTTATGATAGACTGCTTGGAACTGATCTTGAAAAATAACATCTTCCTATGCAAAGAAACCATGTATAAACAAACAAAGGGGACCAGCATGGGGGCCACATGTGCCCCAAGCCTGGCATGTCTATATGTAGCGGACTTTGAGCAGAAACATATTTTTAATACATTAGCACCCTTTTACGAAAATATATCCAGATGGTCTAGGTTTATAGACGATATATTTTTCATTTGGGATGGTAGTGAAGAAAACCTTAATGAGTTTATCTTGTGGCTTAACTTAGGGGACGAAAACTTAAAATTCACCTCCACCTATAGTAATGAGATGTGCAACTTCCTGGATATAACAATAAAGAATGTGGAAGGTACTCTTGCAGTGGAGTTATATTCTAAGCCCTCTGACCGTAACACTATGCTCCACTTTAACAGCCATCACCCTGCGACCCAAAAGAATAATATACCATTTGGTCAATTTCTTAGAATACGACGTAATTGTACCACAAAAACGGAATATGATAAACACGCAGGAGTCATGGTCAATAAATTTTTAGAGAGAGGATACCCGAGATCGATGGTGAGAAAAGCCTATAAGCGGGCTAAATATTATAATAGGGAGAGCCTTTTTGAACAAAAAACAAATCAAGATAGAGCAACAAAACCCATTGTATTTGTATCCAATTTCTCCTGTATCTCCAATAAAATTAAAAATTGCATTAACAGCAATTGGAAATTAATCAATGACTCAGGAGAAGCACCCATGCCCAAGCCTATATTTGCCTTTAGGAGAAATAGAACAGTGAGAAATTGCCTTGTACAAACATATCCAAACAGAAATAACAGAAACATGATTAGGACTATAGATGGCTCGAAACCTAGTGGAAATGTTGCCTGTGGTAACTGTACAAATTGTCCTCTAATAATGACAGGCACTAGTATGAAATATGGTAAAATAACTCATACACATTAATCTCTGTTCAACTGTAAGACGCAAAATGTCATATATATGATAAAATGCCCATGCGAGAAAGTGTACATAGGGGAGACACAACGAGAAATCAGACTAAGGATAAATGAACACAGATCAGCAATCCGCACGAAGAAAACTACTGCACCTCTAGTAATGCACTGGTTAGAACAAAACCACAAAGTGGAAGATCTAAGGTGGTGTGTCCTAGAAGCAATAACCATAAACAAAAGAGGGGGCGATATGACTAGGAAACGCAAACTAAGGGAACAGTTCTATATGTCAAAGTTCAACAGCTACAAAACAGGGTTGAATAATAGAGAAGAGTGGGAAAGAATCTTGTAAATAGGTTTCAGTAGTCACAACCTGGTGAGACAGAAAGGTAGATAGAGAAACTGCAAAGATAGATTAGAGACGAAAATAGGAATGAACAAAGAGGCCAAGCAATGCCTCTTCCAATGTTGTCATACACCCTTATTGATGAAACAACAACAAAAAATAAGACAAACATTCATTTACAATAGTTTTTTCCTGTTTTTAGTAATTCCTGTTTTTAGTAATTAATTTTTCTTCTTTTTGTAGTAATTAATTTTACAAACTCGAAGTACTCCACATTTTTCCATTAATCATGAAATTTGTGACTATATAACCAAACCGATATCTACCAATGACCAGATATGGTGTAAAAGATGTATTAAAGGAAGATCGGTGTAACCTACACACCACTCTGTACAAAAAGAAGTTTCTCCCGATCCAAGATGGCCGCCGTATAAACATTAGACCGCCGGGACGTTAGGAAATAACTACACTCAGATCGTTTAATAAACGAGAGGGTAAAGAACATCTTATAGTAGGAAATATAGTATCGGGAACTATACTGCAGCAAGTGCAAAGCAAAAGGCTTCATTTATGTAACAGGGCGCTTAACCCCATCCACTCTCACCCACTTCAAAATGGCGGCCGTAAACAGATTCAGCTCGATAGACATCGCAAATATTGCAGCACACAATCCGGGCAAAAATAGAAGAACTACATTAAAGAGGGAGATGGAGCGGAGCTAATAATTATGAATATGCACAGGCTAGAGAACTCCCGTAAAAGTTAATAGGTAAAATAAAATGTTCTCCGTTTTGGCGTTTTCTGTTCAAACACCCAAAATTATCAGAGAAATACTAAGATAACATAATGAAACAGACTAAATACATTGAGACCACCCCGGAAATAAAACATGGAAATCACAGATAGAACCTTTGTAATAAGATACACACTACAAGATGGCGACGGGTGTACCTCACCTAAACCATCCTCCTGACACCATGAGGGCAGTAATGAAACACAGGTGACAGCGATCACCCAATTAAAGGGAGTATAAATATGCAGGCAGAGAGAGGTAAGACTTCATTCCAACTGAGCCCGGGAAGGAGGAGGACGCCGTGCAGTTCAGCTACCATTAAAAGGTGAGCAAGAGAGAATGTTCCTTTGACCCTCGTCTTTCTGACTAGGCATTGGGACACCTTAAGAATTTAACTAAGTATAGATAGGTTTATACTGAGTAAGGTAAAACTTAAAGAAAGTATAAAAGGACTAAACATCATACTACATATTCATGTCACGACATGTCATTTCCTTACTTAGAGTGGACCGCTAATGTGTTAAAAAAGCCCCACCAAGATGAATCCATGAGGAGAAGGAAACAAATACAAGCCATTTCGCTTTAACTACACAGGTAATAACTTCCTCCTAAAAAATGTATTGAGTTTCATAATCAAACTTAGCAAGAGCGATAATAAGAATAAAATTACCCCGCAGAGCAAGTGGTTGACGAAATCAGCAGAAGGTAGCTCCCAGAGGCGTCCCCTTAACCCCATAGAAGATCAAGAAAAGGTGGACCGGTAAGACATGTAATTTTGCCTTTAGAATAACGCAGCACTAAGAAGGCTACAAATAGGTACTATAGTCAAAAATGATTAAATGCTGTAGCTTACCTACCAGAAAACTAACGTTGTAATTTAAATACATCCGTCTAACAGGACTGAAGCGTGTCCCCCATTTTTCTTAAACCAAGCGACGCCCATCAAAGGTGCTTGTACAAGGTAAAAATGAACATAAAATTCTATAACTGAGAAACAAAATCTAGTCGTATATATTAAATAACATATTCGTCTGATATGATATATGGCATAATTCCTTTCAGAAAAAAAAGGGATGAACAGAACGAGCGTATGAAAAACGAGCTCAGCAAAACTATAAGAAATATAACCAGGAAAACTACACCTGGGTAAGTTAAATAAACAAAGATTAGGTCAAGAGTAAAAGGACAACCTAGTCTGACAATCTTTCTACTAATAATCAGTAAGTAGTAGAACATGAGGTGTCTATAAAAGAAGAACTAGACCCCCATATAGAATTTTCCTATTGCTTCATCCCCGTCATTCCCCAACAATTTGAATGACTAGGAACTGTAAGGGCAGTTGTTATTGTGTTCATAGTTACCAAATATCAGGATAGATTTAAAAATGTTACTACTATCAATGTGCAATATGTACGAAAACATGGGCCTAATGTCATGTATCACTATATGTTTTTTAGATTAATGATTGAACTGTGAACGAGTCCTTGAAGAAGGTGCAGAATAAAGAGGCACCGAAACGCCGCGTCGACACTTTTTCGTTCCCATGACAAATGTGTTTTTAAAAAAAAAAATTTACAGTAAAGTTGTTGGTATAATGTTACAATAGCAATCTTTTAATATATTGTATGTTTTTGTGTAAAAACTTTATGATAAATTGGACATCTACTCTGTACATGTCACCAATTATTTTTAATCTGTTTTGCAATAAATGAATGATCAATATTTTTATACAAATCACGACTGTTTCATGTCATTGTTGATACCTTAAGGCACCATATGCATAAAGTTGTAAATTTGGTAACTGATGTAACACTGCAACCCCTTGCGCCGTTGTTTAATGCTTCCATGAATGGCATAAGAATACTACTTGACTCATAGTGAACCCAGGAAAAGGTACTCTGTTTTTTTATATTCACAGTGTGGGGTGTCGCTTGTTGTGCTGTTTGGTTGTAAGGGTTGTGTCTTTGTTTGGGTCTTGATTAGTTCGAACAGCTTTCTTGTCCTGTTTTTTGCTTGGTCCAACTGGCGGCTAAAGAAGTCTGACTTTGTGCGCTTTATTTTCCTGAAGTAGGCATTTCTCTTGTTCTTAAGCCTTTTGAGGTGCAGTGCTGAAGGGTCCGATCTCCAGGTGCGCTCTGCCATTCGCATAGTACGCCTGTCGTCATTGAGTCTATCATCATACCAGGGGTTAGAAATTTTGGTGGAGACTCTCTTCAGTTGCAGTGGGGCGACTTCATTGACTATTGTATTCATAGAGTCAAGGTAGTGGTCGGTCAGTGAATGAACATCCGAGGCACCTGAAGGGGGAAGGAGGAGATTGCCGATGTGGGGAGGCAGGGTAGAGGGGTTAAGATTCTTCAAGTCTCTTTTCCATGTTTTGGATTTGATTGGTTGAGCCGGGTTAGGTTTACCTTTTACATTGATAAAGAAGGTGATAATGTGGTGATCTGACCAGTCGCAGGGTAGAATCGCCTCCAGTTGAGTAGAGTTCTCTTTGGCAATGATGAGATCGAGTATCGCGCCTTTGTCGTGTGTTGGCCTATCGCATATTTGGGTGAGGTCAAGCGCATAAAGGAAAGTTTTGAGACTATTCACCACTGTGTCTTTCTGATCGCTCCAGTGGAGATTGAAGTCACCCAGGTAGATTTGGGTGGTCTGCCGACCGGCATTGGAAGTGATCAAGTCCATGAGTTGTTGGGCGAATATGAGATATATCCTTCCGGGTTAAAGCAGCCGAACTGTGGAATTCCCTTCCGGTGGGGATTCGGTTGTTGGAGGATCTTTTTTCTTTTCGTAAGGCTATTAAAACTCTCTTATTTTAACCTGGTTCCTTCTTTTTAGCTGTTGTGTTTCTTGTGGCTGTTGCGTGTTACCTTGCCATGCGCCAGGACGCCCCTTAGCTGGGGCAGCTGTGCGCAGTACAAATCCACGTAACATAACATTTAGCAGCAAATTCTACTAAAAATCCTCACCACTTACTGAGCCATCTCCCTCATACTGACTACATCAGACTAGCTACGCCTGAGTACCGTTATAACATATAAATAAGTCTGTCCAAATAATCAGCTAGAGCATCCCCTTGATTCTGCTTTCAATTGGCCAAACACAGCAAGGAACTCTTCAGCCTCGTCAGAGGGTTCTCCTGCCCATCAGACACCGAGAACACAATCCCCCATCACAGGACTTTGCAACACCCTGGGGGACTGCTTCCACAACAAGGTAGCCACTGTATACAGTAACTTCAAACCCCAACTCACCAACCTCCACAACAGATCACCACTCAGAACACTGAAGCCATTATGAGCTCCATCTACTTCGGAAAACACATAAGGACACCTGCCCACACTGCGTCTTTAACCTCGGGAGCAAGGATGTTCACTGCAGACTCTCCTCCATTCTCAACTTTTCCATCACCACTGCTGTCTTCTCAGAAGGATAAAAAGATGCAGAGGTCAGACCCCTCCTCAAGAAACTCTCCAATAACCCCAGCAAACTCAAGAACTACTGCCCCATATCTCTAATCCCCTTCCCCGCCAACGTCATGAGAAAGCCATCAACCACCAAATTGCTGAACAGCTGGAGAGAAAAAAACCTGCTGGACACCTCCCAATCTTGATTCCGCACCAACCAAAGCACCGAGGCCACCCTGAATGCCACCACCAATGACTTCAGAACTCTCCTCAACTGGGGATAAACATCAGCCTTTATTCTCCTATTCCTCTCACCAACATTCAACACCATATCCCACCACACACTCATCAATAGACTGCCAAATCAGGATCCAGGGAGATATGCACAAATTAATCCTATCCTTCCTCACAGGACAAACCCAGAGAATTTACCTACCTTTGTGCACCACAGAACCCAAGAACATAATCTGTGGCGTCCCTTAAGGTGCATCTCTCATCCCCACACTGTTTAACACCTATATAATGCCCCTCACCAACATTGTCAAACCCATAGGATCAATAACATATACTTTGCACACGACACCCAACTCATCCTCTTGCTCTCAGAAGACCCCTCCACCAAAAGGACTAACTTCCAGAACTGCCCGATGAGCATCGCCGAATGAATGAATACCAACTGCCTGAAGCTCAACATGGACAAGATG
Organism: Lissotriton helveticus; assembly: GCF_964261635.1. Classification (NCBI taxonomy): domain Eukaryota; kingdom Metazoa; phylum Chordata; class Amphibia; order Caudata; family Salamandridae; genus Lissotriton; species Lissotriton helveticus. Next base: position 1,921,454,319 of record NC_136057.1, on the reverse strand, counting down.
GAAGTGCTAATCTTCGGGAACAACACTTCCCTGTGGAACGACACCTGGTGGCCCTCCAAACTCAGACCCACTCGCACACCCACACCAACAGACCTTGCACACAAACTTGGCATCCTCCTGGACAGCAAATTCACCATGAAGCACCAAATCAACACAGCCTCCTCTGCCTTCTTAGACACACTCCGCATGCTCTGAAAGATCTTAAAATGGCTCCACATCAACTCAAGGAAAACTGTCAATCAAGCCCTAGTCACTAGCCGACTGGACTATAGCAATGCATTCTACACAAGAATCACCACCTGACTCCTGAAGAGGCACCAGACGATACAGAAGTCAGTGGCAAGACTCATACTTGACCTCCCCAGATGAACCCACATCACCCCCCACTTCAGAAACCTCCACTGGCTCCCCATCTAGAAAAGGTGCACATTTAAGATGTTTACACAAACCTACAAAGCCCTCTACGACCAAGGACCAGCATACATCAACCAACACCCGAGCCTTCACAAACCATCCAGACACCAGCACTCCTTCGCCTTTACACACACCACCCGCATCTGCTGAAGCCACAGTGGAGGACGATTCATCTCCTACCTTACTGCCAAGTTTTAGAACAACCCTCTGCTCCATTTTCGAACAGCTCCCTCACTCCCAGAATTCAGAAGGGGATTCAAGACCTAGCTCTACGACTGACCCTAGCAAGATCCTATCGCCTGGATACCCTCAAGGGAGATTAGCTGTGCTCTACAAATCCCAATTCAATTCAATTCAATTGGAAGTTTTAGTACAGTTAGTTTTTATTTGGGATCACATTCAAGAAAGCATCCTTCACTGCTTTCAACTCTCCATCTTTTCCAGGGTCCACTCTCTGCAATGGTGCTTTCTTCACCAATCTTTCCCATACCTAATTTGGCACTATCATTCACATCGATTGATTAACATCTGCCCAGTTGGGTCTCCACACTTTCAAAGACACACTACAAATCTTCTTGAAAAATGTACATGTTGAGGTACCACCCTAAGTAGCAAGGATAAGACCAGATGCGGGTCCTGTGGTCACTGTGCCACTAGAAGCAAGGTATACCTGGCAAAACCTAGTCCTGGGCTTCTTGTGTTCCTGTTCAATGAGGACCTGGCTTAGCAGTTCAGGCTGGACTGTTTCAATGAAAAGCAGGGTCAAGACTAATGTGCATATTGCTATGTCCAAATTGAGGTGGCATGGTGAGCAAAAGAATGATGGGTTGGAGTGCTACCCCGAGCCATTGCAACTGGTGAAGCTTATTGCAAATAGCCTTCCATCACCTTTCGTGTTTTTCATCTGCATCAAGTGGCATGGGTATGCCCAGATGTGGTTCCTGTGCAGTGTGGCACTTGAACCAAGCTGCCCCCGGCTGAAAAGCCTATAACTAGCGCAAAACCAGTCCTGGGTTTGTTGTGTTCCAGTTCAGGGAGGATCTGGCTTGGCAGTTTGGGCTGGACTGTTCCCATGAGGAGCAGGGTCAACCTGATTTGCATATGGCTGGGTGCAAACTTTGGTGGCATTGTAAGCATAACAACGATAGGTTGGAGTGCTACACCGAGTTATTGCTAGTGGTTACACTTATAGCAAGCGCCCTCCCATCACCTTTTGTGTGTTTCATATACCGCCCTAAGTGGCATGGGTATGCCCAGATGTGGGTCCTGTGCTCACTGTGTCAATGGAATGAAGCTGTAACCGGCTGATGAGTCCATAACTAGGGCCAAATCAGTCCTGGGTTGCTTGTGTTCGAGTTAAGGGAGGACCTCGGGCTTGACGATTTCCATGAGGAGCAGGGTAGAGACTGATTGCATATGGGGGGGGTCCAAACTGAGGTTGCATGGTGAGCAAAAGAACAATAGGTTGGAGTGCTACCCTGAGCTTTTGCCAGTAGACTTATTACAAACAGCCTTCCATCACGTTTTGTGCTTTTCATGTACTGCCTCAAGTGGCATGGGTATGCCCAGATGTGGTTCCGGTGCAGTGTGGCACTTGAGCCAAGCTGGGTTGTTTGTGTTCGAGTTAAGGGAGGACCTCGGGCTAGACTATTTCCATGAGGAGCAGGGTAGAGACTGATTGCATATAGTGAGGTCCAAACTGAGGTGGCATGGTGAGCAAAAGAACGATAGATTGGAGTGCTACCCTGAGCTTTTGCCAGTAGACTTATTGCAAGCAGCCTGCCATCACCTTTTGTGTGTTTCATGAATTCAGTATTTAGCCAGCTTGTTTCTCCCATTGAAAAACATGTTAAGAGTGACTTGTTAGATGTTTAGTTGATTTGTGCATAATAATAAAGTAGAAACTGCAATAATAGTGTTGACTGTACTAGTCTGAATATCAGTAGTTGTATAAGAGAGTGGGTTATCAAGAAGGCACTTACATGTAACACAATGTACTGTGTGTATGCCCTAGTATGTCCTTGTAACAAGGCATATATAGGAAGTACCATTCACCGTGCTAAGAAATGGGTATTAGAGCAGGTAAGAGTGATTCGGCAAAACAACAAACAATACTCAGTAGCCAGAAATTTCTTTGACAAACATATGCAAAATTAGAAGCTTCTAAAAATGGTTGTACTTGACTCTGTAGAAACAAATGTCTGTGGGGGGAATAGATTACTAACTCTTCTGAAATTAGAGTCTAGGTATATAATAGACTTGGATACCATGTCCCCAATGGGGCTTAACTCTAGTGAAGAATTATCTGTGAATCTGCATAACTAAATGATTAAGGTCTACTTGCTGTGCTGTAGAATATTTGAAACTGAAATGGTTTTAATGGTTGTTTTTAATCTCTTTCACTCATAGGTTTTTTGTGCACTATTCTCACGTGGAGCTGTAAGAATTATTGATTAAAGCCCACTTGGGCAAGATTGTAACCATTATGCCAGTCATGAATCAAGAAACTCTTCAGGAAGCCTAAATCAGGAGCATCTATAATATATGGAGACGTCACTATTCAGGCACAGATAGACAGCAGTGCCTGCTAGCTCACAATGATTATATAAAAACTGTACTGACAGCTAATGCTGCCTACTTTTCTACTAGAATTCTGAATGCCCATAATAAATCAAAGGAAATTTTCCAAATTATGAACGACCTGAGCAGAGAGGAGAGGATTTTACCCATCCAGGCTCCTACCCAAGAATTGTGTTATTCCCAAACAACTTTTTTCTGGACAAAATCACCATCATCAAGGCGAGGGAATCACTGGATGACATCTCCAGAGACCCATTTTGCCTGAGTCACCTGTCAGCTATATGTCCTAACACGCTACTAGATCTCTTGACCCGTGTTAAATCCGGCTCCCCCAGTGACCGGTGTCCTCCTCCGGTCCTCAGGGACTCAGGGACGTCTTTTCTGTACTGCCTCATAATATTCTCCCTTTCCTGAATGAGTCCCTCAGTAAAGGGGAGGTACCTAGCGCCTTCAAAAACGCCACAGTAGTTCCACTGCTAAAAAAACCTGAGGCTGACCCCGCAAACCCCTCCAATTATCGCCCTATTTCCCTTCTCCCTTTCCTAGACAAGATCATGTAGATCTAACTTTATAGAACAATCAGAATATTTGGAGTCAAATCAAGCTGGCTTCCGGCCTGCGCACTCAATGGAATCAGTATTCCTCGCCGTTATTGATACGCTGAGAGCTAATGCTGACTAGGGGGTTTCCCAGACTCTGGTGCTCCTGGATCTGTCGGCCACGTTCGAAACGGTTGATCATAACATCTTATTGAAGCGTGCCGAAGAAGCAGGCATTCAAGGCCCTGCTTACAACTGGATCAAGTCCTTTCTTACAGGTAGAACCCAAGCAGTACACCTTGGCAACTTTACGCCCCCCAAAGTATCCACCTCTTGTGGGGTACCACAGAGTTCTTCCCTCTCCCCTTTGTTGTTTAATCTCTACCTTAGGCCACTGATCCACTCATTAAAGGATAGGAAGGTAACCGTCTTTAATTTCGCCAACGATCTCGAGCTGTTTTTTTCTCTAGACTCCCCTAACTCTGTTGCGGAATTTAAAACCACTATGCTCCATATCCGACGTTGGAAGGACCTTAACCATCTGAAGCTTAACCCAGGCAAGACGGAATTTGTGTTGCCCGGGAAAAGCGATATCAGCTGGGGCCCGCACTTCTGGCCAAGTGAATATGGCCCCTCCTACCCCTTCCCCCTCTGTGAAAATTATAGGGATCATCATAAATGCAGATCTCTCACTTAGAGGCCAAGTGGACTCAGTGGTATCCGCCAGCCTCTTCCAATTGCGAAAAATCAGAAAGATCGCTCACCTGCTGACCCACCCAGCCCTTGTTCAGGCGGTGTTAGCACTGGTTCTCTCACACCTTGATTTTTCAAATGCTCTTTACATGGGCTTGCCACTGTACCTGCTCAATTGTCTTCAAATAGTCCAGAATCAGGCGGCAAGACTAATCTACAAACACTCCTTCAACAATGGCGTTCTTCCTGCAACAGTGAAAATCAAAGTGCTACTCTGACGATTTTCAGCATTTCATTAGTGAAAATCGAATATTCTCCTCTCAGTTGCTTTACCCCTGCCTTGTTCCTCTTCTCTTCATATGGGTGTGTATTTCTCTGGCTAGACAGACACATGTGACCCTGCTGAGTAAGAGAAATGGAACAGGGCTTTCATAAACAAGATTGATAGAGACATAAAGAGAACACTATAGTGAGACATGTGAAATAGAGGGAGAAGGGGAACGAGAGAGACGTGACGTAGAGAAATATGTCTGGTAAGGAGCGATGTAAGTAAATAAAGAAAAGTGAAGTCGTTTGAAGGAAAGGTAAAGAATGGTAAAAAGAGGATGATGTAGGTAGGAAATAAATACGTTTTTAGAGTAAGCTAGAGAGAGACAGAGATAGGGAGAAGAAAACGTAGCGAGAGACAGAGGAGTACAGTATCCAAAGGAGTGAGGTAGTGAGAGAGGTAATGTAGAAAAGAGGTGAATTAGAGAGCGGTAAAGGCAGAAAGAGAGACTTGATGAAAAACAAAGAGATACTAGATATGGAAAAAGCGAAATGAGAAGTGGTATGGAAAACTAATCACATAAACAGATAAAGAGAGTAGTGGGGAAGAGAAAATGGCAGAGAGGGGAGAAAGGTTGAACGAGAAATATGGTGTAGAGCAAAATTAGGAAGTTGAGAGACATACCTGAAAGAGAGAGAGGTGAGGTTTACTCAGAGGTAGAGTTGTGTTCAACCTGGCCTTCTCTGCAGGATCCCCCTCAAACGTTTTCCCTTTACCCTCCACTCTTTTCTGAATTCGCTTTTGTTGGCCTTAGAACTCTGTGCTCTTTACCATTGGTAACCAATTCTACAGTGCTTGTGCTCTCTCCCTAGCTAAGAAAATGGCACTAAATGACATGAGTAAATTGGGTGAAAAACCTACCCTAAGTGCACATTTAGTGAGCGTGAGCAGCCGCTGGCACTTGCTTTTGATGTTGTGTTGTATTTAATGCTATTTCTTAGAACCTGGCAGTCTACCAACCCTATTAGGAGGAAGTCGTTTAAATACCTCGGCATACGGGTGGCTCTGCTACCAGAATTGGAATGGGCGCTGAATGTCACCCCCCCGGTCAAGCGGACCAGGACAGATCTCAGTCGCTGGCAAGCTCTGCCCCTCAACCCACTCGGGTGGGGAGCATTATTTAAAATGATGATCCTCCCTCGCTTCTTATACATCATTCAAAACACCCCTTTCCATTACCCCCGTAGCTGGTTCCGAGAGATCGACTCCATAACCACACGATTCTTATGGGGCATGGGCAGGCCGCGCATGTCCCTTGACCATTACTGTATTCCGTCCTTTGACGAAGGAAAGGGCATGACTGACCTTTGCCTATACTACCAAGCGACGTGGTTGCTTGTCCTTCATGACTGGTATATAGGGGGATGGTTTGACCCTGCCTACCAAACCAAACTTCGAGGCATGGACTTTCCCTGGATCCAAGCCCTCCTTTATGGTTCCCCCGTACCCCAAGCACTCCCAACGGTGAAACGGACCGTCTTCCTGGCCTGGTATTCGGCCTTACGTCACACGTGCTGGGAAACTAAATTGACTCAGCAGACGCCACTCCGGCAAGGTACATGGCTCGGCGAGGTGGCGGCACTGTGAGGGTTTACATGCTGGGATCACATTGGAATCTCTCTGCTGGGTGATGTGTGGGTAGGAGATAACATACGATCTTTTCAGGACTTACAGAGTCGCTTCTCTCTCCATACCTCACAATTTTACAAGTACTTATAAATTCGACAAGCCCTCGATTCACATATCCCCACGGGTACCATGCTTCCTGAATTCAGCCCCCCCGGAGGCGCAGGTCATGATGCGGAACCTCGGGAGGGGAGACATATCCAGCATATACCGCACTCTCACAAACAACAGCCCAACTTCTTTGGACCCGCTTAGGGCTCGCTGGGAGGGTTGGTTGGGCCCCCTAGAGGAGGATGATTGGCGGGACGCTCTGGTGGCTCCCAAACAGATCACTACCTCGGCCAGACTCTGTCTCATACAGACTTACTACCTCCACACCGCATACCTTACTCCAGACCGGCTGCACAAAGCAGGTCTGAGGGCCTCACCTGACTGCGCGCGATGTGGACACCACCCAGTGGACTTCTTCCACATGGTTTGGTTGTGCCCCTGCCTCGCATGGTATTGGGACATAATAGAAACGGAACATACCCACATTTTGGGGTGGCAGGTACCCCAGGATCCCCTGTGTTTCCTCCTGGGCATCACAGACAGTACCTGGGCAGACAAATTGTTCCTGGGCCCTGCTATTGTCGTGGCCAAACGGGACATCACCATGTCCTGTGCGCGGCCTGACCCCCCCCACGATCGCTAAGTGGCACCGGGGGGTAGACTGGTGCACCGCTCAGGAAAAACTCTTATATGAGGCATGGGGTTGCCCAGCCAAGTATCAACAGGTGTGGGGAAAATGGGCAGACCAGATGGGTTAGGGGACCGGAGAGGGGAGACGGTTGTTCTTGTCATGATGCTAGCTCATCGTCTGATGTACCTACCGTGTGACTTCACATCAGATGTTTTCTATTGTCAAATGCATGATTTGGAATTCAGTGCTGTCAATGTAACTTTGTCTTTATTCTATAAAATCAATAAAGTTGATTGTCAAATAACAAGTACGGAACTGTGATGCTGTGCACAATGGGGGAACGGTCAAATGCGTGAAATGTGTAACTATTCTGTTACTTTTTCTCCGGTCTTTTACCTTCAGGTATGTACATATAAAATATCACAGTTTAAATGTAAACTAAATGCAAGTTATCTCCAACTGTCGGTACTTTATGAAAACTTAATTAGTTAATGCACTGCAGAGGTCTGGGTCTGTAACCAGAGAGCCATGGATTTGAATCCTGGTTGGAGCAGTGGAGAATAGTTAGAAGCTTAGTACAGTCCTCTGCAGGTCCTTCGGCCCAGGGGCCCGTGCTATGCCCCTTCAAAAAGCACACACTTCACAGCTCAGCTGGTAACTCCTTTCCTATACCACTCAAAAATAATAAATCTGTCTCATCAGGAAGCGCTAAGTGATTCTGAGCTCCCTTTACATTTGCAAATTGACCAGTAGCCCAAACTTACATTTCTTTCAAGCAGCAGGCAGCTTGGCAAGAAGGCTTGTTTAGCTGTCTATAATGTGGGTGGGTCTGCACACCTCAACTTAATCTGTATAATCTCAAGTGTAAACAATTGTAATGCGTTTATGTGCGTGCGGTGCATAGGGAGAGGGTACCACCCCCCTGGGTACTATATCAAAATGAGTCCTCGGAAGCCGGGGACTGTGCAGCGCACAGCTCTAAGGTAATTATACCTCAATCAATAGTAAGTATGATTATCAATCCCTCCTGACCCTTCTTCAGGGGTTCGGTCAAATTTTCAATGTGCAAAACGTTCAAAAGTTCAAAATCCACGATGTGAGCTATGACTCATAGCTCACATCGTGGCGAGACCGGGTGCAAGACAGTTTACCTTACTATACGGATTTAATCGGAGAAGATACAGGCGAAGGTAGCTTTCGGCTGTTTGCAGATTGGACATTTTCATTACGTTTGGGGCACACATCACCAGATGATTATTGTAGTGAATTAGAAAAGCGTCAGGATTGATCTCTTGAGTGACGGAGTGGACTGATTCATTTAAGCGACCATATGCACTACAAACCGCAGTAGGAGTCTATACGATACGTTACCTGAATCATCCCTGAGGATTTTGAACTTTTGAACGTTTTGCACATTGAAAATTTGACCGAACCCCTGAAGAAGGGTCAGGAGGGACCCGAAATGCATTGGGTCATTTTGAGAGTTTCATTTTATTGTTCTACAAAATTGTTACTGATTTAATATATATGTACAACAATTTGGTTGATGCATGTACGATTTTCATGAAAGTTATGAATCACTGCAGCATCTATAATATTATGTTGAATATTTGAAATATCTGAAGAATTTATGTTTAAACAAATTAAAAATAATTTCTTTGATAATCATACGTACTATTGATTGAGGTATAATTACCTTAGAGCTGTGCGCTGCACAGTCCCCGGCTTCCGAGGACTCATTTTGATTGTTTAGCTGTCTGCCCCTCCCTCGGTTTCACAGCACAGAGGACTCCTTGCCTTGCACTTCAGCTGAAGCATTTCAGCTATCGGAATTAACCATCCAGGGACGATTATCTTTTCTTAGAAAATAGTGTAACTGTTTTCCTAAAATCAAAAAAGTATGGGCACATCGTGCCGCTCCGATTCCGTCCACTTCGACCTCTGACTACAAAATGTGGCAAGTTCTGTAAACTACAAAGTTTTGTCGCCGTCTTGGCCCCTTTCACACGGCACCTCATCATACATTTACTTGGGAATATCCTTAGCATATATGCATTCAAGATCCTGATCTTATATATTTTTTGGGGGGTTTGCAATGCAATGATCGTAAATCATTGCATGGGATTACAGTAGTATTCCTCTGTAATACAGTAGGACAGTGGATGGATGGGTTTTTATATAGCGCAATATCACCGCCAGGTCTCAAAGCGCTTTGCATTGGGAACCCGTCCTGGTTTTTCCCTGTGAGATAGCCCCTACTGGGTATCCCCAAGGTGAAAGCCAGGCATCCCGCCGCGGGGGGCCGTAGTGGAGATTAAGCAAGCTATTGCCCAGAGTTGCAGAGTGTGAACCTGTGATTCGAGTAGGCACCGAAGCGAGAATTACCGAGTCCGTGGACATTTTGGGCTCAAGACCCTGCCGCGTCGGGAATTGAACCCTGATCCCGGGTCTGATCTCAGCGTTCTCAGTCTGATCTCAGCGTCTGGGTCTGCCTCCTCTAACCAGTGAGGCACACTTCTCCACAGTACAGTCATACAACTCCTGGGCAACTAACCAGATATGCAGCGCCATTGCATGCCATTCTTTTGTGCATAATCCCACCATTTGCCCCATATCTTCACATATTTTAGGGCATCCACAAGCTTTGCAGACACTTTCCTCTGTGTCTGCAATTATTCACCACCTGAGCCACTTCACTGATAGGGGTGTATCTGGAGCACAGCAGTAATTTGCAATATCTCTGTTGGCCAGCATTGCACCCATTCCAGCAAATCATTTTCCGTTTTGCCCATGACTTCACCCCTCAAGGATTCCCACTATTAACAGTTCCGGTATCCTCATCACTTCGCCTAAGATTTATATCACCTGCTCCCAGTATGTAGTTACTTTAGGGTAGGCCCGTATGCCTGGATAAAAGGAAGCCATGGGAGCAGCACACTTGGCACAACACGGTTTTGGAAGTGTACCCATCTTCCACAACCGTTCAGGACTGTAGCAACGTATATAAACTGCACCAGGTAAAGGTGGGACGAGATTGCAAGAGTTCGGGCTGCCATCTTTGCCTCCGTCCCATCTTCGTTCTCCAACAGGATCATGTGTGCCTCCCATTTCTGCCGCAACTTGACTAGTGGGTCCGGGGAATAAACAAGCACTGTGCAATAAAGTTGTGACACTCCCTTCAAGCCCCAAAGCCCAATGCCTTTGCAACCAGGTTCATCTCCAGTTGGTTACACTCTGGAGTGTTTTGTAACTTGGTCCTTTAGTATTGCATGGCATGACAAACCTGTAAATATAAAGAAAAACAGTAATTTATGTAGTAAAAATTAATTTGACAATTCTGTGTTTGACTTCATAGTACATTGAAACCACACAGCGCCCAAATTCGATACTCCAATCAAATCCCAAACGTGGAATCCTATCTATCGCCTGTGCCAGCCTTGTACCCTTCCATAATGCAGCCGTTTCGCCAGCCTGCCATGCAGCTTGAAATGCTTCAAAGCCTCTTGCCAGCACAAAACTGGCAGTTTAGTGACCATCGACAGTCGGAAGGGAGTAGCCATACTATATAGCATAGACAATAACTCACATTCCATATTTCTGTATGGCGTCAAGTTCTAGAAAATAAACTGTATCTTGCCGCAATCCATACATACAATCAAAAATAATAACAGAAATAAGGGATTCCGACAACATTCTCCCTATTGAATATGTCAGAAGATCAAACATTTGCCTATAGTGAGGAACACATAAAAAAACTCTTGAGTAACCCTCCTTTGTTCGGTTCGGCCACTCTCAGCAGCAATGCTCAGGTAAATAATGAATCAGAAAAACTTGTTCGTCTCAAAAAGAAACAAATTCGCACTGACCTACATGGCCACTACCTACTCCAGCACCTTAGGTCTGGAACAATACCATCAGGATTGATTATCAAGAATATACCAGTTGTTTTCACGGAGGATAGCATTTATAAAAAAGGTTTCAGTTTCATTGAGACGAAATGTAGCAGGGACCTGATGGTCCTAACCATCGAAACTGCACAACGCCTCTCTAAGACCCAATTGGAAGAAATTGAGACATTAGAAACTGAGATTAAATCAAACCCGTTAATCCAGGATTCAAAAACCTTACTGGACAAAGTAGAGAAGGATCTGCTAGATTTCAAAGACTTTACCATCCAACAAAAAGATAGTAACTTCGAAAGAGATAAGCGGAATTTCACTGTTGAAAAAGCTTACCCGTATCTTCAGCAAGATTTCTATTCACGTCCTGAAGCACGACGGTATCTCCCGGATAACCAGGGTAGATCACGCAATAAGTACTTGACTTTTTCAGATACTTCGTCCTCCGGTGGCAGTGACTCTGATCAAGGGACTTCTCGCCCTCAGTATAACCGGAGAGGAGGATACCAAAATTACCAACAACAATATCCATCAAACTACCAATCCACCAATCAACAACAACAACAACAACAACAACCTTTTTTAGGACAGGGCCAACAAAAAGCCCGAGGCAAAACGCGATTTCAGCAACCATGGGAGATGTCAACAAGGAGGCAGAACTACAAGAATTAGCAATATCGAAAAAATCTTCAATTTACAATCTTTCCAACAAATGCCTCACCCCAATGGAAATAAGTGTTTTAGAAAAAGGACTTTCCTTTGTACCATCTAAATTAACAGATTTTGTGCGTTTAAAACTAGAGTTCATTGAATTTTGTCGGAAGATTCGACTGATTACATTCTTTGCAGACAAAGAGTCCCCACCACAAACTGAAACAACTGGACTAAAAAGGAAATCCAATTTCTGCCCACCAGCATTTAAAATACCGAAAGAGGTGATGTATTTTGAAAAAACAGTGCTCTCCGCCCTAGCGGCACAAGAGAAAAAAAGCAAAAGATATGTGAAATCCAACTTATCAAAAGAACAAAAACAGGCTTTACTGTCTATTAAAAATGACGAAAACATCATTGTGAAACAGGCCGATAAAGGCGGTTCGATTGTAGTCTGGGGAACGAATGAATACATTTCGGAGGTGAATAGACAACTTAGTGACCAGGAATGTTATCGGAAGATCAATAAGGACCCAACTAATGAATTACAAATGGAATTAGGAATAATTCTGACAAGTGGTCTTGAACAAGGGATGCTTGGAAAGAACGAATACAACTACTTGGTCAACAAGCATCCACGAACACCATTGTTCTATGTACTCCCGAAAGTACATAAGGATGAGAAAGCACCACCAGGACGACCCATTATCTCGGGGTGTGATTCTTTATTCGAGCCAGTTTCGAAATTTATTGATTTCTTTTTGAAGCCCTTTACATCAACTGTCAAATCCTTTCTACGTGACACAACTGATTTCTTGAATAAATTGGAACAATGTCCATTTGAAGAAAACCACCACTTGCTGGTGAGTATGGATATAGTTTCCTTATATACTCAAATCCCACAAGACCAAGCCCTAGAGGTACTTGAAATCTACCTGAACAAAAGGGAAAGTCCTTGTAAAATCTCAACCGAATTTATTTTGCAGCTGGCCAAGCTAGCACTTACAAAAAACTACTTTAAATTTGGTAATGACTTTTACTACCAAATCAAAGGAGTCGCCATGGGCTGTCCCTTTGCCCCAGAGCTGGCGATCTTGTACATGGGGCAGTATGAGGATCTATTCATCCACAATAATAACCCATTCCACCAATGGATAGGAGGTTGGGTTCGGTTCATAGACGATGTCTTTTTTACATGGGCTGGAACCACAGAACAGCTAACAGAATTCCATGAATGGCTCAACAACAGGACTACAGACATTAAGTTTACTCTTCAAATGTCTACGACGAAAATGTCCTTCCTAGATGTGGAGGTCTATTGCACAAATGGCCAACTGGTGACGACTCTTTTTAAAAAGAAAACGGATCGCAATAAAGCGCTGGATTTTTCAAGCAATCATCCTAGGAGCCTAAAACAGAATTTACCCGTAGGACAATTCCTTAGGATTCGTCGAAATTGTTCCTTCAAGGATGAATACCTTAAGAATGCAAATATCTTGAAAGAAAAACTCCTGGAACGTGGCTATCCAGCCAAATTGCTAAAACAATCGATCAAGAGAGCATGGTGGACTCCTCGAGAGGATCTTCTAAAGAAAAAAGAGAAAGTCAAACAAACACGCATAGTTTGCGTCTCCACCTTTTGCCCAACATCTAACATCTTTAAAAAGACAATCCATCAGAATTGGCATTTACTTAAAGACTTGGATGCCCAGCTGTCAGAAGTACCACTCTTCGCATATAAGAAAGATAAAAGCATAGCAAATCAAATTGTGAGAGCTGCGATTCCAAAAATAAAAGCCCCCACATTACGAGACTACATCGGACTACCACCTGTAAAAGGCCACCGAAAATGCGGAACCTGCCTTTGCTGTAATACTACCATCGAAGGAAATCTGTTCCAGCATGCAGGAATCTCGTGGAAACACGACCAATTTACGAACTGCAAAACACGGGATGTCGTCTATGGTATACTTTGTCCGTGTGACAAATTATACATAGGCAAAACCAACCAAGAAGTGAGACAACGAATGTCCCAACATAAATCAAGGATAAAGAAAAAAGTACTAACAGCCCCACTGGTATCTCATTGGATTGAGCTTGGACATCAAGAAAATGATCTGAAATGGACGATTGTATCAAAAATCGACCAAGACCCGAGAGGCGGGGATGTGGAGGCCAGGTTGAGACAGCGCGAAGCTATGCTTATACTGAAATTCAATACCACTGTAAGTGGATTGAATGAAATGTCGGAATTATATAGTCTGTAAGGAGGTTAAGCCATTGATGTCATCATTAGGAACCATGATTGGGCAGACATGTGCTACTGGTCTTGGACCAAAACAAAACTAAAAAACCTGTCAGGTATTGGAATATGAGCCAGACTGTGTGTAACACGGAGATTGGGCGTTATTGTTTATGTGTTTTTCTAAACAATGCACACATCGCGGACTTGTAGTTCTAGCGAACTACAATTCCCTAAGAAACCCGGACACAGAGCGGAAAAGGCTCCTCATATGGATCTTTGACCCCGGAACTACTTGCAGCGCTCTCACAATTGGAGACGACGCAGACCGGAGGAGATGAGCAAACGTGTGAAAGGTAAATACCATCGATTGAACTCCATCCCTGTACATAGAGAAATCCGCCGCCACATATAATTAGGCTTAACAGCCTCGGATGTTTAATCTAGCGCTATACCGGCTCCACGCAAGCAGATTAATAATGAGAACACTAGTCTGAGTCAGGGGCGGATACCATGCGTCAGGCTAACAGCAAACAGTGCTCTTTTGTTCACACCCAAACGAAGGTTGATTTATCTTTAAAGCGGAGCACCTAGATCACAGGGGACTTGTGATAGATTCCACATGAGAGAAGGGCGCAGGTCATTGAACCCATAAGCAGGAAGGGAGTACATGCACATGTCATATGCCTACCGCTGGCTTGCAAACAGGTGACAGAAGTGACTATTAGAGCGAAACTGATTCACAGGAACTCAAGAAATAACTTCCCATTGTTTTCTCACACAGAATAAAAACATTAATTGACGAACTGTGGACATCGCGACCAAGGAGACTGAGTCTCCCTTACGGGGCGAGTTCGAAATATCTCTATGTGAGTATCAGACCATAATCACTCCCGCAGACTTGTAATTACAATCGACTGATAGTACAATTTGAATATAACAGGGGCTCCCCTCTTTCTACTTGCAGTGAACTGAGCTTCAACCTTTTCACGTGACACAGGTAATTAAAGAGAGTGAGAGCCAGACCGAATGAAAGTTGAGAGTGCCTCTAGACAAAAGACTGACAGTATGTTATTTATTTTGTGTCTTGCAGATTTATTGTGTGTGGTCCTGATGAGAATCCTTAGATTCGAAACGCGTCGACCAATTTTTGTTATTTGTGGTTGTTTAGTTTGGTATATACTTTGGAGTACCTAGACCAATCACTGTGATTATAAATTCAAATTGTGATTATAAATTCATGAAATATTGATGGTCTAGATGTTGAGAAGGTTATAGGAATACTGAACCTTGATGAAAAAGTATCTGGATTCAATGAGAATCATAATTAGCTCTAGCTATTAACCTTTTTTGAGAAGAACTGAGTGACAAGTTCTTGTGTCAAAAAAAACCCCCCCAAAAACCCCCCCAAAAAAAGTCATTTATACCTTCTACTGCAACCCCACCACCCACCCTTTCCCCACGTCTTGTCATTCATGTGTGTCCAACAGTTGTATGTCAATATATGTTGTATGTCACAATGTTTTATGTCTTTGTGATGTAGTTTTTCTTTGAGCAAAGCACCTAAATCACCCTCCTCCACTGTTTTATACTCTTTAAAAAAAAATTTTGAGCACGTTGTAAAAAAATCAAATCAATATCCTGAAATGTATAACAATGGATGAATTTTGAAAACAAAAATTGAAAATTGAATAAATTGATATATTTTCATAAGAAACTAGACGGAAAGAGTGGTCTGTTTAGATGAGCGATTGCTAGCTCATTTATGTGAGAAAGGACAATTTGTTGCACAGTACTGGCATCCAGTTTTGTTCACTCTGATATTGGCGCAGCCTTACTGTGCTTTAAGCCAAAACCCTCGTTGTTGTCTTTCAAAGCCTCTTGCCAGCACAAAACTGGCAGTTTAGTGACCATCGACAGTCGGAAGGGAGTAGCCATACTATATAGCATAGACAATAACTCACATTCCATATTTCTGTATGGCGTCAAGTTCTAGAAAATAAACTGTATCTTGCCGCAATCCATACATACAATCATTAATAATGATGAGCTGTATGGCACAGAGGTATAGTCTCACACCAGCCGGGTTTAAGCCTCCATCGTGACTACGACTTCCGCTGTGCATCCTGCACCAGTCAGGGGCCAGATGCTTTAAAAGCAGCAGCAGTCCACGCACTCCCTAGCTGAACAAAAGTAAGGAGAGGTGCGCAGCGCTGTGTTTCTATCTGTGAACAGGATTCACTAGCATTTTAAACTTTATTTCCTAACCTGTTTTTCGCCGTATTTTAAAACTGCACTTTTGTTTCCCCGGTCCACCACTGACCTGGTCAGCTTGTTGTGTAGGGAACACGATCACAGGAGCACACCGGAAGTGACTACGACTTCCGCTGTGCATCCTGCACCAGTCAGACGGGCCCTTACCCAGATATAATAGATGGCGCTACAGGAGCGCAGCGGGCGCTTTCTCAGCGCGCCTAAGACGCGCCCAAGACAAACCCGTCTGCGCCCGTCCGCGCCTGTACGTCGCCTCTCGCCAGGGACCTTGGCCCGGACAGGAGGGGATCTGTTGTCTACTCCACAGGGGATCTTTTAAATCTTAACTCCCCAGGAGCCATATGTAAGACATTGTCACCTCTACATCAGGAAAGCAGCCCCAAGTGTCCTTGTGGCTATAGCCTGCCTAGACCTCTGACACTCCCATCCCTTGCTGCCCTCCCTCAGCAGTTAATTACTGTTGCACAACTTAATATTAGATCCCTATCCAAACATCATCTGGAAATACAGGACCTAATTAAAAACTATGCCTTAGATATTTTATTCCTTACGGAGACTTGGCTACAAGAAGACATGCACTCCCTCATTAATCTAGCCACTCCTCCAGGATACTCTATATACACAGTAAATAGACAGTCTAGGGGGGGAGGCATTGCGATGATGGCCAAATCCCAATATGCATGCTCATTCACTAAAATTGACATAGAGGGTAGCGAAAGCGCCCGCTATGCCATCAAAATCAGCCCTCAGCTAACTCTATCAGGTATCCTGATCTATAGACCTCCAGGACAAGATAGTAGCTTTATTAAGGCCCTCCTTGAAACCGTGAGCTCCCTGGTAACTAAGACAGCCAATTTCAACATTTTTGGCGACTTAAACATACATTTTGATCGCACCATAGATAAGAATATTGGCAGTCTGCTTGCAGACCTGGCCGCGTTTCAGCTCTGCCAATTAGTCAGTGGCGCTACGCACACTGGTGGTCATCTCCTGGACCCCATCTTCTCCAGTTTGGAAGATGTGACAGTAGAGGCTCCTATCCCTATGACATGGACAGACCACCTGTTGGCGGTCATGACCGTACCTGTCAGGGGCACATCCAAGTTGAAACCTGCCCAGCAAGTGCTAAAACGACCTTGGAGAAAACTTCGCCTTTCACACACTCCTCAAAACCAACCCCCCTAAAATCAACGAAGACGTTGAATTAGGCTACGAAGACTTCTGTAAATGGATCACCCAGTTGCTTGATGCCATTATACCAGCCAACTGGACAAGGGCACGCTCCCAGGAGTCAAGTCCGTGGTACAATGAAGAACTTGCCTCCCTTAGAAAAAAACTGTAAAATTGCCGAACGCAAATGGAGAAAGGCTTACGACCCCATGCTGAAGTCACAATATGTCCAGCTGCAAAAAAATTACCATAGAACTATTTGCAGAACCCGAGCCTCGTACTATGCGAGGGAGATTAGTTGTAGCCAATGCCCCTCTAAAACTATTTTTAAAATATTAAAGGAGCTAAGTATAAAAAAAACAGCAGAGGAACTAAATACTCCCTCGACACACTGTGAAAACCTGGCATCTTTCTTTATTGATAAGATCCAGAAGATATATAATGCCTTTCCAGCTAGGCCATGTCTCAAAGCCTTAGCCACCAGGGCTACCCACAAACTCACTGAGATTCCTCCATTGAACCAAGAGGAGCTCCTCAAACTCTGTGACAAGATTAAAACAGGCTCACCCGCAGACCCCCTAAAACCTGAACTTTTCAGAGCAAAGGACTGGACTATTCTTAGTCCTCTCCAAGACATTATGAATCTATCCTTTTCCACTGCCATCATACCCACCAGATGGAAGCAAGCCTGGGTATCCCCCATCATTAAAAAAGCCACATTAGACCCCTCTTTGCCCGAGAACTTGAGACCCATCTCGCTGCTCCCCTGGCCAGCCAAAGTAGCCGAATCCCATGTCAACACCATTCTGACTAAATTCCTTACATCTAATTCCATCTTAGATAACTCCCAACATGGCTTCTGTGCAGGACATAGCACCGAGACGGCACTTCTGAGCGTCACAGAACATCTCTGGTCCATTTTGGACTCTGGTAAGACGGCAGCACTGATACTTTTAGATCTCAGTGCTGCCTTCGACACGGTGTCCCACGACTTGCTGTTATTCCAGCTGGAGGAGGCAGGAGTATTGGGACAAGCCCTAAACTGGTTTAAGGCATTTCTATCAGACAGGTCATTTTGGGTTTCCACTCCCCCGTTCCTGTCGAAAGAGCGCCTTATCAGCCAAGGAGTACCGCAGGGGTCTGCACTCAGCCCGACCTTATTCAACGTTTATGTTCAACCACTGGCTGAGGTGGCCAAGAAATGGGGGCTGTCGCTAGTATCTTATGCTGACGACACCCAGCTAGTGGTAACATTGAGTAAGGATGATGGACTGAGTGCACACAATTTTAAACAAGGTCTTACTGACATTACAAACTGGATTACCTCAAATTTTTTACAGCTCAATGCTGGCAAAACCGAGGTCTTACTGGTGGGAAAAGAGACGGCGGCCTGGGATGACAGATGGTGGCCCGAAGCACTTGGTAACTTGCCGGAGCCTAAAATCCAGGTGAAAAATCTGGGAGTCTGGATAGACTCTGCCCTCAACTTTACCCACCAGACAAAAAAAGGTGGCAGCAACGTGCTATGGGATCCTTCGTAACCTTAAGTCTATACTCAAGTTTTTCGACCCCCAGACACGTCAGCTAGTAGTCCAGTCAGCTATCCTTTCACGACTGGACTACGCCAACTCTCTTCTTGTTGGAGCGAACCAGGCTGAAAAATCCAGACTTCAACGAGTTCAAAATGCAGCGGCTAGAGAACTAACAGGCCTCCCTCGTTGCAAATCTGTGAGTAGCACGCTCATTAAACTTCACTGGCTCCCGGTGGAGAAGAGGATCCATTTTAAGACCTTATGCCTTGCATTTAAGGTCTTGAAAACTACCTCGACACCTATGTTGAGCCCTTTATTAACAGCATACTCACCCCGTCGTGCCCTCCGCTCGGAAGGCCAAAATCTGGCAGTTGTTCCCCGTTTTAAGCTGGCCCGAATGGGTGGTCGCTCCTTCCGGCACATTGCAGCCAGGCTCTGGAATGCTCTACCTTCTCAAATTCGTGGACTCAACGACTTACTGTCATTCAGAAAGGCCATAAAAACCCACCTTTGCTGCTAAATTTTTCTAGGTCTGCATTCCTTGTTCTTCCTCCGCTGCTGCCTACTCCCCTTCTTTTCTGCAAGCGCCGGGACGCCCCTTGGCTGGGGCAGCCGCGCACTATATAAGATCCCATAACATAACATCGTACATCCCCTGGTTGCATTTGGCAAATGCCACCCATGGGAGTTCGTAGTCCCACAGAAACGCTATTATTTGAGATTGGAGGGTCCTGTAGAATGTGGGTGGAAGTATGTAGAAGTCATTTTGAAAAGCTATAGAAAGAGGGAGTGTGCTATTATTTTATAGAATGCGCCTCTCCCTATCTTGGATATTGGCCAGGAAGTCCATGTCTTAATGTCAGATGTCGGCGGTCTCTTAAGCAAGAGGGGTAACTCCCACCCTCTTTCAGGAGAACGCTTAATTTCCATTCCCAAATATCGGAAATGGTCTCCCCCGTGTTTCATGCCAGCTGCTCAAGATCCTTAGGGCATTCTCCCGTCAAAAGCACATAGCTGGTTTTCCCCAGTTAAGCTTCATATCTGATGCTTCCCCATGAATCTTCAGTATTTCCATAATGAGCAACAGACCTATCTAAGTCTTGCACGTAGAGAAGCATATTGTCCTCATACAAGGATACTCGGGGCAGATTTATGTCGGACTTGCGGCACTTTCGCGCTGTCGTTGCGTCACTTCTGTGACGCAGCGGCGGCGTAAACCCTGCGCCACATTCCGACATAATTAGATCGTGACGCATCTATGGAGATGCGTCACGGTGTAAGGCCCTGCGCCACATGAAACCTGCGTCAGGTTTCATGTGGGGGCGGGGGGGTGCGTTCCGTCGCAGGAACGCTCCTGAAAAGTGACTCAGTGAAATCTACAAGATTTCACTGAGTCACTTTACCAATGCTGATGCGTCAAAACCCTGTGCCTGCTTGAAGTAGGCGTAAGGCTTGACGCATCACGTTAGAGATAGGGCAAGTTGGAATAGTGCTGGAGTTGCGTGCCGCACGCAACACAACTTCAGCACTGCGCCAACTTCACTCACTAGATGCGACACGCATCTCTTTATTCCTGCGCCATGGCGCGCCGCATTGTAAATGCGGCGCATCATGGGTGGCGCAAGGATAAACTTGAGTGCCGTATCTTTCCTGGCACATCTCTGCTGATTTGCAGAGATGCGTCAGGCAACATAAATCTGCCCCTCGGTCTTTGTGGTGGGTGGACTACCTGAACCTCCATATTTGGTCATCTGTTCACAAGCATTCTGCCAAGGACTCACTCACTTAAGCAAATAACAGACGAGACAGTGGACACCCCTGCCATTTGCCCCTACGGATCGGAAATGGGGCTGACAATGCACAGCTCACCCCGACTTGGACTCATGCGTCCATATGCAAGGTTTTAACATAACATCTGAATTGGGGTCTAAAGTTCATATGCTCAAGGACTTGGACTATGTCAAAGGCCTTCTCTGTGTCTAATAGAATGAGACCCCCATCACCCAATAGTCGACACCTATTGGGCAGTATCACATTAAGGTGTCATAAACAGTGTCTTGTTCTCCTCTTGGGACTGTAACTGTTCTGGTCTTCTCTCACTATAGAACGGATTTCTTTTGATAGCCTGGAAGAGAACATTTTAGCCAGTGTTTTCGTTTCAATATTAATCACAGAAATGGGGAGTTAAGTGCTACATTCCTCTGGAGGTTTGTTCCGGATCAGTATAATTGATATCGTGGCTTCCCTCAGATCATACAGAAGTAGGACATTATCAAATGCTCCCGCAAAGAGGCTTCTCAGGCATGACGTCAGGAGTGTAGAATAGCGCTTAAATAACTCCAATGGGAGTCCATTACTGCTAGGAGAGTATATTTACAAGGATTTAACGCCACAGTAGCATCAAGTTTTTGATATTACAGCAGCTATTTTTTTCTCGCCTTATTTACAAGTTGCCGCTAACTGGAGTTAGCCGCACTTTTCCGGCGAAAACATGAAATTTAAAGATCCCACTCCAGTTTGCGAGAGTTAACGAAAATGAGATGCAAGGTGGGCGTTCCTCTGAAAAAAGTGCAGCTAACCCCACTTCTAGATATTTACAAGGCATTCCCTGTATGATGCAAAACCCCAAAAACTGCCTGTAAGTTCAGTTAGAGACAGTTTTTTTAAGATCCGAAAAAAGCCGGTTTTAAAATTGGTGCAAACATTCAGGGCCTCATTTCAGAGGTTTTGGTGCTGGACAGCGCAGCAAAGATCATTGCTATGCAGCCCTGTGCAAAAACAAACGCTCAGTAATGCGCCCCACAATAAGATAGGGCACAGTCCTGTGCCTCATTCATGAAAAGTGTTGCATCACTGCAACAAAACAGCCTTGGCACACTTTTCACTGTGCCCTCCTTGCAACACCATGGATGCGACGTACAAAAGAAACAATTGATGGACGGAATGCTGGACAATGCAAACATTCACCCCCAGTCACAAGGATCTGGGTTTAATCCATCATTCTTTTGCTCACCACACCAATCCAGTTCGGACCCAGCCATATGCAAATCTGTCTTGACCCTGTTCCTTGTGGGAACACTCCAGCCTGAACTGCCAGACCAGGTCCTCCTTGGACCGGAAAAAAGCATCCTAGGACCGGTTCAGGGTTCACCCTTCATCAGCCAGGCAAGCTTGAATCCAGTGGTGTAGTGAGCACAGGACCCATGTCTGGGCTTACCCTCCCCACTTAGGGCGACATATGCAAAACAAACACTTGATGGACGGAATGCTGGACAATGCAAAAATTCACCCCCAGTCACAAAGATCTGGGTTTAATCCATCATTCTTTTTCTCACCATACCACCCCAGTTTGGACCCAGCCATATGCAAATCAGTCTTGACCCTGTTCCTTATGGAACAGTCCAGCCCGAACTACAAGGCCAGGTCCTTCCTGCATCGGAAACACGCATCCTGGGACCGGTTTCAGGGCATCACCCTTCATCAGCCAGGCTAGCTTGAATTCAGTGGTGTAGTGAGCACGGCACCCACGTCTGGGCATACCCTTCCCACTTAAGGCGACCTATGCAAAAGAAACAATTGATGGACGGAATGCTGGACAATGCAAACATTCACCCCAAGTCACAAGGATGTGGGTTTAATCCATCATTCTTTTGCTGACCACATCACCCCAGTTTGGGCTCAGCCATATGCAAATCAGTTTTGACCCTGTCCCTTGTGGAAACAGTCCAGCCGGAACTGCCGGGCCAGGTCCTCCCTTAACCGGAAACAAGCATCCTGGGACATGTTTCAGGGCAACACCCTTCATCAGCCAGGCTAGCTTGAATCCAGTGGTGTAGTGAGCATGGACCCACATCTGGGCATACCCTTCCCACTTAGGGCAACATATGTGTTAGAACTGGGGGTCTCCACCTGGCAGAGGTCAGGACCTTTGACCACGTAGGGACCCTCACTTCTAGTCAGGGTGAAAGGATATACACAGTAGATAACCCCTGCTCACCCCCTCGGTAGCTTGGCACAAGCAGACAGGCTTATCTCCAAGGCAATGTGTTAAAGTATTTGCATTCAATCACCACAATAATTCCACAGTACTCCACAAAGGTAGACCACACAGGTAAGTATATGTAAAAATATAACTTTATCTAGTTTCAGCAGTAAAAGCAGTTACAGGATGATTGTTCTTAATCAATGGTTGCACTTAATCTTAATGGTTATCGTTGATCTACTAGGAAGTTCTTCACTTAAAAAGAAAATAGTCTCAAGTCTCCAAAACTATCACAGCTAATACAGTAGAGCTGTAGGGCCAAAGCCAGCTCTTCGCTGACTCTAGCGGTGTGCTATAACGTTCTCCTCACCGTTGCGCTTGCTACTGAAACTTCAGCGTGGGCGGGGCCCCAAGAACAGCCCCGGCCGGTCCCGTCTGCTCTCCCGCCCGCTCTCGACAATCCAACGAGTGGCGGGGAGTTAGTGCAGCACTCTTCTTCGGGGACGCAGGCCAGGGGAGCTGGGCACACTCGCTGCTCCCTTGGCGAGGACGGGTCACTCTTCCGCCTCGAGCGGTCTTTCGACGAGGCTTCCCGGGGGACAGACCAATGAGGTCGCGGCTCCACAGACGAGCCCCTGCAGATACCCGGGAGTCAGCCAATGGCAGAGCGGCTCCCGGGACAACCCCTGATGATGCGGAGGCCGGCAGCCATTCAGTGCGCAGCCTCGAAGACGACGCGGCGGCGCTGGGCCAATCCCAGCACGGAGTTCACTGAGAGGGCTCGTTTCTCTTAGCCAATTGGAGCGCAGCGGCTTCGATCTCCGTCTCCGCGGCCCCGGCAAGGGACGGCGAATTTCTCAGGGTGTTTCTGGCCCCGGGCAGCGGCAATGAAAAGGCGGCAAGTGATTTTAGGGCCACAGGTTGTGACTAGTCCGCCCACAAGGCCACCAGTTCGTTGGGGGTGATTCTTGACGCAGAGAGGCACCACGGTCCTCCGGTCACCCTTGAATATGTGCCGATGAGCACATCGATCTTCTCCCACGGCCAGCAGTTAGAAACACGCACTGAGGGCAAGGCACAGCACGATCTTCACAGCAGTTTGGAAATGCTTGGGAACCTTTTAACCCTGGGTTCCAGGACAGGAGGCCAGCTCTTCTCAGGCCCTTGGAGATTCTTGCAGAGACACAGCACACAGCAGAGTCTTGGTAGTTTCAAGCAGATAGGGACACAGCACACAGCAAAGTCCTTCCTCTTCTCTCCTTCAGTTGGACAGTAGAACAGGTCAGCCCTTAGAGCACACAGCAAGGGCAGTCTTCCTTCAGTTCCTTCAGCAGTCCTTCTTCTGGCAGAGGTTCCTCTTGATTGTAGAATCTGAAAATCTGTTGTCAGGGGTCCTTCTCTTATACCCCCAAAAGTCTTTGAAGTCTTTGTGCAAGTGGGCCCCGAGCCCGGTCTAAACCAGTTCTGGGTGTTGCTGGAGCACTTGGGTTTCCTGGCTTCTTCCTTCCTTTCAGTGTGAGGGGCAGAGGTGTCAGTCGCCCAGCAGGAGGTGGAACCAGCATTGTGGCAGGCAGGCACAGCCCTATTCACTCCCAGGTGCTATCTCCTCCCACCACTCTAGTTGCAGATGCAGTCATTCAACCACAGGCTGACTCAGACAACCTCCTGGGGGCTCCCCAGCCCCTGTCACCCTCAAACAAGACAGTCAATCCACAAGCAGGCCCAGGCACACAGAAAGGTTAGACAAGAGAACAGCCACTTTCTAAAAGTACTGTTCTCAAACACAGAATTTAAAAACAACCTTTCCTAACAGATGTGTTATTAAATTCTGAGTTCAGGGATATCAATCACTTATGTCCCATCTTGTTCCTATGAGAAGATAGGCTGGTATCAATTGGGACCAGCCTCCCCTATGTTAGTCTATGGAGCAAGATAACCTTGCAGCAGTGAGCACACAAAATGGCTGCTGTTCACTACCAGGGCATGTTACCTGCACTAGTACATGCTCTACCTTTCCTATACACTGCACCCTGGCCAGGGGGGTACCTTGAGACTTCCATAGGGGTGACCAATGTGTACATAAAGGGAAGGGTTAGGCCCAGCCAGTGGGGACACTGGCCAGGAGGACATGGCAGTTCACTGACTGCACACAGGCACTGCGGTGGCAGGCCTGAGACACCATTTTAGGGCTACTTATGTGGGTGGCGCAATCAGCGCTGCAGGCCCACTAGTAGCATCTGTCATCACCAGCCCTGGCACACACAGTGCACTTTACTAGGGACTTCATGGTGATACAAATATGCCAATCAGGTATACCCAATCAATATAATAATTTACATAGGGAGCACTTACACTCTGGCGCTGATCAGCAGTGGCAGAGTGTCCAAAGCATCTAAACCAGCAAAAACGAAATCCAGCACAGCATCAAAATTACAGGAGGCAGAGGCAAACAGATAGGGGAAAACCACGCCAAGGGTGTCAGGTCTAACAATATGCAAAAGAAACAATTGATGAACGGAATGCTGGACAATGCAAACATTCACCCCCAGTCACAAGGATCTGGGTTTAATCCATCATTCATTTGCTCACCACACCACCCTAGTTTGGGGTACTAACTGTATGGTGCTCTATGTCGCAAGGATTTACAGATATGTCAGTATTCCTGATGTCTGTCTGCCCTAAAATCATGCATTGCTGCAATTTTGGCACAGGCATGACGCAATTCCAGTAATGCATGGGGCAGGCCTATCCCTATGGCACTGCGTCACCCTTACGCCCGGCATGAGGCAGGTGTAATGTTTTGAGGCAGTGGCATCCTAGAATTGTCGCAGTGAAATCTCATAGATTATACTGTGCCACTCCTACGAGGCTTTGTTGCATGGGAACACCCACCCTGCATACATCCTATCTGACGCAGGTATAAAGTGGCATAGGCTTTCACGAGGTCACGCATATGCCTAGATGCGTCCCTTTGTACAGAGTCTAGTTTGGCATCCATGGTATCTGTTGTCACCTTCTATGGCAGCCAGAGACCCCCAGATGCAGCATCCACTGACAAAGAGGAGCTGCCAGGGTGTCGGTGCAGTTGGAGCTCCCTCGGTGGAGTTTGCAACCTGTGGTGTTGGCGTCTGTAAGTGTTGGCGGAGTGGTGGTGCTGAGGGAGTTGACGAAAAGTTCTTTGATGGCCTTGATCCAGCTGCGGCTGGGGGGGGGGGGGGCGATGAAGGTGGTGGTGTACATTGGGCATGGTGAAGGTGTGATGTATACTATGATGGTCGGTCCAGGAGAGTTCGATGGTGGGGCTGTAGTTTTAGTTCCCGCTGGCAGAGAATCTGGGGTCGGCGTGTATCCGGCTATGTGGGTTGGTGCGGTGACTAGCTACTTGAGTCCGATGTTGGCGAGGTTCTCCAGGAGGGTGGTGGTGTTCTGGTCCCTGGGGATATCCAGGTGGAAGTTGAAGTGTCCGAGTAGGATGTAGTCAGTAGATGGAAGAGCCTGGGGTGCGATGAGGTCTACAATGGCATCAGCGAATGGGGGGTTCATGCGCCGGTGGTCCTGTAGATTAGAGTGCCGTGGAAGGTGGGACTGGGTTGGTACAGATCTGGAAGTGGAGGTGTTCCATGGTAGCCGTCGGGTCATTAGAGTGCGTGGTCAGTTGGAGTGTGCTTTTTAAGACAATGGCAATGCCGCCTCCTGGGCACTCAGGGTGTTCCTTGTGGCTGAATTTGTAGCTGTTGTGGATAGTGATGGCGAGGTCCGGTTCGGAGCAGAGGTTGGTCCAGGTTTCCATGAACAAGGTGATGTTTGAAGAGGTGGTGTTGTGGAAGTCCCGGATTTCTGTTGCGTGTTTGTGGAGGAAGCGTACGTTGAAGAGGATGCTGTTGAGCAGGTCAGCTGTGCTGTTGGTCGGCTGGGCAGCAGGAGGCGCTGGTGTGCTGATGTGACAGAAGGTGCGTTTGCAGTTTCAGCAGGCACAGGGTGCAAGGGAGTTCTGCAGTGAGGCTAGATGGTCAGGCAGTGTGGCGTCCAGGGCTGATGGCGAGGAGGGTGCTGGCATCGTAGTGGTGGACTGTCTGAGAGGAAGGGTCCTTGGTGCTGGGTACGGTGCAGGAGCGGATGGACACAGATGACCTTGCCTTTGGCGCACCAGTGGTACACCCGCTGCGCATGGCTGCAAAGCGGCCACCAAGTAGTGCAGCGGTGGGACTGGACAGCTGGTAGGCAGGAAACGTGGGAAAGGTCACTGGAGGCGGCGGGGACGCAGGGGGAGAGGGGGTTATAAATATATCTTTTTTCAAATCTTACCTCGAGGCCGGCTCCTGCGTCTTCTGTGTTCCTGCTCTCCTGAGTCTGCTTCCAGGAACAGGAAACAGACAGTTAGGCTCCCTCCCCTAAGCCAATCACAATGCTACAATGCAGTGTTGTGATTGTTCTTGAGTGCCGTGACAAGGCGTTCAGCCAGGGGCTGGAGGGGTAGGCTTGTTCTCTATGCAGGCCGTAATGCAGACTGCATTGCTGAACAAGGAAGTTTGCATGACTGCTTTGGGTGGCCTGAGAGGGCTGACCAAACAGTCATTGCCCACTTGAGTGGCATACCACTCCGCCTCTGCCCTGCTCCGTGAGCAGAAGAGATCCCACCCACTCTTCCTCACGCAAAAGAAACATAGCATGAGAATATCATCATGTTATGATTCCTCTTCTTGCACTGCTTGAAAGCAGCAAGGCAACACTCTTCTGCCATAGCGGAGGAGCCGCCTCAGGGGACGCGTCACCCACAGGCGCTAGGCCTGGGCCCGACTCGACTCACGGGACTCTTCTGCTACGTGTCCCAGATTCTCCTCACCTGGAAATTGACACTGTGGCAGAATCCGCTGCACCCTCTCCAAATCTGTGAGGAGCGTCAGCCAGGAGGGATTTTACAAGCCTGGGTACAGCATTCACCGCCAAGTCCCCCAGGGAATTTCCCGAAGCAGATGATGCAACAAGGCCTTCTTATGTCTGAAGTTGAAGCGCTCCTGCCACACAAGTTCGGCGCAGCTCAGGGGCCACACCCTGCACTGCGTCTGGCCAGGGCTACATCCTTCGGCCTGTGATGCAGAGAGGTGCGTCCCACCATTGGTAATACCTTCTGTGCACCCCGGTGTAGTGGTGGCACGTGGTATGCAATGCAGACCTCCCTACGTTGGTGCGCCTGAGTGGCTCTTCCGTTCACAGCTCCAAGGGGCACCAGGCTATCTTCTCACACAGGTCAGCAATGTATCTCCATGTGACCTGGCAGACTTCAACACCAGGTAAGGGTGATCGCTGATGCCTCAATGTCTACCGCCACAGAACTGCAACTCTACAGCACCTCCGCATCCCACTCCCGGTCCCAGACGCTGGCACAACAATGCCTCTGGGCCCCGGGAACAGTCCGCGCTTTCAAGGTTTTGGCTGCCATGGTGTTGCAAGGAGGGCATTATGAAAAGTGATGCATCACAGGTTTTCCACAGCGATGCACCTCTTTCCATATATGTATCCTTGGGTCTGCATTTCCTCTTCCCATGGGACTCTGGCTAGTCATCCTGGCAGTTGGGGGGTTTGTGGAGGTTGTTGATCTATGCTGCACTTGTCCTTGGCTGCTCCATTCTGCATTCCATTGTTTTTATTTTTATTTTTTCATTGGAGTTGGACTTATTGGCTATTTTTGCCTCTAAAGCAAAAATGTGAAGTTCTGCTGACTAATGTGAGTTTTTTGCAGGCAAATTGGCCTTTCATCAGTTTTCGCCTGCTAACACCAGAATTTGTTGTGCCTTCATGCTAGTGTTAATGGCAGCTTTCACCACGGCTACCTGAAACTATCGCTAACTAATGCTAACTGACTGACGCTAACTAACGCTAATGCTAACGCTAGTTAGTGGCGATTCTTGTAAATGTACCCTTAGGTGTTTTACCACTATGCACAGAACTGATGGCCTATTAGATTTCACTGTTAGATATAGGTGCCACCAAATCCTTGCAGACAGCACAGAAAATGTTTGCACCAGAAAGTCTCTCCAGATGGGGTTGTCTAATTCTAATTGAAGGGGAGCGTACTAAGCATATAGCTCTTAGTAGTAATCTGCAAATGCATCTGCTATGGTCCGTGCTGTATAGTCCATTTCCCCAGAGTGAAGTTTAATGCATGGGAACAGACAGGATATATATTTCTTATTAGCGAGTCAGATAACAACTTCCCCATGTATCTAATTGTTTGTAAACTCAGCCCAAGGATCAGAGTCGGGCTGTCCCTTTGATATAATTCATGGCCCACCCTCTGAGGACTACCTTAAAGGCCTCCCAAAGACTGATCTTGGAGCAGACTCATTTCTGATTAATGCCAAAATACTCAACAATGCTCTCTCGGATGAGATCTGTAAAATTGCCATATAGCAGCCATCAGGGGCAGATTTATCAATGTATTGCGTTTCCTTTGTGTCGCGCATGGTGTCACAAGGACAACACAAAACTAAAGTCAGATTTACCAAGCAACACAACGCCACCTGGTGCGGCCCTGCATTGTTTGCTAAATCTGGAGTAGCGTTCGTCGGTGCCTTGCTCAATTCTGCCCTAGAAAGCATTCCATCGGTGGAGTGTGGGTGTTCCCACCCATCCACTCATGAATTTTGGTGCATTCCAAGGTTTACGCAGACTGGTAAACCTTGGAATACATCGAAATGCTGCACGGTCTCACTGAAACTAAGAGCAATATCTTTATTTCCCCCAGATGCAGCCCACTTAGAAAGAGGAAAAATAATCTAAGGATTGTTTTGATCAGAAATGTGCGCCTTACTGCACATAAGGAATTCTGCCTGCAATGCAGGCATCCTTGCACCATAATGCAAGGGTGGCTGCATTGGTGCTAAGCAGGCAGATTGTCGCCAGCACGGCAGAGAGCAGGAATGTGCCATATATTGGTAAATATGGCACATTCCTGTTCTCTCCCTTTCACACAGCGCTGCAAGTTGTCTTGCCGTATTGCATTGTGCTGTGTGATTTATTAATAAACTGGCTCCAGGTATCTAGCCTGCAGATGCCTCATTGGAATTGAGATGCTGAAATGAAAAGTTAATTCCACTGGGGAGTGATCCAGGAACCATGGCAGTAGAATTTGTGTTACATCCATCGTGCATCTACAGTTGGGAGAAATAAATAGTCTGGTTCAAGAGTCCTCACCACCAGTGGAAACTATTTCTGAAGAAGGATAGCAACCCCATGGAAACCCTGGGTAAATCCAGAGGGTAGCCCTGTCGTTCAAAGAAAATGCAGTTAGTGCCCAATAGCTGAGTTTTTTGCAATTACACTAAAGCTGTTTTTCTTTCTTAATTTACAACAGTACTGCTGACAAATTATTTTGATTATTGAGCCCACTGATGCTTACAAAAAGTATTCTCGTGCCGGTATGGCCTTTAATTCCTCCCATTAACATCCTGTACTAACATTCGATGTAGTGTAAAACCTGGATTTATATTTCTTCCTGTGCATTGTAAACTTGGCAGCCACAAGACTGCCCCAAGGACACTTTCATCCCCACCTCCCCTCTACCCCAACTTCCACCTCAGAAGAATCTGTCACATCAAATCAAAAAGAAAAGCAAAGAAAAACAGAACAATATTGAAACAAGAAGTAATACAACCAAGTCTGCTGTTGGGAGCACCCGCTGTGCACCCCAATGTCAGTGGCAGGCGGGGGCCTGCCACTGACACCACCAGGGTAGCTCCAAAGGAAGACTCCGCACAGCCACAGTTACTGCCATTTTGTCTGTATCCACCCCTGCAAGGGAAGAGGAGTTCCACCACTTCTAGCCGCTTTAAGGAAGGCACAGCCGTGTGGGATCCAGAGACACAACGTCCACCCGTGTCCTCAGGAGAGCATAGTTACAGAGGGCTCTCCAAGTTTGATAAAGCATACATAGAACCCTGGTGGTGCTCCAAATCTTCTGACTGAGTGGTTGGCTGGGAACCCCTCAAGCAAAGTCCTCCTACCCCTGTTTTTGAGGCTCTAGGGGGCAGATTTACAAGCCCCCTGTGCCACCACTACGTCACTTTTCGTGACGTACTGGTGGCGCAGGGGGCTCCTCCATATTTACAAGGAGAGGAAAAGCCACCCTGCGTGACTTTTCCTCTCCTTGTAAATATGGCCCCTTCACATGCAGCACTGTGCGTTGATGGGGCGTTCCATGGATTTGCTGTGGGTATTCCCACGCAACACCCATGGAACAAGACACATCTCCAGATTTACAAGAAATCGTAAAGCTGGAGATGCGTGCAAATGCTACGCCACCCTAGCGGTGGCCTAGCGAGACGCATCTAAGAGAAAAGTTTTAATTTCGCCTCGTTTTTTCCTCTTTCAATGTGTGCTGCATTCTACAGCACGCATTGAAAGAGGAAAAAGCCTCTTGTGATTGTTTTTGTGCAGGAAGGTGTCCCTTCCCGCACAAAAACAATCTCCCCATGGCGCAGGCAACCTTGCACCAGTGTCTTGAAAAATAAGGATCTATTGTCATGAATAGCTTTTAACTTAGCCAGAAACAGCAGCATATAGCAGATGTTCTACATTGTTACTGCGCTGTGTGGATGTAGTCTGGGAAGATTAGGATTTTCTTTGGTTTATAAAGCATCTCTCCCTGTGTCCTAGCAAACTGCAGGATGGCCTTCCTGTCCCTATAAAATCAGGGCCTGGGGATGGGGCCACCAGAGGAGGTCGCTGCCCCAGCACTCTATAGGCACCCACTATTATGAAACAGGGCGAGAGTCTGTCTGAAGAGAGGCGATCACGAAACCACCCTTGGAAAAAGCATTCCAGTGCGCTCCCTTCAACCCCATAGAAAATCATCCCCCAAAAAGTAAGTTATTGCGGCATGAATACCCCCCTGCCCCTCCACTCTTTGGCATATTTCATCGTTAGTGGCTTTTAGTATTTGAACAGTGATGGTCAATGCTTCTACTGAGTCCTCCAACACCGGAATGAGGGGCATATTATGAAGCCTGGGCGATAAAATGATCGCCGCTTTATCGGCAGGAAACTGCCGCTAAAGTGGCGATAATGGGCTTGATAATATGCTCTATGGAATTCCAATCGAAGCTCTTGTTAGATGTCCTTCACATCTAACATGAGCTTTGATTGGAATTTTATAGAGCATATTATCAAGCTCATTATTGCCACTTTAGCGACAGTTTCCTGCTGATAAAGCGGCGATAATTTTATCGCCCAGGCTTGATAATATGGCCCGAGTCTCTCTGCTTCCAATACGCAGACAGCTACATTCTTCAAGTTCTGACAGAGTAGAGTGACTTCTGTACCCACCAACCCGGTTTGTGATTCCAAGGCTTGCTGGAAGGCCCGGTGGCCTGTAGTATCTTATCTATGAAGTCAGAGTGGTTCATGGACACAAATGCTGTTACCATCGCCTCTTTCCTATTCTCTTCTGAGGGGAGCTATGGCACTGCAAGTAGTTTCACAAATGTATCCAGATGGCCCTCTTTGATGACTCAGATTCCCTTGGCCATCATCATCATTCATCTATAATACCTGGGTGGCTGGATGATACTTGTTCGACTCTCAGATGCACTTCCCATGGCACCAGTGTCCATATCCTCAACCACAGTGGTTGCCATAAGTGCTACCTTTCTCTCTGGGTTACTTGGAGATTAGCGGTTGCCTGCGGTTGTTCAATGTCCTGTACTGACTAGCCAGCAGCAATTACCTGCTGCACAATCTTAGTCGGGGTAAGTCTCAATAACAACCAAAATTAACCTGTGCTCACCCTCTGGTAGCTTGGGACAGAGCAGTCAGGCTTAATTTAAGAGGCAATGTGTTTTACATTTGTGCAACTGTTCAAACAGTAACACAGTGAAAACAACACAGAAAGACTCCCCACTGAATAATAGCCTATATTGTAATGAACAAAACAAGTACAAATGACAAAAATCCAATAAATATAATTCGAGATATACTTTTTTAAAGAATAAACTGTTCTGTGATGCTTATAAATAAATAAGTCACTCTAGACAAAATCAAATTTAAAAAGTTCAGGCCGACTACAATGGACCATGGGTCAGATACAGTGACCAGCCTTGGCCCGCTGAAACAGTACCTTAGATGCCAAAGATGATGCAGTGAGCAGTGGAAGAGATACTTTGGTCTTGAGCTGGAGTACGCTAAAGATGCATTCAGGGTCAAGGGCGAGAAGCACAGAAGCAATGCATTGGCACCGAACTGCTGAGTAAGAGGTGATGCGAACAGCATGAAGCGATGGATCTATGCCGAGCTGCACAATGACGAAGATGCTTCAAAGCCTGTAGTCGTTGCAAGAATCGCTGTCCGTGCAGCAGCAGTGATGCACAGAGGGAGATGAATCAGTTCCAGTCAGTGAAACATCGTCGATATGTGAATTTTGGCTGTGGCAGCACTTTATACCCACTTCCAAGGGCCCAGGACTGGATTAGCACCACTTGGCAGAACTTTATAAATCAAATATAGAGCATTCCACTTGTAGGAAAACACCCAAGATGAGATATTTTGATGGTACTGTACAATATTTACCCTCTCCCTCAGGAAAACAAATTGAGCTTTATATCAAGAAGGCTAGAAGTACAGCAACCATGGGTCCGGACATGATACCAATAAACGATTTGCAAAACAACCTGATGAAGTGAAACGTGTTTCAGCCCCCCTTTTTCGACATTGTTATGCCACTGCTCAAATTTCTTATTCATGGACTGGGAGTATCATCATTTCAATACTGAAAAAGGGCTCTTGACTTATAACCCAAGAACTATCGGCAAATTGCACTTCTGGACGCCACAGGGAAAATATTTGCCACAAGTTCTCTGGAGCATCTAAGAGACTGGGCTTTCTCCAGGGGCATCATCCTGAAGTTCCAAGCAGGCTTTCGGCCCAATCATTCTGTGATTGATAATACTACAGGCAATTATTGATAAGTACGCCCTATCTAACTCTCAAGTAATATATAGCCTTTTTGTCGACTTCTCAACAGCTTTTGATAGGGTCAATAGACCATCTCTCTGGAGGAAACTAAAGGAAACAGCGATGCCGGTTTTACTTTTGAGGCTGATAGTCACCTTACACACTTCAACGTGGTGCAAAGTCCAGATGGAATGCAAAAAGGGCTGACTCACAAGATATCCACTCTGAATGGTCTAAAGCAGGGTTACCTATTAGCTCCCCTCTTGTTCTCGCTTTATATAAGTGATCTACCAGAGATTTTCCAAAATGTAAATAATTACCCTCCTAAAGTAGCTTCAGAAAATGTACAGGTGTTAATGTATGCCAAAAATGTGGTACTCTTCGACATTACATGTTGGGCTTAGACAGAAATGTTGATGTCCTTATACAAAATTCAGAAATGAATCACCTAAAGGTGCATTTCTCGAAGAATAATGTAGTCCCAATTACACAATACAAATGGAAATTAGGTGATAGAATAATTGAGGTAGCAAAACCCTATATTTATCTCGGGAGGGTCATGCCCTAGAAGTCCATCCCCACCTACATCAGATGAAGCAAAAAGCAGTAGCACATACAAATGCACTAAGGCGATTCCTCCAACCATAATCTATGCTACGGAGTTGATTCCCAATGCTAGATGGAATGTACTGAATAACAGCGAAGGCAAATTATTACGGCAAATAACCCTATTGAATCAGACTGTTCCAGTAAACATCCTTCGTTTGGAACTCGCTATAGTAAGTGCATTCTCAATAGCTCTAGCCAACATAATCAGATGGGCTTTTAAACTATTACACACCAAAGAAGGCTCTTTAAGGGCCTTATTGAAACACAAAACTTTCAAGTCTGGGAAAAAATAATAAATCTTATGAAAGCTTTAGAAAATGTTCAATGTATGGAAACCATCCTTTAATCTTGATCCCCAGTACACTTGACACACTTTTTGAAAAATATGTCTCCCCGATGAAGCTATGAGCATGATAAGGCACACTGCCTTGAACTATCTCATTATAAATCTTTCACCTCTACTATTGAGTTTAAGATTCCTCAACAATGTGTAAGATTTACTTTGGAGCTAATATAAGGTATTGTCAAGACCTGTCAGTAACCGATGATTTTAGAACCGGGAAGGGGGTGCGGTAAGGCTGCATACTAGCCCCTTTCCTTTTTAATTTTTATATAAATGAGTTGGACAGCGTTTTACAGGGGGTGAAATCAGACAGTCCAAGAGTGGGGAAAAGAAGCATCCCTGTTCTGCTATACGCAGATGATGCGGTGTTGTTAGCAAGAACTGAAAAAGGCCTACAATTGCTACTTAACGCATTAAAATTTTTTATGGAAGACAGAGATCTGTTAGTGAATAATTCCAAATCTTTCATCATGCAGGTGGGGAAACAGCCAAAGAGACATTACACCTTTAAACTAGATAAGGCAGTAATACCATCTTCTAATACATTCTCCTACTTAGGAGTACTCTTTGACTCCAAATTATCCTGGGCCCCGCAACTGGCTAAGAAAAAAAGTGATGTGACTAGGGTTAATTCCTCCATTTTTAGCTTTGCTTCAAAGCTTGGAAAAAAGCCTACGGCTGCTATGATCAAATTATATGACGCAAAATCTGTTGCTACAGCAGCATACGGGAGTGAGCTTTGGGGCTATTTGGCTGGGGAACAACTTCAGACCACAGAGAATTCGTTTTATAAACGGCTCCTATGTGTCCCAGTTTCCACCTCCAACTTTGTGGTTCATGAGGAACTAGGAGTGGGGTATTTGAGCGATATCCTGTCCCTACGACCTCTGGTATGCTGGTTGAAAATGTGGTTATGTGAAGAAATTCCCCTAACACATCTAATTGTTAATGACTTTATGGCCCTTGAGAACGCGGCAGGCACTCCCTGGCTGAAGTATTTAAAAACATGTTTCACTGATATGGGTCCCCCTGACTTGTTCGAATGTCCATCAAGAATTGTAAAGGCGGACATTGATCTAGTCAAGCAGGTGTTTCTCCAGCGTAAGAAGGCTGAGAGGGAGGCCGCTGAGTTACAAAAAGTTAGCGTAAGGAAATTTATCATGGTCAAAACATGTTTGACAACAGAGCCTTATCTACTCAGCACTTTCAGTACCCATGATAAATTTATGCTAACAAGATTTAGATTTAACCTGTTTCAACATCTGCTTATTAGACAAAAAAAAGAGAGCTTCTGTAAAACTGTATCACCCTGTGGCTGCGACGGAAAGTCTCCACAGGATATGATACATTTTATGTTTTTATGCAGATTTTATGAATTCCCTCGTAAACGCTTTTTAATTGCTCTTTTAAAAAAAATGAATTTTAACCAGAGACGACCAGCCTTTTTATATTTACAAATGCTACACAGTAATAGTGTCCTTCAAGTCCTTGAATTTTTAAAACTGGCTCTTAAACTGCGATTATGTTTGGACCAATGAATGAATTAATGGATGTAATGTTTTCAGCTTTCTTATCATCTGTAATTTTATACTATACACAGATATTTGTAGAATGTACTGTATGTTGTAATGCACTTTTATGGTTGAAATACACCGAATAAAGTTTCCTTTGAATTGAATTGAATACTTTGGAGCATAGTATCAGGAGATGTATCATCATGCTACGACTAGGTATACTCCCTTTAAAAGCTAATGCAAGAAATTGGAGTAACCTAGATGAAGAGAGTAGAGTTTGTGACAAATGCAATCACGGAACTAAGGATTTAACACGTTTTATGTTTATGTTCCAAAAAGGAGGTGGTAGAGGCTAGAAATAGTTTTTTATAAAACCTATTGTTTTTAGATACAACCTCTTCTCCACCACTGATCTGATTGCTTTTTTTAAAAGCCCACAGAATTAATCTGTTTGTTTATAAATTGTATGCATTTATGAAATCTATTTTAATCGTGTTTTAAAATGAGCTTTTCAAAATATGTGTGTGGAAGAATTTTACAGAAAGAGATGGAATTATGATTCGAGTATAAATGTTGATCTCATAAGAGATCTAAATCAATACATTAAAATTGACTTGAATTGGTATGACGTGGCAGGCCAGACTTTTAGCACGCAATGTCCAGGTGCTGTTGCAGAATGATGTGAAGTCTTTGATATGCCTGACACTTAGAACAGTAGTCAAGCCAGCAAGATCTTGTAGTCACTTTGGTTCTGGGTTGGATAGATGTGGGTCCAGTCCTTCTCACTTCCTGGCGAGGAGGGTGGCAGGCAGCAGGACAGCACAACAGAGCAGGGGTCCAGCAGAGAGACAGTATTTTCAGCAGCACAGCTGTCCGTCTTCAAGGCAGAATGCCCATAGGCACAGAAGTGTACTGAGTTTGTCGTATCAGAGGTCCAGTATTTATAGGCAGTTGTGCCTTCAAAATGGGGAGACTTCAAAGAGATGCTTTGACGTGCAGAGAGTCACTGTCCTACTTAGCTCAAGACTCACTACAGGGGGGTATGCAGCCCTTTGTGTGGGGATTGACACAGTCTATTCAGAGCTAAGTTGCAGCTTCTCCCTCACTTCTTGCCCATGTTGGCCCATCAGGATGTGGTTGGTCCATCAGCCACTCCTACGCTCCCTTGGTGTGGTAGTCTGAAGGGACTGCACAAAGCCAGCTGTCACCCACCCAGGTATTTATTCAAAGACAGGCAGAAGGCATCAAATGGTTACAGTAAGGAAATGGCAACTTTTTAGACATGACATTTGCAGAATTGCAATTTAAAATCCAACTTCACCATCAAAAGTGTTTTTAAATTGTGATTCCAGACAAACCAAATGTGGGTGGTCCAATCTCTTTCAATTGAAAATTACAATTATAAAATGTAATAAGGCAATCCCATAATAGGCCTTGCAGTTGTGAAAAACAAATTGAAGTGTTTTTCACTATGAGGACATGTAAAACTTAGAAGAGCAGGTTGTATGTTTTAAATTCACAGCACCCTACCCTTGGGCTGTCCAGGGCCTCCCTTAGGACATATATGTATTAAAAAGGAGGGTTGGGGCCTGCCAAGAGTGTTATCTTGCCAGGTCGACAGGGCTGTTAAACATTGCACACACAGGCTCTGCAATGGCAGGCCTGAGACATGTTTAAAGAGCTACTGGAGTGGGTGGCACAGTCACTGCTGCAGGCCCATTAGTGCTGCAGCAACAAATGATGGAGAAAAGGCTGAATGAATCAAGCATTCACTCCCAGTCAAAAGATCTGAATTAAATCAATCACTCTGTTGCTCACTACGCCATCCCAGTTTGGACTGCACTTTAAACGAGTCAGTCTTGACCCTGCTTCTCATGGTAACGGTGCAGCCCGAACTGCAAAGCCAAGACCTCCCAGGACCGGAAACAAGCATTGTGGGACCAGTTTCTCAGTAACACCCCTCATCACCCAGGATAGCTGGAATCCAGTGGCACAGCAAGCAAGGGCCCCACATCAGGGCATACCCATCCCACTTATGAAAAGTTGCAGCCCAGGATCTCTGTACTGGGGTAAATATTTGACATTGTTCAGCTTTCTGTCCAACAAATGTTCTTTTTGCACTGTCACCATGATTGGGAAAGGTATTCCCAGACATGGGCCTCATGCTCTCCATGACACTGGAGTCAAGCTAGTTTGGCTGATGAGACCAGAAACTCCAAAATCTGTCCAAGGATGCTTGTTTTCGGTCCAGATAGGTACCTGCCTGCCAGTTTGGGCTGGACTGTTCCCATGAGGAGCAGGGTCAAGACTGATTTGCATATGGCTGGGTCCAAGCTGGAATGGCATGGGGAGCAAAACAACTACTTGATTTAGGCCCAGATCTATGTACTGGGTGATTGTTTGACATTGTTCAGCATTCTGCCCATCAATTATTTTTTTGCATTGTCACCCCGAGTGGGACGGGTATGCCCAGACATGGGTCCCATGCTCTCCATACTCATGGAGTCAAGCCAACTGGGCTGATGAGGGGTTATACCCTAAAACTAGTCCCAAGAGGCTTGTTTCCTGTCCAGGGAGGACCTGCCTAGTAGTTCGGGCTGGGCTGTTGCTGTGGGAGCATAGTCAAGACTGATTGGCATATGACTGGGTTTAAACTGGAATGGCATGGGGAGTAAAAAAAAAGGACATTTAGGCCCAGATCTTTGTACTGGGTGAATGATTGACGTTGTTCAGTAATCTGTCCATCAATTGTTCTTTTTGCATTGCCACCTTGAGTGAGGCAGGTTTGCCCAGATGTGGGTCCCGTGCACACCATGACACTGGAGTCAAG
The DNA here is from genome assembly GCF_964261635.1 of Lissotriton helveticus. NCBI lineage: Eukaryota > Metazoa > Chordata > Amphibia > Caudata > Salamandridae > Lissotriton > Lissotriton helveticus. Next base: position 1,921,415,464 of record NC_136057.1, on the reverse strand, counting down.
CTAGCCTTGCTGATGAGGTGTGAAACTCCGAAACTGGTCCCAAGATGCTTGTTTCCGCTCCAAGGAGGACCTGCCTTGGCAGTTCGGGCTTGGCTCTTTCCATTGGGAGCAGGGTCAAGACTGATTTGCGTATGGCTGGGTTTAAACTGTAATGGCCTGAGGGCAAAACAATTATGGATTTACGCCCAGATCTCTGTACTGGGTTGAATGTTTGACATTGTTTAGCATTCTGTCCATCAATTGTTCTTTTTTTGCAACATCACCCTTAGTGGGACGGGTATGCCCAGACGTGGCTCCCACGCTCACCATGCCACCGGAGTCAAGCTAGCCTGGCTGATGAGGGGTGAAACCATGAAACCGGTCCTAGGATGCTGGTTTCCGGTACAGGAAGGTCCTGGCCTTGCAGTTTGGCTGGACTGTTGCAGTGGGGAGCATAGTCAAGTCAGATTCGCGTATGGCTGGGTTTAAATTGAAATGGCCTAAGGAGAAAAAATATGATGGATTTAGGCCCAGATCTCTGTACTGGGGTAAATGTTTGACATTGTTCAGCAATCTGTTCATCAATTGTTGTTTTTGCATTGTCACCCCAAGTAGGACGGGTATGCCCAGATATTAGTCTGTGCTCTCTATGCCACTAGAGTCAAGCTAGTCTGGCTGATTAGGGGTGAAACCCTGAAACCGGTTGAAGGATGGTTGCTTCCAGTCCAGAGAAGACTTAGCCTGGCAATTCGTGCTGGACTGTTCCCATGGTGAGTAGGTTCAAGACTGATTTGCTTATGGCTGGGTTTAAACTGGAAAGGCATGGGGAGCAAAACAACAATGGATTAAGGTGCAGATCTCTGTACTGGCTTAAATTTTTGACATTGTTCAGAATTTCAGGGCCACTAGTAGTTTTTAATTTACAGACCCTAGGCACATGTAGGTCACTTTACTAGGGACTTATATGAAAACTTCAATATGCCAATTGTGGATAAGCCAATGTTACCATGTTTAAAGCAGAGAGCACATGCACTTTAGCACTGGTTAGCAGTGGTAAAGTGCCGAGAGTCCTAAAACCAGAAATATGAAGTAAGCAAAAACAGAAGGCCTGAAGGCAAAAAGTCAGGGAAAACCATGCCAAGGATACCAGGTCTAACATGTGTCTCCCCCCAGAAAAAAGTGGGCAGAGCAACTTAGGAGCATATTATCAAGGGTGGCGATATGGAATTTTCGACGCTTAGCGGCGATAATTCTATCGCCCTATTAGCAAGCTGTCGCTAACAGCAGTTAGCGACAGCTTTTAGGTGATAGCGAGCGGTTTGGGGCCCGCTTTGTATGTTAGCGATATTTATCACCAATGACATGCAAAGTGGGCGTACCCAAACTGTTAGCGACTGAAAACAGTCGCTAACATCGCTATCGCCTATTAGCAAGGCAGGCGTAGCGATGGAAATATTCGCGCTAAGCGCTAATATCTCCAAATACTAACACCTGCCCAGACCAGTTCTTAGCCATGGTATCCAATGGGGGGTGGATAACATGGCTAAGAACATTTCGTCGCTAATGCGTGAATATCGCTGTATTCTCAGAGATATTCATGCATTTTGCTGCTATCGCCGGGAAATGTATCGCTTTGGAGATAAACGTTGCTAATAGCACGCTATCTCAGCGATAAATTCCGGCGATGCTCAGCAATAAAAAAATCGTTGCTAAGCCTATTTAGCAATAAATATCGCTACTTGTTGGTAATATGCCTCTCAATCCCTTGGGCATTGTCTTCACTAAGGCGGAAGAACCTGGAAAGACCATCAGCATTTGGTTGGTTAGTTCCAAGTCGGTGTTCCCGATAAAGTCCATTCCCTGTAGGGAGATGGACCACCTCAACAGTTTGGAATTCTCACCCCTCAATTGTATTAATCATCTGAGGGGTCTGTGATCTGTCTGAACCCGGAAGTGAGTACCAAACAGGTATGGTCTTAGCTTCTTCAGTCCCCAGGCCACAATAAAGGCTTCCATCTCTATTGCGTTCCACCTCTGTTTCCTGGGAAGCTGTCTCCTAATAACGAAGGCAACAGGTTGATCCAAGCCCTTTTCACTTAGCTGTGAGAGTAAGGCCCCTATGCCATGCTCTGAGGCATCTGTCTGAACAACAAATTCTTATGAGAAGTCAGGGGCCTTGAGCACAGGTGATGTGCACATGGCTTCCTTTCATGTCAAAAGCTTTACTGCACACCTCTGTTCAGATCACCAGATGTGGCTGATTCTTGGAAGTCAGCTCTGTCAAGGGAGCAACAATGGTGTCATATCCCATGACAAATCTCCTCTAGAAACCAGGGAGGCCTAAGAAGGCTGTCGCTTCTGTCCATGTCGTGTGGGGTTCTGAAGCCAGAATGGTTTCAATTTTGGGCTGGAGGGGCTGCTCCTTGTCTCCTCCTACTTGGTGTCCTAAGTAGACCTATGAAAGCTGCCATATCTGGCTATTACTGGCCTTGAAAGTCAGGCCTGCACTCTGCAAAGCCCAAACCACTTCCTGGAGGTGGCACAGGTGGCCATCCCAGCTAGAACGGAAGACTGCAATGTTGTCTAGGTAGGCAGCACTAAAGTTCTCCAACCCAGCCAGGACCTGGTTAAACATTCTCTGGAAGGTGGCAAGGGTGTTCTTTAACCTGAAGGGAATGACCCACAACTAGTAGTGCCCTTCTGGTGTAAAGATAGCGGACCTCTCTTTAGCCCCCATGGTCAAGGCAATCTGTCAGTACCATACGTTAAGTCAAACATGCTGAGGTACTTGGCAGCTCGAAGCCGATCTATGAGCTTATCAGATCTGGAGATCGGGTGCGCGTCAGTCTTTGTGACCGCATTGAGTCCATAATAGTCCGCACAGAACCGAAGTGCAGGTGTGGTACGTGGAGGTACAGCCTTGGGGAACCAGCGCTACTGGGCTGGACCAAGGGTTGTTTGAGGGCCCAATAATACCTAACACCAGCATCTTAGAGACCTCCTTCTTAATGCTGGCTCTCACCTTTTCAGATAGCCTGGAAATGTTGTTCTTCACATGCATGCTGTCTCCAGTATCAACATAATGGATGTACAATGTGGTGATTCCTGGGGTAAGGGAGAGAAGCAAACTGCACCAGCGCTCATTTGCAGAGGACATAACCCGTTACTTCCAAGGCACACCAGCAAAAAATCTTCCTTTTCATTTTCTTAGACTCTGGGTGGGGAAGAGCTTCCCCAACCTCCTAAGGCATCTTTTTTCAATATAATGACGATCGGGCATATGGCACACTGACGTCATTACATTGAAAGTGAAACTGAAATCAGCGGATTGGCTCATTTCAGTTTCAGTGCTATGGTGCTCATGGAGCTATTTCAGCCCGCCGAGCACCGAAACACATGAGAGAAGAATAAAACACATGAGAGAAATATTGTTGTAAAGGGGGACATCTCCCTTTTCCAATGGTACCCTTCCCTAGTGGATCCCTGCTTGCTGATTGCTGCAGAAGGGTGATCCACAAGCAGGGATCCACAACTAGACACAAGGATGGGGGGGGAGTAGCCCCTTGGGCAAGGGCTTTTGCTCCCCCAATTTTGTTTGGGCATATTAGTCTTTCTGGCTCCCCAGTGGGGCAAAAAACATACTATGCACCAGGGATTATTTTTATTTGAATACTAGCAGTACCCGGCCACGGGTTGCTGTGGCACAGTCTGGTGAAATGGAAGAGAAACAAAAGAGTAAGCGCACGTTTCTAATATGTTTAATTTCACAATGCTTGTGGGTATACAATATGTTTTTGTTCATCCGAATATATATAGACTATTGTTTATATGAGTCCTTTGTATTTGTTGTGCAGCAACCAAATCGATAGGGTCTGTTCGAGGTGCAAAGTGAACCAACTCCTCCGCCCTCTCTCCACCCACTTCCAGGTCTGCCATCCTGACACCAACTGTCCATCCTAATATATGTAGACTACTGTCTATATGCGTCCTTTTTTAATGTTGCCAAGTGAACCAACTCCTCCCCACTCCCTCCACCCACTTCCCGGTCTGACGTGCTAATGGTGCAAAGTGAACCAACTCCTCCCCCATCCCTCCACCCCCTTTCCAGTCTGCCATCCTGACACCAACTGTCCATCCTAATTTATTTAGACTATTGTCTCTATGCGTCCTTTCTTAATGTTGCAAAGTGAACCAACTCAGCCCCCTCCCTCTACCCACTTCCCGGTCTGCCATTCTGACACCAACTGTCCATCCTACTATATGTAGACTATTGTCTATATGCGTCCCTTGTATTTGTTGCGCAGCAACCAAATCGATAGGGTCTGTTCGGGTTGCTAAGTGAACCAACCCCTCCCCCCTCTCTCCACCCACCTCCCGGTCTGTCATTCTGACACCAACTGTCCATCCTAATATATGTAGACTATTGTCTCTACGCGTCCTTTCTTAATGTCGCCAAGTGAACCAACTCCTCCCTCCACCCACTTCCCGGTCTGCCATCCTGACACCAAATGTCCATCCTAATATATGTAGACTATTGTCTCTATGCGTCTATTGTAGTTGTGTCAAAATTTCAAATCAATCGGTGAAGAACTTTCTTAGATTTAAGATTTTTATCAAACACACATTGACATTTTTATGTGTCTGTTTGTGCTTTAGATTAAAAACACACACATTCGACACGCGCATGTTCGAATCCAACGTTGTGTATATATAAACACTTGTGTATTCGAATGTAACGTTGTGCCAAAATTTCAAAGCAATCGGTGAAGAACTTTCGGAGATTTTAGATTTTGAACAAACAAACAGTTACATTTTTATTTATATAGATAGATAGATGTAGGGGGGCAGCTGCACAAACTGGAACTGTCAATGTCCCCACCCTCCAAAAGACAAAAGGTACAGGTTGTCTTCCCCCACTGGGGGGTGTATTGGGGCAATAACCCCTAATCTGCCCCCAGGGGTGTAGAAAGGCCTTTAGGAACGAGGCATTACATTTTTCTGTAAATTGTATGGTGGAGGCTGTCTAGAATGGACATGCCAATGCCCTCACCTCCAGAAAATAGCCATAGTCTTTCTGTCCCCCCTGGGGGTGGCAGAATCGGGCAATAACCCTGACCTGCCATCCCCAGGAGTACAGAAAGCCCACTAGGAAAGACTAGGAACCAGGGATTATTTTAATGTATATGGGTGGATGCTGACCTGAAGGAGCATTGTAATGCTCCCACCCCACCCACAAATAGGCACCATCTTTTTGCCCCCCGGAGGCATATTGAGGCAATAGCCCCCAAACTGCCACAGGGGGGGCAGAAAGCCTACTAGGAAGCCAGGGACTATTTTGCTTTGGTAGTTCAGGGGTGGAAGCTGCCGTGAATGGGGATGCTAATGCCCCCTCCCCCCCAAAAAATAACCACAGTCTTTTGGCCCCCCCCAAAAAATAGCCTCTGATCTGCCACCGTAGAGGGGGCAGAATGCCCACTAGGCATCAGAGATATGTTTATCAGCTTGTCAGGGAGCGGTCCCTTAGGCAAGGGGGCAAGGGTCTCTTGCCTTTTTTTTGTACACAAATTTTCACCGTTTCTGCCATTATTTTCAGCAATATTTTTAGGCTACTCTGCCCCCAAGGTGGGGCAGAAAACCACTAGACCCTAGCAAACGTTTCTGTGTGTATGTGTGAACTGGAGTTCGGCTGACGGTCTGTGTGCACTGGCATTTGGCTGGCTGTTTATGAACCTGCATTTTGCTGGCAGTGTGTGTGGACTAGCGCTTGGCTGGCAGTGTGTGTGGTCTGTCACTCGGCTGGCAGTGTGTGTGATTTGTCACTTGGCTAGTGGTTTGCGTGGATGGCACATGTCTGGCGGTGTGCGTGAACTGTCGCTTGGCTGGCGGTGTCCGTGGGCTGTCGCTTGGTTGGCTATGTGCTTGGATGGTGCTTGTATTGCTGTGTGCATGGATGGCGCTTGACTGGTGCGATGCATGAATGGCGTTTGGTTGGCGGCGTGGCTTGCGTGGATCCTCCAGCGTTTTATTACCCAGAATCCCCTGCAAAACCTCAAAATTAACTAAAAAGTCACAATTTCCTCAAATTTCTGTGTGGAAAGGTTGTGGGATCACCGCTCAGGCACACATTTACCACCACCCAGCGTTCCCCTTGGTCTCCTGGTAAAAATGATACCTCACTTGTGTGGGTAAGCCAAGTGCATGCAACAGAGAAAGGTCCAAAACATATTGTGGAGACATCAAAATGATCTATTACAAAATGTCCTGGTTTTGCAAGGGGGGCACCTGCATTTTTGATCCAGGCTGTGTGGCTATCTAGAGAAACCTACCAAACCCAGACATTTCTGAAAACTAGACACCCGGGGGAGTCCAGGGAGGTGTAGCTTGCGTGGATCCGCAAAGTTTTCTTACCCAGAATTCCTGCCAAAGCTCGAATTTTGCTAAAAATCCCATTTTCCTCAAATTCCACCTGGAATCACCTTGCTTCCATAAATGTCATACCACCCAGCATTCCCCTTTCCCTCCTGAGTAAAATGATACCTAACTTTTGTGGGTGGGCCAAGGGCTTGCAACTGGGTATTGACTGAGGGGATAGCACATTGAGCTCTAAGAACTATTTTTTTTTATACATTGACTCTGCATTGGACACCCATACAAGTGAGGTATAATTTCAAGGGGAGACCAAGGGGAATGTTGGGTGGTAGGAAATGTGTGCCAGAGCGGTTAATCTCAGACAGAAATGTAAGGAAAGCATGATTTTATGTAGCTACATTTGAGGTTTGCAGTGGATTCTGGGTAAGAAATCATTGGAGGATCTACACAAGCCACATCTGCTTGGACTCACCTGGGTGTCTATTTTTCTGAATTTTTTTGGGTTTGGTCGGTTTCACTAGATGGCTGTCGGTCTCTGGACCAAAAATGCAGGTGAAACCTTTGCAAAACCAGATTGTTTTGTGAGATATAATTTTGATGTCTCCGCAATATGTTTTGGTCCATTTCCTGGTGCAAGCACAAGGGCTACACACACAAATTAGGTACAATTTTTCTCAAGAAACTTGAAGGAATGCTGGGTGGGTGGAAATGTGTGGCTCCCCACAGATTCCAGAAGTTTCTGTCACCGAAATGTGTCTAGTTTTCAAAAATGTAAAATGTACAGGTTTGCTAGGTTTCCCTAGGTGCCTGCTAAGCTAGGTCCCAAATCCACAGCTAGGTATATTGCCCAAAAAAGGGTCAATTTTCTGTTGAAAAATGTTATGTGTCCATGTTGCGTTTTGGGCAGTTTCTTGGTGTGGGCACTAGACCTACCCACACAAGTGATGTACCATTATTATCAGGAGACTTGGGGAATGTGGAGTGGGTGGATCCATGCAGATTCTAGAACTTTCCATCGCAGAAATGTGAGGAAAATGTGTTTCTTTTACAAAGTCTGAGGTTTGCAAGGGATTCTGGGTAACAGACCTAGTGAAAGCCACACAGGCACCCCGTTCTGGATTGCCCAGGTGTCTAGCTGTAGAAAATGTACAGCTTTGCCAGGTTTCCATAGGTGCCAGCTGAACTAGGGACAAAAACCCACAGCCAGGTACATTGCACAAAAAATAGTCAGTTTTTAAAGGAAAAATGTGATGTGTCCATGTTGAGTTTTGTTTCATTTCCTGTTGCGGGCACTAGGCCTACCCACGCAAGTGAGGTACCATTTTTATCGGATTGATGAGGGAAAAACAGAATAGTAGAACAAATGTTATTATTATTTGTCTTATTAAGCATTTCTGCATTCCAAATGTAAGACAATGGGTAAAAAATAAGTCATTTTGAACAATACCTTCTAATTTACATGCTAATATGGAGAACCCACAAATTCAGAGATGCACAAATAACCACTGCTTCTAATCCCTCATCTTGTTCACATTCAAGAAATACATATATTTCCTTGATACCTCTTTTTTACTCTTTATAGTATACCAAATGAATTGATGTATACCTGGTACACAATGAAAAATCACTGCAAGGTGCAACTCAGATATTGGGTCTGGGTATCTCAGGTTCTTGGTAAACCTACAAGCCCAATATTTCCCTGCAATCGGACAGGTTCACAGATGTAAAGGTGTATTGATTAAAAAATCTACCATAGTTAGAAGTTGTTACAGGTGGAAATGTAGGCACACATGGCTGTTTTTTTTACTCAATGTAATTTTGTTTAACACAACGGACCAACTGCGGACCAGGAACGCCGCACCTTAGTGTTGTTTTCCTTTTGTAATCATGAGTTGAATGATCTCAAAAAGTGTGCACATACACCTCCTGCACTTGCCGTTGTTGGGTGCAAGCTGCAAAGCAGATCAGAAACAAGATGATCATGGAGAGGTGCACCACTCGAATTTGTGTTTCCAATCAAATAGACTGACAGAGTTCCTTTTGTTTATAGATTCCTTTATTTCAATAACGTCATAAAATAGACTCCAGCCAACGTATTTCAGTCAATTACGATTGAACTTCATCAGGGCTTGCTTTTAATGAGGACAGCAAATACGTGTGGGAGATATGAGGTTGGTCCCTTATCAGGGAGCCTCAGCATCTTTAATTTTAATTTGATAAGTGCGGACTGAGATTGCATCCCATTTACGGAACATTGGGCTATCAGTGTATTGCACATTGCACTATGAATTGCTGATCGACTATTGCATCTTTAATTGGATCATTCACTGTCCTCATAAAATACAAGTCCTGATGAAGTTCAATAATAATTTAACAAAACGTGTTGGAGTCTATTTTATGATGTTATTGAAATAAAGGAATCTATACACAAAAGGAACTCTGGCAGTCTATTTGATTGGAAACACAAATTTGAGTGGTGCACCACTCCACGATCTTCTAGTTTTTTTTTTCAACTGTTACTTTCTACAGTAAAACCTTTACATATTACACAAATTAACCCTTGCTGAATTCTAAACATTGTCTACTGTTCAGAAATGTATAGCTTTCCAGAATTCTTTATTGGTTCACACTCATTTCTAGCATTAACTGGAAGGAGGTTGAAGGCACAAAAAACAGGAAATATATAGGCTATGTCCCATTAAAATGCCAACACTGTGTAGAAAAAGTTGTTTCCGTACAAAATTCTGCCTGTTCCTGAGACCAGGACGATAGTGATTAAAGCACAACAAACCCTTGATTGATAACATTTGCAAGGGGAAAAAATCTGCCACTTTCTTCTGCAGCAATTTTCTTCCAATTTTTCCTGAAGAAAACCAAATCTAGCTGTAATTTGGCTAATTTCTCGGTCCCTTCCAAGGGAATCCACAAACCCTGAGTACCCTTAGGATTCGCAGGATGTTGGAAAAAAGGACACACATTTGGCGTGGATACCTTATGTGGACAAAATGTTATGGGAGCTTAAGCGGGAACTAACCAAATAGCCCAAAAAAGGTGTGGTCAGGGGACAGCCCTAGCAACAAAAGGGTTACATTCTACCAGTGTGCCTGCAGCACTCCTTGTGCCACCCGCTAAAGTAGCACTTTAAAAGCAAGTCTCAGTTCTACCACCACAGCCTGTAGTGTAGTGTTAAACTGTCATTTTATCTTGGCCAAATAAACCTTTTGCCAGGCCTAACCTTTTTTCTATTTTTATAAATCACTCCTAAGGTAGGAACTAACCGCCTGATTCATCAAGCAAAATTGCGCTCGCAATAGCTGCGAAAATGCTATTGCGGGCGCAATTTCCCCAATAGGCATTCACCACGACAATAGCGAAGTCGCAAACACATAATAGCGAATTCGCAAATAGATTCGCAGAATCCCGGCAGGAGAGCATTAGCGAATCGGAAAATGCGACAAACCACGGATACTGCGAAAAAAATTGCGAATTCGCTATACAATCGCAATCGGTAATCATGAAAATTCGCAAATAGCGAAAAACCCCAAAATTGCTGTTTGCGAGGCGCAAATTAAGGACAACCCAAAGCAGGTGATAACCATAAAAGCCATTGAAATTTTTTTTTGAAAAACCGTTGGCCAATCAGTAACAGGTGCAGGCCTGACCAAACACACAAAAGGAGAATCAGCAGCAGCATTTGGAGTCTCACAATGCCAGGAATGTACATGGTGGTCAGGCGGCGAAGGCTACAGCGAGCAGCACGGAGGAGACGCAGAATCCAGGACAGGATATTCCGCCAGCGGGTCACCCTGCTGGGCCAAACCAGAGAGCAAATATATGCAAAGTACCGCCTGAATGGGGAAATGATAATCCAGCTAATGCAGCACCCAACAAGGCGGACCAATGCCATGCCTACACATGTCCAGGTATTGTGTAGCCTGCACCTCCTGGCCTCTGGGAGCTTCCAGGGGATAGTAGCGGTTGCTGGGGGGATATCCCAGACCACCATGTCCCGCTGCCTAAGGAGTTTCCTTAACGCAATGCTGACCCAGCTACACCAACACATCAAATTTCCCATCAGCCAACAGGATTTGGATTCGACCAAGCTACAATTCTACAATGTTGCCCATTTCCCACATGTGATAGGATGCATTGACTGTACCCACATCGCCATCTGCCCACCAGCTGCAACGGAGTACATGTACCGCAATCACAAGTCCTACCACTCCCTCAACATCCAGATGGCCTGCAATGCTAAGACATACATCACGGACATAGTGGCACAGTACCCAGGGAGTACCCATGACTCATTCATATTCCGGCACAGCGGCCTCCACACACGACTGGCCAGGGGAGACTTTGGGGAAGGACACCTACTTGGTAAGTGCACTTTGTCCACAATGTCACATTGCGATGAAGTAGCTGCGCTGCACAGGCACTCACCCTCTGCTCCTCTCATTCAGGTGACAGTGGCTACGCCCTCCGTGAATACCTCCTCACCCCATACCTCAACCCTGCTACACCACAGCAACGGCGTTACAATGTTGCACACATACGGACAAGGAATTGCATTGAAAGGAGTTTTGGGCTACTGAAGAGCAGATTCCACATACTGCGCAAGACAGGTGGGGCCATGTACTACCGTCCTGATGTGTGCTGACGCATTGTGGCTGTCTGTGCAATACTACACAACATTGCTACCAAGCGCAGGATACCTGTAGACATCTCTGGCAGTGAGTCGGAAGGGGACGACCGGCCACCTGCACATGGGCGTCTTGCACGCGGGGAGAACCCAGCTGAAGGCCACAGACGCCGCAACCACATCACAATGAACAGTTTCTAGTGCACCCACTCCCCTCACCCAACAAATCACAATTGCATGCAAATGTCAATAATGACAGGACGCCAATGTATGATGCAAGAATAAATATTATTGTTTGATTCACAATAATAGAGCAAGTTGCCATCCTTCCTATGCAATCAGTATTGCCCCATACTGCTGCGTCCAAAACACAGGGCAGGCTTATAGTGTCAGCCTGTGCCTGTAAAAGTACATGTTAGTCAGGTGCGCCTCCGGCGCGAATCACCCAAGCGCCTCTCCAGCTCCTCCTCTGCCACCGCACATGACCCTGCAGTGGGCCTGGTGCTACGTCGTAACACCGCTACCTGTGAGGCAGACTGGCTGCTCACACTTGAGGTGCCCTCGCTGGCATCGTCCCCCCCGACATTTCCAGGTACAGGGGGGTGGAGTGCCATAACGGCAGTAGTGAGGTGCTCTAATACTCTGGCCACATCCTCGCAGCATTGGATTAGCTGCTGCTGCTGCGCCAGGGACCGTCGCGATAGCTGTGATGTCGCATTGCCGATCACGTAGTTTGACCTGGTGTATGACGACAGCCGCGTCAGTAGCTGCCGGTGGTGGCGGCGCCCGGTGTTGCGCTGTGATATTAGCGCAGCAGTGTTGGCCTCCATGGCTGCCATCCTGCGGTCCATCCTCTCCCCCACACCTACCATGGCTGCCGTCATGCGGTCCATCCTCTCCCCCACACCTGCCACATTGCGGCCAATATTATACAGCTGCATCTGTATGGCCCCTTGCCGGCGTGCCTGCATCTGGTGAATGCGTAGCATTCTACGCTCTATGCTCATGCTCGGCAATCGCACTTCCATCCCCCTCCTGCCACTGCGTGCATTGTTCTGCAGGCAAGCCCTGCCATGCCTGCTCTGCTGGCTGCCCACAGTGGGTGGGCGCTGTGTCACCGCTGTCGCTGGAGCAGATGTGGAGGCTCCAGCTGCTGCAGGCCTGGCTGCAGGGGTTGGTGTTGCGCCTGTTGGTGCTGGCGATGATGCTGTGGGCCTGGCTGCAGGGATTGGTGCAGCGCCTGTTGGTGCTTGCGCTGATGCTGTGGGCCTGGCTGCAGGGGTTGGTGCAGCGCCTGTTGGTGCTGGCGCTGATGCTGTGGGCCTGGCTGCAGGGGTAGGTGCAGCGCCTGTTGGTGCTGGATGTGTTTGTGACGGCACCTCCTCCGCATCCTGTGGTTGCTCATCCATGAGCGGCCTGTCACTGTTGCTGCTGTCTGCGCCACCTGTGAGGGGAAGTGGACGTCCATTAGTTGTATGTATCTGTCACACGTGCAGTTGCTACATGCATGCTGGATGACATTCCCTGACTGGCTGTGGCATTGCGTACTTTGGAACCTGTCTGGCTGCATTGGGGTACTTGTACATTGTGGCCACACTACATGTCCCACAATGCTTTAGGGCATTACCTAATGTGCACCGATGGCATGACTTTGGAACATTATGGGAGGCTATAGGGTAATGGCCATTCATAGGGGACAAGGTCGCAGTCGCATGCCACTTACCTTGGCTCTCTTGGGTGGGGCGGGCTGAATCCAATCTGATGACTCCAACGCACGCCTCGGACTCCAACGTGTCCTCGACGCGGTCCTCCATGGTGGTGTTTGGAGGGACTGTAGGTCCTCCCCCTCCAGTGGCCAGGGACTCTCCCAGCCTCTCGGCAACCCTCTCCTTGGCACGACCTCGGAGGTCGTACCACCTCTTCTTTAGTTCATCAAGTGACCTGTCTGCCACGCCCACGGAGTTCACTGTGGCCGCTATCCCGACCCAGATTCTCCGCTTCTCCTGCTCAGGCACCCTCCTTGACTCTTTCCCAAACAGTTTAGAGTGGTTCTCTACCACCCCTTCGATGAGATGCTCCAACTCCTGTTCGGACAACTTCAGTTTTCTCTTGCGCCCGGTGTTGCTGGGCCCTGGCACAGCCTCCTCTGCCATTGCTGCAGTGAGATTGGGTGTGGTATTCCAAGTTTGCAGGTGTCCTTGCAGGAGCTGACTCAGTTGCTGCCTCGAGGTCTGCCTCACTGTGGTGAATGGGGGTGGGAACTGGCTGCTTCCTGGTTGTGATGTCATCACTGTGCTTGAAAAGCGACTTCTCGTTTTCCCGATCCCGCGTATTTGCGATCTCACAATTAGCGATATCGCTATTTGCGATTTCGCAAATCCTACACGGATGTTACCGAAAATAGCGATTAATCTGCGATTTTCAAAACTCGCTAACGCTTTTTGCGGCCGCGTGCGAATCGCATTTTTTTATCGGAAAAATTCTTGAATACCGATCTGCGATTTCTAAATTGCGATTCGCAGTTAATCGCAATTGGAAAATCGCAGATTCCGGTTTTCATGAATCAGACTGCAAATGATCATAGGCCAGGGTGCCTTGCATTTAAAAAGTAGGACATGTGTACTTAACTTTTAGATCTCCTGTCAGCGAAAGTCATTTTGCCACTGCTGTAAGGCCTATCTTTCCCATTGACAAACAGTGGGTTACCTTATTACATCTAATAAGAGCTAAATTTGGATTGGGAGAATTTGGAGATATGCTGTTTACACTCAAATGAATTACAATTTAATGCAACCTTTATGAATAAAATCTGATTTTGATTCACAATTCTGAAAATGCCACTGTTTAGAAAGTTAAAAGAACAATTGATGGACGTAATGCTGAACAATGTCAAACACTTGCTCCATTATAGAGATCTGCGACTAAAAGTTTTAGAAAGTTGGCATTTGTTTTTACCCCAACCATGTATACCTTCTGCCTGTGTCCTGGGTCACATGATTATGAAAGCCTCTGTTGTTGGGGATTGTGTTTTGCTTCCAGACAGTAACAGAAAGGGTGGCTTAGGTGTGGACAGACTGCGGAGGGGCTACACATCAAAGAGTTGTGCCTTCTGCACACAAAAAGAAACCTGACACCAGACCTGTCCTGTATTTTGTCACCCCAGACAGTTTGGAGATGTCATAGGAAGGGAAAGAACTTTCCAGAACCAGATGTGGGGGTAGGAAAGGGAGTCCGTAACACAAATGTTGGAACCAGGAATAAATATTGGACAACCAGAGCCACTCATCAAAACACTCCTGGAGCTGTCGAAGGTACAGACGTAGGACTACCCTGCTGCTCTAGGATTGCCCTGCTGCTTGAATGAGTACCTTCCTATTTGAGCATCAAGATTGGACCTGCTTGCCCTCATCCCAGGGTACCCAGAGTGATTCCAAGGGTCAGTGGGCTGACCTCCTGCGTGAGCAACAGGGACCCAATAAGCTTCAGAATCCTCCCTGCAACTTCCCAGGTGACCTGCTACAACTAAACCTGCCTAGACCTGCAACTGGAGCTGCCTGAGCTCTATTACTGGCCTCTGCTGCAGTAAGTCCCGATCCAGAAGAGGGGTGCTCCTAGGTCCAAGAAGCTTGGCAGATATCAGAGAGAATTCTTACTTGCCCAAACAAAGGTTCTATCAGATTTGGTGCGAAGCGACACAGGGCCCACAAAGCAGAACAGCTCCCAGCTGAGAGGTTCATGGGAACCGATGCTTAGTGACGCAAAGCCATTCTTTCAATGCCCAGTGATGCAAAGCCGCATGAAGCCTCACCGCACAGCTAAGAGTTTCATCGAAACTGATGCCAGGTTATGCAAAGCCTCACTGCACAGCTGAAAGTTTAGTCGGAACTTACTCCGAGTGACACAACGACTGCGAAAGCTGTGCCACACAACTGAAAGCCTCATCATAACGGATGCCTGTGTGATGAGAAGCCATGAAAAGCCTCACCGTAATGCTGAAAGCGTCATCGTAACTGATGCCAGGTGACGCTAAGCAAAAGTAAAGCCTCAAAGACCTCTTATAAGGTACAACTCCCAGTGGGCCAAACTTGGTCCTGTCCTCCATTTGTGCTCCATCTTGGTCACCCAAAAATATGACTTTGTTCATTTGTTCAGGTCCAGTGTAACTAGATACCCACAGCTGACATTTTTACTTTTTTTTCTAAATTGGTTTGGGATTTTTCTTGTGCTATGTTTTCACTTTAGTGTCTTTTTTTGTTCACCCTCACAAGGATTGATGTTACTGCTTACGTAGGGCTTCCAGCCTCTTCAGCCAATAACCCAATTTCCTACAGCTGTTCACTTATATGGTTCCCCAGAAACTGTTACAAGAATAGTGCATTCTGTTTATTTTAAGAATAATCAATATAAAATTACACTAACCGTGATTGGAAGAATAGCTTGCCTATGTACATGCAATATGAACATATTTACTATTGCTTCTAGACTTTGGAATTAACATTTAGGTGACTGACCAACCTTTTGGCTATTTGAGACTTTCATCTTTTTTGTCAACCAAGACTACCTGATCACACAGCGTTACAAACAGGGATGGCTTTAGGGCGGTGCGACCGGTGCCACTGCACTAGGCGCTGACATCGGGAGGCTCCTTGTTTTCAAGTACATTAAGATTTTAAAATCACCTTCTGTTGCGTGCCTTGCCTCCAGCAATTTTCACGCAGCAATAAAAATGCCAAGGTATCTCTTGTGATTAACAGTCCTGCTGAAGAGAGATCGGAGCTTCATCTAGTGACAGTTTTGACTTAGCTAAAGTAGGACAGGTGGTTAATATGCCTTCTGCAAAGTGCGTGCCATGCAGATCACAAAGTGCATACAATGTACCTAGTTCGGTGGGGTACTGCTTTTGTCCGAGAGATCATTTTATTACTTGCAGTTTATCAGTTAAAATCCTAATATAACTTTTAACTGGCATCAAAGTGCTGTAACCACAGTGCTACTTTTTTGTGTTTTTCCAGACCAAGCAGTCTTAAACTATACTGTCTACCAGTATGGAAGACATGTGGCTTCTATACCTTGTAGTCCTCTGTCTGATGTAACATTTCCAAAAGAATGATGTACACACATATGAATTATTTTCTCTGTATAATGTGTGTGTGATGCAAAGTGCTCTAAACTGGTATGAGTGAGGGCAACCACAAAATGGCTGCCATGCACAAAATGGAACCCGAGGGTTCAGGACGGAATCTCTGATTTCAGGGTGATCTTGTCACTCCAATACGCCGAAAATACTCGTATATAGCATACTTGTCATTTTCGGTCTGCTGATACCAAATTCGTCATGCTACGAACATGTTTATTACATGGGTCCAGAATCCACGGAACCACATCCTGCCCAATAGGGTATTTACGTTGTCCTTTCTCTTCCTCCCTACGCAGTGCCGCAGTCTCTGCTTTGCCCCATTTCAGTATGTCGGACCGCCATACTTCTACATTAGGGGGTCTGGGCGACTTCCATCTCATGGTGAGAGCTGGGAGTGCCAACAAGAGGGCCAGATCTACAAATTTCAGTTATGCCTTACAGGTCTTGGATCTCTTCCTGTTACCTATCAGGCAGGGTAGTGCACCCTCAGGGATCTGCAGAGCTGTTACAGTGTATAGTGTGTCTCTGATCGTCACCCAGTAGTCACGTAGTCTCGGGCATGCCCATAACATGTGGAGAATATTTGCGTCATCCTCATGACATCTAGGGCAGTTGTGGGGAGTGTCAGGAAACATCCTGTGTAGCCTTTGGGGGGTGAGATATGCCCTATGCAAAACCATGGCCTGTATAAATTTGAATTTAACGTTCCTGGACACTCTCCTAGGGTGGCCCAGGATGATCTTCCATTCCCCGTCTGTTATGGCCTCCCCTGTGTCTGCAATCCAAGCCTCCCTGAGTGTGGTGAGGGGCAAAGCTGCATGTTCTCTAATGCCCACATAGAGCCACTTTACTAGGTGTCCACCCGTCCCCATATAATGGAGGAGATGAACCAGTTCGTGTTGGTCTGGCTTGGTGCGTTGTGGAGCCCAGGTGCGTCTAACATAGTGGGTCACCGAGGCGTGTAGAAAGTACAGTCGTTGCGGGGCCCCTGTGGATTGTGCGAAGGTGGCATGATCTAATAGGGTGTCGTCCCCGCCTCAAACAACTCATCACCGCACCCACCCACGCCGCCAGCCACACACTGGACCCCGTCTTTTCCACAGGCACCCACGATGCCTTCAACCACACCACCAAACTCCACTGGACCGACCACCGCTGCATTCATTTCACCTTCAAGAAACCAACCACGCACCACCGCACCCAACAGCTGCCTCACCGCTGCTGGAGCAAAGTCACCGAAGACCGGCTGATCACCATCCTCGCCCAGAACACACCCACCGACCCCACCAACCCAGACGCCGCAGCCCGCAACTTCAGACAGTGGATCGACGACTGCGCCAACACCCTCGCCCCGCTCTAGAAACCTCCAACAGCCACGCCAGCAAGAGAGCCACCTGGTTAACCCACGAGCTCCAGACCTCCAAACGCGCATGCCGGAAACTGGAGAAAATATGGCTCCACTAACGCACACCGGACAACCGCACAGCCCACAAGGACGCCCCCCGCAGACATCACCACCTCATCCGATTAGCCAAGAGATCCTCCTTCAAAGATCGCTTGGACAACAACGCACACGACAGCAAAGAGCTCTTCAGCATCGTAAAGGAACTCTCCAACCCCAGCACCAACGCCAACGACATCCCGCCCTCACAAGAACTGTGTGACTCACTAACCACCTTCTTCCACCGCAAAATCGCGGACATCCAACACGATAACCACCCCGACTACGTCAGACTCCACCTCCCCTGTGAACACCACCAGCGCCATCTGACTGACCTCCTGGTCCAACGCCAACGACGACGAGACACGCAAGGTCATGAACTCCATCCACTCAGGATCTCCGTCACACCCATGCCCACACCACGTATTCGCCAAAGCAGATGCAGCCATCGCACCCCAACTACGGAAGGTCAACATCTCCTTAAAAACATCAACATTCCCAGAAAACTGGAAACATGCCAAAATCAACTCCTCAAAAAGCCAAAGGAGGGCCCCAAGGACCTCAAGAACTTCCAGACCATCTCCCTGCTCCCGTTCCTGGCAAAGGCCATCGAGAAAATCGTCAACAGGCAATTGGTCCGCCACCTGGAAGACAACAACATCTTGGACCCATCACAGTCCGGATTCAGACGAAACCACAGTACCGAGACAGCCCTCATTGCCGCCACAGACGACATCAGGCACCAACTAGACAACGGCAAAACATCAGCCCTCATCCTCCTGGACCTGTCGGCCTCCTTCGATACGGTCTGCCATCGTACTCTAAAGACACGCCTCCTAGAAGCCGGAATCCAAGCGAAGGCCCATGACTGGACCACGTCCTTCCTCTCCGGCAGAACCCAGAGCGTCCGCCTACCACCCTTCCGATCCGAAGCCATTGACATCATCTGCTGCGTTCCCCAGGGCTCATCCCTCAGCCCGATGCTGTTCAACATCTACATGACCCCCCTCACACAAGTGGCCCGCCATCACGACCTCAACATCATCTCCTACGCTGACGACACCCAGCTTATCCTCTCCCTCACCAAGGACCCACACACCACCAAACCCAACCTCCACGAGGGAATGAAGGCCGTCGCCGACTGGATGAGGAACAACCGTCTGAACCTGAACTCGGACAAGACGGAGGTACTCATCCTCGGACCCACCCTCTCAGCCTAAATGACTCCTGGTGGCCGACCACACTGGGAACAGCACCAACACCCACCGACCATGCATGCAACCTCGGATTCATCCTTGAATCCTCCCTCTCCATGGCTAAGCAGGTTAACGCCGTCTCCTCCTCCTGCTACAACATCCTCTGCATGCTCTGCAGGATCTACAAGTGGATCCCAACTGAAACAAGAACGGTGACAGAGGCACTATTCAGCAGCAGACTGGACTACGACAACACACTCTACGCAGGAATCTCAGCCAAACACCTACGATGACTACAACACATCCAAAACCCCTCCGCCCGACTGATTGTCAACGTCCCCCGCCGCAGCCACATTACCCCCCACCTGAGACCTACACTGGCTCCCGGTCGACAAGAGGATCACTTTCAAGCTCCTCACCCACGCACACAAAGCACTCCACAACGACGGACCATCCTACCTTAACAGCAGACTCAGCTTCTACACCCCTACCCGCCAGCCTCGCCCTCCCCGCTGTCCCCGGCATCCAATGAACGACCTCGGCAGCAGATCCTTCTCCTACCTCGCTGCCAAGACCTGGAACACCCTCCCTACCCACATACGGAAGAGACAAGACCTACCGGCCTACAGAAGACTCCTCAAGACCTGGCTCTTCGAGCAGTAGCAGCACCCCCCCACTCCCCCTCAGCGCCTTGAGACCCTCACAGGTAAGTAGTGCGCTGTTAGAACCTGGGATGACAGGTCACCTAGGGTAGCCTGGCCTAGGGTAAGACATGCAATTCTAGAGGCACAAGTGTGAAGGTTGCAAACCACCTAACAGTAAATCCACGCAATAACACATAAAAAGGACGCTACACCAATGTTGGAAAAATAAGTACTGGTTTATAAAAATAATATCTTTGCTCTTTTACTTTCAGAATTCACAACTAAATATTATACATTCAATCTGTAAATGTACCTAGTCTTTCACAGTTACTAAGTCAACATCTCCAGCAGTTTTCCTTTTTAAAGTTTACAACTCAGTACAGTTTAGTCATGAAATTGTTACAATCTCTGTAGAAATGCTAACTTAAATCATCAATTAACATCCCTAGTACGTTTAATCAGACTCCAGAATTAATTAGATATGGTTACTATGCAGTACACAATATTTGTCTCCCACAATACTACTGAACCCCTCTTTTTAGTATACAGTCACTGAGGGTTTTAAAGTTACCAGAATCTACATTGACACCAGCAACCTTTCTTTGCTGTTTGCTCTCTCAAGCTACTCCCCTCACCATATAACTCTGTGGAAGAACACAACTAATGACTAATGTGTCTCCCTGCGGGCTTGAGCATCACTTTCCTCATTCACCGGCAGACCCTTAAAGAATTCCCCTCCTCTGCTCTTCGGAGAGAGGGGATTGATTCCCAGAGGCTCAGTCTTCCCTCCTTTTTCCCCTCCCGTTCACCTTACTTCACTGTGGAGACGAAGCATCTCGAGTCCCCACGTGCTGGTGTTGACAGGAAGCTTCCCCGAGGCTCCGGCTGGCAGCCGCTGTGTCAGGCGCTTCCCGCCCAACCAGCCACCTGTTATCCCGGCTGGCGCGGGGATTACCGGGGTCTGATTCTCCTCTCCGCAGACCCCACAGTCGTTCTTCCGTATTTGGCCACACACAATTTCGGGCTGGCCCTGCTGAGGTGGCCCGGCGCTGACGAGCTCCGCTTCCGCTAACCTGGTGTTGGCGCTGCAAGGACGGGCTGGCCCAGATGAGCGTCACTACCTCTTCCCACTCCTCCAATCCGGCTCCGCCTCACGGAGCCCGGCGGCTCAACGGGGCATGCGCGGAAAGCGAGTGTCTCACTGACAGAGACCGCGCTGCTCGCACTGCGCTGCCCTTCTTCTCCGCCCACCCGGAAGTCGCCGAGAGCTTCTCCCGGTCCGCTCCTCACCTCAGGGCTTGCAGCAGCAGGTCCAAATCGGCGCCGCTCGCCTTGCACCAATTAAAGGCAGAACGGCTCGTTGCTTCCCTGCCTCCACTACCTCAGCGCTCACACGCCAGTTCAGAACCGGCACAGCTCGTTGACTCGCTGCCTCCGCTTCCCCAGCCCTCGCTGCAACCGGTAAGAAGAGGGTCACGGTAGGATTGAGGCACCAGCAGTCAAGCAGAGACTATTTACTAGCTGAGCAAAGAGGGGGGGCACAAAGATTAGCCCCACTCCGTTTGGGTTTCTTACTGCAACAGTCTCACTAGGAACTTTATGCTGGGCAGAGGACTACACTCTTCTATGCTGCAGTCTCCTTCTCCTGTTCACTTCCCTGCTCTTCCAGTCAAGGGATTAGTCAGGCGCCCAGGGTCTCCAGTAACCCTCCACAGCGGGGTCAGGTCAAGTAACTCAAAAGGGGGGTAGGATGGTGGATCAGTAAGGCAGCTTCCCAGTCCAGGAGGTCAACCCTATGTCTAGCCTCTTCCCACCCTTAGCTACAGCCTGTCCTCCAGCTGACTCTCTCAGGTAGACAAAATGGCTGCCCAGCATTCCGCCTTATATAGGCTGCCCCTCAGTGGTCCAGAATGGACCAGAAGGTCTCGGAACGCCCTATACTGGTCTATGGGCAAGTTCTGGGTTTGGCAGTTAAGGCAGTTGGTAACCACCATTTTGTGTGGTTCCAACTTTCTGTCAGAACAGGCCTCTGGGCCCGAGGTGAAAAACTATGAGGGGGAAAAAGAACACCTATCCCCTTGGCCAACACCTATAAAAACTAGGGGACACAAAAATTATTAAGGGTATGAGGGGCGAAAAGGGGACAAAATAAATAATAAATTGGAGGGACTACGCAAAAAGCCAGACAGGTCTAACACGCGCTCTACAAGTATTGCACTGCATTGCAGTGTACTGCGTTACATTTTCATAAATATGGGTCTCTGTGCTTGCTGCGATTAGGTCACGACGGCACTGGTCCAGCATGTCCTCATTCAATAATTACTGTGACAAGTCTGAGTTGAAGATGTAATTCTTCGATTACCTACGGGTAATCCTCATTACTCCGATTACCTAACGTTATTCTAGTATTTATATACCTTCCATTCTCTGTTCATCCCTAGTACAGTGATTCTTAACCTGAGGTATGTGGACCACTAGGGTTCCACAATTCCTACTTTGGGGGTTTGTAACTGTTTAGAGAATTAAATAATATTAGCAGATTAATAAAGTGCATGCACAGGCATGGCAGTTTTGGGCTCCAAAGCTTGGAACATACTCCCGCCACCCCTCTGGCAAATTACTACAGAAACAGCCTTCAGAAAGACCCTTAAAACTTGGATATAGAGCCTATCCGATACCCACTGTAAAAGCCTAATCTGAATATGCTGACCTCTATTTTAACATCAACAAACCCCGCTGCCCACTGCCTTTTCCTCTCTAAAGCGCCAAGATGCTCCTTAGAGCGAAGCCCGCGCTATACAAGAGTCTCCTACATTACATTACATTACATAAAAAGGCAAAATTGAAGATCTAAAATTGTACGCACTGTAAATGTGAAGACATTTTAAATAGAAGACAAAATAGTTAAGGTTGTGTACTTATTTTAACTTGTGGGGGCATAGCAAGTATAGCAAACAGTATCTAGTGTAGTCGACTGGTGACCGAAATGTAAGCAGTGGTGTGTGCTAACAGAGAGACATCATGGATAAGGACGGAAAATTACAATGTGTAATGCTGGAGTTGAGCATGTTGCTTAATCTTCTAGAATATAATAATGTTCTGAAAAGCTCCGACCCTCAATAAAATCTCAGTTTTTGTTAGGTCGAGCCCTGAACCAGCGCGCAAGCGCTGCTCTAGGATTGATCTGTGGTAGTAGAGTACGGGAAAAAACCACACCCGCTTTTTCATTGGCTTGTGACTGTCCTTTCTGAATGCTGCCTTCCGATTGGTATATAGGCTGTTAGTCCCTCCTTATGACGACCATGTCGTCGTTTGTATCCTTCCATGGCTACTGGCCCCTTTATTTCGTGTTGCATGAGCACTATTTTCTTTCTGTGCCCCCCTCCCGCTGTCCGTGCCTTCTCTCCCGCCCCCGCTCCTGTTGTTTGTTTCTTCTCGCCCTTGCCCGCCCGCACTCCTGTTTGCAATGAAGTAGGTCTCGCGTAAATGCGAGTCCTATTGCATTGCAAATGCTTGTTTCACCTTTGCCTCAGTGCCCTTGTTTCCTCCCACTACGATGCCCCCCTGTCACCGTCCAATGGAACATCCTGTCTCGGGACGACCTGCTTGCTCTCGTGGGACACAAGGCCTAAGCTCGCGTGCTACCCCTTCAGTTCCTCGCAGGTCGTAGAGCTTCACTGTGACGTCACGGACGGGATTCCGTCGCCTGCTTTGCGGCAAGGATCATTGAGAGCTAGAGTGCCCAGGTGAGGAGCGAAGGGAAACGGGAGGGACTCTGCAGAACAGTCAGTGGTATTGATTGAACCGGGGACGGTTGGTGTGGGTCATAGACTCACAATGGCATAGCTATCGCCTGATTACACTGGCAGTCGGGCATTCCGCTGATCCATGGTCTGTGATCGAAAGCAACACTGTTGACTTTGCCACTGTGTCCACCTTTCTCTCTCGGGGTGGCTGCATGCTCTCCCTGGCACAGACTACCCCTGTCTTTGTTTCTGGTGCGGAGCCCAGTCCAGCCTGGAAGACAGCCTTATCGCTGAGGTCGAAGGGCAGGTCATTCTTTACCACTGCTGGCCATCTTCAGAGCAAACCCGTCCAAAGTGTGCCGCACTGGCCACCGGACCAACGGCGGTTAGTGCTACAGATCGATCAGCTCCATGCAGCGGGCCTGCCATCCCAAGCCACAGTCAGACCCCATGCTACTTTAAGTATGCTGGGGAACGTGGGCAGCATCTCCCAGCTAGGTGAAGTGGCGATGGGTAGTAAACAATTCTGAGAGGCCTGGACGATCGGAAACTTAGAATGTGAATGCATGTGAATCTGCATGTTTAGTTTAGACTGAAAAAGGACAATAGAAACTGATCTGACCCTTCTACTCCTGTATTTTGGTTTTGTTACACACTTTGTGCTGTAAAGAAACACATGGCGGGAAGAGAAAGTTGATGCACAGAGTGAAAAAACACAATGTTACCCATTGGCTAAAAAAGGAAATGAAATGTAATCGACACGAGCAACACTTTAGAACCCTTTGTTTACACATAAACGTGTTGTGAATCGTACTGTGGCATAATGGTCGCCTTTTCCCGCTATGCGTTAGAGAAGTGTTAAATCATAAACAGCGAATCACTCCTTACAACAATGTATTCAACAATGAAATATCTGCTTATTCTAAGACTCTTATTGCGCAGGATTCTAAGAGAACACAAACACTTTATTCTTGGGGCTGTTCATCTAGTGCCCTTACTAAAAGTTCTCTGTAATGGTGAAACGTATCATTTTGGGGTTTTGGAAACTGTTACAGTTTATCGTTTAGCTTGCACACACATTGGCTAGAGGGCCAGAGTTGCGTTTGATATGTAGACCATGAAATGTGCTCAGCTGAGGGTACTGAACTAATTTCCAGTCATTTCGAATTATCGTGTACAGCTGCCACTTCCAAAAGATGAGTGTTGAACAGGGTACAGTGCCCAAACTCCCTTCGAACTATCACCAGATTTGTAAAGTTGGCTGACACAGATAATAGCATAATTGATGTATTGAAATAATGTGATGAACACTCGCCTACAGGTCAGTCAGTAATGCCAGTGACAGACCAACTGTTGCTGTATAACAGGACTCTCACCAGCTCATTGTCATTAATCGCCCTGCAAATGTAGCATAGTGTTCCACCAGCTGATAATGATTTTAATACGCATTTGGCGAGTGTAGAAACCATTAAAGCTCTAACATTTTCTTCTTTTTTCAATTTCATATTTCAGTCAGCCGGAACAGCCGCTCATTTGTCATAGAAGCGGACTTGCTACTTCTATTCCCCTTATGATATATGACTCTGGATTGGGCTTTAAGATTTCCGTGGACTTCCATGATTTAAATCTGATATTTGTAATCCCCCAATAATTTACAATGAATGGCAATAGTGATAAAGATGGTGTGAGTAACAGCGGTGGAAGGTTCAGGTAAGAATAGTTTTTGTTTTTCGCTGATCTTTTAAGCCAGTTGTAATTGATAGCCTGTTTATGTGACTCTTCCAGTTAGATAATGTCCAAAGTCCACAAAATTCTCTCGGCATATGCGCTTACTAACTTTAAATTGTCATTCATAAAACAATGGGTTGTGGCAGAATATCACACAGAACACTTGTTTCATAGGCCAACCCTCATAAATAGCTCAGGTTTCACTTAGAGTTGATGTGACAGGTGGCTTGGATGTACCTCCTATACTTCCAACATATATACCACATCCTAATGGCATGTCCTACAAAATATATCCAATAACTGGCATCTTATTTATTTGTATTCTCCTAAACTCGAAGGGCACCATAACTTAATAATCTGTACATAATTCATTTTGGATTTGAGTAAAGTAATTTGTTCCCAGTGAGTATTTTAATATTCATTGCCACATGCAAAGGTTGTCATACTATGCATTGTCATGAGTGACGCACCTCAGTTTGGCAGCTGACCACATTCAACTTTAAAAATTAGTGCACATCCATATATCTGGCTGGGTAGCTTCTTTTGCGAGAGCATTGTGTTGTAAAACCTTTATGCAAAGTTAATTATCTGACACATGGAGTAACTATTGGTGCTATTTTTATCTTGTATTTCAATGCATCTCAAAGAGTACAATTTGGCAATAAATACCCGTAAGTCAAGACTAAAAATTATGCTTTAAATGAATTAATGTCAACTGATGTGATAAAGAACAGCACCAAGTTCTGGAATGTTGTTAATAGACCTTTCTTCTCTGATAATAAGGGCAGTTTATTGGAGTGTAACATCCTTGAAGTGGATTGGTTAAATCATTTTAAAGTCATATATGGGGATCAGGGAGATATTGAACCCAGGAGTTCCACTTACATGGGCAAGAAATATTCCTTAACTGTTAGAATTGGGGGTCTCTGGTTGGCGCAAGTATTCACTTGTGACAAGCAGGGACCCTCTCCTCTAAGTCAGGGCGAAGGATGACCCCTTAGAATTACCTTTGCTCACCCTCTATGTGCGTGGCGTGAGCCGCCAAGGCTATTTTCCAGACGTTATTCAGTTAAGCATTTGTAATAACACACACAGTAACATATGCCAATCCCCCCACAAATGGACACCAGGCAGGTATTGTAAAAAAATACGTTCCTTTATGTAAAATATATATAGATTCGAGCAGTCAGACTTATCACAAGACTAATAACGTTTTTGGTTGGGCCACAGATTGTAAATAGCGATCCACGGAAGCTTGTTTCCGGTCCAGGGAAGACATGGCTTGGCAGTTCGGGCTGGACTGTTCCCATAAGGCACGGGGTCAGACTGATTTGCATATAGCCATGTCTGAACTGGGGTGGCAGAGTGGGCTAAAGAACGGTGATGGATTAAACCCAGATCTTTTGACTGGGTGCGAGTGTTTGATTGATTCAGATGCTCCGTCCATCACCACCCCCTTTTGTACCGCTTTTGGCTGCCATAAGTGTGGCGGGGTATGCTCAGACGTGAGTCCCTTGCTCACTTTGCCACTGGATTCAAGCAAGCCGGGCTGAAGACGGCTGGAATGCCAGAAACCGGTCCACGGAAGCTTGTTTCCGGTCCAGGGAAGACATAGATTGGCAGTTTGGGCTGGACTGTTCCCATAAGGCACAGGGTCAGACTGATTTGCATATAGCCATGTCTGAACTGGGGTGGCAGAGTGGGCTAAAGAACGGTGATGGATTAAACCCAGATCTTTTGACTGGGTGTGAGTGTTTGATTGATTCAGATGCTCCGTCCATCACCACCCCCTTTTGTACCACAGATTGTAAATAGGCAAGCTTTCCTTCAGTTTCAAGTTCAAAGGTGGATTTCCTTGTTAAATCACTTCTTTACAGTTTTCTTAGTTTCAGTTGCTTTCCAAATGGTTCCCTTTTCAAGTTCGGGGGATCTAGACCAGCCCTTGCCCTTCGGTGCGCTTCGCAGCGCTTCCCTCGCTCTCCTGGAGGAAATCGACCCGGACCCTACCGCGGCTCACGCATCGGGCGTGGGTACACCTACGCCGCGTACGACTCTTCCCAGCGGCTCGGGGACAGAGCTCGGCAGTGCGGTTCGCTGTGCGGTCAGGCCCCGAGGGTAGGGCGCCAGTCAGGGGGGCTAGGGGTCCCAGACGGGGATGGTGGAGGTGTGTGCTTGGCCCTCACTCACCCGTGGGGACTCCGGAGGCACGTAGACTTCCTCTGGTGGTTCTCCGACACAGACAGCTCCGGTGAACGGGGAAATCACAAGTTGCAGGCCCCGAGCCCGATGTTGACTTTAGGAATGCTTCTCTTGGATCATTGGCCGAGTCGTGCACGAGTAGCGCGACTCGTCCTGTTACTGCCTTGGTATCTCGTGGTGAAGAGGAGGATCTGAGGGAGGCAAGGCGCAGCACGGGAGCCCTCAGTACAGACGGTACCGAGCGGGGGATCCCTTCGCAGTGCGGCGCGGCCTCTCGGGGGGGGGGAACAGCTCAAAGCGGGGCGGCCAGGTGCAATCAGATGCACGGGCGGTCGTCCAGGCGGCAGGCTGCTCGCGTCCACGGAATTCCGGCGGGAGGGGCTGAAGTCGGGCTCAAGCACTCTTTCAAGCAGGCGGGGGTAGAGGAGCGGCTGGCCTTAGCCCTGGGGCAGAGAGCGACTCCGAACGGAGCGAGGCTCTCAAGGGCAAGAGGGCAGGCTGGCTCCCGGGTACAACAGCCCTAGGAGGGGGCGAGAGGGGGCAAACTTCACCTCCGGCGGGAGGAAATACTCAGCCTCAGGCAGGAGACGAGCCAAGCACAGGAGAACCCACTGGTCCTGGGGTTCAGTTCAGGGGGCAAGCTCAATCAAGCCCTTGGAGAATGTTTCAAAGCACAAGTCTGCAAAGTCTTTTCAAAGTCTTTTCCTCTCCTTTCTCAGCAAGGCAAGCAGCAGGCCAGTCCTTCCAGTGTCTTCTTCTTCTTTTAGTCGGGCAGAGGTTCTTTGTGGGAAACAGGATTCTGATTTACAAGGAGCAGGGCTCCTACTTTCATATAGCATTTCTTTTGTCTTTGCAGGCCAGGGGGGCCTTTGCATAACTGCTTTCAGTCTCTGAGTACTTGTTGGGTGTACTTCTGGCTTCTGCTTTCAGTGTGAGGGGCAGGCACATCAGACGCTCCACAGGAGGAGCCAGCATTGTGTGGACTGGGGCAGCCAGGAGTACCTTGATGGCAGTGCTTCGCCCTTCCTGGGCCAGGTGCAGGCTGAGTCATCAGTCGCTCCCCAGGGGGCGGAGCCAGCATTGTGGTGGCAGAGCACAGCCCTATTAAGAGTACAGGGGCACTCGCACTCCTACCTCCCACTAAGGTGTAATCCTTGCATTCACCACCTGTCATCCCCCAGCACTGTCACTCACACATCCCAGACAGTCAGATACACATACTAGCAGAGGCGGGCTGAAATGGTTAGGCAAGCAAATGCTAACTTTCTAAAAGTAGCATTTGCAAACACAGGATATTAAAATAAACTTTACTAAAAGAAGTATTTTATTATTCTGAGTTCAGGCATACTAAACTTTATTTTCTACCATATTCCCTGAGCCTGCTGGGATTATAGAGTGTAATAATTCCAGCAGCCCATCTGGCCTAAAGGGAACAGGTAGCCTTACAATAGTGAAAAAGGAATTTGGCAGTAATTCACTATTAGGACATGCCACACTCATCAGAGCATGTCCTACCTTACACTTACAATGCACCTGCCCTTGGGCCTACCATAGGGGTGACTAATATGAAGTTAAGGGAAGGTTTAGGGGCTGGCAAGTGTGTGCACTTGCCCAGCCAGCATGACAGTACCAGACTGCACGCAGGTTCTGCAATGGCAGACCCTAGACACATTTTAAAAGGCTGCTTCTGTGGGTGGCACAACCAGCGCTGCAGGCTCACTAGCAGTATTGGCATTTACAAGCCTTGGCACTCCTGGTGCACTTTACTGGGGACTGACAGTAAATCCAATGAACCAATCATGGAAATCAATCACATATACATTTTGCACAGGGAGAGCATATGCACTTTAGCACTGATCAGCAGTGGTAAAGTGCCCAGAGTCATTAAACCAACAAAAACAGGTCAGAGAGAATATTGGAGGAAGGCAAAAAGTTCAGGGATGACCCTGCCAAGAGGGCGAAGTCCAACACAACCCCCTTCCAGCCAAAACGCAGGGTAGACCAATCACCACTGGGATGGGCTTCTCTGCTTTGGGCGATAGAACATGGACCTGGCCCGCAACAGCAGGGGCACATTCCAGTTCTACGCCAATTTGAAACCATTTCCAATCCTCTGTCTATACTCTCAGGGTCCACCCAGCTAACCCATGGGGCACCCTTCTCTTCCTGTGTGGACACAACCTGTGCAGCATCTAACCTTAACTTGCTCACAGGTGTGTCCCAACAGATAGTCATCAAATCACAGTGGCCACTGACAGTAGTCAGGGCGGAGACCCAGGCCTTATGTCTCTCAGGGTCCTCAAACCTCTGTGGCGTTAAGGAGCGGGGGGCAGTAGCCCCAGGCACTCGGCACCTTTTGTCCACTCTCCCTCCTGTCAGGTCAGGTATGTCGTCCTGGCACTGACCCACCAGCCCCAGGCCTGTACCTGGCAGCTGGACCAAAGACTGGGGTGGGCTCTCCCACACCCGGTCCTCCTCCTTGGGGCTCTGTACCCTCCCACCTGGAGTGGTACCCCCTTCCAGAATTGTCAGGGCACTTGTGGCAGGTGACCTGCACAATACACCCACCAGTTCAGGGGTGATATCCTGCAACTGGGGCACCAGGTCAGGGGGGACACCCTGCACCTGGCCCTCTATCCCAGGGTCTAAACCCTCTAGTTGAACCGGGGTCAGAGGCGAGGACTCCCTCCCTCTGCACCCCCTTCCAGAGTACTGCCCACTCCCCACTGGAATGGTACCCCTAGAAGTGACATGGGTCAGGACACTGATTACAGTGGTCCCACCCTCCAGGTCAGACAACACCTGAACCTGGCTCTCCAACTCAGGGACCCAACCCTGCAGTTGAACACTTGCCTGGCGCACCAGGACTTCCCGGGGAGCCCGCATGCCCCCCTGAGGGTGGCACATAGCTCATGTGCCGTGCGACAGTCTGCCTGGTGCAGATCTCCCAACCCCTGTCCCTCTAACAGTGTGGGAAGATCCCCAGGACAGAAGTGGTGTCCCCCTGGTCATTCACTGGGGACGCAGCCCTGCTGGCTGGCCCCTGACCCACTGGTTCTTCCACTGGGGACTCTTCCCCCTCTTGCACCTCCTTCTGGACTTCTGCACCCTCCAAACTGGAGCGGTACTGCCAGACACCAGAACTACTGGAGCTCTGCTTACAGAGCCTCCATGTTCTCTAGCTACTGGGGAATCCCCCTCAGAGGGTGACTCATCCGGACAGCCTAGGCTCCCCACCTGGTGTTCTCTTAAAGAACCACCCAGGCTCTGAGACTGAGGTTGGGCACTACCGGGACAAGACCCATTCTCACTCCTTCCCCTTAAGGACAGGATGTGAGGCCCTACACCCCTCTCACTACTACAGGACCTAGTTGGGCTACTCTGCGCCACTTCCACCACTCTGGGCTGGAAGATACCTGAACCACTCCCCACAGGATCACACCCCAATGCCTTTCCAGACCCTCTGGAATCCACCACAAGGTCTGCCTCCAATGTGAGCTCCCTGGGGTCAGAGAACTCACTCTCTAACAGGTGTTGGCATAGCTCTGGAAAACTGGGACTTAAAGTATGCTCTCCCACAATTGGATCACACAACCCCCTAGCAGGGTTAACCAAACTATCCTTCACCTCACCATCCAGCTCCTCACACACATACTCCACACCATTCTTCTGAGACTGGCCAGACAGTAGCGGACTGTCTCTGTCGCACAACCCACACTCTTCTGGGCGGTCCTTACACTCACCCACCAGGACTTCAACCATGGGGGAATCCCTCCCACTACTAGGACCATGAACTCCTACGCCAGCTATCCTATTCCCTTCAGGGACGGGGCAAACTACTGGAGCTACCTCATGCCCTTGAACCTCCTGGTGTAAGTTAACCCCCTCCAAGTCAGGTGCCATATCTCTAGGTGCGCGCACTATGCTGTCCGCACTAGATACCTGAATGTTGCTGCCACCAGCTGAGCTGGACTCCACCTCCAACTCAGCAAAGCTCCATCTGCGAGCTACACACATCTCTGGATGTTGGGCCGAAGCCCTCCTGGCTTCAAGCTCCAAATCAAGTTCTCTCATCCTCAAGTAGTGAGCTCTTTGGCGTTTTTGCGTTTCCATTGCCAATCTCTGCTTTTCCATTTCCAATTGTCCAGCTAACTTTGCCATCTCCATTGCATGTGCCCTGTCTGCTGCCCTGACGGCCAGCCCCTCTGGTGACACGCATCTGGTTGCTGCCTTTTCCATCCTTACTGAACCAGGCATGACATTTTCAAAAACACATGGAGATCTCCCAGCAAAATTAAACAATGGAAATCTGTGGCTGCGTTATAGGTCTGCTCTCACTATGTGGTGATCAGCAATTCACTGTATGTAAACTACAAATGCAAATTCGCAAATCCTCACCGCTGCGTCCAATGTTAGAATTGGGGGTCTCTGGATGGCGCAAGTATTCACTTGTGACAAGCAGGGACCCTTTCCTCTAAGTCAGGGCGAAGGATGACCCCTTAGAATTACCCTTGCTCACCCTCTAGGTGCGTGGCGTGAGCAGCCAAGGCTATTATCCAGGCGTTATTCAGTTAAGCATTTGTAATAACACACACAGTAACATATGCCAATCCCCCCACAAATGGACACCAGGCAGGTATTGTAAAAAAATGTGTTCCTTTATGTAAAATATATATAGATTCGAGCAGTCAGACTTATCACAAGACTAATAACGTTTTTGGTTGGGCCACAGATTATAAATATGCAAGCTTTCCTTCAGTTTCAAGTTCAAATGTGGATTTCCTTGTTAAATCACTTCTTTACAGTTTTCTTAGTTTCAGTTGCTTTCCAAATGGTTCCCTTTTCAAGTTCGGGGGATCTAGACCAGCCCTTGCCCTTCGGTGCGCTTCGCAGCGCTTCCCTCGCTCTCCTGGAGGAAATCGACCCGGACCCTACCGCGGCTCACGCATCGGGCGTGGGTACACCTACGCCACGTACTACTCTTCCCAGCGGCTTGGGGACAGAGCTCGGCAGTGCGGTTCGCTGTGCGGTCAGGCCCCGAGGGTAGGGCGCCAGTCAGGGGGGCTAGGGGTCCCAGACGGGGATGGCGGAGGTGTGTGCTTGGCCGTCACTCACCCGTGGGGACTCCGGAGCACGTAGACTTCCTCTGGTGGTTCTCCAACACAGACAGCTCCGGTGAACGGGGAAATCACAAGTTGCAGGCCCCGAGCCCGATGTTGACTTTAGGAATGCTTCTCTTGGATCATTGGCCGAGTCGCGCACGAGCAGCGCGACTCGTCCGGTTACTGCCTTGGGATCTTGTGGTGAAGAGGAGGATCTGAGGGAGGCAAGGCGCAGCACGGGAGCCCTCAGTACAGACGGTACCGAGCGGGGGATCCCTTCGCAGTGCGGCGCGGCCTCTCGGGGGGGGGGGAACAGCTCAAAGCGGGGCGGCCAGGTGCAATCAGATGCACGGGCGGTCGCCCAGGCGGCAGGCTGCTCGCGTCCACGGAATTCCGGCGGGAGGGGCTGAAGTCGGGCTCAAGCACTCTTTCAAGCAGGCGGGGGTAGAGGAGCGGCTGGCCTTAGCCCTGGGGCAGAGAGCGACTCCGAACGGAGCGAGGCTCTCAAGGGCAAGAGGGCAGGCTGGCTCCCGGGTACCACAGCCCTAGGAGGGGGCGAGAGGGGGCAAACTTCACCTCCGGCGGGAGGAAATACTCAGCCTCAGGCAGGAGACGAGCCAAGCACAGGAGAACCCACTGGTCCTGGGGTTCAGTTCAGGGGGCAAGCTCAATCAAGCCCTTGGAGAATGTTTCAAAGCACAAGTCTGCAAAGTCTTTTCAAAGTCTTTTCCTCTCCTTTCTCAGCAAGGCAAGCAGCAGGCCAGTCCTTCCAGTGTCTTCTTCTTCTTTTAGTCGGGCAAAGGTTCTTTGTGGGAAACAGGATTCTGATTTACAAGGAGAAGGGCTCCTACTTTCATACAGCATTTCTTTTGTCTTTGCAGGCCAGGGGGGCCTTTGCATAACTGCTTTCAGTCTCTGAGTACTTGTTGGGTGTACTTCTGGCTTCTGCTTTCAGTGTGAGGGGCAGGCACATCAGACGCTCCACAGGAGGAGCCAGCATTGTGTGGACTGGGGCAGCCAGGAGTACCTTGATGGCAGTGCTTCGCCCTTCCTGGGCCAGGTGCAGGCTGAGTCATCAGTCGCTCCCCAGGGGGCGGAGCCAGCATTGTGGTGGCAGAGCACAGCCCTATTAAGAGTCCAGGGGCACTCGCACTCCTACCTCCCACTAAGGTGTAATCCTTGCATTCACCACCTGTCATCCCCCAGCACTGTCACTCACACATCCCAGACAGTCAGATACACATACTAGCAGAGGCGGGCTGAAATGGTTAGGCAAGCAAATGCTAACTTTCTAAAAGTAGCATTTGCAAACACAGGATATTAAAATAAACTTTACTAAAAGAAGTATTTTATTATTCTGAGTTCAGGCATACTAAACTTTATTTTCTACCATGTTCCCTGAGCCTGCTGGGATTATAGAGTGTAATAATTCCAGCAGCCCATCTGGCCTAAAGGGAACAGGTAGCCTTACAATAGTGAAACACAAATTTGGCAGTAATTCACTATTAGGACATGCCACACTCATCAGAGCATGTCCTACCTTACACTTACAATGCACCTGCCCTTGGGCCTACCATAGGGGTGACTAATATGAAGTTAAGGGAAGGTTTAGGGGCTGGCAAGTGTGTGCACTTGCCCAGCCAGCATGACAGTACCAGACTGCACGCAGGTTCTGCAATGGCAGACCCTAGACACATTTTAAAAGGCTGCTTCTGTGGGTGGCACAACCAGCGCTGCAGGCTCACTAGCAGTATTGGCATTTACAAGCCCTGGCACTCCTGGTGCACTTTACTGGGGACTGACAGTAAATCCAATGAACCAATCATGGAAATCAATCACATATACATTTTGCACAGGGAGAGCATATGCACTTTAGCACTGATCAGCAGTGGTAAAGTGCCCAGAGTCATTGAACCAACAAAAACAGGTCAGAGAGAATATTGGAGGAAGGCAAAAAGTTCAGGGATGACCCTGCCAAGAGGGCGAAGTCCAACACAACCCCCTTCCAGCCAAAACGCAGGGTAGACCAATCACCACTGGGATGGGCTTCTCTGCTTTGGGCGATAGAACATGGACCTGGCCCGCAACAGCAGGGGCACATTCCAGTTCTACGCCAATTTGAAACCATTTCCAATCCTCTGTCTATACTCTCAGGGTCCACCCAGCTAACCCATGGGGCACCCTTCTCTTCCTGTGTGGACACAACCTGTGCAGCATCTAACCTTAACTTGCTCACAGGTGTGTCCCAACAGATAGTCATCAAATCACAGTGGCCACTGACAGTAGTCAGGGCGGAGACCCAGGCCTTATGTCTCTCAGGGTCCTCAAACCTCTGTGGCGTTAAGGAGCGGGGGGCAGTAGCCCCAGGCACTCGGCACCTTTTGTCCACTCTCCCTCCTGTCAGGTCAGGTATGTCGTCCTGGCACTGACCCACCAGCCCCAGGCCTGTACCTGGCAGCTGGACCAAAGACTGGGGTGGGCTCTCCCACACCCGGTCCTCCTCCTTGGGGCTCTGTACCCTCCCACCTGGAGTGGTACCCCCTTCCAGAATTGTCAGGGCACTTGTGGCAGGTGACCTGCACAATACACCCACCAGTTCAGGGGTAATATCCTGCAACTGGGGCACCAGGTCAGGGGGGACACCCTGCACCTGGCCCTCTATCCCAGGGCCTAAACCCTCTAGTTAAACCGGGGTCAGAGGCGAGGACTCCCTCCCTCTGCACCCCCTTCCAGAGTACTGCCCACTCCCCACTGGAATGGTACCCCTAGAAGTGACATGGGTCAGGACACTGATTACAGTGGCCCCACCCTCCAGGTCAGACAACACCTGAACCTGGCTCTCCAACTCAGGGACCCAACCCTGCAGTTGAACACTTGCCTGGCGCACCAGGACTTCCCGGGGAGCCCGCATGCCCCCCCTGAGGGTGGCACATAGCTCATGTGCCGTGCGACAGTCTGCCTGGTGCAGATCTCCCAACCCCTGTCCCTCTGACAGTGTGGGAAGATCCCCAGGACAGAAGTGGTGTCCCCCTGGTCATTCACTGGGGACGCAGCCCTGCTGGCTGGCCCCTGACCCACTGGTTCTTCCACTGGGGACTCTTTCCCCCTCTCGCACCTCCTTCTGGACTTCTGCACCCTCCAAACTGGAGCGGTACTGCCAGACACCAGAACTACTGGAGCTCTGCTTACAGAGCCTCCATGTTCTCTAGCTACTGGGGAATCCCCCTCAGAGGGTGACTCATCCGGACAGCCTAGGCTCCCCACCTGGTGTTCTCTTAAAGAACCACCCAGGCTCTGAGACTGAGGTTGGGCACTACCGGGACAAGACCCATTCTCACTCCTTCCCCTTAAGGACAGGACGTGAGGCCCTACACCCCTCTCACTACTACAGGACCTAGTTGGGCTACTCTGCGCCACTTCCACCACTCTGGGCTGGAAGATACCTGAACCACTCCCCACAGGATCACACCCCAATGCCTTTCCAGACCCTCTGGAATCCACCACAAGGTCTGCCTCCAATGTGAGCTCCCTGGGGTCAGAGAACTCACTCTCTAACAGGTGTTGGCATAGCTCTGGAAAACTGGGACTTAAAGTATGCTCTCCCACAATTGGATCACACAACCCCCTAGCAGGGTTAACCAAACTATCCTTCACCTCACCATCCAGCTCCTCACACACATACTCCACACCATTCTTCTGAGACTGGCCAGACAGTAGCGGACTGTCTCTGTCGCACAACCCACACTCTTCTGGGCGGTCCTTACACTCACCCACCAGGACTTCAACCATGGGGGAATCCCTCCCACTACTAGGACCATGAACTCCTACGCCAGCTACCCTATTCCCTTCAGGGACGGGGCAAACTACTGGAGCTACCTCATGCCCTTGAACCTCCTGGTGTAAGTTAACCCCCTCCAAGTCAGGTGCCATATCTCTAGGTGCGCGCACTATGCTGTCCGCACTAGATACCTGAATGTTGCTGCCACCAGCTGAGCTGGACTCCACCTCCAACTCAGCAAAGCTCCATCTGCGAGCTACACACATCTCTGGATGTTGGGCCGAAGCCCTCCTGGCTTCAAGCTCCAAATCAAGTTCTCTCATCCTCAAGTAGTGAGCTCTTTGGCGTTTTTGCGTTTCCATTGCCAATCTCTGCTTTTCCATTTCCAATTGTCCAGCTAACTTTGCCATCTCCATTGCATGTGCCCTGTCTGCTGCCCTGACGGCCAGCTCCTCTGGCGACACGCATCTGGTTGCTGCCTTTTCCATCCTTACTGAACCAGGCATGACATTTTCAAAAACACATGAAGATCTCCCAGCAAAATTAAACAATGGAAATCTGTGGCTGCGTTATAGGTCTGCTCTCACTATGTGGTGATCAGCAATTCACTGTATGTAAACTACAAATGCAAATTCGCAAATCCTCACCGCTGCGTCCAATGTTAGAATTGGGGGTCTCTGGATGGCGCAAGTATTCACTTGTGACAAGCAGGGACCCTTTCCTCTAAGTCAGGGCGAAGGATGACCCCTTAGAATTACCCTTGCTCACCCTCTAGGTGCGTGGCGTGAGCAGCCAAGGCTATTATCCAGGCGTTATTCAGTTAAGCATTTGTAATAACACACACAGTAACATATGCCAATCCCCCCACAAATGGACACCAGGCAGGTATTGTAAAAAAATGTGTTCCTTTATGTAAAATATATATAGATTCGAGCAGTCAGACTTATCACAAGACTAATAACGTTTTTGGTTGGGCCACAGATTATAAATAGGCAAGCTTTCCTTCAGTTTCAAGTTCAAATGTGGATTTCCTTGTTAAATCACTTCTTTACAGTTTTCTTAGTTTCAGTTGCTTTCCAAATGGTTCCCTTTTCAAGTTCGGGGGATCTAGACCAGCCCTTGCCCTTCGGTGCGCTTCGCAGCGCTTCCCTCGCTCTCCTGGAGGAAATCGACCCGGACCCTACCGCGGCTCACGCATCGGGCGTGGGTACACCTACGCCACGTACTACTCTTCCCAGCGGCTCGGGGACAGAGTTAGACGCGAGCCGGGCTCGGCAGTGCGGTTCGCAGTGCGGTCAGGCCCCGAGGGTAGGGCGCCAGTCAGGGGGGCTAGGGGTCCAAGACGGGGATGGCGGAAGAGTGCGCTTGGCCCTCACTCCCCCCTGGGGACTCCGGGGGCACGTAGACTTCCTCTGGTGGTTCTCCGACACAGACAGCTCTGGTGAACGGGGAAATCACAAGTTGCGGGCCCCGAGCCCGATGTTGACTTTAGGAATTCTTCTCTTGGATCTTTGGCCGAGTCGTGCACGAGCAGCGCGACTCGGTCCGGTTAGTGCCTTGGGATCTCGTGGTGAAGAGGAGGATCTCAGGGAGCCAAGGAGCAGCACGGGAGCCCTCAGTACAGACGGTACCGAGCGGGGGCTCCCTTCGCAGTGTGGCGCGGCCTCTCGGGGGGGGGGGGGGTAACAGCTCAAAGCGGGGCGGCCGGGTGCAATCAGATGCACGGGCGGTCGTCCAGGCGGCAGGCTGCTCGCGTCCCCGGAATTCCGGCGGGAGGGGCTGAAGTCGGACTCAAGCGCTCTTTCAAGCAGGCGGGAGTAGAGGAGCGGCCGGCCTTAGCCCTGGGGCAGAGAGCGACTCCGAACGGAGTGAGGCTCTCAAGGGCAAGAGGGCAGGCTGGCTCCCGGGTACCACAGCCCTAGGAGGGGGCGAGAGGGGGCAGACTTCACCTCCGGTGGGAGGAAATACTCGGCCTCAGGCAGGAGACGAGCCAAGCACAGGAGAACCCACTGGTCCTGGGGTTCAGTTCAGGGGGCAAGCTCAATCAAGCCCTTGGAGAATGTTTCAAAGCACAAGTCTGCAAAGTCTTTTCAAAGTCTTTTCCTCTCCTTTCTCAGCAAGGCAAGCAGCAGGCCAGTCCTTCCAGCGTCTTCTTCTCCTTCTAGTCGGGCAGAGGTTCTTTGTGGGAAACAGGATTCTGATTTACAAGGAGCAGGGCTCCTACTTTTATACAGCATTTCTTTTGTCTTTGCAGGCCAGGGGGGCCTTTGCATAACTGCTTTCAGTCTCTAAATACTTGTTGGGTGTACTTCTGGCTTCTGCTTTCAGTGTGAGGGGCAGGCACATCAGACGCTCCACAGGAGGTGGAGCCAGCATTGGGTGGACAGGGGCAGCCAGGAGTACCTTGATGACAGTGCTTCGCCCTTCCTGGGCCAGGTGCAGGCTGAGTCATCAGTCGCTCCCCAGGGGGCGGAGCCAGCCTTGTGGTGGCAGAGCACAGCCCTATTAAGAGTCCAGGGGCACTCCTACCTCCCACTAAGGTGTAATCCTTGCGTTCACCACCTGTCATCGCCCAGCCCTGTCACTCACACATCCCAGACAGTCAGATACACATACTAGCAGAGGCGGGCTGAAATGGTTAGGCAGCAAATACTAACTTTCTAAAAGTAGCATTTGAAAACACAGGATATTAAAATAAACTTTACTAAAAGAAGTATTTTATTATTCTGAGTTCAGGCATACTAAACTTTATTTTCTACCATGTTCCCTGAGCCTGCTGGGATTATAGAGTGTAATAATTCCAGCAGCCCATCTGGCCTAAAGGGAACAGGTAGCCTTACAATAGTGAAAAACGAATTTGGCAGTAATTCACTAGTAGGACATGCCACACTCATCAGAGCATGTCCGACCTTACAATTACAATGCACCCTGCCCTTGGGCCTACCATAGGGGTGACTAATATGAAGTTAAGGGAAGGTTTAGGGGCTGGCAAGTGTGTGCACTTGCCCAGCCTGCATGACAGTACCAGACTGCACGCAGGTTCTGCAATGGCAGACCCTAGACACATTTTAAAAGGCTGCTTCTGTGGGTGGCACAACCAGCGCTGCAGGCCCACTAGCAGTATTGGCATTTACAAGCCCTGGCACTCCTGGTGCACTTTACTGGGGACTGACAGTAAATCCAATGAACCAATCATGGAAATCAATCACATATACATTTTGCACAGGGAGAGCATATGCACTTTAGCACTGGTCAGCAGTGGTAAAGTGCCCAGAGTCATTAAACCACCAAAAACAGGTCAGAGAGAATATTGGAGGAAGGCAAAAAGTTCAGGGATGACCCTGCCAAGAGGGCCAAGCCCAACATTAACTTTTACAGATAAAGAAATAGCGATGGCCATAGCCCAAATGTCAAGAAACAAAGCCCCCAGCCCAGACGGGGTTCCTGCCGACCTTTATATATCCAATATACGCCTCTGATCCATATTGCTAGCCAATGGTTTTAATATAGCCTGTGAAGTTGGTTTACCACAATCCTAGTCACAGTCAGTAATAGTACCATTTTTTAAAAAGGGGAACCCCAAAATATTCCTTAACTTTTGCAGATAAGGACATGGCAATGGCCATTGCCCAAATGTCAAGAAACAAAGCCCCCGGCCCGGACAGGGTTCCTGCCGACCTTTATATATCCAATATACCCCTCTGGTCCAAATTCCTAGCCAATGGTTTTAATATAGCATGTGAAGTTGGTTTACCAAAATCCTGGTCACAATCAGTAATAGTACCGGTTTTTAAAAAGGGGAATAAAAGTGACCCATGCTGCTATAGGCCAATTT
This sequence comes from Lissotriton helveticus, assembly GCF_964261635.1. Taxonomy (NCBI): domain Eukaryota; kingdom Metazoa; phylum Chordata; class Amphibia; order Caudata; family Salamandridae; genus Lissotriton; species Lissotriton helveticus. The sequence continues at coordinate 1,921,375,671 of NC_136057.1, read as the reverse complement.
CCTTGATAGATTCAGCCGTGAAGGTTTTAGGCAGAGTGGTTTTGGTCAAACTTACAGAGTGGCTGAATGACGCCAACATCCTCTCAGATCTTCAGTATGGATTTAGGAAAGGGAGAGGTACTACGGCTCAGTGCCTAAATTTGCTTCTATTATCTGGGAAATACACGATCGCGAAGAAGGGCTCACTCATTCATGGACCTTTTATCGGTTTTCAACCGTGTCAATAGATCCAAGTTATGGCATCTACTACTGAAGTTAGGATTGGATGAAAATATTGTAAACTTTTTGGCGGATCTACATTAAGAGCTTAGAGCCACAGTCAGATTTTACCAAAAAGGTAACCTAACACGTAGCACCCGTATTATTAAAGGAGTGAGACAGAGTTGGCCACTAATGCTACCTATTTTTCCACTAAAATATTGACTGCAACAAATAGGTCCTAGGAGATTTTCTCAATTGTCAATGATCTGTCTAATCCTGACAGAGTTACAACTAAACCTACTCCCTCTCAAACGCCTTTGTAACTCCATAAATACCTTCTTCATTGACAAGATCACAAAAATCAAGTCCAGAATTCCGGCATGCACGAACCCTCATGCTAGCCCTATTACATCTAAAAACCTCAGCATTTACACACAATTCCCTATATTCAACAACCAGACATTCTTGAATCTCCTATCCAAAGTAAAATCTGGCTCTCCTAGGGACTGCTGCCCTCCCGGCATCTTAAAAGAAATATTTACCGCCCTTCCCAATCCAGCCTTATCTCTTCTGAATGAGTCGCTGTCCCAGGGCCTTGTCCCTGAAACCTTCAAGGAGGCAATTGTTGTTCCCCTCCTGAAGAAGGCAGGAGTGGACCCCCAAATCCTGACGAATTACCGTCCGGTTTCTCTTCTCCCATATCTGACCAAGGTCTTGGAGACTTATGTAACTAGATACCTTTCGGATTCTTAGAAGAGTTTGAATACCTCGACTCCCATTAGGCAGGGTTTTGCCCAGCACACTCCACAGAAGCTGTAATACTGACAGTATTAGACACTCTCTGCAGGGATGCCAATAAGGGATCCCCGCAGGCCCTTGTCCTGCTTGACCTTTCAGCGGCTTTTCACACAGTTGACCATGGCATACTGGTCGACCATGTGAGAGATGCGGGGATCCAGGGACTAGCCCTGGGCTGAATCATCTCTTTCTTGGAAAACCACTCTCAGTCGGTCTGCATTGATCAGTTTTCTGCTCCCAGAATACGGACCACATTCGGAGTCCTGCAGGGCTCTTCACTTTCCCGCCTCCTGTTTTATCTCTACCTCCTCCCACTGATTTGGGCCTTGAAAGAGAGGAATGTCTGTACTTTCAACTATGCCAACGACTTTCAAATAATATTCCTCATCAGCAACTCCCCCGACTCCATCTGTGATTTTGTGATTTTCAGTCCACCATGCTATTCCTCAGCGGGGGGATGAACAGCAAGCATCTAAAACTTAATTCGGACAAGACTGAGCTAGTTATAACTAGAGATATCCACAACAACCCCAGGGGCCCACACATTTGGTTAAAGTAACTGGGCCAACCCCCCTCCCCTTCTGCCTTGGCCAAAAGCCTCAGGGTAACAATAAACAACAATCTCACCATGAAGTCTCAAATTGGGTTAGTGCTATCCACATGCTTCTTCCAGCTGAGAAAAATTAGGAAGATTAGAAGATTTCTCACCAGGAAGCCCTGACCCAGGTGGTTCTTGCCATGGTTATGTCCTATGTTGACTATGCCAACTCACTGTATTTTGGCATCCCTCAAACCTCACCAAACGTCTGCAACTGGTACAGAACCAAGCAGCGCGACTGACCTTTCAGCATCCTAGATACCATCATGTCACCCCCCTAATGAAGAAGCTGCACTGGCTCCCCATCACACAGCTTTGTGCCTTCAAGGTTTGCTGTCTCATCTTCAAATCCCTGAATGTAAGGAGCCCTAAATTCCTGGACAGCCTTATTCTGAGGCATGTACCATCGCGCAACTTGCGCTCTGCCCACAAGCACCTTCTGTCCTTCCCTTCCTTCAAACTTACACGCCTGGGTCGTGCTAGATTTGCTGTCCTAGCTCCAAGACTCTTCCAAGACTCTGGAACTCTCTTCTCTCCAACATTCGATCATGCACCGACCTCCTAGGCTTTAGGAGGCTCTTTAGAACCTGGTTGTTTCAACAAGCTTCTGAGTAACTCCCTAGGACTCAGGCACCTCTCAGAGCAGCGCCATGAAACCAATACAGTGTGCGTGCGCTTTATACATTTTTTAACATAACATAGGACAAAATAAGATTAGCTGCCACATTGATTTATAAGGAACCAAACAATAAGTTTGAGGGCTGTGTAAATCCTGGGATTACATATCTTGGAGTACTGAAAACAAAATGCACTGCAGAGACAATGTGGGATGACCTCTCTACAACTGCCTTATAGTTAAAGAAACTGGTTAAAACTATGCCACAGCTTGTATAACCTAAAGAAGCTATGCTTTCTTCAGAATTTGTTTTTTAAATATGTCAGTAGCAGTTTTACTTCTTTAAAGATATAAAATTGCGCAGGGACTCCCCTTTCTGCGAAAATGACAAATGGTTTGCTGATTTTTTGATTATTAAATTTGGATACAGCTGAATTCAAAGTTCAGTGCATTGCTTATTTATTTGTGCTGCTGACTTTGGTGACAAAGGGGTGAACTTGCTGCATTTCATTTGTACTTGTCTTGTGTTCAAAGTATTCAGTGTAAAATGTTTGAAAACTCGTCGAGTTCGATAAGATCAAAACATGAATCAGTTGAATTATCTAGAGGTGGGTTAATGAGTAAATTTTTTGTCCAGATGCTTACATTCTTACTCAAATGTTAATTGTTACTGGATGTTTGCAAAACCCAGTTCACCAATCACTTGGCGGCACAAGTGACTCTGGTAGGCTATGTTGTGCAGTGATGGATTGTGTGGGGGGGTTCCACTTGCCACTCAGCCATTAAGGGTAGGACCCTCTGGTATTTGGGGCAGGCCAGCTCATTGAACTCCTGTGAGAGAGTAATAAGTCCATAAGTCCTGATAAGTGTCTGGGCTGTGCTCTGTCGTGAGTGTTAGTTTTTCCATGCCTAAAATTATTCACCATCTGTGCAGCCAGGAGGTGTGCGTAAGAACTTTGTCAGAGCCCCAGAGAGAAAGGATGGCCTAAGGGCCACCCCCTCAGGGCTAAGCCTATCTGACACCCCCACTTAGGTTTCAGTGGGTAGATTAAGGCATTGGACAGGCCAAGTGCAATGTGTGTTGGGAGATGAGGCAGCTGTGTGTTGATGTGTGTGTCGATATCTGTCAACACCTCCTACCAGTACTGGTCCAATTTGGGGCAGGACCATAGGAGGTGCTGTAAGGTGACTGCGGCTGTGCAGCCCCACAAGGAAGTTGCCCAGTGTGTTAGGTTGCTCTGATGCAGCTGGCCGATGTGAGATAACAATATGTGGCTATTTTTATGGCTGTTTCTGTGCTAGCTGTGTTGCAATTGGCGTGGCGCTCACAGTAAAATATTTCTCCCATTCCTATGTGTAAGAGGGCACCCCACTTCCTGCTCCCAGCTCATTTGCGCTACTGGTTTCACTCCTGGAGTGGCCTGGGTGAGGAAGGCATAGATTTTGGAGATGAGTCACTTGTTGCTGTTTTTAGTAAGAAACATTTCTCAAAGGGTCTTGGACGTCTCTGGGTACCGGGCTTCACGGTAGGCTGCAGAACCTAGTGTCCAATCTGAAGATAGCATAGGCGTTCTGTCTCCACGAATTGATGATTGAATGATTTATAGTCCACTCTATGACAGGCAGCGTAGGCCGTGGGATGTAGACCTGGGTAGCAGCCTGACTTGCCCAAGTCCAGCGTCATTGGTGAGGGGAATGTAGCCAAGCCCCTGAGTTTTGCTTTTGAATCCCTAGATGAGATGGTGGTTCTAATGGCAGGCGATGAGATGAGTAAAGACCTCGGGCCCTATGTTTACTTGGCAGCCAGTGCAGTTGCCACCTATGTTTTCCAACAACTGCTCAGTCCATAAATGTCCAGTGTTTCTCCGATTTGCTCCGGTGCCATTCTATCAGTGGAGCTGCAGGGCTTGATAGTCACGCTGTAGGCTAGGAATCCCCAGGCCCGCCTCCGATGCCGGGCTGCACCCCAGGGCTCAGAGCATACGTGGTGAAGAAGTTCCCTCTGCAGCTACTTTAGCAGAATAGGTAGAGGGCTCTAAGAAGGTTGGATCCCAGCCCAAGAGGCAACTTATCTACGATCCATCCATTCAGTTATGCCTTATTTTAGCATCCTCCCAAAGGTTCATAAGAAAAAGTGACCCCCTCCCGGACGTCCCATAATATCGGGTATCGGGTCCATTTTAGAACCTTTATCTACATTTGTAGATTTTTTTCTTTGTCCCTTGGTGAAGGAAATGCCAACATTCCTTCAGGACACCAAGGATCTCCTGCGTATATTACCTGACATCGAATTTGACCCAATCACAGATCTTTTGGTGTCATTCGACGTTGAATCGTTGTACACCTCGATTCCGCAGGATGACACTCTCGAAGTCATTGCCACGTTGCTGAGCGAAAGGGATCTATATTCCATCACCCCTGTGCATTTTATTATGTCTTGCGAGTGTCTAGCAATGAAAGAGAATTTCTTTCTCTTTGAGAAGACGATTTATCTTCAAACGTCTGATACCAGCATGGGCAGCATTTTTGCCCCCAGTTTGGCGAATTTATACGTTCATCATTTTGAACAGGAGCATGTCCTCACTCCCACCAATCCATACTGCAACTTGTTGCGGATATGGAAACGTTACATTGACAATATTTTTGTCGTGTGGCGAGGGACCACAGAAGATTTACTACTCTTCCTAGAGTGGTTAAATACCAGGAACAATTGTTTACGCTTTACTGTGGAATATGACAAACAACAACTAGCGTTCTTAGACCTCCTGATATCGACAACACCGACTGGGTTGATGTCACAGCTATATAAAAAACCAATGGCATGCAATTCTTTGTTGTGTTTTGATAGCTGCCATCCCCGTGCGCTCAAAAACAACCTACCATATGGATAGTTTCTACGGCTCCATAGGAACTGTTCCACGAAGGAGACTTTCCAGAACCATGCCAAAGTCCTGGAGAAGAACTTATTGTCTAGAAAATATCCCAAAAAATTATTGCGACAATTAATGAAACGCGCAGCTAACAATCATCGTGAGGCTTTACTCGAACCAGCTGTCCCTAAAGAAAAGAACTTAAGACTCACATTTAAGACTTTCAGCACTCTATCCAACCAAATACAGAAGATTGTAAGGAAGAGATGGTCAATTCTGAATACAGGGACAGAAAGTTTGCCACCTCCGTTATTTGCTTTTAAACGTGGTCCTAACCTCAAAGACCAACTTGTACATACCAGACCCAGAAACAGAGTACCACGGGCCGTTGGAACGCTTTGGGATCTTCCAGCGGTTGAGGGTCATCACCCTTGTGGCACATGTGCCGCCTGCCCCTAAACCTGTATATCAGTCAGTATTGATATCAGAACAAGTCGTCCCTGGCAACAACGCAAATTCACGAATTGCAACAGTGAAAAATTGATTTATATGATCACTTGTCCATGCCGATTGAAATATATAGGTATGACCACCAGGAAGGTTAAGCTCCGGATTTCTGAGCATAAGAGCACTATCCGGTGCAAAAAACAAGCGACACGTCTCACTAGTCATTTTTTGACAACAGGCCACGGACCGACAGATTTTACATGGACAGTTGTCGAGCAACCATTTATTCCTGAACATGTGGTCGACATCAACAAATACTTATTCTGTAAAGAACAGAAGTGGATCTATAGACTTAATACTAACAAGGAAGGTTTAAATGAGGACATTACATGGATGTCCTTGTGAGTGTGATGATAGACATGCACTTAAATTCGGATATAGATGTCTTCAACACAAAAATTAGACCCAAATAGTTGCCGTACACAACTGTGACCATCATTGGTTGAGGGAACCTTAGAGATCCATAAATTGGCACCATTATAAGAAAATCCAACTATTATCAGTAATGACTGAGGGGTTTAAGATCAGACCCCAGTAGGTTTTGTGACTATCTCAGGGTATTATGAGTGTGCTTTGTTTTACGACTCAACTAACGATTTACACCACACTACCATTTTTTTCTAGGCGAGATTTTTCATTGGACCACACTAATACTTGCCTGGATAGATTTGGTTGTTGTGAGTAAAGTGAATATAATCAGCACAAGCGATATATTACATTAGATTGCCATTGATTAGTCGATCCCTTTTTTCAGTATGACTATTTCTATGATAAATAACTACTGACATTCACAGAATTATATCACCGTATTGCCAGAGGATAGTTTGCCCACTACTGGAACAGGATTCTACCTGTACTGGTCATGGTTATGACAATAGTTTTGACATATGGAAAGCGACCACAAGAGACCTGTGTTGAGTTTCATTGAAGATTGAGACTATGACTACATTTCCCGTGATCCTCGTGTTCTTTCACGCTGGCACGTGACCGACGTCGACAGCGTACCGTTTTGAGTGCTATTTTGACTATACATGAATATGGCGCCTAATTTTGGTTATTCACATTTTAATTTAATGAACTATTGTAAAACGACTGGCTTGACAAGCTTACATTGTACATTTAATTGTTGACAATAATTAATATTAGAACGTATATCGCAGATGTCACAATGCAGGACGTAACCATATTTGTTTGCACAAATTGACCTACAAGACGTTGGCAATATGACTACAATTGTAGTTCTCTCACGCTTATACGTGATTAATGTGGTCAGCCGCGCATATTACTTTCTTGAATGACCAGCACGTTAGTCTAGATGTGAAGGAAGTGACTACAAGGAACTTGTGCAGAGTTGCGCAAAAGATTTAGAACATGACTATATTTCCCGTGATCCTTGTGTTTTTTTTTTATGCCGTCATATGACCAGCATTGACAACGTACCAGATTGAGTCCTATTTCGACGAACATAAATATGGCGCCTAAGTTTGATTATTCACCTCCCCAGACTGCTCTGAGGGAGGATCGGAGTACTGACGGACAGGTCCGTCAAACCTAGAGCTCTGTGGCATGCTCAGCGAAACGTTTTAATTTAACTTCAATTCTATCGCTATCGAGGCATGCTTTTCTGGTTCCCTTTTTGTTTGTGTGTAGATTGATGTTTTGATACAAACAGGTACCGGGCACTAATTCCTTGCCAGCAGTACGACACAATACAATAACTGGAGTCTTACACGGGCAAAAGCACTATATGATAAGACGGGCTTTTTTGTATATCTCCAAACTGCACAACACTATGGGATAAAAGAGATTATTACGGAAGTGGACAGTACTATGAGAGAGTCTGTTTCTAGTTGAGGCAATTGTGTAGTCCTCTCTCACAGTTGTTATCCTTTATTGATGACTTGGTATGATGAACAGTGGTAGCTGTACCGATTAAACTGAGAGAGAGTGTGACTCAGGAGAGTCTTTGTGGCAACTCTGATGTGTACCTGGAGATGTCGTCTGTTATGCTTACTTAATGCTGTTATGAAGAGGAGGAGAAGTCAGGGGTTTAATCACCCTGCATTTTGTTTTAATAGAGCGGTGCTTCACTTACCTGAGACGCAGCCAGGTGAGGCGATGCCACATACTGCTGCTAAATAGGTAAGCAGTGATCAGAGTTGACCAATTCTATAGGTTAATTTTCCCAGAAAGAATATGTAATATGTTTAGCACTTCATAGTATTTACTTGTAATAAAAAACTTGTCTTCACTGTGTGTGTCTTTAAAATATGTTTTGCTTTTTATATGTTACAGTAAACAGGAGGAACATAACGGATGTCCTGGAATAGCAGGTGACATGGTGACAAGTTAACCTCTTTATTTCATTTCTTTTTCACATATTGCAGTAGCGAAAACTAGGTCCTGAAGAAAGCAGTGGACGATTACGTCCATTTTTCTGCTGAAACATGTCGACCCTCATAATAAGGTAGCAGCTATATGTTTAAGCTGCTTCTCACTTTTCTGCACTGTTTTTATCTAGTGGAAGTGTGAGAGGTACTATTAAAGTTGTTTTGCCTCTAACCTCTCCAATTTTATATCACTTATATTTCTTTTCTCACACACTGCAAATCAGTCAATACTAACTGACTATCGATACCGCATACTACATCCTTGTATCACTATGTTCGTAACACCTTACATCTCACCTTTATCTCCTTGGTGTGAGGAGACTCAGATGATGACAAGGGGGGTACCAGACAGCAACTGATGGGTATCTTTCATACTTGAGAGATATCTTTTTGCATTAGTATCAGTTATTTTTGAAGTCACACACAGTTTGAATATTTCGTAGATATGAGACCCATGGACACTCGTTGTTGTATTAGTATTTTGTTGGGGGCTGTGTTCATGCGAGGTCTATAAATATATCCTAGGACCCTCATTGTATTGGTGTTATTGGGGCTCTAAGAAGTTGTCATTTTCAGGGTGGCTGAGCCACGGGATGCCATGGCGGTACAGGGAAGTTGAGAGCATGAGACTTCTGCAAGTTGACCTTGAAGCAGGAGTCCTCTCCAAAGAGCCAGAGCTTGTCTAAGAAGGCTGGAAGGGAACGCTGAGGACCATCGAACACTGCCAGAATGTCATCAGCATAGATGTAGATGGTGTGAGTGTCTCCCCAAACCAGTTCCCCGTGATGCCCGGGTCGTCCCATACTCGCTGGGACAGGGGTTCCATGTAAAGTGCAAACATCAAGGGGGACAGCCAGCAGCCCTGTCGAATTACCCAGAGTACAGGGAACATGTCCGAATTGACTCTTATGACCCTCACTGCAGTCCATGGGCCTCATATCCACTCAATATCCAGCCCCTGAATCTTCTTCCAAATCTGAAGTGCTTTAAGGTTGTTGCAAGGTAGGGCCAATTAACACTATCAAGCGCTTGCTCAGCTTCGATTGCCAGGAGCATGTTCTCCATCTGGGAGCCCCTAGCTTTATCAGGTGAGCATCCATTTAATTTAGTCTCCACACTGTCTGAGGGAGACATCTCACCTGGTCTTGGTCAATCATGGATGGCATTATAAGTTTGTCCTTCCCTGGTTTTGGGAATATTATTAGAAACACCAAAAAATATAGACTGTGAAAGTGACCCCATATCCGCAAAGGAGTTATACAACCTGGTGAAAATCTGTGCAAGGGTCTAACAGAAAGTCTTGTAAAACAGTGGGGAAAAAGCTGCCTGGGCCAGGGGAATTTAGGGGGATGGCCGCTATAACGTCCTCTGTGTGGATGGGCTGCTTTAGGGACTCCACTTGCTGGGGGGTTATTCGAATGGTGTGTGCGCCCTGCAAGTATGTCTGGTTTTCATCGTGTTAGAGCTCCTGCATATTGTAAAGCTGCTGTAGAACTCCCCAAAGCATACCGGTATGTGTAGAACATCTCTTACATTATAGCCGTTCTGTCTCTAAATGACCTTGGCCCTATCGATCTGCTGCTTGATCCGTAGCCTGTGAGCCTATAGATTACTGCATTTGTCTCTGAATTTAATATTTCTTAACTGAAATTGGTAATAAGGTCATAAAGCCTTAATTACGATCAGCTTGCATAGGTCTTGAACATTCAAGCTTAAATGGTTGCATGGCAGTTCTTTAGTTAAGTGATGTCATGGTCATATACTGTCCTCGTGCAGAGCTGGTTGAGATCTGAATATGGTAAAATGGCATATGCATGAGCTTGTGATAATGAAGACTTCTTTGTGCACCTTTGATTTCTATGATTTCTGGAACATTGGTGGGGCAGAGGGCAAGCTAGGTGATGCTTATTCTTTATGGCTCACCTCAAGACTTGCTGTCTCCAGGAACATAGGCTCCTGAGTCCCCCCCTCCTCCATTTGCAACACCAGGGAACTGCTACATTGATATTAATATGCATGGCACTGTCTGAACTTTACATGTGCAGTCTTCAAGGCAGTTGTCCAGGAATACACCTCCATCACCAGAATGTAACAATTCCTTTCACCCATACCCGCTGTGTTCCACCAAGGTCCCCCAGATCTCCTTAAATTACTTAGTAGAGCAATCCCTGTTAGCATACATTGTTTTTTCAGCTTAATGCACCCATCTTTGGAGCAAACGCAGTCCTCAGCTGTTGGAGTGGTGTGAGCACCCCATTTATGGGCAGTGACTCTTGTAACTTGAGTAAATCCTGCTTTTTATGGTAAATGCTTTCAGTGCTAGTAGGGGTGTGGGCCCAGGTCTGACAGTGCAGACCCTCAATGTCCAATATTCTTCTAATATTAGGCAACTTTAGTGCATGTATAAAAGTGCCTTTCAATCTGCATCTACCAAGACATCATTGGTGGATTTGACAAATGTTTTTATCTGGACCTTTGTGTAATATACTCAATGGATAATTTATAACTGTATTAATCTCAATGTTGATCTAACTGGCAAATAATTTGGATACATCAAAGCTTCCTCCCATTTGACTTTATCAGTATTACCTGCATCTCGTTCCTATCTTGTCATCAGTTTCTCCAGACCTTTCACAATTGGAGAGACATACATGCATGATATTGCCTATTGTGTCTATTAGTCTGCATTTTAATGGTGACTGCTCTAGCTCACTATCTTCTTGCGAGTATTTGAATGTTTGAGTCGTATAATGCGTATTCAGATTGGAATTGTGACAATGATAATACACTCTCAGGGTTTGTGACTGGCAACTTCTCATATGCTGGTGGTCTATCATGCAACACTTCTACCCTTTCTTCTCAAATACATATCTGTCGCTTATGTAGGCTGATTAATCCTACGGCACACAGGCCCATCTGTTTATGTGAATTAAATGCTCAACCTCTCAGTATCGTCTACCATGGGAGAGTGGTATGCCTTCTTCAAACGTGCTTTTTAGGTCGAGCCTAGCGGCAGCACGCATTCCCTGCTCGCTGTGCGAGGCATGCAGTAGTTAAGTATGCTGTGTAAGCCTCGCCCACACTTGGCCCATACTTTTCATTGGTTGGTGTCATTGTCCTTAGTAAATGCTGGCTTCCAATTCATTGTGAGGCTTGTTAGTCCCTCCTTGTTACCGCCCTGTCTCCATTTGGTACCGCCCATGAGGATTGGATGTTTTACTTGTGGAGTTACACGTCTCCTTCATAGGTCAGTAAGCACGTTTTTCTTTAGTGATCTTCCCTATTCCACCCACGACATCTCAGCAGGCCCTCTGGTTTTACTAATGTATATATTTAAAATATAGTACGTCAGTTTGACTATAGTGGCCGCGCTTAATTATTTATTTACTTAGCACTGTCTGCTTTCGTAATGTATTTATTAAAATTATAGCACGTCTGCTTTAACTGAAGCAGACACGCTTATTTATTGAGTTAAAACTGCAGGCTGTTTTTGGAATGGCTAAGCAAGGGAGGGGCACAATGTTATAGCATTTGCAATGTAATAGGACTCGCATTTACACAGGTTCAATCTATTGTCACTGTAAATGACAACGCCGTTTAATTATGTTTTAAAAACCAAAACATAAATAAAAGGCATCGTCAGTTATAATGCCAATAGCTCAAACTCGCGTAAATGCGAGACCTATTGCATTGCAAATGATTGTTTATGAATGAAATTACACATTTCATTTTTTAAATTTATTTTTATGTATAATTTTTGGGGTATTTTTGTGTGTTTATCGTTGAGATTCAAATTATAATGATTGCTTAGGTGGGGGTCTCCGGCTTCCATTAGTGATTCAGTGATGGTATACAGAAGTCAAAATGTTAAGAAATGCTGCCCTACTGCTTTAGGATAACAGGCTGTGTTTTGTGGATGGGCTTCCTTTTATGGGACCTTAGGGAGGAGGTTTCCTAAGGGAAGCCATGGGAGTATGCAGGGAATTATTTTTTGTGAAGCCCATGTTTTGACTCCAGGTGTGGAAGTAGATTATTAATAACCCACTGGTGCAGGGTGACCCTTTAGTCCACGGGTTCTTAACAAGAAAAGAGGAATCGACACTGGAGTCAAGTACAAACCAAGGATAATTTATTTAGCATTCATGAATGGGGGCCCATCTCACAAGCACCATAGAGATACTCTAGGAGAAGCACACTGAACGATGGGTTACATGGGTTTTCTAGCAAAAGATCACAAACAAGGGACACCCAGAGTTAAATAGAGCTTTCGGAAAAAAACACAAATGAGGTAACGGCAAGATTCGACAGCCTCTGTGTCTTGTGCAATTGCTACGTCCTATGGCTGAACAACAAGATATGCTATCTGAGTAAACATTACTTGAGGTTTAACCATTGTCTGAAAAACCTCGATCAGATGCAGCTGTTCCTTTGCGCTGACTCTGCATGTATACACAGCCTACAATGCCCTAATCTCGATTCTTTATTCATGTTTATACAGATGCGGCGTCAAGGATAGAGCCGGGCTGGAAGCCGGGCTGGGGTGAAAAATGGATGAGGCATAGCTTAATCAAAAAACGAGAGAATCAATCAGAATTTACATTTTAACAGTACTTCCTTTTCAGCCTATGCTGAATCCATTTTAAAAGTAAAGGTATTAATCCCTGATGTCAATATTCATGAGTTTGTACATTTCAGTTTGCATCGTCATTTCTCAATTTGATTCATGAACATTAATCAGGGGAGGTTTAATATTATTACAAGTAGATATACAAGTGGTGCATATCATAGGGGCACACTGAATGCAACAACAGCAGGTGAGATAGATGATTCCTATGGTAGCTATTCCCATTAATAAGTTCCAGCCCCATGTAGAAATGGTTCCCCATAACCACTTAGACCAAGTCCATGTTCCTTCGCCTTGATGTATTTCCGCAGCTATTTTATGCAATTTAGAAATAGCGTCATAAACAGAAGGGGCGCGGTCAGGGATAACACACAACAGCTACTCTAGATAATGTGACATGCTCCACCATGATCAGCTAATACTATGTCTAGGACCATTCTATTTTGCAATGTTACAATTCTCGTAATTTGAAGCTCTTCTGTAATATTTCCAAGAGCCATTGCTGTTTGATTAGTTACTGCTTCTTCCACCTGGGTCAGATGCCTAATCTTCCTACTATTTAGGGCTGCCTCACAAAGAAAAAGAATCCCAAGTTAAAATCAACGTACTGCTGTAATGCTGTATCAGTTTAATATACTTTTTCATTATTTATAGTTCTTCTAAATCTATTCAAAGAAATGTGATTAACCAGTCTCTGGTCTTTGTGATAAGATGCAGGTGTTAAGAATACAGGATACAGGAAGAATCAAAAAGGACACGTAACAAGTTCCAGACCAACCGACTGGTAGATGATAATAACCTTTGTTTCCACAAATGAAATAAGTGTTATATGAATATAGGAAACTGCTATTGTTAATTCCAGTAATATTCAATACTGTAGTACAGTCACTTTTTCCCACGGGAATACTGCCAATGCTGCTCACACAAAGATCTGCTCAGGCTCTGGTTTCAGCAATAACTGGAGGTCCATTACCTTCGGCTGTTCGAGAGTTAGGAAAAACATATTTTGTGGAGTAATTTCCTCTGCAATACGCCTCCATTTACCATACAGTTCCTTTGGCCTGCGGGAGGCCTTCATCATCGGGGTAACAGACCTTGTTTACCTGGGCATTGAGTCTTCCAACATCAGCTAGAGTAATATTATTGATTGCAGGAGCCCACAAAAGTGTGAACCAGGCTTCACATGAGCCATTATGTGAGAATGGCAGGGGAATGAGAGGCGTTCCTTCTTTTTTATGATGGGCTAGCATCATTCCACATACCCAGCAGTTGGTAGTGTTCGTAGCATTATGAGTATGAAGTAGCATTTGTATGAAAGTGTTATTGAGGTAGGACATTTGGTACTTTCGCTCTTTGTAGGGAAGGGTGAAATAAAAATGTTCTGTGGGGACAGGAGTAGTAGTGGGCAATACGTTTCGAGCTGGAATTACTTTCTCCATTGTCCACAAAACTGCTGCCAATATTATCAAAAATATGATCAGAGTCACCATACACAAAGTCTTGTCATTACTTCGCAGCTTGGATCCCAATCTCTACATTTCTCCTCAATATCAATACAACCACAGGTCGGAGGGAGACCCAGGCACCACTGAACACGTATCACAACCTACTCAGAACGATTCTGTGATCCTACTGTGTCACAGCCGAACCGTTCCACTAATTGAAACTGGTCCTCCGGTATCTCCATCTGCTCCTTCCCTTCCTTGGTCGTAAATTGTACCTTGGTGCAGAATGCGTAGTTTGATCAGGAAACAGTCTTCATTCAGGGGAGCAACACTTTTCTGAGTTTGTAAGATGTCTTTCAGGTCCTTTCTGCCTTCTGGATGGAGAACAATCGCTGTGGTTCGTTTGCAGTGTATTGCAATTATCCAATGACGTCTGTTGGTGACACGGACAGCAGTTCGGGTGGCCAGCAGAACTTGCTCGGCGTTCTTCCAACGAGGTTCCAAGTTCTAGGAGCATTGGAAGTTCTTGATTAAAACAACGTCTCCAGGTTGGAGACCATGAGCCGGACCCTCTGATTTGTCTGGTATAGCTTCATGCACTTATCGGTAAATCAAAGACAATTTTTCAGTCAAATTTCTCAGATAATCCCCATACATTCATAGGCCTGCCGAAGACTATTTCATAGGGAGAAAGTCCAATTTTACTATGTGTGATAGAACAAACAGATAACAACGCTAGGGGCAAAGCATCTGGCCAATTAAGGCCCCTTGTTGCTTGTATCTTTTCTAGTTTCAACTTCAATGTAGCATTATACCTTTCTACTAGACCCGCTGCCTGGGGGTAATTAGCAGCATGAAACTTTTGTCTTACCCCTAATCCCTTCATTAGGTACTCTATTATCTGGCCAGTAAAGTGGGGGCCATTGTCACTCCATAAGACTCTAGAAACCCCAAAACGGAGAAAGAACTCCTTTAAAAGAATTTTAGCTGTTATCAAATCTGTGCTGTTTTTGGTTGGATAAGCTTCCACCCACTTACTAAAAGAACAAACCACTACTAATACATACTTAAAATTATTGCAGCGCTCTAACTGAATATAATCCATTTGAAGTGCTTCGAAGGGGCCCTGGGGTAGAAAAAATCCACCAGTAGGACTTGATACTCCCTTCCCCGGATTGTGCTGTAGACATATCATGCAATGTTTAACCAAATGTTCAGCTGTTTTCAGAATGTGCTGATTATCCCAAACCTGTTCTAGTTGGGAGATAGTGTTTTTGGCACTAACGTGAGCAGGTCCATGAGCCATGGTTACAAAGGGCAGTAAATAAGCATAAGGTAACTTCCATTTCAGCATATCTTTTAACCTCCAACATCCCTATTCATCTAACTCTCCATCTTTTTCCATTCTGCTTTTTCTTATTCTGTAGCTAACTGCTACAAATTTCTTTGATCTCTTTATACATATTTTCCCATATCTCAGCTTGGGATCGTAATACATACATCCTACTCGTGTGTATACTCGCAGTGTTTCTGGCAATTTTGTCTGCAAAGGCATTTCCATGTCCCACTTTGTAGTGTGATTCTCTTGTGGGAGCTACATTTGATAATAGCTACACTCTTTGGCAATGTCAAGGCAGTAAGAAGACTATTTACCAATTCACCATGCTGTATTTTAGAACCATGGGAGGTTAGGAATCCTCGTTCTTTCCAAAGTTTGCCAAAATTGTGTGCCACACCAAATCTATACTGTCTGTGTAAATGTTCACTGATAACATTTCACTGAGTTCATAAGCCCTTAAAAGCGCAATAAGATCAGCTGCTTGGGCCAATTTTTGCAGAATACGGGCTGTTTCTACCACAGTTTGTAATGTGGTTATGGCATAGGATGCAGAGGTTGTGCCATCAGGTAATTTCAAGCAGGAACCATCCAACCATAATTCCCCCTCAGGATCTAACAGGGGTGTATCTTTAAGATCTATTCTTCCCTTAGTTTGTTCTTCTGTCAGAAAAATACAGTCGTGCATATCCTGAATTTGTTCAGCTGGCAAAGGTAACAATTGAGCTGGGTTCAATGTCAAACATCTCTTGAGTGTGATATGAGGTGCCAAGAGCGTAAGTTTGTATCCTGTAAGTCTAGCACTAGTCAGGTGTTGTGTCTTAGTCTGATTAAGTAGTGCGTCTACAGAATGTAGTACCATAACCATAAGCTTGTTACTCAATACTATTCCCTCAGCTTGCTGTATTGAAATGGCTGTGGCAGCAACCGCTCTAAGACAGCCTGGAAGTCCTCTGGCCACTGGGTCCAAAACAGCAGAAAAATAAGCACATGGACGATGTTTACTACCGTATGGTTGTGTTAAAACTGACAATGCACATCCTTCTCTCTCGTGTACATATAATATAAAAGGCTTAGAATAGTCTGGAGTGCCTAACACTGGAGCAGAACAAAGGGATGCACGAAGCTGCTGATATGCTTCTTGACATTCAGATGTCCATGGTAGCGGAAAGGGAGTGCCTTTGGACAAAAAAGCTTTGATGATAAGGGAGAAGTTGGGGATCCACTTTCTACAATAGGAAGTAATGCCAATAAGTACCCTGACTTCTTTTTGAGTACTTGGGATGGGAATTTTTAGAATAGTTTGAATTCTGTCTTTAGTCAGAATGTGACCTTCCTTAGACAAGAGGTGACCCAAATAAGTGACCTCAGGTTGACAATATTGAAATGTATTCTTAGAGACCTTATGTCCCTTAGTAGCAAGACGATGCAATAGGGAAAGAGTGGCCTCTTTACAATGCTCAACTGTATCTGCGGCAAGCAAAATGTCATCGACATATTGCACAAGTGTAACTCCTGGTGGCAAAAGAAGTTCATCCAACTGTTGTTTAAGTGCCTGACTGTAAATACTAGGACTTTCTGTATAACCTTGTGGAGCTCAACAAAATCTGAAGGAGCGCCCCCTTAATGAGAAGTATCTACTATCCTTATGTATAGGAATAGAGAAAAAAGCATTCTTGAGATCAATACCAAAAAATACAGTGGCTGTAGGTGGGATTAATGTCAACAAGGACGTAATATCGGAGACAACGGGATATGGAGGAATCACTATTTGTTTACTTCTCTTAAAACAATCACAAATCGGTAAATCTTGTCCCCTGTTCCATCACCCCGTTTTAGGATGAGGAGAATGTGGCTATTGCATACAATAGAGGAAACTTCCTCAACAACTCCTGTACATATCATGTCGTCAATGATAGATATTAGCGCATCCTCACCTTCTTTCAATATTTTATATTGCGGGACCCTTGGTAAGGAGTCACCCTCCCAAACCTGTATGTGTACTGGGGAAATGTCCATTCTTCCCACATCTGTGTCAGCAGTAGCCCAAACACATGAAGGAAGAGAATAAAGATCCGAACATAAAGAAAAATTATATTTTTTAGGCAATGTCGGTTTCCCAAAAATGACACATATTACAGATGGGGAACAATTATAGTAGCATGGAAATATTTCAAAAGATCAAGTCCCATCAAATTATCAGGACCGTGTGGGGGGAGTAAAAAGGGGACTGAGGCAATATTTCGCAACCTGCAAAGGCAATTTTTGGGACACAGGACTATGAGTTGGTGTTCCATCAAACCCTATCGATGTGATCACTTGGCCAGACAAGGGTGTCCCAGGGACCAGTTTCTGATATGTCGCACTGCGTGTCGCCCCTGTATCCACTAAAAATGTCTGATCCTGCACAAGTATGGTGGCTGTAATATAGGGTACTGCCTGGACTACAGGTATTTCTACTGGTTCTCCTTGTCCTACGCTGTCCTAGGCAAAATGCGTTCCCATAGTTTCTTCCGATTCCCATTCCTCCATAGAATATTAATTTTTCTGTTGATCAAAATAGTTTTCTGACCTATTTTTCTCTGGAGCTTGAGCTTGTTGCAGCTGCTGTCGGAGAACTGGAGTCCCCTGGCTACCATACAGTTGTCCCCTTCCTCTGCCACTAGCAGCTAAAACAGGACATTCGGAACGCCAATGTCCTTTCTCCTTACAATAAGCACATTGATCCGGCCCTAGTGGAGTTTGTCTACATGGTGGCCCTACTGGAGGTGCTTGCCTAAAATTCTGACCATAGGTTTGGCCACGACCTCGACGTCCATATGCCTGAACCATCATTACCTTAGTTTTCAATTCTTTTAGTTGTCCTTCTTTCGTTCTTGCTCAGTGGTCACTTGATTCTGATAATACTGAGCCATATCTAATAGAGCTTTCAGAGTTACCGAAGCCCATGCACTCTCAGAATTTTTTAAGTAAACAGATATCTCAGGAAGTAAATTTCCCACAAATCTATCTACAAACAAAGGCGCACCCGTAGGTGTAAAAGTGCCTTGCCCACTAAAATGGTGGAACACTTCCTCAAAGCGAGTAAAGAAATCAGGGACGGCCTCGCCCTGTTTTTGTTTACAAGCAGTGAGAAGTGCCCAATCTATTTTCCTTTCCTGTACCATCGTTTTTATATAAGTAAGTATGTTACCAGGCAGATCCAGTATGAGCTGACTAGGTTTCTGACCAGGTTTCCTATCCCTGTCGGCTGTTATGATGGCAGCCCAGTCTCCACCTAAATCAGCAGCATGATCCTGTTTCCGAGTAAGTCGCCACATATCCGGTGGCAGGATCATACCAAAAAACATTTCCATATCAGCTAAGGTCATGACACAGGAACCAATGCCTGCCTGTACATCATCATAAAATCCTCTAGGATTTTTCTGTATGTCTGGTAAGGAGGCTTTTAAAATAAGTACATCCATCCTCTTCCAGGGCGTATATATCCAATTATACAAATAATGGGCTCTAGCATTTGGATCATTAGGGTCATCATTATCTGCATTCCCTCTTCCAGGAATGAATTGTGGCGTGGCTTTCCTCATAGGTCTTATTTGAGGAGAGGAAGAAAGTTCATTACGATATCCAATTATTGCTGCTATAGCATTATTAACTCTACTTACAGGGAAAGCTCCTATCTGACACTGTCAATTATTAGCTCTAACTTCATCGGGACCGTTCTGTCCTGTAGTCATCTCCCACTGAACTATAAGTTGATGAGAAACCTTATTTATCAGACAAAGAAGTTCACCCTCTGAAAAATCCTGTATCTGATCTATCATTTCTTCTACTTCCATTTCTAAATCACTTAACCACTTCAGTACTATCAATTTTATTGTGTCCTGATGAAACTGAGGTACAGTAGAACAAAGAATTTGAGGGGTGGAGACAGATACAGGAAGTGCGAGATCATCAGTCATTTCAGGTGCAGTGGCCTTAGATGGGGGGGTAAGGGATGTACTGGTTGGAAAATAGGGAGCTTAACAACCGCAGGTAAAGGTGGTGGAGCCGTAGGTACAGGGGGAATGACATTTGGCAGTCCAGGGGGAAGAGATGTCAAAGGCACATATGGGGGTGGGGGTCATTCAATCAATAATTCGTCACGGTTTGAATCCACATCTTCTTGGTGGATGTGTGCTGTTACTGTCGGTCTGACTATAAATTCCTTAGATATTAGTAATCTATGCTCTCGATCTAAATATTACTTCTTCTCCTGAACTTCCTTATCCTTCAATTCCTTGTACTTTTGATACTCTGTCTTCCTTCCTTGTTTCCTTTGTACCTTCTCCACCTTGAGCTGCTGCTCCTTTACTTCCTTTCTCCACATAGGCAAACTGTCAAACATAGCTGGCCTACAAACACTTACAGCTAGCGCACGCATGGAAAGCGCAGAAGTTATCACTACAAGACATACCGGAATACTCCCCGCTAGAAGGGAGACTCCTACAGGAACAGATGACACACCAGGCAGTATCCCTTACTTACAAAACACTCACTAATAGTATGCTGGGTACCCTGGCGAAACTCAGAGGTATATGGGAGGCAGAAGTAGGGAAACTGGAGGACCTGGACTGGGAGCTGATACTGATGCACCCCCGAGACGTGGCCATTAAGTCACGGTTGAGGCTGATCCAATTGAACGTGTTACATAGAACATACTTCGATAGGAGGCGCCTCCTCAAGATGGGCAGGATAACAGACGCCACATGTCTTCGATGTAGATCCGCACAGGGAGATTTTTACCACACCATCTGGTCATGCGAAGAAATACAAACATATTGGTCCCACATCTTCACTGAGTTGGGGGAGGTTCTGGGGATAGAGCTAACACTGGACCCGAGACTGGCGCTACTGGGAATGGTGACGGAAATAGACCTGCCTCGCCACATATTACTTTCCTGGTGCTGGCTCTAGTAGTGGCCAAAAGGGACATTGCGAAATACTGGGGGGTGGCGGAGAGGCCGGAAATAGAGGAGTGGAGGAGAGGGCTGGACCTCTATATGGCAGCAGAACGTGTGACATACAAAGCTAGAGGCTGTCCCAAAAAACTCCGAAAGGTGTGGAATAAGTGGAGACAATATCATGGCCTAGAAGTGGGGCGATAGAGGAAGACACATGGGGGCGGAAGGCAGAGATGGGAAATGGGGACCACCCGATAGTGATAAGTGCCTGAAGGAAGGCAGGGACACTGAGAATCCAGAGACACCAAACATATGGGGCGTTGTGCAAAGAAGTGAGTAGGTAGACATGCGACAGCATATTACACACGAATGGCACTGAGGAATAAGTGACACATAGACAGAGGGAAGGGGATCTGACTGTCTTCCCTTGGAGGGGGAACAGCTATCAGTCTGTAGATACGCAGGGGTGTGGGGGAGGGGGGGGAGTTGCGGGTGGAAAACGAAAAGCAGGCTTGGGGGTAACATGTAGAGCGCGTAAGCCTTAGCACGATTATACACTAGATGCTGTATCAGGTGTTGCCGCCCGGCCTCAGGGATGTGGGCATGACGGCTGTGGAAAGGTAACATAATGTAAATTTGATGTGCTATTTGAGGCTTGCTGCGCCCTGTGTCCTTCTATGCCTGCACAAAAATAAAGTTAAAAAAAAAAAAGTAAAAAAAAAACAAACAAAAAAAAACATAGCTGGCCTAACTTTCTTTAAAAAGAATCGTTTCTCTAAATACTCGAGTTTGTGAGGTTCCATTGTCCCCTCTAATGGTCATTGTAACTGGGGATCCCCTATTGTATATTTGTTCCACAATGCATTATACATGATGGGACAAATACCATATTTGATGTACAACTCAAAATTCGGCGTAACTACTGGTGGCGCTGGCTGACTTGCTTCCACAATGCTCTGCCTATCGCAGCAGCAACAACAATACTTCCAAAGTGTGCTAAATACAGGCATGTTATATAAGATATAAAAAAGTATAAACAGAGCGAAATAAAAAAATATTTTCACATTACCTGTAAGAAAAAATGTTAATCAATACTAAATAGCAAGTTCCAACGAAGGTTCAAAACAAATTCCAAATTCGAAACAGATTCCAAACAAAATTCTAAACAAATTCCAGACAAATCCCAAATAACCAAAAAGAACCGGTTCAATACAAATCCACCTTATTTGTAGTCTTCAACTCCCACCTGTCGATCCTCCCTGATCCAAAAGAATGACCATCCGAGAGCCCCAGTCAAGGCTAGCAGCCGCCTGGAAGATCAGAGTCGGAGAGCTGAAAAATCATCATAGACAAGAAATAGTCTCTTTAGGTGGTGCGCTCCTCAGCAAAGTTTGTCTTACCGACACGATCTCCTCCTGCGGTCTGACTGCAAGCCTTTGATGGGCGCCACAGGTTGGGCACCAGTTTGTGGAAGTAGATTATTAATAAGCCACTGGTGCAGGGTCACCCTTTAGTCCACTGGTTCCTAACAAGTAAGGAGGAATCGACACTGGAGTACGAACCAAAGATCATTTATTTAGCATTCATGAATGGGGGCCCATACCACAAGCACCAGAGAGATTCTCTAGGAGAAACCCATGAACGATGGGTTACATGGGTTTTTATAGCAAAAACTCACAAGCAAAGGACGCCCAGAGGTAAGTAGAGCTTTGGGAAAAACACACAAATGAGGTAACAGCTAGAATAAACAGCCTCTGTGTCTTGTGCGATTGCTATGTCCTAAGGCTGAACAACAAGATATGCTATCTGAGTAAACTTTACTTGCGGATTAACCATTGTCTGAAAAACCTTGAGCAGACGCCAGATGTTCTTTTGCGCTGACTCTGCATGTATACACAGCCTACAATGCCCCAATCTAGATTCTTTACTCATGTTTATACAGATGCGATGTCAAGGATAGAGCCGAGCTGGGAGCAGGGCAGGAGGGAAAAACGGATGAGGCATAACTTAATCAAAAAAACAGAGAATCAGATTTTACATTTTAACACAGGGAAGTGACACACCTCCTTCAGTAAGTACTGGGACACTGTTGTGTAATCAGAGTAATAAAAAGGTAAACATTCCCATTATTTCTCTTTTTTGCTCCAGGTCTAAGTCTGATAGTAAAAAATACCCCCCAAATTCACAATTCAGGTGGTGGGAAACCCCAAAATGAGAGTGGGTGCCCACCACCAGAAACCACATGCACAAATTAGGCACTGGGGAGAAGGCCCTACCACCACCAGCAGACTATGGTACCACAATTAGAAGATTGACTTCTTTTTTTAATGTAAAACAGAAAACAACACTTAGTTTCCACTACCATTTCCTGCCCTGTGAGTGAGAAATGTAACACAAGGCTGCTGCTTGTCATGCTTTACATTGCATTTCAACTTGAGAGACATTCCATTGGTAGAGCATGGGCGTTCCCATTCATCTATCCATGGATTTTGGGACATTCCCAGATTTATAAAGATTTTTAAACCTGGGAATGCATTAAAATGCTTTACCTTCCCAAGAGAGGTGAAATGAAGAGAATTATCTTTATTTCTCCTTGTTATGTTCTTCTTTCACGTATGTTGCATTCTACAGCACATACAGAAAGAGGAAAATTACTCTAAAGATTGTTTTTTGCAGGAAGATGTCTCTTCCTGCACAAATGCAATCCTACCACTATGATGCAAGGGGGCCTGCATTGGCGCTCTGCTGCACATAGTGTGCCAGCGCAAGGAGAGGGCAGAAATGCTCTATATGTTTTTAAATGTGGAGCATTTTTGCTCTCTAACTTTCATGCAATGCAGCGCTGTGCAGTAACTTTGCTTGCTGCCCTGCGTTGCGTCAAAGTTTAGTAAATGTGCCCCCTATTATTTAACAGTGAGAAAATCAAAAACAAGGGAACTCAAATAATCTAGAGGCCTACAAATAGGATCCATCACAGGTGCTGTCTGGATTTTAAGCACATAGTACAAACAGTGCTGCAAGCTTGGTCAAATGTCAAGTTATGCCTTTGTTTTCCCTGGCAGCAAAAAAAAGGTAGTCGAGAAACCCTGGAGTCTGCACAATGGTGGTAATTTGTTCTTAGATTCTCCTATACCCCTATATTTTGGGGAACATGTAGATTGTGTACTGTATGTTTTTAACTTCGGTGCAGCTAAGAAAATTAAACAAAGTGCAAAACACGGGCTTCTGATCTTTGTATAAAATATGGAATAGATCAAATTCCATCAGAGGCGTTACCCATTCTTATCAAGAGCATGTAAAGTTGTTTGTTAAACTTTTAAAACTGAATGAATAGTGGGACAAAATGTCAGCTAAATTTGTTTGGTGAGGAAAAATGTTTTGAAGATAAATGCTCTCACAAACACATGTATTTTGTGGTAAACATTTTCCATGAGGGAAGTTTAAAAACTGCAAACTTTTCAAACTGCAAAAAGCAAGAAGTTTACCACCTTTGTCCAGCTTTGTGAAAGGGGTTTACAATTTAACACACTGCTGGGTCACAAGAGTTGGAGCTTTTGGGAACAGCAGCCAGTGGTCCCTAGAGTTTAGGTGTACTGTCAATTGACACAACCTATGGACCTGCTTTGCTTTGGTGGACAGTTTTTTTTCACTGCCAGCAACAAAGGAGCACAATGGGTACATAAGGTATGTGGCATTGTGCGCTGTGATCATTTTAGTTTTTTTTCACCTTGTGTGTTCACTGAAGTGTAGCTACCTGTTAACTTTGTTTTTAGTGAATTCACAGTATTTAATTTTTTCTGTGTTTTTTTATGATGCACTCCAATTGCCTTTCAGGTACCTGTTCCCGCTAGCTTTTTTCCAGGCCATGCTTTGAGCAGGCTGATTATGACGTTTTTTCCAACCACAGATGTCGATTACAAGAACTGCAACAATAATACAACATATTTTTAATTTGTACCAGGTGTAATTTAGCATAATTTTACACAAAATGTTCTCCATTTCTTTTTGCACCAAAAACAGTCAGGAGCCTATTTATGAGGCCTTATGCTTCACACTTGCACCATGCAACATGGTACAAGAGTTATGCAAACCTTAAGACAGACTTTCAAAGCCATGCAACGCTACTCATATGGATTATAACTCTAGCGGAAAAACCATCATGGCTGTTTCCTGATGACAGAGGCTACCGCTTATGTGGCTCAAGCAGAGGGAACCTCCAGCATCTAACCTGCATCTGCCCTGAGATGTCAGCGGAGAGGAGGGGTCTCCTGAAGCCCTCATTAACAAGCAAAGGGATCCCTACTTGTAGGCAGGCCGTCATATCCTGTCTAGACCCTGACTGTCCCATTCTGAGCTGTTGTTTCATGAAATCTTTATATAAGTTTGAAAAAAACTACCTAAACAAGCAAGTAGTGAAATCGACTACCAGCTGTTTGACTGATTACTAACATAAAACATCCAGGCCAGGCTGCTTCCCGGAGAGAGGACACTAACATCAAATCCCTGGGCTATCCTGGTCCCTTGGAGACCCCTGATAAAGTTGCACATATCACCTGAACATAGTTGTGCGACGTTTCAAATCTTTTAGGACAGTTCTTAAAATACTACTTCACCTTTCTCTACTAGGTTTTCAGGAGGTCGCCTGACAGCTCCCGGCTTGACAAGCTCCAGACAGCATCCATGCAATTTACAACTGTTAAAACAACCTGCATTTTAATAACATTTCTGGCCCCAAGGACCTCCAGTGTTGGATTGCCTCTTGTCTTTAAAAAGCTGCTAACCTGCATACTCGCACTTTACTAATATTCATGGTCCCGAGGTCCTTGTGTATTACCCGTGACTCCTGGGCCAGGTTCCCAGCCAGGGAACAGATATCAACATCAAAATCTTGGCAAACTCCTGGCACCCGGGAACTTTTTTTGACAAAGTTGAACGCTGGACTTCAATGACAGCTGCGTGATTCTTTTCAATGTTATGAAGCAGTCTGACAAAACATTTTACACTGCACACCTTCCAACTAACCGTGTAAAGGGAAGGTTTGAGTCAAGCCATGTGCCTGGCAAACTTCAGATAGCACTTATGCACTCCCGGATTTTATACCAGTATTTATTTTTGCTCACAGCCCATGTTTTGCATCATGAATTTTAATTACTGCTCTTTCTTCTTGTAAGATTGTAGTTATTCGAAACAAATACAGTTGCTTACTTACTTATCATTGATTTTGATGCATCCCAAGGATTACCAATTATAAATCTTTCACCTCTACTATTGAGTTTAAGATGCCTCAACAATATGTAAGATTTACTTTGGAGCATAGTATCAGGAGATGTATCATCATGCTACGACTAGGTATACTCCCTCTAAAAGCTAATGCAAGAAGTTGGAGTAAGCTAGATGAAGATAGTGGGGTTTGTGACAAATGCAATCACGAAACTCAGGATTTAACACTTGTTTTATGTTTATGTTCCACAAAGGAGGTAGTAGAGGCTAGAAATTGTTTTATAAAACCAGGATGCAGGATGATGTGAAGTCTTTGATATGCCTGAGACTTAGAACAGGAACAAGCCAGAAGTCAAGCCAGAAAGATCTTGTAATCACTTTGGTTAGTGGGTTGGAAAGATGCAGGCCCAGTCCTTCTCACTCCCTGGTAAAGAGGAAGACAGGCAGGAGGACAGCACAACAGAGCAGGGGTCCAGCAGAGTGACAGTATTTCCAGCAGCACAGATGTCCGTCTTCATGGCAGAATGTCCATAGGCACAGAAGTGTACTGAGTTTGTGGTGTCAGACGTCCAGTACTTATAGCCAGTTGTGCCTTCAAAGTGGGGGAGACTTTAAAGAGATGCTTTGATGTGCAGAGAGTCACTGTCCTTCCTACTTAGCTCAAGACTCGCTACAGGGGGTGTATGCACCCCTTTGTATGGGGATTGACACAGCCTATTCAGAGGTAAGTTGCAGCTTTTCCCTCCCTTCTTGCTCAGGTTGGCCCATCAGGATGTGGTTGGTCCATCAGCCACACCTACGCTCCCTTTGTGTGTGGTAGTGTAGGAAGGAAGGAAGGTAGGAAGCGTGTTGGTGCTTTTAAATCTCGTTCCTTCACTTTGTTTTCATTTACTTTTTTTTAGACCTTGGGCTGTATTTTAAAATAAACTAAAAACTGACCTGCACAGCGAAAGGCTGACTCTTAGGCTCTGCCGATTAGGCACAGTGTCTATTTCTCCCCTCTACGCCGCGGCCACACTCCACGCCCACCTCGGAGGCGGGGGGTGGGGGTGCGGCTCAGGCTCAGGCAGCTGACGCGAGCGGCGTCATTACAAAAGTACATGGCGATTCCTCCACGCAGCGGACGCGGGCAGCGGACGCGGGCAGCGGACGCGCCTTTGGCGCGCCGAAGGTGCGCCAAAGGTAAGCCCGTCTGCGGCAGGACAGGGCTAGTGGCTATGCCCCCTGCCAGTTTTCCAAAACCCGCAACAAACACTCTAGCCTACTCCTCAGCAGAACTTCATGAAATTCGGAGGTCTACCATTAGTTCTGGAGGGGGTATGACAAACTGCCAAAGTAAGTTCCCCACACAGTTAGAAGGTCCTGTAGCATGTCGCTGCTGTTCATTCCAAGGTGATCCATTTTCAAGTCATTCAGCACTAAGCCACATCCAAAGGCTCGCCAAGGAGGAGTCAATTGTGAGTCACAATGAATCACTTGGCCCTCTTATTGCCGGCTTCAAGGCCCCCCCCTCTCAGGACATTGACACCACTGCCCATGAGCTCGCAAGCACCATCTCTAGGGCTATGGATACCCTAGCCCCGCTACAATCCCACTACTGTGCTAGGAAACGCCTGTCAGCGCCTTGGTACTCTGAAACTCTTAGACTCCAGAGACAGGAGTGTAGAAGGCAGGAAAGACTTTGGAGATCTCAGCTTGATGCCGACCTACGGATCAAGCATAAAAATCTTCTCAAGAGCTACAAAACAGCGGTGTTAACTGAAAAGCAATCTTACTTTTCTAAGTTAACCTCATCCCTCACCTCCCCGGGTGATCTTTTTAAGGTGGTAGATATCTTATCTCTTGTTCAACATCCTGATCCCATAGTTCCCTCCCAAGAACTCTGTGACCAGATCTCCACCTTCTTCCACACCAAAATTCTGGATATTTACACTGCTCTCCAGACCCACAAACTCACTCACCTTCCCCCTTCCAGCTCAGTCCATACCCCAGTCTCCAATGACATCTATTCCAATTTTCCCCTCCTCACGAATGAGACTCTGAATAAACTCCTAGATTTGACTAAGTCAGGATCTCCCCTTGATCCCTGTCCTCTCAAAATTTTAAAAAGCTGCAGGGACATTCTACTTCCCCCTCTGTTAGAAGTTATGAATAGAGCCATCTCCATTGGTGAGTTTCCGGCCTCTTGGAAGACTGCCATTGTCAAGCCCTTATTAAAAAAGGTCTCTTTGGACCCTGGGATTCTTAAGAACTTTCGTCCCATTTCCCTCCTTCCCGCTCCAGCTAAGATGTTGGAGGCTCATCTGAATTTCCATCTTAGCGCCTTTCTGGATAAGACCTGCCTGCTTGATCCATCTCAGCATGGCTTCCGAAAGGCGCATAGCACTGAGTCAGCCCTCATAGTGGTGGTCAATAACATCCGCGCCAAGGTCGATAGTGGTCAGACCACTCTCCTGATCCTACTCGACCTCACAGCAGCATTTGACACCCTGTCGCCCTCCATTCTGGCCTCCCGCCTCAGTGAGACGGGAGTGAAGGGACTGGCTCTGAGCCTCCTCACCTCCTTCCTCAAACATCGGGAGCAAAGGGTCAAACTGGGTGACTTCTTTCCAATGCCATGCCTTTGCAGTGTGGGGTCCCGCAGGGCTCTGCATTGAGTCCTACACTCTTCAACATTTACGTGGCCCCACTTGCCAGGCTTGTTAGAACTTTTGGACTGGAAGTTCTCTCATACGCTGATGACACCCAGATTATGGTCTCCTTGTCCCAATCTGTCGAGACCACGGCCCTAAACGTCCGAAACTGTATGGAAGCGGTGGCAGGCTGGATGGCCTCGAATTTCCTTAAAAGCAAGCCGGGCCGAAGACGGCTGTAATGCCAGAAACCGGTCCCCGGAAGCTTGTTTCCTTTCCAGTAAAGAATTGGCTTGGTAGTTTGGTCTGCCCTGTTCCCATGATGCACTGGGCCAGGGTCAGACTAATTTGCATATAGCCAGGTTCTGAACTGGGATGGTGCAGTGAGCTAAAAAACGGTGATGGATCAAGCCCTGATCTTTTGACTGGGTATGAGTTTTCTGTTTAACTCAGATGCTCTGTCCATCACCACCCCCTTTCTGAATCGTTTTGGCCACTATAGGAGTGGCAGGGTATGCTCAGATGTGAGTCCCTTACTCACTGCACCATCAGGATTCAAGCAAGCCGGGCCGAAGACGGCTGTAATGCCAGAAACCGTTCCCCGGAAGCTTGTTTCCTTTCCAGTAAAGAATTGGCTTGGTAGTTTGGTCTGCCCTGTTCCCATGATGCACTGGGCCAGGGTCAGACTAATTTGCATATAGCCAGGTTCTGAACTGGGATGGTGCAGTGAGCTAAAAAACGGTGATGGATCAAGCCCTGATCTTTTGACTGGGTATGAGTTTTCTGTTTAACTCAGATGCTCTGTCCATCACCACCCCCCCCTTTCTGAATCGTTTTGGCCACTATAGGAGTGGCAGGGTATGCTCAGATGTGAGTCCCTTACTCACTGCACCATCAGGATTCAAGCAAGCCGGGCCGAAGACGGCTGTAATGCCAGTAACCGGTCCCCAGAAGCTTGTTTCCTTTCCAGTAAAGAATTGGCTTGGTAGTTTGGTCTGCCCTGTTCCCATGATGCACTGGGCCAGGGTCAGACTAATTTGCATATAGCCAGGTTCTGAACTGGGATGGTGCAGTGAGCTAAAAAACGGTGATGGATCAAGCCTTGATCTTTTGACTGGGTATGAGTTTTCTGTTTAACTCAGATGCTCTGTCCATCACCACCCCCTTTCTGAATCGTTTTGGCCACTATAGGAGTGGCAGGGTATGCTCAGATGTGAGTCCCTTACTCACTGCACCATCAGGATTCAAGCAAGCCGGGCCGAAGACGGCTGTAATGCCAGAAACCGTTCCCCGGAAGCTTGTTTCCTTTCCAGTAAAGAATTGGCTTGGTAGTTTGGTCTGCCCTGTTCCCATGATGCACTGGGCCAGGGTCAGACTAATTTGCATATAGCCAGGTTCTGAACTGGGATGGTGCAGTGAGCTAAAAAACGGTGATGGATCAAGCCCTGATCTTTTGACTGGGTATGAGTTTTCTGTTTAACTCAGATGCTCTGTCCATCACCACCCCCTTTCTGAATCGTTTTGGCCACTATAGGAGTGGCAGGGTATGCTCAGATGTGAGTCCGTTACTCACTGCACCATCAGGATTCAAGCAAGCCGGGCCGAAGACGGCTGTAATGCCAGAAACCGGTCCCCGGAAGCTTGTTTCCTTTCCAGTAAAGAATTGGCTTGGTAGTTTGGTCTGCCCTGTTCCCATGATGCACTGGGCCAGGGTCAGACTAATTTGCATATAGCCAGGTTCTGAACTGGGATGGTGCAGTGAGCTAAAAAACGGTGATGGATCAAGCCCTGATCTTTTGACTGGGTATGAGTTTTCTGTTTAACTCAGATGCTCTGTCCATCACCACCCCCTTTCTGAATTGTTAGAACTTTTGGACTGGAAGTTCTCTCATACGCTGATGACACCCAGATTATGGTCTCCTTGTCCCAATCTGTCGAGACCACGGCCCTAAACGTCCGAAACTGTATGGAAGCGGTGGCAGGCTGGATGGCCTCGAATTTCCTTAAATTAAACGGTGAAAAGACGGAGATCCTGGTCTTTGGTGGAAGCAAGGAGATCTGGTCAGAAGATTGGTGGCCTCAAACATTGGGAACTTGTCCTCTGCCCTCTACTTCCGCCCGCAACCTGGGAGTCATATTTGACACCTCACTTGCCTTTGACAGGCAAGTAAAAAGAACGGTCTCAACTTGCTGTGGGGTTTTAAGGGTTTTAAGAAAACTTACCCACTACCTGTCCTCTGATGCCCGGAAAATGGTTGCAGTTGCCCTTATATCCTCGCGTCTGGACTACTGCAATGCCTTATATCTTGGCATGAGTAACAAATTACTCCATCGTCTGCAGGTCGTCCAGAACGCGGTAGCGAGATTTGTAGTTGATGCCCCCAGACGCTCTTCAGGCACCAGTATCAGGAGAAACCTTCATTGGCTCCCGGTACATGCCAGGATAAAATTTAAAATTCTGACCATCACTCACAAGGCTCTTCATGGTGTGGGAGCTGAAGCTATTAGGACCCTAGTGTCGACCTATGTCCCAGGCAGGGCCTTGCGCTCTGCCGGTCAAAACCTGTTGACTGTCCCCCGAGTCGTTAAGGCGAGATGGGGTGGTAGGGCTTTCTCCTCCCTAGCCCCTAGAACGAGCTCCCCTCGGTACTCAGGGGTCAGGAATGTCTTCTGCTCTTCCGAAAGGGCCTTACAACTCTACTCTTTACTGAAGCCTACTCTTAGGCCTCTTTCTCCTGTGTTTTTTCATATGTACCTGGCTTTATTCCATCACTTGCGCCTTGACGCCTCCGGGCAAAGTTGCGCTTCTATAAATCTTAATTCAATCAATCAATCAATCAGGAGGCGCACACCTTTATGTTATGCAATGTTAGATCTCTTGCCAGACACCAGTTTGAAATATGGGATATGCTAAACTCCCACTCCCCGGATATTTGCTTCATGACTGAAACATGGCTGAACTCTACCAACCACCCGACTATTAATACCCCCATCCCGGAAAACTATAAATTTGTACATCTTGATAGAAAGGAAAAGGTGGGGGGGGGGGTATAGCTATTGCGTGTAAGCAATATATTAACATCTCTTGGTCTTTCTCGCAGATGGACGAGGAGCTGGAAATAGGCATTTTCAAAGCAATGTTCTCAGCTTCTGAGAGCTGGTCGGGAGCATTAGTTTATCGCCCCCTGGACAGAAAAATGATTTTACAGACACACTCATTGATCTGTTAGCCACGCATGCCCTGGCAGCAGCTAAATTTGTAGTACTTGGTGACTTCAATTATCATGGGGAACACAGCTCCTCTCCAGAGGTCAACAAATTACGGGAAACATCCTTTACAACGCAACTTTTACCACGCAGTGCTTTTACATCGCAACTTTTACAACGCAAACCATTACAACGCATTGCGCTGGGGGGGCGCTCTAGGATAGGGAATAAGTTTAATTTACTATCCAACACCTTCCCTAGTGTCCATGGGGACTGGAGTTGGAATAGTAAATTAAACTATTCACTATCCAGCACCCCAAAGCGCTATGCGTTGTAAAGGTTTGCGTTGTAATACTTGCGATGTAAAAGCATGCGTGGTAAAAGCATGCGTTGTAATGTCATACATCCACAAATTACTCATAGATATGGCACAATTGGGCCTCCACCAAAGAATACAAGGGCCCACTCATGATGGCGGTCACACTCTTGATCTCGTTTTTACTAATTTAGAGGATCTGAATTTCTGCCTTCCACAGCCCCTTGTCTGGACTGACCATCGGATGATTACGTTTTCTGCCCCTTCTCTGGTCCAGGTCCCCGGCAGCCTGCCTGTTGGCAGGTGCCACATTGTATTTAGGCAGTGGGACAAACTCACCCCCCAAATTTTCGAGGAAGTCTTCCGGACTATTACTCCGTCAGAAGACCAGGATGTTGACAATAGGCTGACAGAATTCAATGAGGGACTAAAAAAAGTGTTGGATGCGACTCTCCCTAGGAAACAGAAACCCAGACTTACCCCCAGTCGTAATTCTGAAAAATGGTTTACTCCAGAATTGAGCCAGGAAAAGTCTGCATGTAAGAAATTAGAAAGAAAATGGAGACGCAACAAATTAGCACAATCTAAACAACTATATAAAGCTGCCCTGGCTACTTACCACCGAAACCTTAAGGCTGCATGGTGCATGTTCATCGCCAATCAAATCGAGCACTCCAAAAACTCTGCTAAGGCCATCTTCGATGTAGTTAAAGACTTTGTGGAACCCATGGTGTGTAAACAGCCTGCCATTGAGACAAAGGATCTCTGTGACTCACTGGCTGAGTCTTTCCACAAGAAAATCGAAAACATTTATGCGAATTTCCCCACAGACAATCTTGCTAGTCTTTCAGACACGGCTATTTCTAACAGGACTATCACAGGGACCATGTACTCTCTTGAACACTTTGACCCTATCACATTACTTGAGACCCAAATGGCGCTTACTTCCGCCAAATCAGGGTCACCAACGGATCTCTGTCCACTTAAAATAATGTCGCTCTTATCGCACATTCTGGCCCCCTCAGTACAAAAGATTTTTAATCTCTTTATTAGGGAAGGGGTAATTCCAGCACCCTGGAAGGAAGCCTTTGTGCGCCCCATTTTTAAAAAACCCACGGCTGACCCGTCCGAGTTGGGCAACTACCGTCCCATCTCCTTGCTCCCTCTTCTTGGAAAAACATTGGAAAAACTGATTAATAGGCAATTGAACAGCTATTTGGAATCAAATGGAATCCTGGATGCATCGCAGTCCGGTTTCCGCCGAGGATTCAGCACAGAAACGGCCCTTTTATCTGTGACGTATTCCTTGAGAATAACAATGGATAAGGGCGGCTCAGCAGTTTTGATCTTGCTGGACCTCTCCGCGGCCTTTGATACCATCTCCCATTCCAGGCTTGCGGAGAGGCTAAGCGCCTGCGGCATTCAGAGACTGGCTCTTAAATGGCTTCGAAATTTCTTGGCAGATCGTTCTCAAACGATCATACTGGGCCACCACCAATCAGATAGAACTTCACTAGACAAGGGCGTCCCCCAGGGCTCCTGCCTTAGCCCTACGCTTTTTAATATCTATAGGCTCCGTTGGCTAAGGTGGTGGAAGCATTGGGGTTTGAAATATTATCGTACGCCGATGACACTCAGCTGCTATTTAACATCAACCATGACCCTGAAACTGACAGACTCCGCTTTGCTAGGGGAATCTCTGAAATTTCCAAGTGGATGACGAACAACTGTCTACAGTTAAATCAAAGCAAGACGGATGTCATGCTTCTAGGGAAGGCCGAAGCAGTCTGGTCAAAGGATTGGTGGCCATCACACCTTGGCCAGCCTCCAATTCCGAATCCTTGTGTCAACAATCTGGGCATCAAATTAAATCAGTCCCTGTCTATGCAAGATCAGATAGCCACAACATCTGGGGCATGTTACTATAGATTAAGACTTCTACGGAAGATCCTGCCGTTCATCCCCTCGGAACATCGCAAAACCATAACACAGGCCCTAGTCATGAGCCGCATGGACTACGGAAATGCCCTGTTAGCTGAGGTGGGAACCACTGCTCTGAAAAAACTACAGGTGATCCAGAACACGGCAGCTAGGCTGGTTCTGAATAGGCCTGCTGGCACCCCTTGCAACCACTGATGAGACAGCTACACTGGCTTCCAATTAAGCAGAGAGCCTTCTTTAAAATCTGCTGCCTCACCTTCCATGCTCTTCAGGGTCAGGGGCCAGTATACCTCCAGAATAAATTGGAAAGATATGCTCCTACTCGCCTTCTAAGATCCTGCACAAAGCAACTGCTCCTGATGCCCCGTATCAGACACCAGCGATCTGAGGGCCTGGCTTTCTCTAATATTGCCCCGAAAAACAGTCTCCCACTATCTCTACGAGAAACTCCCTCTTATCTTGTTTTTTGAAAACATTTAAAAGCATTCCTGTACTAAACCCTCTATTAAACTTCGTTTAATTCTGTCCTTCTGCTGCCCTCCTTGGTGGTGAGTTAGAGTGACGCGCAGAGATGCCCCCAGGTTATTCGCGCGCTATATAAAAACAAATAACATAACATAACATAACGTAGTCTGAAGGGACTGCACAAAGCCAGCTGCAATCCACCCAGGTATTTATTCATAGATAGGCAGAAGGCACCAAATGGTTATAGTAAGAAAATGGCAACTTTTTAGACGTGACATTTTCGGAATTGCAATTTAAAATCCAACTTCACCATCAATAGTGTTTTTAAACTGTGATTCCAGAGAGACCAAATA
Source organism: Lissotriton helveticus (assembly GCF_964261635.1). Taxonomy (NCBI): domain Eukaryota; kingdom Metazoa; phylum Chordata; class Amphibia; order Caudata; family Salamandridae; genus Lissotriton; species Lissotriton helveticus. The sequence continues at coordinate 1,921,341,208 of NC_136057.1, read as the reverse complement.
TGGGGGTCCAATCGCTTTCCAATTGAAAAGTACAATTATAAAATGTAGTAAGGCAATTCTATAATAGGCCTTGCTGTAGTGAAAAACGAATTGAAGTGTTTTTCACTATCAGGACATGTAAAACTTAGAAGAGCATGTTGAATGTTTTAAATTGACTGCACCCTACCCTTGGGCTGTCCAGGGCCTCCCTAAGGACTTATATGTATTAAAAAGGAGGGTTTGGGCCGGCCAAGAGTGTTGACTTGCCAGGTCGACATGGCAGTTAAAAACTGCACACACAGGCTCTGCAATGGCAGGCCTGAGACATGTTTAAAGGGCTACTGGAGTGGGTGGCACCATCACTGCTGCAGGCCCATTAGTGCTGCAGCAACAAATGATGGAAGGCTTAATGAAACAAACATTCACTCCCAGTCATAAGATCTGAGTTAAATCAATCATTCTTTTGCTCACTACGCCATCCCAGTTTGGGCCCGCCATATACAAATCAGTCTTGACCTTGCTTCTCATGGTAACGGTCCATCCCGAACTGCAAAGCCAAGTCCTCCCTGGACCATAAACAAGCATCCTGGGACCAGTTACTTGGTAACCCAGGATAGCTTGAATCCAGTGGCACAGCAAGCAAGGGCCCCACATCAGGGCATACCCATCCCACTTATGAAAAGTTGCAACCCAGGATCTCTGTACTGGGGTAAATATTTAACATTGTTCAGCTTTCCACCCATCAAATGTTCTTTTTGTATTGTCACCATGACTGGGAAAGGTATTCCCAGACGTGGGCCCCATGCCCTCCATGACACTGGAGTCAAGCTTGTCTGGTGATGAGGGGAGAAACCCTGAAATCTGTCCCAGGATGCTTGTTTTCGGTCCAGATAGGGACCTGGACTGCCAGTTTGGGCTGGACTGTTCCCATGGGGAGCAGGGTCAAGACTGATTTGCATATGGCTGGGTTTAAACTGGAATGGCATGGGGAGCAAAACAAATAATGGATTTAGGCCCAGATCTATGTAGTGGGTGAATGTTTGACATTGTTCAGCATTCTGTCCATCAGTTATTTTTTTGCATTGTCCCCACCAGCGGGACGGGTGTGCCTAGACGTGGGCGCCATACTCTTCATACCCATGGAGTCAAGCTAGCTTAGCTGATGAGGGGTTATTCCCTGGAACTAGTCCTAGGAAGGCTTGTTTCCTGTCCAGGGAGGACCTGGCCTAGTAGTTTGGGCTGGGCTGTTGCTGTGGGGAGCATAGTCAAGACTGATTTGCATATGGATGGGTTTAAACTGGAATGGCATGGGAAGCAAAACATGTTGGATTTAGGGCCAGATCTTTGTTCTGGGGTGGATATTTGACATTGTTCAGTATTCTGTCCATCAGTTGTTCTTTTTGCATTGTCACTCTGTGTGAAACGGGTTTGCCCACTTGTGGGTCCCGTGCTCTCCATGACACTAGAGTCAGGCTAGCCTGGCTGATGAGGGGTGTAACCATGAAACCAGTCCCTGGATGCTCGTTTCTGGTCCAGGGAAGACCTGGCCTGGCAGTTTGGCTGGACTGTTGCCGTGTGGAGCATAGCCCAGCCTGATTCGCGTATGGCTGGGTTTAAACTGAAATGGCCTGAGGCGCAAAAATATGATGGATTTAGGCCCAGATCTCTGTACTGGGGTGAATGTTTGACATTGTTCAGCAATCTGTTCATCAATTGTTGTTTTTGCATTGTTATCCCAAGTGGGACGGGTATGCGCAGATATGTGTCCGTGCTCTCTATGCCACTAGAGTCAAGCTAGACTGGCTGAAGAGGTATGAAACCCCAAAACCGTTCAAAGGATGCTTGCCAGGCTAGGTCCTCCCTGGACTGGAAACAGTTTGGTCTGGACTGTTCCCATGGTTAGCAGGGTCAAGACTGATTTGCTTATGGCTGAGTCTAAACTGGAAAGGCATGGAGAGCAAAACAACAGTGGATTAGGGTGCAGATCTATTTACTGGCTTGAATGTTTGACATTGTTCATCATTTTGTCCATTAATTGTTCTTTTTGCAGGCCCACTAGTAGCTTTTAATTTATAGGCCCTAGGCGCATGTAGTGCACTTCACTAGTGACTTACATGAAAAATTCAATTTGCTAATTGTGGATAAGCCAATGTTACCGTGTTTAAAGCAGAGAACACATGAGAAGAAAGTGGGAAGAGCTACTCAATCCCTTGGGCGTTGTCTTCACTAAGGCGGAAGAACCTGGAGAGACCATCAGCATTGGCTTGGTCAGTTCCAAGATGGTGTTCCACCATAAAGTCCATAGGGAGATGGACCACCTCAACTGTTTGGAATGCTCACCCCTTAATTGCATTAATCATCTGAGGGGTCTGTGATCTGTCTGAACCCGGAAGTGAGTACCAAACAGGTATGGTCTTAGCTTCTTCAGTCCCCAGACCACAATAAAGGCTTCCATCTCTATTGTGATCCACCTCTGTTCTCTAGGAAGCTGTCTTCTAAGGATGAAGGCTACAGGTTGATCCAAGCCCTTTTCACTTAGCTGTGAGAGCAAGGCCCCTATGCCATGCTCTGAGGCATCTGTCTGCACAACAAATTATTGTGAGAAGTCAGGGGCCTTGAGCACAGGTGATATGCACATGGCCTCCTTTAGGATGTTAAAACCTTTATGGCACACCTCTGTCCAGATCACCTGATGTGGCTGATTCTTTGAAGTCAGCTCTGTCAAGGGAGCAACAATGGTGCCATATCTCTTGACAAATCTCCTCTAGTAACCAGGGAGACCTAAGAAGGCCCCTGCTTCTGTCTGTTTCTTGTGGGGTTCCGAATCCAGGATGGTTTCAATTTTGGGCTGGAGGGGCTGCTGCTTGTATCCTCCTACTTGGTGTCCTAAGAAGACCTCTGAAAGCTGCCATATCTGGCTCTTACTGGCCTTGAAAGTCAGGCCTGCACTCTGTGAAGCCCAAACCACTTCCTGGAGGTGGCACAGGTTGCCATACCAGCTAGAACTGAAGACTGCAATTTTGTCAAGTAGGCGGCCCTAAAGTTCTCCAACCCAGCCAGGACCTAGTAACCAACCTCTGGAAGGTGGCATGGGCGTTCTTTACCTGAAGGGTATGATCCAAAACTATTAGTGCCCTTCTGGTGTAAAGATAGCAGACCTCTCTTAAGCCCCCATGGTCAAGGCAATCTGCCTGTACCCATATGTTAAGTCAAACATGCTGAGGAACTTGGCAGCTCGATGCCAATCTAGGGGTTTTCAGATCTGGGGATCGGGTGTCCGTCAGTCTCGGTGCCCGCATTGAGTCCATAATAGTCCGCACAGAACCAAAGTTCAGGTGTGGTACGTGGAGGTACAGCCTTGGGGAACCAGCACTACTGGGCTGGCCCAAAGGGTTGTTTGAAGGCCCAATAATACCTAACACCAGCATCTTAGAGACCTCCTCCTTAATGCTGGCTTTCACCTCTTCAGATAGCCTGTAAATGTTGTTCTTCACATGCATGCTGTCTCAGTATCAACATCATGGGTTTACCGTATAGTGATTCCTGGGGTAAGGGAGAGAGAAGTAAACTGCACCAGCAACTGGCGGCAGTCTCTCTGTTGACCTAGGGTAAGTGTAGGGGAGAGGCTGACACCCTACACTGACCCATCCTGCTCCTTGGAAGAAAGGAGGTCAGGAGAGATTCACTCTCTTCTTCCAACCCATCATCAGTAACCAGGAGCATGGTAAGCTCGGACCTTTCAAAGTAGGGGCTGAGGCAATTGACATGAAGGCCCCATAAAGGATTGCCAGGAGTCTTGAGGTCCACCAAGTAGGTGACATCACTCTTGCATTCCTTCCTTTAACCGCATGCGTGCGGCATGATTCCCCCCCGTACGCTGAGAATTTGTAAATCCCTTTATTCATGACGAGCTGGGCTCGTCATGAGCGTGCGAGGAGGCTACCTCATGACGAGCCCAGCTCGTCATGAGCGTCGAAGGGGTTAATAAGGCCCGGACCAACAGTCTTGCAGGGCCCTGGGAACCACAGGTTCCATCACACACATGGTTTGGCCAGGCTGAAACTCACCAATTCTGGTCAAACCAGTGTTTCATGGCATACTGGCTGGCTTTCAGATTTTCCTGAGCGAGTTCCAAGAAGCGCACAATCTAGTTTGGGAACACCATTATGTAGCTAACTACGTCCTGGGCTGGCTTCTTGGGAGCTTGCTCCCAACCCTCTTTCACCAGACTTAAAAGTCCTCTTACATGGAGCCCATACAGAAGTTCAAAGGGACTGAAGCCAACCCCCTTCTGTGATACCCCCTTTAGGCAAACAAAAGGCATGGCAGGAGGATGTCCCACTCATGCCTTATGGGTTCTGGTAGGCCCGTAATCATGCTTTTTAGGGTCCTGTTGAACCTTTCACCAAGCCTTTTGGTTCGGGTGTGGTAAGGAGCATAGAGCATGTAGGTTACCCCATACTCCTTCCGCATGGCTTTCCTGTACCCTGGCATGAAGTTGGTATCCCGGTCAGATACCATCTCCTTGGCGAAACCAATACGGGTAAAGATCCCCATCAGTACTCTGGCACAGCGGGTGCAGTAATAGTCCTAGGAGGGATAGCTTCCAGGAACCTGGTGGCATGGTCCACCTAGACCAGAACAAATCTGTTCCCTAAGGCTGTCTTGGGGTCCAGAGGCCCAACGATGTTGCAGCTCACCTTCTTGAAAGGGATGCTAACAACAGGAAATGGCTGTAAGAGGTTCTTGCACTTCCCATTGACTTGCCACTTACCTGTCAGGTAGGACAAGACTTATAGATGCTTCTGAGGCCTTCCTCATTTAAGGCCAATAAATGTTGGTGGCAAGCCTGTCAAAGGTCTTGTATTGCCCCAAATGACCTGCCAGTAGCACATTGTGAGCCATCTACAGTAGGAAGGCCTGTAGCACTGGGGGACCACCAAAACATGGATTGCGCCAGGCTTAGGAGCCTTAGGCTCACTATACAGGAGACAATTCTCCCAGTAGATCAGATGTTTGCCAGAGGCGTCACAAGCTGCATGGGTCTCAGCCTGTTGCTGAAGACCCACAAGAGTAACACATCCCTTTTGTACTAGAACTTTCTGTTTGTTTTTAACATGTTTAAGTCACATTCAATAGTACTTTAATATTGTTTGACCAGGCACTTTTCTTACAGGGGTCACCTCAAACGTTTTGCTGGACTCATTTTTGTTGGCATTAGGACTGCCTAACCAATGATAACCAGTGCTAAAGGCCTTGTGCTATCTCCTTCAAACATGGTACAATTGGGTTATACCCATACGGCACATTTATTTTATTTGTAAATCCCTAGCAAATGCTATTACTTTAACCCTGGGCCTGTAAATTAACCCCTTCTGTACCTTAGACCTAATTTAAAGGTTACATCCTTCACCATAGCGCTCCTGTGCTGAGGACGTAAACTGTTACTTCCGAGGCACGCCAGCAAAGAATTCCTCTGCTGTGAACAGCAGAGAGATTTCCTTTTCATTTTCTTATTTTTCTTAGACTCGGGGTGGGGAAGGGCTTCCCCAACCTCCCATGTTTTTCCAATATAATGACAATCGGGCGTATGGCAAACTGACGTCATTACATTGAAAGTGAAAATGAAATGAGCCGATTGGCCCATTTCAGTTTCAGTACTATGGTGCTCATGGGGCTATTTCAGCCCCGAAACCCATGAGAGAGATATTGTTGTAAAGGGGAACATATCCCCTTTCACATGGAACCCTTCCCTAGGGGATCCCTGCTTGCTGATTGCTGCAGAAGGGTGGCCCACAAGCAGGGATCCACAACTAGACACAAGGACGGGGGGAGCAGCCCCTTGGGCAAGGGCTTTTGCTCCCCCCATTTTTTTGGGGGCATATTCAGTCTTTCTGCCCCGCTCAGGGGGCAGAAAGCATACTATGCACCAGGGATTATTTTTATTTGAGTATGTAGTGGTGGCGGCTGCACAAAATGGGACTGTCAATGTCCCCACCTTCCAATAAACGAAAGGTAGTTTGTCTTCCCCCACTGGAAGGGGTGTATTGGGGCAATAGCCCCTAATCTGCCCCAGGGTCAGAAAGCCCATTAGGAACCAGGCATTACATTTTTATGTAAAGTGTGTGGTGGAGGCTGTCTTGAATGGACATGCCAATGCCCCCACCTCCTAAAAATAGCCATAGTCTTTCTGTCCCCCGTGGGGGGCAGAATCGGTCAATAGCCCTGATCTGCCTTCCCTAGGAGTGCAGAAAACCCACTAGGAACCACTAGGAACCAGGGATTTTTTTAATGTAAATGTAGGGGTGAGGGCTAACCTGAAGGAGCATTGTAATGCTCCCACCCACAAATAGGCACAGCCTTTTTTGCCCCCGGAGACATATTGAGGCAGCAGCCCCCAACCTGCCCGCTCGGGGCAGAAAGCCTCCTAGGAAGCCAAGGACTATTTTGCTTTGGTAGTTCAGGTGTGGGAGCTGCCCTGAATGGGGATGCTAATGCCCCTATCCCCCCAAAAATAGCCACAGTCTTTCGGCCCCCCCAAAATAGCCACTGTTCTGCCATCGGGGGGGGGGCAGAATGCCCACTGGGCACCAGAGATATGTTTATCAGCATGTCAGGGAGCGGCCCCTTAGGCAAGGGTCACCCACCTTTTTTTGTACACAATTTTCGGCGTTTCAGCCCATATTTTCAGCAATATTTTTAGGCTACTCTGCCCCCAAGGCAGAGCCGAAAACCACTAGACACTAGCAAAGGTTTCTGTGTGTATGTGTGAACTGGAGTTTGGCTGACGGTCTGTGTGCACTGGCGTTTGGCTGGCTGTTTATGAACCTGCATTTTGCTCGCAGTGTGTGTGAACTAGCGCTTGGCTGGCAGTGTTTGTGGTCTGTCACTTGGCTGGCAGTGTGTGTGGTTTGTCACTTGGCTAGTGGTCTGCGTGGATGGCACATGTCTGGTGGTGTACGTGGACTGTCGCTTGGCTGGAGGTGTCCGTGGGCTGTCGCTTGGTTGGTGATGTGCTTGGATGGTGCTTGACTGACTGTGTGCATGGATGGCGCTTGACTGGTGGGGTGCTTGAATGGCGTTTGGTTGGAGCTGTGGCTTGCGTGGATGCTCGAGAATATTATTACTCAGAATCCCCTGCAACACCTCAAATTTAGCTAAAAAGTCACAATTTCCTCATATTTCTGTGTCGAAATGTTGTGGGATCACCGCTCAGGCACACATTTTCCACCACCCAGCGTTCCCCTTGGCCTCCTGGTAAAAATGATACCTCACTTGTGTGGGAAAGCCAAGTGCCCGCAACAGAGAAGGGCCCAAAACATATTGTGGAGACATCAAAATTATCTATCACAAAATGTCCTGGTTTTGCAAGGGTTTTATCAAAAAACAAGGGGACCCACTAAATGGCTTGGGACCATGGGTATCAATTATTTTCAGAAAACAACGGTCCTAAGCCTAGAACATTATTTCAACACAATGTCATATAGACCACAATTGGACACTATATGTACTTTTCTTATACCCAGCCGGGCAAAGAATTTATTTCAAACAATTATTCAATATATAAGTTACAATCAAACAACAAACACTTGGCGTTTGGAGTGAGGCACAAGCCTGTGCCGTACTAGAAAAATAGAGGAAGGTTGTGAGAGAGGGTGCAGAAGAGAAGACAGTTTACGTCAGGCAAAGAGAGAGTTTGAGCAAAACTGGATACTGCTTAGAATTCAAATAGGCAATATTCCACAGTGGTACATACATATAAAAATATTTATAAGTCAACTGTATGTCTACTGAGCAAAGTCGACGGCGTTTCGATCCCGTGCTCAAAATAATGGGATCATCATCAGGACTTAATAGTTGCCTGGTATAACAAAGAAATTTGCCCTCGGTGCTAGAATGATCCGAGGGGCGCGTAATGATTTCCAAGAAGTCAGATAAGCGGTGGCTGGATCCTGGTAGCAATTCCTAAAAATGGTTAATGGCGCAATTGTTCGAGGAACCAGGTAGCTCGAGTGGCGCGTTAAATAGTTTCCAAGAAGTCAGATGAGTGGTGGCTGGATCCTGGTGGCAATTTCAGAAATTAGGTAATGACGCGATTGTTCAAGGAACCAGGCAGCCCCGTGTGGGTGCCACGTTGGTTGTTTTTGTTTTAGACCAGCGTTCGATTTGATATTCGATCTGCGTTTTTGGTAGGAGCCTGTCCGTTGGTGCGGTCGGTGAAATACGCGATCCGCTAAGGAAAAATGATCAGACAGTTGGCCGATGCACAGGCTCCTCGTAGGTAACGCTGCTCAGCGTATTTCACCGACCGCACCAACGGACAGGCTCCTACCAAAAACGCGGATCGAATATCAAATCGAACGCTGGTCTAAAACAAAAACAACCAACGTGGCACCCACACGGGGCTGCCTGGTTCCTTGAACAATCGCGTCATTACCTAATTTCTGAAATTGCCACCAGGATCCAGCCACCACTCATCTGACTTCTTGGAAACTATTTCACGCGCCACTCGAGCTACCTGGTTCCTCGAACAATTGCGCCATTAACCATTTTTAGGTCTCGCCTGTCGATGCGCATGCGCATCGAGCAAGGCGAGAGTATTGGCACTTATCCGCTCTTTATCCACACTGCAAGGAATCGTGGCGATTCCTTGCAGTGCACGAGAAATTTAAGCTCAATGCGCATGCGCATTAAGCTTAAATGCGCGTGCACATGCCCCCAGCCGCCTGCCTTGCCTACTCTCTCTCATAGCCTCCCCCAGCTCCGCCCCCTCACTACTTGATTGCACGGCCGCTAGGCCGTGCCTCCCCTACTCTCCTCCCCCCTCCTCCTCTCCTCCCCTGCCTGCCTGCCGCTAGCCTTGCCTACTCTCTCTCACAGCCTCCCCCAGCTCCGCCCCCTCACTACTTGATTGCACGGCCGCTAGGCCGTGCCTCCCCTACTCTCCTCCCCCCTCCTCCTCTCCTCCCCTGCCTGCCTGCCGCTAGCCTTGCCTACTCTCTCTCACAGCCTCCCCCAGCTCCGCCCCCTCACTACTTGATTGCACGGCCGCTAGGCCGTGCCTCCCCTACTCTCCTCCCCCCTCCTCCTCCTACTCTCCTCCCCTGCCTGCCTGCCGTGTCGCACCTCTCCCCTCTCCGCCCCCTCCCCTGCCCGCCGTGTTACGGTGAAAGGCTTGTTGTTTAACCCAAGTGTGCATATAATCCAGATATCTTCCAATAGAAATCGGTGCTCCTTTTATGGGAAGGATGTTTTTGCGTCTTGTTTTTGGAAAAGCATGTTATTTAAAAAAGGTAAAAGAACATTGGTGGTAGTTAGATACATCTGAGCCAGCGGGGTCTCTTTTCTTTCTGATTTGAATGGTCGTTTCTCTCATTATCTGCGAACCTAAGACGAGCCGAACATGTATAAATAAACCGGTTCCACAATGGATGTTTTTTTAAAGCAAAGATTGCAACACAGCGCAAGAACCGTTGAGAAAGAAAAGCGCGAGGCAAATTCCCAGCAGGCTGCTCCTGTTCTCTCTCTCCGCCCTCCCCTTTCTGAGAAGCCGTGGAGTTTTTTTAATGCAGCTTGCTCGCTCGCTCGCTCCCTTCCCTCCGCTCCCCTCCCCCGCACGTAGGCTCTTGGAGAAAGGAGGGGAAAAAAAGCTCCCAGCCTGACTCGAAAATCAGCCTCGTTTCCTCAGAAACCGCAGCTGCTGCTAGAGCAGAAAACACGTCAGGCTGGCCCTCCAACGTACACAGATGTGCCTTTGTAACTCCACATAAATGCTGGGAAAGGATTGCGCGTTGGAGCAAAAAAAAAAAAAAAAACTCCCATGCAGGAAGAGGCGAATGTTTCGTGCAGGCTATGTTTTTACCCTCGATGGCGCCTTCCTTCGCCCCTCCCCTGACCTTGTGTAACAGTTACTTTTGAGCTTTAAAGTTGTATTTATTGTTGGTGACTGAAAGGATTTAGACTTGAGGAAGAAAAGGCATTCCGATTTGCAGTGAATAACAGTCCGCTTTTAAGTTTTTTACTTTCGTTTTTTTAGGTTTTCAAAGACCGAGGTAAAATGTCAAGCTGTGTTTACATGGGAAGCTTTTTATTTTGCTCTAGGCTAACTTCAAAGTGTCAGCGTTTATAGGAAAGAGGAATGCAGTATACTTGCTCCAAAGAGCCTGCTTGTGCCTTTAAAAAAAAAAAAAAAACCTCACTCACCCTCAACCCCTCACCCTCACTCACCCTCACTCACCCTCACTCACCCTCACCCACCCTCAACCCCTCACCCTCAACCCCTCACCCTCACTCTCACTCACCCTCACTCACTCACCCTCACTCACTCACCCTCACTCACCCTCACTCACCCTCACTCACCCTCACTCACCCTCACTCACCCTCACCCACTCTCACCCACTCTCACCCTCACTCACCCTCACTCACCCTCACTCACCCTCAACCCCTCACCCTCACACAGTGCAATAGGTCTCGGAGCATTTGAGTTAGAGCTTTTAGAAATGTTTATGGCTTTTTTTTTTTTTATTCTTTAGCATTGGCTACAGGAAACAAAAATGCTTAAGATTTACAAAAAAACCCATAAACAATTCTAAAAGCACTAACTCTAATGCTGCGAGACCTATTGCATTTCCAATGCTTGTTAGGAATTGCTACCAGGATCCAGCCACCGCTTATCTGACTTCTTGGAAATCATTACGCGCCCCTCGGATCATTCTAGCACCGAGGGCAAATTTCTTTGTTATACCAGGCAACTATTAAGTCCTGATGATGATCCCATTATTTTGAGCACGGGATCGAAACGCCGTCGACTTTGCTCAGTAGACATACAGTTGACTTATAAATATTTTTATATGTATGTACCACTGTGGAATATTGCCTATTTGAATTCTAAGCAGTATCCAGTTTTGCTCAAACTCTCTCTTTGCCTGACGTAAACTGTCTTCTCTTCTGCACCCTCTCTCACAACCTTCCTCTATTTTTCTAGTACGGCACAGGCTTGTGCCTCACTCCAAACGCCAAGTGTTTGTTGTTTGATTGTAACTTATATATTGAATAATTGTTTGAAATAAATTCTTTGCCCGGCTGGGTATAAGAAAAGTACATATAGTGTCCAATTGTGGTCTATATGACATTGTGTTGAAATAATGTTCTAGGCTTAGGACTGGTTTTGCAAGGGGGCACCTGCATTTTTGATCCAGGCTGGGTGGCCATCTAGGGAAACCTACCAAACCCAGACATTTCTGAAAACTAGACACCTGGGGGAGTCCAGGGAGGTGTAGCTTGCGTGGATCCCCAACGTTTTCCTACCCAGAATCTCCGCCAAAGCTCAAATTTAGCTGCAAATCACATTTTCCGCACATTTCTATCTGGGATCACCAAGCTGGCATAAATATACTACCACCCAGCATTCCCCTTTCACTCCTGGATAAAATGATACCTAACTTGTGTGGGTGGGCCAAGGGCTTGCAACTGGGAAGGCCAAAAACATAGGTATTGAGGGGATAGCACATTGAGCTCTAAGCGCTATTTTTTTTCCATACATTGACTCTGCATTGGACACCTATACAAGTGAGGTAATAATTTCATGGGGAGACCAAGGGGAATGTTGGGTGGTAGGAAATGTGTGCCGGAGCGGTGATCTCAGACAGAAATGTAAGGAAAACATGATTCTCTTTAGCTATATTTGAGGTTTGCAGGAGATTCTGTGTATGAAATCATTGGAGGATCTAGACAAGCCACATGTGCTTGGACTCCCCTGGGTGTCTTCTTTTTCAGATTTTTGTTTTTTTGGGGGGTTTGGTCGGTTTCACTAGATGGCTGTCGAGTTCGGGACCAAAAATGCAGGTGAATCCGTTGCAAAACGAGGTTGTTTTGTGAGATAAAATTTTGATGTCTCCACAATAGGTTTTGGTCCATTTCCTGTTGCAGGCACAAGGGCTACACACACAAACTAGGTACCATTTTTATCGAATTGACGTAGGGAAATATAGAATAGTAGAACAAATGTTATTATCATTTGTCTTTTTATGCATTTCTACATTCCAAATGTAAGACAATGGGTAAAAAATGAGTCATCTTGAACAATACTGTCTAATTTACATGCTAATATGGAGAACCCACAAATTCAGAGATGCACAAATAACCACTGCTTCTAATCTCCTTATCTTGTTCTCATTCCAGAAATACATAGATTTCCTTGATACCTCTTGTTTTACTCTTTATAGTTTACCAAATGAATTGATGTATACCTGGTACACAATGAAAAATCACTGCAAGGTGCAACTCAGTTATTGGCTCTGGGTATCTCGGGTTCTTGATAAACCTACAAGACCTATATTTCTCTGCAATCAGAAGGGTTCACAGATGTAATGGTATATTCATTCAAAATTCTACCATAGTTAGAAGTTGTTGAAGGTGCAAATGTAGGCAGATATGCCTGCTTCTTTTACTCAATGTAATTTTGTTTAACAACACAACGGATCAACAACGGACCAGCAAAGCCGCACCTCAGGACTGTGTTCCTTTTGTAATCATGAGTTGAATGATCTCAAAAAGTGTGCGCATACACCTCCTGCACCTGCCGTTGTTGGGTGCAAGCAGCGAAGCAGATCAGAAACTAGATGATCATGGAGAGGTGCACCACTCAAATGAGCATTTCCAATGAAATACACGGACAGGGTTCCGTTTGTGTATAGATTCCTTTATTTCAATAACATCATAAAATAGACTTCAGCCAACGCGTTTCAGTCAATTACGATTCTGCAAAGCAGAACAGCTCCAAGCTGAGAGGTTCATGGGAACCAATGCCTAGTGACGTAAAGCCACTCTTTCAATGCCCAGTAATGCAAAGTCGCATAAAGCCTCACCGCACAGCTAAAAGCTTCATCGGAACTGATGCCAGGTTATGCAAAGCCTCACCGCACAGCTGAAAGTTTAATCGGAACATACTCCGAGTGACACAAAAAAGCCTGAGAAAGCCTTGCTGCACAACTGAAAGCCTCATCATAACGGATGCTTGTGTGATGAGAAGCCATGAAAAGCCTCACCGCAATGCTGAAAGCGTCATCATAACTGATGCCAGGCAACACTAAGCAAAAGCAAATCCTCATAGACCTCTTATCAGGTACAACTCCCAATGGGCCAAACTTGGTCCTGTGCCCCAGTTGCGCTCCATCATGGTCAACCAAACATGTGACTTTGTTCAGGTCCAGTGTAACAAGATACCCACAGTTGACACTTTTTTATTTTTCTAAATTGATTTGGGATTTTTCTTGTGCTGTGTTTTCACTTTCCTACTGTTTATGTGCAGCATAACAACTTTACACATTGCCTCTGAATTAAGCCTGACTACTTTGTGCCAAGCTACCAGAGAATTAAGTACAGGCTCATTTAGTCTCTTTTTTTGGTTCACCCTGAAAAGGATTGATGTTGCTGCTTGCGTAGGGCTTCCAGCCTCTTCAGCCAATAACCCAGTTTCCTACAGCTGTTCACTTATATGGTTCCCCAGAAACTGTTACAAGAATAGTGCATTCTGTCTTATTTTAAGAATAATCAATATAAAATTACTCTGACTATGATTGGAAGAATAGCTTGCCTATGTACATGCAATATGAACATATTTACTATTGCTTCTAGACTTTGGAATTAACATTTGGGTGACTGACCAACCTTTTGGCTATTTGAGACGCCCATCTTTTTTGTCAACCAAGACTACCTGATCACACAGCGTTACAACCAGGGATGGCTTTAGGGCGGTGCGACCGGTGCCACTGCACTAGGCGCGGACTTCGGGAATCTCCTTGTTTTCAAGTACATTAAGATTTTAAAATCACCTTCTGTTGCGTGCCTTGCCTCCAGCAATTTTCACGCAGCAATAAAAATGCCAAGGTATCTCTGGTGATTAACAGTCCTGCTGAAGAGAGATCGGAGTTTCATCTAGGGACAGTTTTGACTTAGCTAAAGTAGGACAGGTGCTTAATATGCCTTCTGCAAAGTGCTTGTACCATGCAGATCACAAAGTGCATACAATGTACCTAGTTCAGTGGGGTACTTCTTTTGTCCGAGAGATCATTTTATTACTTGCAGTTTATCAGTTAAAATCCTAATATAACTTTTAACTGCCATCAAAGAGCTGTAACCACTGTGTTACTTTTTTGTGTTTTTCCAGAGCAAGCAGTCTTAAACTATACTGTCTACCAGTATGGAAGACATGTGGCTTCTACACCTTGTAGTCCTCTGTCTGATGTAACATTTCCAAAAGAATGATGTACACACGTATGAATTATTGTCTCTTTATAATGTGTGTGTGATGCAAAGTGCTCTAAACTGGTATGACTGGTGCTATGAAACAAAAGAAATGCATCTGATAGAGAGTGGTTATGGAGACTCGAGGGGCACTGTTAAAGGGTGGTGGTGAGGGAATCTGGGGAGAAAGAGGTCACTGGGGGTATAAACAAACATTGTTGCACTGGGCACCACCAGTGCTAAAGCAGGCCTTGGTTACAAGTATGGTTACTTGTGAACCAATTTAGGCACTGTGAGTAACATTTATGGCAAAGTTTGAATCAGATTTCATTTACACAGATGAAGAGTGGCAAGAAAATAGCATTCTGTATCAAAGATTCATTGACGACATTTTCGTGCTATGGTCAGGCAGCAGAGAAACCCTGGAACAGAAAATTGATCTACTCAACACACATGTTGAGCAAACTAAGTTTACTCACACCATTAGTGATCGTGAAATTTCATTTTTGGATGTAGCAATTAATCTCAAGGAAGGAAGAATTTGCACTGAAGTATTCAGAAAAGATACAGATATGAATAACTCACTCTTGTACCAGAGTTTTCATCTGCAAAATCTCAAAGATAAATTACCAATCTCTCAATATATGAGGATTAACAGGATCTGCTCAGAACCTGAGAATTTGGAAAAGCACTTAAACCTACAACACTCCAAATATACTGAAAGGGGTTACCCCCAAAAGGTCCTGGAGAAAACCAAGAAAAGAGACAGAGAGAACCTTCTTAAACAAAAACCCAAGAAAGTTAAAGAAAGGCATGTATTTGTATCAATATTCTCAACTAGTTCTATGAAAATTAAAAATACAATTACACGGCATTGGGAACTTTTACAGCATGAACCAGACTTTGAAGGGATCTTTTCACAAAGACCGATTTCTGCATATACCAGATCAAAAAATTTGAAAGAACTGTTAAACACACCATCGACACAACAAGAGCGAATTCAAAAAGGGATGAAACGTTGTATGAATTGTGTTCATTGTAACAATGTCATCATTGGGCAAACTTACATCACCCACAAACAGGTAAAACATTAAAACTACACTACGATGGCAATTGCAATTCCAATAATTTGATTTATTACATCAAATGCCCATGTGGAAAACTCTACGTGGGAAAAACTGAGCGAAAACTAAAACTCCGCATATCGGAACACAAGAGCACTATTAGGAATGCTAACATTAAGAGTAATCTTCCAAAACATTGGTTGGAAAATAAACACAACATCTCCCAGATACAGTTTTCAGTCCTGGAAATAATCAAACCACGAGAAGGAGAGGATCTGACCGGATCCCTCCTCCAAAGAGAAATATTTTGGATTAAAAGATTAGGGACTCAGGAGCCAAAAGGGCTCAATGAGAAAATTGACTATTCATGTTTCTTGTAAGAAGGGTGCACCCGTAGGGTAGTGCAGTTGTAGGTTTCAGACTGACTAAATACGTTTTTTGACATACTGTTGTAATGTATATACCATCATGTTCATTTGTAAAATGCTTAAAATGTCACTTTAGTTTTATTATTTATTTATTTTTTATTAATCTCACACAACCTGTCACTTATTTTTATTTATTTTTTATTATCTTTTCACAGTTGCTTTCAAAGGCACTCCAATTGTATTATCATGGCACACGGATAGCTTTTGGTACAGATAGCAAAGTTCAGCGTAATGTAATGAACGGTAGGATCACTATAATATTGGGATAGGCGAGGTGGCTACGCTTCTCTGAGAGAGAGATCTTCCAGGTTGTAGTTGGTTCTTCTAGATTTTAGCCCAGGCTAAGATGGCGTGACACGCACAAACGGAGGGTCGAGGAGTCCGTCTTCTATGTTGGTTCCGGAAGTAACTGTGAATTGTTCGCAGTGGAGGTAGTAAAAGCGGGCAGACGTTAGATGACCTTTGTGGCGAACGTTTGTGAAGTCAAGTGAAACGAGAGTGAACACCTATTTGGCGTATACAAGGGGTAACTTGCAACGTTATGGGAAGGGGAAACTTCGGGGTTTCGAGGATGACGAGAGGTTGACCAGCGTGTCCCATTTTTTAGGTGCTGGAAGTTAGTCGTTTTGGAGGTAGAGGCTGATTGATTGAGATTCAATAAAGATTGAGGTAAGAAGAGGTGACGGTTCTGAGAACTCGTGTTGACCAAGTTTGCAATAGATTGTAGTTTCATTTTTTGATATTGATTGTACTTTTGACAGGCGGTGTATGCATTCTTTGTCTCGATTGTGAGTATATTCATAGATTGCTTTTCCAACCTATGGTGAGGTGGAGGAATCTGCACGGATAGTTTGATCATTAACTTTACAAAAGTAAATTTTCGTATTGCCTATTACATATAGAATTTCATGAATATTAAAATGTTTCATTCATGTCATGTATATATTCAATTTCAGGCCCCTGAGGGAGAGTCCTTTGGGACTCGAAATGCATCGGGCAACATCAGCATGTTATACCTTCATGAATTGAAAAGTTGTATTGTTTACAAATGTGTGAAACAAACTGAAAAATGTTATTGATTTTTTTAATTGATGACTTAAATCAAATTAAAATTATGTTTGAAGAACAAAAGCAAAGTATGTTTATGCTAAGCTTCAAAGCATTTCTGTGAGAATTATGATTTAGCAGTTGAGATTGTTGTGATTATTTCACATATAGCAACAGTGCGCAGAGGTTGAGTGGCTAGTCCACTCAAGCTAGGAAGTATAACTGTGAGTATCATACCACTCATCATTACACTACTTATTTGTACAACCATTTGCTGGAGGTTAGTTTCCATGAGGTCTTTTCTCCCGCCAACATAGATCACTGATGCCTCCAGCACTTATATGTAAGTCACTGCTACATGGATGAGCAACAGTGCAGATTACTAACTGTGCTGTGGAAATAGGTATTCGTGTGTCTGTTCACTTTGGGCACTGTACCCTAATTTTGCACAGAAGGTGAATTTCTCTTTTTCATTTTGACCTGTGACTTTAGTAGTTATGTTAGTGTCCCATATGAGCTAATGGATCAAATTTCTTCTTTTTCTCTCGAGTCCAGCAACCGCTATTTGTGTCTTTTTGACTAAACTTGATTTAATATTCTTCTGGGCAACTTCACACCTGTTCTTTTTTCCTTACCTGCATTTCACTGAGGGTGTAAACAGGTGAAAGGTTTTCCTTTTTCTGTCTAGGACTTCAATTTACCTATAACTATTATCTCTTCATCTACTTTTCAACACTTATTTTCCAGCCTTGAAAAGGTCTCGGTGGCAAAACACTTTGTCGGTGTATTTGGTGCTCTTTGAAATCAATGATGAACCTTCACAACTGATCATCTCATAAAATGATAGCAGCGATTTCTGTTAGATACTGGATATCACATTCCTGTTTCTTGGTTGCGCTATTCACCTATTTATATCTAACATACTCCACACCCTTACTGGTTGGAAGAAGACATAAATATTGGTACCTTATAGATAAGGAGAATTATCTTTATGATTTAACAAAACCAACCTTGAGTTACTCTTTGTACTATTAATATTCCTCCTGTGCGCCAGACAAACATTTTTAGTCATTGATGCTCTGGTCATTACTCCAACTGCACTTACGGGAAGAGAAGGTGTAGTCTGTTGTAGCATCAGCTAGACTTGGCTCGTGTTCACTTTGTGCAAACTACAATAAGACACTCCAACTCAGGGATGTGCGGTTAACTGGAACCAAGACAAGACATGACAGCTGTTGCAGCCAAAACCTCATTTAGTTTTACTGGTCAGCAGGTAAAATCAAGTCTTCCAAACCTGAGAAAATCAGCTACAGGAGCACTAAGCCAGGCAGGGTAGTCTCCCTCCCAGGGATCCCGCTCCACCTGATTCAAATCAGGCCCCTTATGGGGGAGTGGTTACTGACAAAGAGTATCCTACTGTGATGTGATGGTGGCATTATATTTTAGCACATGAGCTTACCTTTCACATAAACAGTAAGCGTGACAGTGGTGTCACTGACAGTCCACTTCTCCCTGCTGGTTAAATAGCACCCACTGAATCCTTTTAGTCGCCCTTTGCATGGGTACCTAGCAGAGGATCTTTAGGCCCTTCACCTCCTCTACAGCCCTAATAATTCCTTTAAATAACGGGGAATGTACTATTCTGTATTTTATTTCTGACATTGTATTACAAATAGATACACAACAGATGATGAGACAGACGGATCATAAACACATACACAAAGATCAAGGTCAACTCATGTAACTTTTTATTTGGGCATAACAAAGGATACATAACAATATAATGGCAACTGAATGTTTATTGTACAGGAAATATAGGAAATGGGTGGTATTTCTTGAGATTATTGGGGGTAAATATACACCACACCTGTGTAGAGTTTTCTAAGAATAGGGTGAGGTGCTATTGGGCCACTTAACCTTCAAACACAAAGCCATTGTTCCACCATGATGGCCTCATATACTGGACTGAAGTCTAGATAGCTGCCACGATTGGACTCAAGCCTCCCTGGGGAGTCCAGAAAACTAAAACTGCGCGCAGGGGATGGTCTACCCTCTGGGCTATCTTCTCCCTGGCCAAGGCCCTCTCAGCCTCCAAAATCCTCTCTTGCACACCCAGCTGTGCTATCTCCTTGACATGCTCTAACCTGAGCTTCTCCAAAGCCAGCTAGTGCTCCCTCTCTTCCCTCCTATCCAAGCACTCCTCTGGGGACAGGGGAGCTTCATCTGACACCGGACCCTGGAGTTGGAGGGTGGAGGAGTTGGAGGGTGGATTTGGAGTTGGAGGGTGGACTTGGAGTTGGAGGGTGGACTTGGAGTTGGAGGGTGGATTTGGAGTTGGAGGGTGGATTTGGAGTTGGAGGGTGGAGTTGGAGGGTAGAGAGTGGAGTTGGAGGTTGGAGTTCGATGGGGGATTTGGAAGGAGGATTTGAAGGGTGGAGTTGGTGGGTGGAGTTGGAGGGTGGAGTTGGAGAGTGGATTTGGAGGGTGGAGTTGGAGGCTGGATTGGGAGTTGGAGGGTGGATTTGGAGTTGGAGTGCGGAATTGGAGTTGGAGAGTGGATTTGGAGTTGGAGGGTGGAGTTGGAGGGTGGAGTTGGAGGGTGGAGTTGGAGGGTGGAGTTGGAGGGTGGCGTTGGAGGGTGGAGTTGGAGGGTGGCGTTGGAGGGTGGAGTTGGAGGGTGGAGTTGGAGGGTGGATTTGGAGTTGGAGGGTGGATTTGGAGTTGGAGGGTGGATTTGGAGTTGGAGGGTGGATTTGGAGTTGGAGGGTGGAGTTGGAGGGTGGAGTTGGAAGGTAGAGTTGGAGTTGGAGGGTGGATTTGGAGTTGGAGGGTGGATTTGGAGGGTGGAATTGGAGGGTGGAGTTGGAGGGTGGATTGGGAGGGTGAATTTTGAGTTGGAGGGTGAATTTTGAGTTGGAGGGTGGATTTTGAGTTGGAGGGTGGAGTTGGAGTGTGGAGTTGGAGGGTGGATTTGGAGTTGGAGGGTGGATTTGGAGTTGCAGGGTGTATTTGGAGTTGCAGGGTGTATTTGGAGTTGCAGGGTGTATTTGGAGTTGCAGGGTGTATTTGGAGTTGGAGGGTGGATTTGGAGGGTGGATTTGGAGTTGGAGGGTGGAGTTGGAGGGGGGAGTTGGAGGGTGGAGGTGGAGGGTGGAGTTGGAGGGTGGATTTGGAGTTGGAGGGTGGATTTGGAGTTGGAGGGTGGATTTGGAGGGTGGATTTGGAGGGTGGAGTTGGAGGGTGGATTTGGAGTTGGAGGGTGGATTTGGAGTTGGTGGGTGGAGTTGGAGAGTGGAGTTGGATGGTGGATTTGGAGTTGGAGGGTGGATTTGGAATTTGAGGGTGGAGTTGGAGTTGGAGGGTGGAGATGGAGGGTGGATTTGGAGTTGGAGGGTGGATTTGGAGTTGGAGGGAAGATTTGGAGTTGGAGGGTGGATTTGGAATTGGAGGGTGGAGTTGGAGGGTGGAGAGTGGAGTTGGAGGGTGGAGTTGGATGGTGGATTTGGAGTTGGAGGGTGGATTTGGAGAGTGGAGTTGGAGTTGGACGGTGGAGTTGGAGGGTGGATTTGGAGGGTGGAGTTGGAGGGTGGATTGGGAGTTGGAGGGTGGATTTGGAGTTGGAGTGTGGATTTGGAGTTGGGGGTGGATTTGGAGTTAGAGGGTGGCGTTGGAGGGTGGCTTTGGAGGGTGGAGTTGGAGGGTGGAGTTGGAGGGTGGAGTTGGAGGGTGGAGTTGGAGGGTGGCGTTGGAGGGTGGAGTTGGAGGGTGGCGTTGGAGGGTGGAGTTGGAGGGTGGAGTTGGAGGGTGGATTTGGAGTTGGAGGGTGGATTTGGAGTTGGAGGGTGGATTTGGAGTTGGAGGGTGGATTTGGAGTTGGAGGGTGGAGTTGGAGGGTGGAGTTGGAAGGTAGAGTTGGAGTTGGAGGGTGGATTTGGAGGGTGGAGTTGGAGGGTGGATTGGGAGTTGGAGGGTGGATTTGGAGTTGGAGTGTGGATTTGGAGTTGGGGGTGGATTTGGAGTTAGAGGGTGGCGTTGGAGGGTGGCTTTGGAGGGTGGAGTTGGAGGGTGGAGTTGGAGGGTGGAGTTGGAGGGTGGAGTTGGAGGGTGGAGTTAGAGGGTTGATTTGGAGTTGGAGGGTGGATTAGGAGTTTGGAGTTGGAGGGTGGATATGGAGTTGGAGGGTGGAGTTGGAGGGAGGAGTTGGAGGGTAGAGTTGGAGTTGGAGGGTAGATTTGGAGTTGGAGGGTGGATTTGGAGTTGGAGGGTGGATTTGGAGTTGGAGGGTGGATTTGATGGGTGGAATTGGAGGGTGGAGTTGGAGAGTGAATTTGGAGGGTGAATTTGGAGTTGGAGGGTGGAGTTGGAGCGTAGAGTTGGAGGGTGGAGTTGGAGTGTGGAGTTGGAGTGTGGAGTTGGAGGGTGGAGTTGGAGGGTGGATTTGGAGTTGGAGGGTGGATTTGTAGTTGGGGGATTTGGAGTTGCAGGGTGGATTTGGAGTTGCAGGGTGGATTTGGAGTTGGAGGGTGGATTTGGAGGGTGGATTTGGAGTTGGAGGGTGGATTTGGAGTTGGAGGGTGGAGTTGGAGGGTAGAGGGTGGAGTTGGAGGGTGGATTTGGAGTTGGAGAGTGGATTTGGAGTTGGAGGGTGGAGTTGGAGGGTGGAGTTGGAGGGTGGATTTTGAGTTGGAGGGTGGATTTTGAGTTGGAGGGTGGATTCTGGTTTGGAGGGTGGAGTAGGAAGGTGTAATTCGAGTTGGAGGGTGGATTTGGAGTTGGAGGGTGGATTTGGAGTTGGAGGGTGGAATTAGAGTTGGAGGGTGGATTTGCAGGGTGGAGTTGGAGGGAGGAGTTGGAGGGTAGAGTTGGAGGGTAGAGTTGGAGGGTAGAGTTGGAGGGTAGAGTTGGAGGGTAGAGTTGGAGTTGGAGGTGGATTTGGAGTTGGAGGGTGGAGTTGGAGGATGGAGTTGGAGGGTGGATTTGGAGTTGGAGGGTGGATTTGGAGTTGGAGGGTGGATTTGGAGGGTGGAATTGGAGGGTGGAGTTGGAGAGTAAATTTGGAGGGTGAATTTGGAGGGTGAATTTGGAGTTGGAGGGTAGAGTTGGAGGGTGGAGTTGGAGTGTGGAGTGTGGATTTAGAGTTGGAGGATGGATTTGGAGTTGGAGGGTGGATTTGGAGTTGGGGGGATTTAGAGTTGCAGGGTGGATTTGGAGTTGCAGGGTGGATTTGGAGTTGGAGGCTGGACTTGGAGGGTGGATTTGGAGTTGGAGGGTGGATTTGGAGTTGGAGGGTGGAGTTGGAGGGTGGAGGTGGAGGGTGGAGTTGGAGGGTGGATTTGGAGTTGGAGAGTGGATTTGGAGTTGGAGGGTGGATTTGGAGGGTGGATTTGGATGGTGGAGTTGGAGGGTGGATTTGGAGGGTGGATTTTGAGTTGGAGAGTGGATTTGGATTTGGAGGGTGGAGTTGGAGGGTGGAGTTTGAGTTGGAGGGTGGAGTTTGAGTTGGAGGGTGGCTTTGGAGTTGGAGGGTGGATTTGGAGTTGGAGGGTGGATTTGGAGTTGGAGGGTGAAATTAGAGTTGGAGGGTGGATTTGGAGTTGGAGGGTGGAGTGGGAGGATGGATTTGGAGTTGGAGGGCGGATTTGGAGTTGGAGGGTGGATTTGGAATTTGAGGGTGGAGTTGGAGTTGGAGGGTGGATTTGGAGTTAGAGGGTGGATTTGGAGTTGGAGGGCGGGTTTGGAGTTGGAGGGTGGATTTGGAGTTGGAGGGTGGAGTTGGAGGGTGGATTTGGAGTTGGAGGTTGGATTTGGAGTAGGAGGGTGGATTTGGGGTGGATTTGGAGTTGGAGGGTGGATTTGGAGTAGGAGGGTGGATTTTGAGTTGGAGGGTGGAGTTGGAAGGTGGGGTTGGAGGGTGAAGTTGGAGGGTAGAGTTGGAGGGTGGAGTTGGAGGGTGGAGTTGGAGGGTGGATTTGGAGTTGGGGGTAGATTTGGATTTGGAGGGTGAAGTTGGAGGGTGAAGTTGGAGGGTGAAGTTGGAGGGTGGAGTTGGAGGGTGGATTTGGAGTTGGAGGGTGTATTTGGAGTTGGAGGGTGGAGTTTGAAGTTGAGTTTGGAGTTGGATTTGGACGGTGGATTTGGAGTTGGAGGAGGGATTTGGAGTTGGAGGGTGGAGTTAGAGTTGGAGGGTGGATTTGGAGTTAAAGGGTGAATTTGGAGTTGGAGGGTGGAGTTGGAGGGTGGATTTGGAGATGGGGTGGATTTGGAGTTGGAGAGTGGAGTTGGAGGGTGGATTTGGAATTGGAGGGTGGATGAGTTGGAGGGTGGATTTGGAGTTGGAGGGTGGAGTTGGAGTGGAGGGTGGAGTTGGAGGGTGGATTTGGAGTTTATAGGGTGGATTTGGAGTTGGAGGGTGGATTTGGAGTTGGAGGGTGAAGTTGTTTGTGGAGTTGGAGGGTGGAGTTGGAGGGTGGAGTTGGAGGGTGGAGTTGGAGGGTGGAATTGGAGTTGGAGGGTGGAATTGAAGTTGGAGGGTGGATTTGGAGTTAGAGGATGGAGTTAGAGTTGGAGGGTGGATTTTGAGTTGGTGGGTGGACTTGGAGTTGGAGGGTGAAGTTGGAGGGTGGAGTTGGAGTTGGAGGGTGGAGTTGGAGGGTGGATTTGGAGTTGGAGGGTGGATTTGGAGTTGGAGAGTGGAGTTGGAGGGTGGAGATGGAGGGTAAAGTTGGAGGGTGGATTTGGAGTTGGAGGGTGGATTTGGAGCTAGAGGGTGGAGTTGAAGGGTGGAGTTGAAGGGTGGAGTTGGAGGGTGCATTTGGAATTGGAGGGTGGATTTGAAGTTGGAGGGTAGAGTTGGAGGGTGGAGTTGGAGGGTGGATTTGGAGTTGGAGGGTGGATATGGAGTTGGAGGGTGGAGTTGGAGTTGGAGGGTGGAGTTGGAGAGTGGATTTGGAGTTGGGGGGTGGATTTGGAGTTGGAGGGTGGATTTGGAGTTGGAGGGTAGATTTGGAGTTGGAGGGTGGAGTTGTAGGGTGGATTTGGAGTTGGAGGGTGGATTTGGAGTTGGAGGGTGAATTTGGAGTTGGAAGGTGGATTTGGAGTTGGAAGTTGGAGGGTGGAGTTCGAGGGTGGATTTGGAGGGTGGAGTTGGAGGGTGGAGTTGGTGGGTGGATTTGGAGTTGGTGGGTGGATTTGGAGTTGGAGGGTGGATTTGGAGTTGGAGGGTGGATTTGGAGTTGGAGGGTGGAGTTGGAGGGTGGATTTGGAGTTGGAGGGTGGATTTGGAGTTGGAGGGTAGATTTGGAGTTGGAGGGTGGATTTGGCGTTGGAGGGTGGAGTTGGAGGGTGGACTTTGGAGTGTGGAGTTGGAGGGTTGATTTGGAGTTGGAGGGTGGAGTTGGAGGGTGGATTTGGAGTTGGAGGGTGGAGTTGGAGGGTGGGCTATGAAATTGTGGGAGACAATGAATTGAAATCTTATGTCAGAGAGTTGCAAAAACTGAATGGCATGATTGATGGAGTCAAATACCGCCAAAAAGATCAACCAGCATCTAAGCATGGAAACCACATATAACCATCATATTTCACCATTCATGACAGCCACTAATATAGACCCCAGACACTTGAGCACCAACTTGTAGAGGATGGAAAGGCTTGTCGTCTCCAAAATATGTCTAAAGCTGACATGGCACCACCATTCTACAAAAGCTGGGCAGGGTAGAGTGGAAGGGTGGGGGTGAGATGCGAGGTGAGAGGAACGCAGAGAAGGCAAACAAGAGAGAATAAAATGCGAGAAAGGAGTTAAATAAAAATATGACAAGGGAGTGGAGAGAAATGAAGAAGACGGAGGGTGAACGAGAGCGGCGCTGAGATGAAAGGATGAGACGTGAAGACGAACAAGACCGAGAGGTGGTGTTTAGTGAAGGAGACAGCTCGAGCAAACTTTCCCGGGGAGCGGCAGCGGCTGGTTTTATCACAAGGAGGATTAACAAGCTCTCTGCATTGCTGTGAGGGGAGCGGCGGGGAGCGCATTTCTTTGAAGTGTGATGCAGTGGGCATGGAGCGGCAGCTTTGAAGTCTCTGAGGCACAACAGACAAATGGTGGTTTGTGACATGGCTGGTTTGTGCACGCGCACGGAGCACATGACAGACAGTGCTCAGTAATCTAGAATCAAAGGAGAGATGTTAAGCAAATAAATGAAATGTTATTTTTTAAAACAAACAAAATACATTTTAATTAAATTGCTTTCCTGTAACTGCTGCTAACAAACCCTGCTTTGTAACACATAAAATCATGCATCCCACTGTTTTCAGTAGACCCTATCCAAAAACCAGGAGACAAGCCGTATTTGCCTTAATCTACCGGGGCAGATGGTAAAACAGCAGAAAGATCCAGGCACATTTTTGATGTCTGGTCAACCTAGGCAATGGTACATTTTGGTATGATTGTGTATTAGTCATAGTAAAGCAACTAGTACTAGTAATGCACCCCCAGTAGACCTTCCTGGCCATTCAGATTGTAGCTTGATACACAATTGCAGTAAAGCAGCCTAAGCTGATAAAGTAAGCAGAGCAGATAAACAATCTTTTTTGCCAGGGTGGCCAGGAAGACGGTGCTTTAAATGTGCTAAATGCTTGTAGTGGAACACCCTGCCGATCTAGTGACTCTGGATTGGTTTTCTGGCAGGCTTTTTGGCAGATTTCCGGCAGGTACTGCTTGTTACAGGCCACTGCAGTTCACAAGACAGCTTTGATTGTGCCAGTCTCAACTCTAAACTGCTTCCAAACTAGTCCTGAACTGCTCCAGGCTCCAAGATGTGCAAATCAGGCATTGCATTGGTCAACCCTACTGCCAGTCACTATGGTCTGCAACGCCGCTATGATCTGCAGCACTGCAGTGTCGCAATATATGTTGGCAGCTTTAGCAGCCGCTTACAGCCATCTTGCATAACAGCACAGCTGTAACTTCTCGGCTGTGTATTTTCAGAGAGGAAGAGGCACAAGGTGTTGCATCACCAACAATGAGACAGTAGCTAGACTACAGCTTTAAAATTTTAATTGATCTCATCAAAGCCTATGACTGGGGAATATTAAAGTTTAGATTTACTGTAATGGTATCAAACCAACAAGAAATCACACTTAAGCATTGAATTGTGAACTCGATGAGAATGTTTTGTGTTTTTAAATAACTATTTTTCTATCACTAGACAGAATAAAATCACAATATAACTGCCATCCTTTTAATAGGATGTTTGATAGACCCCAAAATAGTTACAACATGCATCAAACCTTGCTTCCATCAGCACTTCTGGTGGTCACAACCCATCGGTCACACCTCCATGTTCTCCACCTCATTCCTACAAGTCCCAACTGAGCCCATCTCCACCCAGCACAATCACAGCTCAAGAACATAGGGAAACACACTGAAGAAATGAGACGTACCACGGCAAGGGTAGAAGTAGTAAGTTGGTGGCAGGCAGAAGAAGCGCCTAAAAATAAGAAATGATAGATTAATAGGAGAAGAAAGCATGACCAATATCTTATCTTATCCCATCCGGTATTTATTACCTTATCTTATTTGTTAGGGTGTTAACTATCTTATCTTGTTATGGTATTTATTATCTTATCTGTTAGCAGATTTTGTTTGTTATAGTATCTGTAATGATATCACTACTCCTACCACTCACATCTCATCCTTTATCTCGTACCTCTTATATCTCATTATTTGTTTATCACACTATTAGCTCGGATATGGCTTCCACTTAGCTCCCCTTTCTTGTCATTTTTGTTTCTGAACTCTCTTGTTTTTTCTTTTATCTCTTGTTTTTAGCTTGCATCTCTTACATCTCTTAATACATATCCTTTATGCCGCATCTCATATCTGCTGCATCATATCTCTCATTCATATTTTGATTAATTTCTTTTTGTTCAGTTCTCGTCTGATCTAGTACAAAAACACATCAGGTTTTGCCAGTGCTCGTAAGTTCTGCCTGCAACATCCTCTCCCACTGCACCCAAACAAAACTGGTCTTCATTAGTTCCTGATATTTATGCATTATGTATCACACACCCTTCTGTTTAATGATGCTCCCACGGTACTTGAAACCTCATCAGAGAACAGTCCTATTGGAAGCATGTATATCTCTTTCAAAATGTGACAAATCTACCCTGCAGAATCTGTTGCCGTTGCAGTAGTAAATCTAAGAGACATCGGCACCAAAACACCCTGGTAATGCCCCAGTACTTGGTCCTGTTCTGTTTCATCAATCAGGACAAAGTTCTACCAATGGACCTCAGTCCTGACCTGCAGAGTCCCTTCCCATTGCAACAGTCAGGCCTTGTTGGGCCAGCACTGCCAAAACCACTGATAATCTCCTGACTACAGCTGTACTTCTAATAATCTCCTGACTTCAGATGTTTTTTGAATAATCTCCTGACTGAAGCTGTTTTTCTAATAATCTCCTAACTGCAGCTATTTTTCTAATAATCTCATAACTGCAGCTTTCTTTCTAATAATCTCCTGACTGCAGCAATCTTTCTAATAATATCCTTACTGCAGCTGTTTTTCTAATAATCTCCTGACTGCAGCTATCTTTCTAATAATCTCCTGACTGCAGCCGTTTTTCTAATAATCTCCTAACTGCAGCAATTTTTCTAAAATCTCATAACCGCAGCTATCTTTCTAATAATCTCCTGACTGCAGCAATCTTTCTAATAATCTCCTGACTGCAGCTGTTTTTCTAATAATCTCCTGACTGCAGCTATCTTTCTAATAATCTCCTGACGGCAGCGTTTTTTTGAATAATCTCCTGAATGCAGGTGTTTTTCTAATAATATAATGACTGTTAATGTCTTTCTAATAATCTCCTGACTGCAGCTGTCTTTCTAATAATCCCGACTGCAGCTGTATTTCTAATAATCCCGACTGCAGTTGTCTTTCTAATAGTCTCCTGACTGCAGCTGTTTTTCTAATAAGCTCCTGACTGCTGCTGTTTGTCTAATAAACTACTCCGTGCAGCTGTCTTTCTAATAATCTCCTGACTGCAGCAGTCTGCCTAATAATCTCCTGAATGCAGGTGTTTTTCTATAATCTAATGACTGTTAGTGTCTTTCTAATAATGTCCTGACTGCAGCCGTCTTTCTAATAATCTCCAGAATGCAGGTGTTATTCTAATAATCTCTTGACTGCAGCTGTCTTTCCAATAATCTCCTGACTGCAGCTGTCTTTCTAATAATGTCCTGACTGCAGCTGTCTTTCTAATAATCTCATGACTGCAGCCTTCTTTCTAATAATCTCCTTACTGCAGGTGTCTTTCTAATATTCCCCTGACTGCAGCTGTCTTTCTAATACATCAATAGAAACGCAGCTCTATCAGTACATCTCAGTCCTAACCTGTCGAGTCCCTTACGATTGCAACATTATTTTAGTCAAGTCATCGAGGGCTATATTACTTACTACCTCCTTGTCCCTTGGAGCCTTGCATGAATGGAAACCATCCGACATCAAAGTAATGTCACCTAGAGGAGCACCATCTACTTGCCTAGCACAGACTTATGCCCAGGTAGGAAACCTTCAGGTTGGGTCGAGATCTATTTCTTGGAACATGCAGGAGGCTCCTGGTATACGCCAAATGGTTTCCTGGAATGTGAATGGGGTAAAGTCAGAAACGACCCTTCTACATTGGATCCAATATATTGAATTCTTTGAAATCTGCATTCTTCAGGAAAGCTGGAGCACATCCCCAGTTTATTCCCCAGGCTATGTAATGCTCCATCGCCCAGCATCTTTTCATAATCTTGGTCTCCCTGCGGGGGGGGGGGGAGGAAGTAATCTGGGTTAGCATTGTGCTCCATTGTATAATGTGCAGACTTCCATCTAGCAGCACAGATATTTTAGGTATCAAACTAAAAGGTCAGAATGGTGTCCCCCTCAATGTTTATAGTGTCTACACCAAAGGGACTAGGGGGCGTAGGAGGTCTGTCACGATACCCGATCTCAAGGAGCTCTTGGATGATAGGCCCTCACCATGCCCCTTGACTGAAGCTGGAGATTTTAATGTTACTTTTGAACCAATGGAGAGGGAGAATGTTTATGGAATGAGGAAAGAGGATGATCTGTGGCAAGTTCCCATTTTTGACCTGCCTCAAATTAAAAATGGTCCCAAGTGGCATTCCAGCTAATGCCTTTTCCCTGGAGTTTGGACTAAGGGCTGCCGAAGGCAGGACTAGTAGGAATCAATTGGGAGCAAATACATTTAATAGGACAAATAGTATAAATTGTATATACTATTTTCTGGTAGACCTATGGTTATGGCCCAGGGTGATTGACATGGCATTTGGTTCCAACGCCAACAGCGATCATAATCCCCTGGTTTTTACTTTGGTGTCACACTGTGGGCACCCGCCTAGTTGCACTAGATCTGATCTAACAGCAAGGGAGCTATTTACAACAAATGAAAACCAGTGCCTTAAGTGGTTACAGGTGATTCAGGACAAAGACAAGCTAGAATTAATTAAGCAAGATTTACTGGCTTGTTCTGCAGAGATCTCATGCTTAACCATTCAACCGGGAGGCCTGGAGGAGATCCCAGCTTGCCACACTTGTTTTTCGAGCAGTTGGCTGCACATTTTATTGACCCTTTACGCTCTGCTAAATTGGGACCAAAGCTAAGATCTCAGTTTGCATGGTACAAACAGGAGTATAGGTGTCTTAGACAGCAACTGTTCATGGCAATTAGATCTAAGAATTTGGTCCAGTGTGAGACAGAAGAAAGACTTATAGGTCAGTTCAGATAAGTACAAAAATGGAGTGGTACGACAATAGGTGGAGGTTAATTTAGCAGGCCAGCGGCAGAGAAGATTCACAGAAGTTCTGGTTCTTAGTTCACAGGAGGGATGGCAATAGGCCACCACCACCGGCCAATAATATTTCTATTTCCGCATTGTATGAACACTTTTACCACTTATAATCAGGGTCATGTGTGCTGGGTACACAAGCATCTGCCCCAGATTTTGCTTATGTTACTGTTAAGGATTTTTTCTTTAAAAGCGAAATCGTGAACTGCATTGATTATATTACTAAGGCAAAAGCGACTGGACCTTATGGCATTCTTGGCAATGTATTTCTATATGATAAAGAGAATTGGAAAAGTTAGATTTGTTATTTAGCCAAAGCGCTAGCAAAGGTGGCCCAAATACCTAAAACCTTGGAAGGGAGCAGAGGTGATCCCTATATTTAAGAAAGGTGCTAGGTCTTCCACCTGCAAAAATAGACCCATCACTCTTATAGACTGTGTCCAAAAGGTTTTCTCCCTGCAAATACAGACCCATCACTCTTATAGACTGTGTCCAAAAGGTGCTCTCCCGAGCACTTCTTGCGAAGATACAGGACTGGATCAGTGAATATAACATCTTCATCCCCTTCCAAGCTGGCTTCAGACAAAAGATAGGCACCATTGATCAGGTGTTTTGTTTCCTTCTGTCTTGGAAGACTGTGCTTATTTGGCCAGGGAAGCCTCTATGTAGATTTTATTGACTTCTAGACTGCTTTCACTCTTGTGGCAAGGAATAAGCTAGGGCAAGTCCTAAAGGACATGGGGATTCTACTCGAGGTTTTATATCTTGTCATCCGCCATCGTGAAGCTAATTTTGCCACGGTACGCTGGAGTGGCCAAGGCCAGCTTACTAACCCAATTAATGCTGGCAAGGGTGTACGTCAGGGCTGTGTCCTGGCACCCACACTCCTTTTCCTCTTTGGGAATGGTGTTGTCCGGTATCTTTCTCAAATTCCAGCAGATGCCCCTACTCTGTGGTGGTGGGGGGGGGGGCAGGGTAGTTGTGACATTAATGTTTGCTGATGATCATTATTAGTTTCCAAAACACTAGGATTAAAGGCCAATACATGAAAGACAAAGCTTTTATTGCTTAATCTTCACCAATCAGAGATACATTATTATTGGGAGGTGTTCCATTGGAAAGAGTTAGTACCATTGATTATCTAGGTGTTACACTTACAGACAATATGTCCTGGAAGCCCCGCAGGACCAAAATGTCCTTGAAGCATAGGTAAATAGTCAGGCCTTGATCAAAGAACAGACAACCTCATTCAGTAAACCAGTGGCTGCCCCCCTCCAGATCTATGAGTCCAAAGCAGTAAGCTCAGCCCTCTATGGAGCTGAACTGTGAGGCTTTGAAGGGATAGATTACCTTATTAAATCAGAAAACAAGTTCCTGAGGTACCTGGTCTTGCCACCCTACAGCACGCCTCTCCACCCATTAAGGTTGGACTTGGATATAGTCCCAATTACAGATAAGCCTAAGCTACGCCCTCTACTGTTTTGGCTGGTCTACTTCTGCGTGGCTCCCGTACGCCAATGCCCTTATGGAAATTAGGGAACTCGATTATTTTAAAAAGATAGGCTGGATACAAAGTATGAAATCCTTGCCTGCAGTAAATAGACTAGAGGGCCTTTGGGATGTTAAGGACCCGACCCAGCTTCTAGTTAAGATTCTGTCAAAAACCAGTATTGGAACTGGGTAGCACACGCTTCACTTATTAATCCATCAAGGGGATGCATTTTAAATTGACTAGTTTGCTAGACCAATATCTAGACATTATCGAGTCACCTCAAGATTGGAAATTTGATATGCAGTTCTCTTACCCTGACCTCCCTCACAGGCCTATGGCACCACTCTCACACTACCTCTCAGCTTTGCCCCAGCTGTACTTTTACAGCAGAGACAACTGCCCATGTATTTTTTGCCTGTCCGGTGTTATTTCTCCTGAGAGCCAAATGGCTCAAACCAATTTGCAAGCAGCTGGGAACACGTATCCATGGTGAAGCTCTCCATATCCTTAGATCGGACCCTAGACCAGTGACTGCTTGCTCAGTAGCAAAATCCTGGGTTATATGTGGGCAATTAGGAGGAAATCATTAAAAACATGAGCTAGCTCCTTATCCTCCCATCCTTTGTTATCAGTTTTATCTGTTTAATCTTAGTCTTAACCCATATTCTATTGATGCCACCTTATGGTCTTGAGTGCAGTACACTTTAAGATCCGAGGCAGCATAGCGGACTATGCTGCTTCCTACGGAAGATATAGAAAACAGGGAAAAGGCCCCCACCCTCGTATCTAAATGAAGAATCTATCAGATAGAGACCAAGTACAATTTCATGAAACTTGGTAAGGTACTTTTATTTATACCAATTATTCTTATTTTTAACTTATTTTTCGAAGAAATTTTATCTTTTGGAAGAAATAGATACACAATTACACATGTACACAATATTTACAATCCTGACAACAACCACAAAATCAAAACAATATCACAGTAACACAAGACAATATACATACAATATGCATTTTCATCAATATTTACAAGTGAATTAATAATATAGAAAAAACAAAGCGATGTGAAATCAAGAGCAAAACCAAAATGCAACGTCTTTCAATTGATCACTCAATGATATGACTGGCTCTTGTAGATGTGCCGACGCGTTTCGGGTTCGACTATCAAGTTTTCGAACCCTCATCAGGGCTTTGTTATTTGTCTGTGTCTTTCAGACAGGGCGTCTTTTCATTTATACACCTGGGGGACGATGCTTCAAGCTTTAATTCTCGCTGCACACCGTCTGGTGTCTCGTGAAGGGAGGAGATTGTAATCACAGGAACAACCTTGCGTCTGTTTGTCCGAATTCGCGGAAAATGTAATTTAGGTCTTTGATGGCACGTCGCTTTTTTATGGGGTAACCTGAAATGCCGACTGTATTCAGGTATTCATTTCGTGTAGCCCTCAGGGTGTCCGTCTGTTCTCTTTGCTCATTACGCACTTAATGCGTACGCATTCGGATTTGACTTGCTGCCTTCACCATCCGTGTCTTGCTCTGGACTCCAAGTATACCAAGTTTCATAAAATTGTACTTGGTCTCTATCTGATAGATTCTTCATTTAGATACGAGGGTGGGGGCCTTGCCCTGTTTTCTATAGTTCATATGGTCCAGCCCCTCCCTCAGTCTTGCCAAGGACCTAACTCCTTTGTTTCCACAGCTTCCTACGAGAGAGGCACAGGTTTTTGCTGTCCTGTTTTCTTACTTTTTTTTCTCATTGTGCACCAAGCGGTTAGTCCATATATTTACTGTACCGTAGACTATTGCTTGACTGATGTTCTTAGTATGTTAATTATGTCTACTTTTTGATTTGATCCTATTCATATGAGCTGCATAGCACTTGCAATTGTATGGTCGTATGACCAAAATAAAGTTTTATGATTCTAAATTAAAAAGGAGGGAGGGCACCGCTGGCAAAACACCCCGATAATTTTGTGGATGCAACACAGCTCTACTGATGCACCTTAGTCCAGATCTGTAGAAACCCTTGTCATTACAATAGTAGGACCTAGGTAGGCCGGAGCTTCAGCAACACCCCAATAATCTTCTGGCTACAGCTCCCATTCTGATGCCTCAGTGGGAACACAGCTGTGTCAATGTACCCCTTGTCCTGAACATCAGACCCACCTGCTTTGCTGGTAATGAATCCTCACACAAAGCTCCGCTCTCATATCCAGCTTGTGGTACCTCCTGCTTGTACACAGTCTTGCAAATGCTGACTGAGATATAAGCAAGTCCTCTTACTATTCCAGTCCTGCCCTGTAGAATGCTTTCCTTATTCTTTCTCTTTATTAGTACATAGTTTACACAGTACATTCTTTTGTTTTTTTGTTTTATATATCGCAAACTCGACTCGAAGATATCAGGCATCAGAGCCCTTTACATGAGCACCAGTTTCATTACAGATGGACACATAAATTTTTTGTTAGGCACAGGGAGATTAAGTGATTTGCTCAGAATCACAGGATGCTGGGTGTGCTTGCCGAGTCTTGAACCCGGTTCCTCAGCTGTGTGGTCGACCGCTCTAGCCGTAAGGCTACACATCCTATCCCTCAATATAAATGTTTGAAAGCACTTTACAATGTGTTCTTCAGCTAACCTAATGAACCAATAGATAATTTAAGAACAAGCATTTACAATGCAATGGTTTTGCCTTTGACAAAGTTAGAGCGATTGGCATTGTCAATGACAAATTTTTTATTTATGTGTTGGTTTTGAAAACAGATAAATTAATGCCATTGTCATTTACAATGCCAATAGCATAATCTCACGCAAATGGACGATGGCTACAAAAAATTTTGAAAAGTACTCTATAGAATCAGGAGGAGTTGGGGAGGGATAATGAATAGAGATAGAGCCAAGAAGGAAAAACAAATTAGGGTGAGAGAGAGTGGTGCATTGGAGAGAGTTAGCAGTGTGTTGAAGGGAGAGTGAGTGACGGGATGAGAGAATGAGCAGAAGAAAGAGAGGCAGTGAGAGAAGGAGAGTGTGGTGAAAGGGAAGAGTGAGTGACGGGATGAGAGTATGAGCAGAGGAGAGAGAGTCGGTGAGAGAAGGAGAGTGTGGTGAAAGGGAAGAGTGAGTGACGGGATGAGAGTATGAGCAGAGGAGAGAGAGTTGGTGAGAGAAGGAGAGTGTGGTGAAAGGGAAGAGTGAGTGACGGGATGAGAGTATGAGCAGAAGTCCTGCATCCTGGGAGCTGCATGACTGCAGAGCCAGGACCTGCCGGTGGCACCACTGACCCCTTGCCACTCCTCGGGTCCCCCGCAAAACAGCCTGGGATGCGGCCCCACCGGTCGGCACTGCTGCTGCTGGCAGCGATGTTCCTGCATTGCGAGGCAAAGTTCGGAGAGAGGAGCGAGTCCCGAGGGAGGAGACGGTGTAATACTTGACTTAACTGGGCAATGGAAGGGACAAACTCAAGCTGAACAGTCCAAATAAAAGCAAGAAAATGTGAGGTACAAAGCCACTGGCAAGCAATGGGTGAAATGCATTCTCATGGACGCTTTCCGAAGGTCCAAAAGATGTAGGCTTCGACCAAAAAAAACAACCAAAAAACACAATAGGTACGCCTGTCAAAGACACTCACCTAGCCAACAGAAAGCGTGTGGGGTCACAACACACAGGGCCTCTTGGTAGTTGTGTGACTACTGTTCGAAACAGAATGAGGGCATTCACACCCACCTTTCACTGCTGCTCTCTTCCTTTGAGCCTGTACACTGCGCAGCTGTCTTTTGGGAATGTTTGCGCTATGCAAACACAACACATGTACACACAGTAAAAGTGGCACACAGTAATGTACTCTATTTCGGGTTGAATTTATAAATAAGTGCAGGGGCCTAAAGATTTTTTAAGAGCCCGCCACTGGCACTTACAAATGCCATTTTAGAAAAATACCAAGGCTGTCTAAACTGGATTCCACCTCACACCTTTCTTCCAGCAAGCCACACTGCCTGTCTCTTCATCTCACTTCGCAGTTTCTTTTCCATCCATGCTTTCTCATTTATCACAATTTCCCTATTTTTTCTCTTCCTCCTTTCTTCCTCTCCTTCCGGTCTCTCCTACTCTAGATGAAGTCCGAGGATGAAAAACAAGCCTTGGTCCTTAAAAATTAGGGACAGTGTCCACCACCCGTTTAAAAAAAAAAAAACCTGCACAAACTCCTTCTTTTGAAATAGTGGGTTCAACTTGCTGCTGCTTAAGCCCTGCCGCTAGCCTCACAGTGCGCGAGACAGCGCGTGCGCGGGCATTCATTCACACACGCACACTATTTCATGCTGTGCCCTTTTCCAGATGGTTTTGTCTTTTCAGCCGCTGAGGGCTTGTTTTGCCCTCTTACCCACTGAGTGCTTCTTTTGCCCTCTCACCCTGCCGATGTTCTTTCCCTTCGCTCTTTTCATGCTGCTTTTGCACAGTGCCCTCTCATCCTCTTCTTGTTTTGCCCTCACTCTTTTACTGACTGTTTTGCTCTCATCTTTTTCATGTTTGTTTTGCCCTCACTCTTTCTGTTTGTTTTGCGCTCTCATTCTCTTAATGCTTGTCTTTAGTCTCGTCATTTTTCTTTGTGCTTGTTTTGCCCTGTCATCTTTCACGTGCTTATTTTGCCCTCTCACTCTTTTCCTGATTGTTTTGTTGTCTCATCCTTTTCATGTCCGCCCCCACCCCCGAATCTTCCTGATTGCTCTGCCCTCTGTCTCTCCATGCCTGTGTTGCCTTTCACCCTCTTCATACCTGTTTATTCTCTGATTCTGTTCTGCTGGGCTTGCTCTCTCGTCCTCTGCCTGTGGTTTTTTACTCTCTCGTCCTCTTCCTCTTGGGTTTGCTCTCTCGTCCTCTTCATACCTGTTTTTCCCTCTGTTCAGCAAAAAGAAGGAGAGCTCCCGCTCCTCATGTTGTTAGGCACGGGGAGATTAAGCATCCTGCCGAGACTCGAACCCGGTTTCCCAGCCTCCACTGTCAGTGCCCGAGTTTCGCGGGCTGTGCTGCCACCCGTCAGCCGGAGGGCCTCCCCCCCCCCCCCCCCCCCGCTCCCGATGCCACTGCTAGCATGCCATTATGACTGTCATGTCGCGTATTTTGGGACTTCATTCAGGTAAAAATCATAGAGTGAAAGCACGGGAACAACACAGGGAGAACTCAAACAAACTGAATGTGAGTGGCTGTGGCCCGCATCTTGCGTGGTTTTGTGGTAGTTTTTAGTGCGTCATGCATCCTCTCGCCAAAAACAAACACTACAAAATAGTGCAAAATGCCAAAACTAATATTTCACGTAATACCATTTAATTTTGGGTAATGTTAGGGGCATTTAATGCTTTTTTCGCAAAGGAAAGTACACATTGTTTGCCCAGGCATAGTCACCACTTTAATATTCATTAATTAAGTAGCTTTTTTTAAAGCACATTCACCCAAAGGTTTCTTTGGTGCTACTACTAGGAAGCAGGGACAAAAGATGCAAAAAATATTAAGGAGTCGAGAGCAAAAGACCGTCTTTGCAAACGGGAACGGGAGCCGAGGCAGCGGTAGGGGGGCGGGAACGGGGCCGGGGAGACACAGAGAGCGAGGCAGCGGTAGGGGGGCGGGAACGGGGCCGGGGAGACACAGAGAGCGAGGCAGTGGTAGGGGGGCGGGAACGGGAGCCGAGGCAGCGGGAGGGGGGCGGGAACGGGGCCAGGGAGACACAGAGAGCGAGGCAGTGGTAGGGGGGCGGAACGGGAGCCGAGGCAGAGCCGAGGCAGCGGTAAAAAGCTACAAAAAAAAAAAGCACTCACCTGGACTTCTTCCGGGTGCCTTCAATGGCGGACCAGATTCGGGGGCGTTCCCGGCTTTTGGCTGACGTCGCGTGACGTAGCCAAAAGGGAAAAATTCTCGGGAACGCCCCCGAATCTGGTCTGGGATTGACAGACAGAGCCCTCTACCAATGGCTAGCCTCCATTTATGGAGCTAGCCAATGGGAGGAGGGGGCGGATACCCGACCCCACATAGAGATATCATTAGATTTTGCTAGCGCATGCGTACTTCGTACGCATTGCGTAGGCAAAACCTAACAAGCATTTACAATGCAATGGTTTTGCCTTTGTTAAAGTTTGAGCTATTGGCAATGCTCTTGACATTATTTTTATTTATGTTTTTTTTTTTACATAAATAAATGGCATTGTCATTTGCAATGCCACTAGCTTTATCTTTCGCAAATGACACCCACAAACACCTACAGAGAGCCCCCCAACACACACCCACACAGAGCCCCCACACACTGCGAGCCCCCCACACACTGCGAGCCCCCCACACACACTGCGAGCTCCCTCCACACACTGCGAGCCTTCTCCACACACTGCGAGCCTCCCCAACACACTGAGAGCCCCCCTACACACTGAGAGCCCCCTTATCGTAACGGACCTTCATGCTCTGACTAAATCTAGAGTTGACACGAACACATGCTTGTGCTCAGCTGACTCTCAGCCCCACGATTAAAGCACAATAAAAAAATCTGGCATCGCACAGAAACAGGGCATCCTAATGCAAGCGCAGGAATCAATTTGGCCATTATAGTGCTGCATGTAGATCTGGCGTTCATTAGACAGAATGAGAGGCACCTTGGTAATGTGATATATAAAGATGCAGGACTGAGAGACCTTGAGCGTTGGAGTTTGTAGGTGTAATGATACTCCTGAGGGGGTGATAGCCACATATAAGTCTGAGTCAGTGGTATTGTGGAAGGAATGATGTGTGAGGTTGGTGAGCTGTGAGGATACACAAGCATGATGAGGGTGACGTGGTGGCTCAACGAGGAGGCTGTCGTGTGGCTTACGTTGGGTAAGTGAATTGAGATAGTGGTGATGTGGTAGAGCGTGTGTGATTTGTTTTGGTTGGGTGGTGGTGTTCTGGTGTACAGAGGAACACAAAAGGTGTGTGCAGGCCAGAGACTGAATTGGACAGTTGTTGGCTGAATCGCGGTGTATGCTTGCAACTTGGTCAGTTGGTATAGGTAGGAGACCCTTTGACTTGTGCCCAGTATCGCTCGTCACCTCCAGTGATCAAGCACAGAGTTGCGACGGCAGCTGTTGAATTCTTAGTTTTGTAGGTATTCTGACTTAAATTGAATCATTTCCCGGTGGCCCAGAGCACTGGGTGAACTGCATCTGGACTGCTAAGACTTCTCTCAGATGTCAACCCGGGCTGAAGACTTGGGCTGTATAGCATTGCCTAACGGATGGGCCGAAGTAAGGCTGCCAGGTGTGTGGATGGATAGGGATCTGGTCTGAGCTGTACTGCCCAGAGATGCGGTCGGTTACTTCTGCTGAAGCCACTCGGGGTCATTGTGGCCGCATGGAGGTCAGAAGAGGATAGGTGGGTGTGGTCTGTTGTCTAAAGGTGGACCCGTCTGTGTACCAGCGGTGTAGGGGCAGGCGCGGTGCGTCCATTGGGGCGTAGGGGCGAAGCCCCACTAAGCCCCATGGACCCACTACGTCGTCACTAGAAGCCAAACACAATTATTTTTAAAAATCGCGCTATCTGCCGGCCGGGAAACCGGGAGACACCCGACCTTCCCGGAGTGCGCAAGGGAAGGGGGGGGGGGGGAGGATCGGGCTGCTGCAGCTGCGCAAGTGTATTTTTGGGCACAAACATGCCCGCGCATGCGCATATCGTTTTCTTGTGAATTCCCCCTTAGAGAGAGGACCAGGGGGCGGGCCGCAGCCCCCGGGGTTACACAGGGCGACTGGGCGAGGAGTCATGGTGCCCCCCCAGCCAATCCTGGTGCAGGATTGGCTGGTCACTACATAGCCCGGTTACATAACCCCTGACGGATAGCACGGCCGACTTTGGTGCTGGGAAACCAGGTTCGAGCCTCTTATCAAACCATAAAAATGTATACATGACTTACTTTGGTGGTAAATAAATAGATACTTTAAAAAACAAATAAAAATGATGTTCCGACTAAGGTGTGAAATTGGTGTCGAACAAATACATGTTTTTAAAAACAATTAATATTAATCATGTATCATTGGTGCTGGAGACTGGTATTAAACACTGACAAGCTGTGTGCAAGTTATATGGTCATAAAAATACATGAATGATGGATGCAGGATGGGTGGATGCATGAATGGATGCAGGATGAATGATGGGTGGATGAATGGATGGGTGGATGCATGAATGAATGATGGATGCAGGATGGATGCAGGATGGGTGGATGGGTAGATGAATGAATGATGGATGTCCGTGCGCTTAACAAATTCCGTATAGAATAGAATAGAATAGGATGGATGCAGGGTGGATGGATGGGTGCATGAATGAATGATGGATGCAGGATGGGTGGATGGATGGATGGATGATGGATGAATGATGGGTGGATGAATGGATGGGTTGATGCATGAATAAATGATGGATGCAGGATGGGTGGATGGATGGGTGGACACATGAATGGATGCAGGATGAATGACGTGTGGATGAATGGATGGGTGGATGCATGAATGAATGATGGATGCAGGATGGGTGGATGAATGAATGATGGATGCAGGATGGATGCATGGTGGATGGATGGGTGCATGAATGATGGATGCAGGATGGATGGATGGATGGATGGGTGGATGCATGAATGGATGCAGGAATGGATGCAGGAATGGATGCAGGAATGGATGATGGATGGGTGGATGGATGGGTGGGTGGATGGATGGATGCATGAATGAATGATGGATGCAGGATGGCTGCAGAATTGGTGGATGGATGGGTGGGTGGATGGATGGATGGGTGGATGAATGATGTATGGATGGATGCAAGGTGGTTCGGGCTCGCTCGCTGCGGTGCAATATGCAAATTAGTTTACGCCCCACCACTTTCAAATGTCACCAGCCGCCCCTGTGTAGGGGGGGGGGTGTTTATATGCCCTTTGGGCTCGCGTCTGGGGTGGTCTGTATCCTCTTCGAGGCGGGGTCTTTGTTCCATGTGGAATGCGGTCTGTGTGCGTTGTTCGATGCGGTCTGTGCCTTCACTGGCGATACGGTCTGTGGTGGGTCTGTTGCTGCGGTCTGTGAACGCGGCCAGTGTCTCACTTTAACCTTTTGATGATCAGCTATACCCCCCAGCCCCCAGTCACTTCTCTCACCTCTCTATTTCCAGCCCTCCGCTTTAGTGCATATCTTAACTCCGCCCCCAGGTCCCCCCCCCCCCCCCCCACCTCCACCCCCAATAAAAGCTGAGGTTTGGTCTGCAGTAACCCTGGCAACTTGCAGCCTTCACCGAGAGCATGCCCAGGGCCAGAAGGCTTCTCAGGGGGGTTCAGAGGAAGCCGGGAGCCTGTGGATAGACAGTTTAATGATGACATCATCCGAGTGTGCGGGGAAGGGGTGGGGGAGCCGAGCGAGGACAGGATAGAAAGGAAGGTGGGATAAACCGGAGAGGGGCAGGGAGGGAAGGAGAGAGAGATACAGAGAGGAGGAGAGGTCAGGAAGGGGGGACAGAGGGCAGGCTGGACTGACGAGTGAGGGAAAAAGGGAGGGAAGGAAGGTGAGTGAGAGAAAGATACAGGGAGGGTGAGAGCGCAGAAGACAGGTTAGAAGGAGAAAGGGTAGAAAGAAAGAGTTGAGAGACAGGAACATAAGGACATAAATAAGTCAGTGAAGAGAGGGGAAGAGAAGCGAGAGGCAGGCTGGAACTTAAGGTTACGGGAGGTGGAGAAGAAAGAACAGATGAAGAGGAGAGGAAGGGAGAAATAAAGAAAATGTGCACAGAAAAGAATGCAAGGAAAGAAAAAAAGAGACAAGAAGAGTGAAAAGAAGAAGGGACAAGAGAGGCAACCCTACAGCGGCTCGAAGAAACGGATACAACAAGTGAAGAACAAAGGACGGGAAGGAAGGAGGTGCAAATTGGAGCAAGGAAATGAGGCAGGAAGAAAGGAAAGGGAGGGAAAGAAAACAAAGAGAACAGAGGAAGGAAGAAAAAAGGCTAGAATGAGAAAACGGGGAACAGAGAAATTATGGCGTGACAAAGGAGGAGACTGTGAAAAAAGAACAAGAAGGGAAGAAAAGAAAAGGCTGAGAGTGAAACAAGGGGTGAAAGAAAACGTCATAAAATAGAGAAGTGGAGGGATAGAAATGAGAAATAGAACCGAAGGAGATAAAGAGAGAGGATGTGTTCCATGCTCACAAGGAAAGCTCCGTGGGGAGGACTGGACTAATTTATAAGGTGCAGTCCTATGACCCTAGCAACCGGGTCAGATCAGTGAGAGAACAAAGCACCCCCACCCCCCCCCCCCTAACCCCCCTTCCGGGGAAGTGTGAGCCTCAACATTCTTGGCACATCAGAAGTGGTCAATTGATAGCTTTTTACAAAAAAAAATCAGATCAAAGATATTTACTGTAAAAACATCTCAAAGGTATGCGAACACATTGCGTCACAAAAAGATGCTTCAACAAAACGACTCCGTGCAAGTGAACCGGTGAACCCGGGTGCACGCGCCATATGTACCCAGCCCAAGTACACTACCAGGGCGGGTATGAACACAACTCTGCGTCAGAGGGCGGCGCGCGCGCGCGCATCAGCCCCCTGCTGTATTCCTCGTCGTTTCCAGGTGGAGCAGCGAGCTGGACTGGGTATTGCAACAGCTGGCCAGCTGTCGGCGTCCAGCTGTCGGCTCCGCATCTTTGCAGGCGCCGACGGAGCTCGCGGACAGCTTTTCATGAATGCTCTGATCTGCTGCTGGTTGAATCAACTTCAAGGCGCCCAGAGGTTGAGAAACCCACACATCTGGAGTCATCGCTTCACACTGGGTGCGTCCTTGCTTAGTCACGACGACCCTTTCAAAATCAGTCTTCTAGGGTCGACTGTGATGCATTTTTTTTGTGAAAGGCAATCAGCTGACGGCTCTTTTCATTTGCCAAGGAAGTTGAAGCTCTGTGGACGTGCTCAGCCCGCTGATGTGCTGACCAGATTCAGGGGCGTTCCCGGCTTTCGGCTGACGTCGCGTGACGTCGGCAAAAGCCAAAGAATCTCGGGAACGCCCCCGAATCTGGTCCGGCATTGACGGACAGGCCCCTCGTCCAATGGCTAGGCTCCATTTATGGAGCCAGCCAATGAATGACGAGGGCCGACCCAAACCCACACTACAGTTCTCATTAGGTTTTCGCCTGCGCGAAAAAGATGCGCAGAGGGCATCTTTTCGCCAGGCAAAACCTAAAAAGAAAGACAGAGAGGCCATGTTAAAAGAAATACAGACATTTCCAAAATCTTTAAATAGTGAACTGATGGGCGGTATTCTTCACTAGAAAAGGTGGCAACCCGAAACCATACTATGCCATTACTGGGGACAACACATAGCTCTTACAACACATCTTAACTCTAAAAGAATAGTTTAGACCCGTCTGCCCTGGGGTGGCGCTTGATTCTTCGTGCCAG
Source organism: Lissotriton helveticus (assembly GCF_964261635.1). NCBI lineage: Eukaryota > Metazoa > Chordata > Amphibia > Caudata > Salamandridae > Lissotriton > Lissotriton helveticus. Next base: position 1,921,298,679 of record NC_136057.1, on the reverse strand, counting down.
ATGACGTGGAAGCATTCATTAAAAAAGAGTCTGCCAACACGTGTGTGGTACATTACCCATGTCCTCCATTGTTAACAACACTAGACAAACTTTACATCTCTTGTTATTTCAGCACTCAGACGAGGGTTGCCACCTGGCATCTTTTTATATCTTTTTATAACAGCGGTCCCCCTGCCCTCGCAAACTCTAACTCCTACCTCGCCACCACCACCCACTAATCCCACATCTGCATCGAAGAGCCCCCTTCTACCTACCCTAACTCTTAATACCAACTCCCTTGCAATGCATGCAATGAACGAGCTGCGCCAGCACAGTTATCTTGCTAATCATCCCGCTCCCTCCCCCGTACGGTTTGCTAGCCCTATCCCCCCTAGCCCCACTGCGTACAGCACTGCCCAGATTCTCCCCAAGACACCTTCCTCCAGACAAACACACAATCCCATCGGGCTCCCACCGGCCTCCAGGGGTCTCTATCCATTAGTCCCCTCCTCCCCATGCCACCCATCCTTCAGAGCTTGCAGTGCCATTTCCCAGAATCCCTTCCCTTGGGGGACACCCAGTTGCCTTCCGCTATACTTTCCACGACCTCACTAGCTCCTCCTCTATCATACCCATTCCGAGCGTGCAGCTTCCTGCTGGGTACGCTCAGTCCCCACCCGCCCTACTTTCCCCCCGACTTCACTAGCTCTCTCCAGCTCCAGGGTCCCTGGGACCCAGCCTCCCAATCCCTTCCACACACCTCACTGGAAGGCTGCCTGAGCGAGATAGCACTCTACCTACAACAACTCAAGACAGAGGTTCGTAGTCTACTACATATCACTGAGACTTTGTCTGCTAACTCCAGACCAAGCTGTGCTACCACAAAAAATCACCATCTCCGCTCGTGCCCTGATTGCGGGTGTTCCGGGCTCCATCCCCCCCTGACGCTCGGAGGTCCCTGTCTCATGTCTCCCACACACCTCATAGGTGGGCCCCCGCTCCCTAACGACCGTGCTCGCCCCTCCAGATGTACAGCCTCCCTTTCCAATACGGATATCCATTCTCTCCTACATTCTTATGTTCCAGCACATCCCCTCACCATAGCAAACTTACAACAAATTGAATCCATCCCACGGATCCCTTCAGGGAACCTAGGCCTAACACCAGAACCTTAAATAAGAACAACCTCACGTGAGTCACCAGCATGCTACCCGCTCCAACAGACGCCATCATTAGTCTCAAATGCATGCTCCTAAATTGTAGTTCGGCAGCTAAATACGCTGCAGACATTGCCGACCTCACCCTGGCGCAGGATCTTGACGGAAACCTGGCAAAATGACTCAGCTGCCCCCTTCCTAGACCTTTTAATACCTCCCAACTCTGCTATCATTAGGCCGGACCGATCCTGTGGGCAAGGTGGAGGCAACGCTGATTTACATCGGAGCAATCTTACAGTGACGGTACTACAGACTGACGTACTGCCGTCCTGTGAATACCTATGCATTGAAGTGACTAGTGGCAACAATCCCTCCTGTAAACTGCACACGTTTTACCATCCCCCTAGCGACAGCCTTAACTCCACAGAACAGACCATAGACATTATTTCAGCCAATGCAGACTTCCATGGCACTCAAATCTTCCTGGGAGATTTCATCCTCCATTGGAATGATGTAAATGATGTGGTGGTCAATAGCCCTAAATCCTTCCTTCTTGACCTCAACCTAATCCAAATCTGTGACAGCCCTACTCATATTAAAGGAGCTACCTTAGAGCTTGTCATTGGTAAGCCCAACTCCATCCTCCTTGATTCGATCCTCCCATGTGATTGGACAGACCACTATTGCATCACCTTCCGTATCCTGGAATTTGTGAGATCAAGTAAAGCCCAGCCCAAGAACCCAAAACAGTTGAAAAGGTGCCTAAGGAACATCAACCCTCATGATCTGACGGCTCTCTGTGATAACATCCTGCCCCCACCTAACATGCTGAATGTCCACAACCTTACGGCCCACTATAATCACGCAATGCTGAACATACTAGACTCGGTCTCACCACTACAGCTTAAAAGAATCTCCTCTAAAATCTCCAAACCATGGTTTACTGATAGTCTTAATTTAGAAAGAAGAAACTTAAGACCTGCTGAAAGGCTATGGCGGTCCTATCCCTCCCTTGAGCATCTTTACCACCTAAGATCCCTGAGAAGCATATATAACAAAAGCATCAGATGCTCGAAGGCCAGCTTTTTCAGATCTCAGCTCGACCAAGCAAAAAACCGTCCCAAAAAATTGTTCGAACTCATCAAGTCCCAAGCCAATAGTCATCCGAGCGCCGCACCTCTGGGTCAAGGGACATAGCCTAATAGCGAAGACTTCACAGATTTATTCACAGATAAGACCAGTAAGATTGAAACTGAATTATGATCTGCCTGTGACCACCTGTCGTTCGGTCCACTGACCTCCCTCTTTCCACCTGGTAGGGATTTTTTTGGCCCGTCGCAACCCCACCTCCCCAAAAACAATGCACGCTGTCGACTCTGAAACCTTCCAACCACTACAACGACCTGCTGCCATTAAACCTTTTCCCAGAAGTGAGATCCTCCTTACTAACAGTGTGGGCCACGATTGTCAATGCATCACTTCGGCAAGGTGCTATTCCAGATTGCCTTAAATCGGGTCAAGTAACCCCGATTTTAAAGAAACCTACTGCTGATCCTATGGACCTTCATAACTTTCGCCCAATCTTCAACATCCCTACCTTAGCAAAGCTCCTGGAGAAATGTGTGCTTGCCCAACTTTGCAACCACATCGACCATTTCCAACTCCTGGACCAATGCCAATCTGGTTTCCGTTCGGGCCATAGCACAGAGTCGGCTCTAACGCACATTGTCGATGATGCTTTAAGAATGCTGGACCACGATAAGTCATGTCTACTGATCCTTCTTGACTTCTCGTCAGCATTTGACACTGTCAAACACGATAAACTAATTGACCTTTTAGAACACAGGAAGGGGTTGTCTTGGCCTGTGCCCAATTGGTTCTCTTTGTTCCTCCTGAATAGATCCCAATGCTTCAAGGTAAACCAATCCCTGTCCCATCCGGCACCAGTTACGCTGGGGGTTCCCCAAGGTTCAGCACTCTCTCCCACGCTCTTTAGCTTGTTCATGGAGCCTCTAACAGAAATGCTGAAATCATCCAGTATTCACTATCACATGTATGCGTACGATACTCAACTTTATTTGAAGATCTCCTCCCCTGAGGAAATCCAGTCCCTCAACTCAGTCCTGCTGGAAACACAAAACTGGCTGACACGTAACCACCTGAAACTAAATGCGCTAAAAACAGAATTCCTCCTAATCTCACCCCATAAGCAATCTCCGATCATTGAGCAATGGTTGAATCAGCTTACTGCTTTTAACTGCAGACCCCACCTTATGGACTCGGCATCCTCGCTTGGTATTATACTAGACAAAAGTCTGAACATGAAAAAGCACATCAGTCCCCTCACCAAAGTAGTGAACTTCAAACTCAGCATCCTAAGGAAGCTCAAACCCTTTCTCCCGGCTCATGACCTAAAGGTTGCAGTGCAAGCATTGGTGATCGCAAAGCTGGACTATGGCAGTGCAACGCTCTGTGGCTTGCCCAGAGTAAAAACGGCTCCCCTTAGGGCGGCCCTCATTGCTGCGGCTAGGCTCATAACGGGCACTAAAAAATTCAACCATATATCTCCGGTCCTGCTGGCCCTCCCATATGAAGCTCAGATACAGCTGAATATTGATTGCATGCATGACACACAAAGCCATTCACCTCAAGATCTTGATGTACCTCGCTCAAAAATTGGAGCTCTCATGTGGTTCAAGACCCTCTAGTAGTGCCAGCACCCTCTTACTCATACCACAAAAATTCAAGAAAAAAAAGACCTACAATCGAGCATTCTCAGGTTTGGCAACAAGGATCTGGAACTCTCTTCCCCCTGAAGTCAGGTTGATCACTTCCACTGTCCTCTTCAAAATAGAAGTTAAAGGGCTCTTGATGAAGAAATATCTGCCTCAGTCTGCCTTCCCCACTTGACTCTTGGGCTATCAACGCTGTTTTCTGGCCTAGCGGCTGGGCTCACGATAATGTCGGACATTTTAAATCTATGTACTTTTCGCTATGTTGAATATGTGTGGTTGCATGTACAGGTGCTTCTGCACACTCTGTAAAGCGCTCTGATACCCCCAGTAGTCATGTTTGCGCTATATAAAACTTTCTAAATAAAATAAATAAATAAGCATGACCAGCATTTTTAGGTCTTATAAAACAAAAACAAAAATAAAAGGCATTGTTATTTGCAATGTCAAAGGCTCAAACTCGCGTAAATGCGTGACCTATTGCATTACAAATGCTTGTTGATAACAGTTATTATAACATCATGACCAGCATTTTAATGTCCTGGCCAATACAAAGTTTAGGAAAACTACTTAAAAACTGTCTTTTTTCCTTATCAGTACATCCTTTATTGAGTAAATATCATACGATTTTAGAGTTCTACTTAAGACTCAGTTCCAGGACTCTGCAGAATGTTAAAACATGAAGAGATTGATGGTATTTTTCTCGGTGAAGAGGTGGTGACACTGGATGAAACCGAAACACATCATTTGTTCGGTGTACCTCGAATAAATCTTGCAGCACCGCTTATAAATCAGCACCTCAAACCAAACCTACCACAACCAACAAGCTGCCAATATCTGGACCAGGTAGAGCTCTTAAAATGTCACTAAATCCTGACCTCTGGTACAAATGCTATTCTAACACAGGACTTACAGATAGCGCTGTCAATGCACACCAACATCTGGCTGCAAGGAATTGTTTTCAGGATTTTCGCTCAGGGTTGAAATCTCTGAGTGACAGTGGGAAAATAAAACAACAGGTGAGCATCATACTTACTCATGTTTGCTGAAGGAAAGGGCGTCATGGACACCCCTGTCGTCCCCACATTGTCGGGGGCTGTCCTCTATACATTAAGGGGGACCATTTCAGCTTGTCAGCTTGAGTGTATGGGTTCTGCTAGGACATCCTCACCATCCACTGGCTGAAGGAGTCCTGCCCTGGAACTTCCGGCATCCTTGGAGTGGAGGCACATGGCTTGTCAGCAATACAGTAAATTGTGGCTGCATGGCACTAAACTAGCAGCCCTATGTGGCAGAAAGAATGTTCCCACAACAGCACAGGGCTCCTTTTATTGTGTTTAAAAGCAGATCCCATCAGCTGCCCACAAAGCAAAACTGAAAAAAGGTTTTAAAAAGTTATGTGAGGATGCCAACGGACATTTAAAATGTTTTCAAAACCTTCCGTCCTTCCGCAGTTTGGAAGAATGTTATTCAAAGAAGGAACAGTCACTGGGGAATATGTACAAGGAAATGGCGCAGCACGGTGCTGCAAAAATGCTGCAGCACCGCAGCATTTCCAAAATGCAGGGATGCACAGTATTTACAAGAACGCTGTGCACCCTTGTGTTTTTCCTAGCGCTATAAATAGCTGGCTAGCGCCAACACAGACACCCATGCGCCATAGTGCAAGGATGTCTGCGTTACAGGAATTAATGTTTATGTGCAGGAAAATGCCCCTTCCTGCACATAAACAACCATTTAAAGTAGCAAATCACCATTATTTAATGATTGTTTTTTTACACAAAGGGTCACCTTCATGCACAAAAACAATCATTAATGGCGTTTTGCTTTTTCTAGGTGTGCTAAAAATGCAGCACATAGAAAAATCAAAAAAGAGGAGAAAAAAAGTATTTCTCCTTGTTTCACCAATCTAGTGCCTCCTTTTGCATGGTGTTAGTTTGTGGTGCTTCCTCAGATTTACAGATCCTTGTAAATCTGGGGCTGCGTCAAAAAGCAATGGGTGTTGTGGTGGAATGACCACACCAACATCCATTGTATGCCACTTTCACGCAGATACCTGAGTGAAAGTCACCATATTTACAAAGCGGCCTTCAGGCACAAAATGGGGCTTAACTCCACTTTGTAAATATGGAGCAGAGCGTTGCGCCACCGAAACGTTGGTAAAAGGGACGTTCCGGTGGTGCAGTCTCCTTGTATATATGCTCAACTGTTTTCTTGTGTCATGCAACAAAGTTGCATTGCTTCAGGCTGGGCTTTGTAATCTTAGTTTTACAGTGACCCATCAATATTTAATAATCTATCAAAACTACAGTCTGTAGCTGTGTCTTGAGTGAGGCCAGATACATTAGTACTGACTGTTTTCACTATGATAGCCATTGGAACAAGTACTGTTTGATTATTGAGTACAGAAACATCATTCTACAAAAACATCATAAGTATTGACTACCAAAATATTGTGAACGCAGGCATATATATAGATAAGTACTGATTTAAGAAATGTACATTTATCTACATTTGTCTGTCTTTACAATATTTTCGTAGCCAATATTCTGGTATTATATTTTTGTAGAATGATATTTAAACTTGATATTCTAGCGATATACCATGATATACAATGCAGGTAAGAGCGGTGGGGTTGGGTGGGGGTGAGTTGACAGACGACGACGTGGAAAAAATACAATTAAAAAAAGAAAACCACTTACCTTATTCTCGCTAGATTGCTGACTCTGTGATACGGCGAGTACAAGGTAAGTAAGTGGGTCATCGTTTGACTCCCCCGTACTCCGCCCTACCACCAAACTGCTCTTTCCTGCACGGGCCATGCCTGATACCACTGAGGATGTATATCTGAGCTTGTATCATACCCACATGCAGTTCAGTGGAGTTTGTTGCTCTTATTGGTCGTCGGTGCCAGCATACCACCCACACACACCACAGTGCAGCAAGGAGCAGGTGTCTTTTTCTGAATCATTATTATAGCAGTGCATAAATAAGCAGTCGCCACTGCTCTGAGGGGATATTGCTCCCATACTTAACACACAAGTTGCCTATGTCTCTCTGAGCCAGCATCTTACCCAAATGCAGAATATTGCACTGCTCTTCATACCATGAGTCATGCAATCAAATAGTACAGTGCAGCAAAGAGTTGCCCCTATTACTCTGTGTCCATATCACATCCACAAACAGCACAGTACAATAGGACGTGTGTGTGGCTGTCTATGCTAGGATCATACCAGCAAAAGAGCTTAGTGCAAAAAGGAGCTGCCACAGTTCTACAGAGCCTCAAAAACCCATACACACCATAGTGACACAAGTTCCTTTGATACACCCATACACAACACAGCACAGCCATTATCTATCAATATTGCTCTGAGCCGGAGTGACCCACGCCCAGAATAGAGCAGCATAACCTGGTACTGTTCCTTTACACCCGTATCAGACCAACGCTTAATATGAGCTGGTGGTTGCTGGTGGAGTCTCATTGCCACTCATTTTTGAGACCACCACCTATTTTTCCTCATCAAATATTTCCAGAGAGTAGGAAAGGGAAAAACACACAAAGAATAATAGAAAGAAAGACTGAAAACAGTCACCAAGGGAGAAAGCAGGATCCTAGAAGAGTGAGATAAAGAGGCAGGGAGTGTCTGGCATTAGATTTATGAGACCTGGGGTGGATTCAGGACTTCACAGCCTTGCATGCTGACATTTATTAACGCTGGCCATGGGCATCTGAGAAGTGCTTGCACACTGGCACTTATTATACAACAAAGTAGGCACTGTATCAGACGAACACAGTATACAGTCCAGTGAGATGATGTTATCATTTTTTGTGAATTGTTATCATACACAACACACTGTGGCAAGGAGCTGTCACTGCTGCTCTCAGCCAATTAAGACACAGAAAAGTGGACATCTGAGCTGTCGATGTTCATCTGAGCCAGCATCACACAAGACACTGAGCTGTCACTGTTAATCTGAGCCTGCATCACACACAACACAGTGCAGCAAGCAGCTACTACTGTTTATCTGAGCTGTTTCTGTTCATCGAAGATGGCATCACACAAAGCACAGTGCTGCAAGGAGCCAGCACAGTTAATCTGGGACACTATCAGGGGTGGCTCCTCGGCTATGGCGGAGGAGCGTCGCCCCACTGCTGAAATGCAGCAGACAGAAGAAAAAGAAAATGATTTATTGTCATTTTATATTTAATTCTAGTCTGACATGTCTAGGCCATGGTGGGGCAATATTGCAGCATCACACAGCAGGGGAAGGAGGAGTGGTAGCCATTGAAAGTGCGCATGTCGGTTTGGCCGGTTGTCTATGGCCGGCCAAATCAACATGCACACTTGGATATCTCCAGGCTGTTCCCTGGAGATATCCTAGTGCCCAGGGGCGCAGGCTCCCAGTCCTTGCTGGAGTGTATAACCGGCCCACACCGCTCTGCCCAATCCAAGCACTGCTCTCATGCTTGGAATAATAGCATGAGAGAAGCACAGGCGTTGTGTACGGTCAGGTAACCTGTGCTCCTGGGGATTGCAGTGCTGGGACTGAAGCAGAGGAGCAGCGAGGCATGGAGCAGGAGCCGAAGATCATGGAGGCTGGCAGGAAAGATAAGTTTATATTTTTATTAATACTTTTCTTTTTCTCCCCCCCCCCCACCTCAGATTGGCATCAGCCACCGCTGGTCACTATCACACACAACTCTTTGTATCAAAGGAATTGTTTTTGCTGCTCTGAGCCAGCATCACTCACAACAATGGGCAGCAAGTAGCTGTCACTGGTCTTTTTAGCTAGTATCACAAAGAACCCATTACTGCAGGCATAGACCCACTTACTATGCTACATGCTAGGATTTATCTATGTTCACTTAAGCTGATATCACACAAAACAAATTGTAGCGAGCAGCTGTCTCTGTTTCCCCGAGCCACTATGACATGTAGCAATATGCAGCAAGGGGTTCTCTCTGTTCCTCTAAGCCAGTATAACACACAACACAGTGCAGCAAAGAGCTGCCTCTTTTCTTATCAGCCAGTATCACAACCAAAATGTCACGGTGAAACAAGGATTTCAAATTGCTCCTCGGAGATAGCTTCTCACACATGGGACAATACCTGACTCCTCGGGAAATGCGGCTCCTCAGATTCTGGTCTCTACAGAGAAATGAAAAGTAACAAGAACACCAATTTAGAAAGATTGCATATGGTTTAAATGTTATTACAGTAATCCTTCAAAAGATTTGGCCAGTAAAGCTAGACCTCAGTTTTCCTCATAAAGGGCCATCACTGTTTAACATTGCAAGCAGTTTGGAAGAACGTTAGAACCCAATTCTGTTACGTAAAAACTGAAAGAGCACTCAGTTCTACATGGCAAGATTCTAGTTTGTGTTTTTAAGGTTAACATATTATTCTGTAGCAGACGTATTACATATTTGAGCTATCTGATCAGCCTTGCAAAAGGAGGCAAGGTTTTCCTCTGGGTAACTTGGACAAAATATGCATCCAAGCCAGGATGACCAATGGAAGACTGCAATTGTCTGCCCACTGACCTCCAATGCACTCTCTGAACACCACTCAAAACATTTATACCTCCACCCATACCAAAGAACACAGCATGGACATGAATCTCTCAAAGCAGGGCCCTTCACCTGCAAGAAACTCCTGTTCACTAACTTCTGACCCTTGCTGTTTAGGATAAAAAATCGAAAGCCTCCCATTACTGGGAACCCGGGTACAGACTTTCCCTTCCCGATCATCTAAATCAGAATAGGTTTGGAGACAAAAACTCCCAACCATCTTGGAGACCTTGCATGTACTTCACACACACTGTAACAAACAAATTTAAAAGCCAGGCCAAATTACATTGCACAGCAACTGAAAGTACCAACAGTCAAGAAACATGTTACACTTTAAGGTGTGAAAAACTTCCTCCTATTCATTCTGGATTCTCCTTTTGTAAAATGGCCAAAGAGATTCAAAGTTTTATTCCTGAAGACATTTATCTGAGACATTTACTTCTCAACCCATCAACAAATTTAGCAAACCAGCTATTGTGTCTGGGACCAACTTTGTCCAAACATTAAGAAACTGAGATTTCAATCACATCAGTTTAACCATATTCAGACTCCTAGTGAACCCAGGTTACGATAGACTGCTTCCAAATCATGACCTACTGTACATCGGTTTCATAAACATCTTCTAGTCAACCAGCATTTACCCCACCACATTTAATTAAAGGAAAGTAACCCTGTTCGTTAAAATAATGGAAATTGACCATTGCAAATATATCTTTCAATGGCAAAATCTATTAAAAGGGAAGTATCCACTGGAATTCAGGAACAGATTACCACAGACAGTGTCCTTGGCACCACTCGATCTTGATTGTGTCCCGAATATGCCTTTCAGCGCTGCAATCGTGCAACTCATGCCCCTGATGAACTTTCTTATACTGGCCCAGGTTTTTGGCATCTTACAGCACTGTTGCAAGGATTTGGAAATGTTCCTATGTGCCAGGCATAGATCCACTTACTATGCTACATACTAGGATTTGAAACTGTTCTTCTGAGCCAGTATCATACAAAACAAATTGTAGTGAACAGCTGCCACACTTTCTCTAAGCCAACATGACACACAGCACAATACAACAAGGGTCTGTCTCTGTTCCTATCAGCCAGTATCACAACCATACATAGCACAGTGCAGCAAGGATTTCACACTGTTACACACAGCAGGCATCCACAGATTTACAAGGTGCTCTTCTCACACAGGGGACTATACCTGATCCGTTGGGCACAGCGACTTCTCCAATCCCGGACTCTACAGAGAGATGAAAAGGAACAAGAACATCAATTTAATAAGATTGCATAAGGTTTACATTTTCATATCGCAATCCTTCAAAGGATTTGACCAGTAAAGCTAGACCTCTGTTTTCTTCTTGAAGGGCCATCCACTTTTAATATTGCAAGCAGTTGTGCAGAGCATTAAAATCGTTTTCCTGTATGCAAACATTTGAAAGAGTGCTTAGACCTTCATGGCAAGATTTTAGTTTATGTTTTTTGGTTACCATAATATTCTGTAGCAGACACATTACATCTTTGAGCTATCTGATCGTTCCTTCAACAAGAGGCAACGTTTTCCTCTATTTAACTTGGACAAAGCAAACAGCCCAACCAGGATGATCCATTGGAAGACTTGACTTGACTGTCCATTGATCTCCAATGCAATCTCTAAAAATCACTTAACACATTTCTACCTCCACAGTTACCAAAGGACACAGCATGAAAGTTTTAAAGCCGAGCCCTTCACCTACAATGCTTTTGTGAAATTTATGTGCACTGACTTCTGACCCTTGCTGTTTAGTATAAAAAAGCAAAAGCCACCAATTACTGGGAATCTGGCTTCAGACATTTTCCTTTCTGATCACCAATATCAGAATAAGTTTGGAGACATAAAAGTCACAACCATCTTGGAGACCTTGCTTCTGGTTCACACATACTGTAACAAACAATTTCAAAAGAGAGGTCAAACCACATCGAACAGCAAATGCAAAATACCAACAGTCAAGAAATCTGTTTCACTTTAAAATGCGAACTTCGGAAGGAGACGCGCCAGCGACCAAGATGGCCGCTTGAGCATCGGCTCCGCCGGCCGCCACATCCTGACCGCCTATCCGGCATATTTTCCTGTACCCCGTCCCCACTGTCTTGTGGGAGACCGTCACCTGAGTCACTAGGTGAAATTTGGGTTCGATTGAAGACTCCGGCGTCTGATTATCGTCGCCGGAAGAATTGGGGCCTACGACGTCGTGGGCCGGGACCCCGGGTGTGCCACTGTCCGGTGTGAAGTGCGACAACAACGGCTGCCGAGACCGGAAGTGGCCGGCTGGACCACCATTTGATGTGCCCGGGTGGCGATCGGAGCGTCCTCGCCCTCTCTGCAATACCCTACAGACAATCGCTGCAAGACCCTCTCCCGCTCGATAGAGGAGTGGTGGGTTTCTCCTGCATTTGCGGTCGAGATGGCGGCACGGGACCTCGACAGGAATCTTCCGAAGGCCCAGAGAGCGAACCGACAAGTCCAATCGAACCGAATCGATAAATATGCAGTCTCAAGGGGATCCCCGTCGGATGCGAAACGTTCCCCGATCGGGGGCCCAGATGGGGACTCGGTCGGTGATGACCCGACCATGAAAGAACTGATGGTGGCCATCAGAGGGGTTCAATCCTCTTTGGGGACGATAGACACGAAGTTGGACACGGTCACTATTGAGGTGGGTCTTGTCAGGGCCGACCTCACCAAAACTTCTGAGAAGGTCAAGGACCTGGAAATAAAGACGGGGAGCCTCATTGAGGATGTTTCGGAACTACAGAAGGTGGTGTCTGATCTCAAGGTGGCCCAAACTCAATTCGATCGGAAGCTCGATGAGTATGAAGGACGGGCACGCCGGAACAACGTCCGCATCCTTGGGGTTCCGGAGCGATCGGAGGGGGCCACCCCGGATCTTTTTGTCGAGGATCTCGTCCTGCAACACCTTAAGCCCAAGGGTCTCAGCAAGTTTTTTACCGTGGAGAGGGCCCATAGGGTGCCCGGTGGTCGCCCGAAAACGGGGGCGCTTCCACGTCCCATCATCGCCCGGGTCCTGAATTTCCGGGACAGGGACGCCATCTTACAGTCTGCGAGATCCTCGGGCCCGTTGGCCTACGAAAACGCTTCCTTGCTGCTCTTTCCTGATTTTACCCGGATGGTGCAGAGACAACGGCAGGGATTTGTGACTATAAAAAAGAGACTTCGAGATCAGGACATGAAGTACTCGATGATGTGCCCGGCCCGCCTACGAATAGAACATGGTGGCAAGACTTGGTTCTTTGACTCTCCGGAGGTGGCGGCGGACTGGCTGGATCGTCTCGGGGACCCTGGTCCCGAAGGCCATACTCAGACGGACGACGAGGAATGATGTACTGTTTGTTTGCAACAAACTGGTTGTCCAGGCAGCGTGCTTTTACCGTTAGTGTCGCAGAGGGACTGACGGGGGGTTTGTTGCTCTTTATCTTCCCCCCTCTGCAATTTATCATTTTTGTTTAATATTTTTTGTTTTGCGGGGGGGGTTTGGTTGGTCTGGGGTGGTGGGGGCTGGCGACCTGTTGTAAGGTCCTCCTCCGTTTTCTACTTTTAGATCCTAGTTAGTGGGGGTGACAGGCACACTGCGAGTTGGGGATGTGTACATGTTACATGCAGGGGTGCAGGGTGGGGGGAGTTTTGTACCGGGGTTGGGGGGGTCGGGATATTGTTTTGTTTGTGGTTTGTGACCGGTGTATGCAGTGGGATCCTTTGAAATGTACTCGCTTTTCCATGACTCATGGCTTCCTCTAGACAGGGCCTGGGATTTTCGGTCCTTAGTTGGAACGTCAATGGCCTGGGTGATAGGATAAAGCGCACTGCAGTGAATCAATTTATCAGACGGCGCTCACCAGATGTTGTCCTATTGCAGGAGACCCACTTGATGGGGAAACATTGTATGGCTCTGCACAGGGGTGGCTATAAGCTAGTAGCGCATGCTGGTTTTACTTCGGGCTCCACGGGGGTGGGCATCCTGGTTAAGAACTCATTCCCGTTCACTATCCAGTCTACTTGGTCTGACAATCGTGGGCGCTATATCGGTGTTTCTGGAGCTTGGGAGGGTAGAACGGTCTCGTTTCTCTCTGTCCATGTCCCCCCGTCCCTGCAGGCCGACACATTTTGTGACTTGGGTCGGGTATTTCTTGCTTTGCCTCTGGGCCTCATGGTAATCGGTGGCGATTTCAACGTGGTTATGGACGGTGAAATGGATAGACTCCCCTCCCGTGCGTTGTTGCCCTCCCGTAGGTGGCTGCCTGACTTTCTCTCGGTTTCAGGACTGGTTGATGGCTGGCGGTCACGACACCTGGGCGCGGTGGAATACACACACGCATCTGCGGCGCACCGTTCCCTCTCTCGTATTGACTTTGTATTGTTGCCGGCGGCACATGTGGCCACTGTTGGCGAAGTAGCGCATTTGGGGCGAGGGGTCTCAGATCACTCGCCAGTATGGCTGCGTTTGTGTGTAGGACGGGGGGACGCGGGTAGGATAGCTCCCATCCCCGCTTGGCGCTTGCGAGATCCGGTAGTGAAGAGGGAACTTGAGCGTGTAACTACCAGCTATTTCAGTGAGAACGAGGGCTCGGTCGCTTCCAGATGCTCCTTATGGGAGGCGTACAAGACAGTCGTCAGGGGGGAGGTTCTCTCCCTTGTCGCTGAGCAGAAAAGGAAGAGGAGGGCTGAGCTGGACAGGGTGGAGGCGGAGCTTTTGACATTGGAGACTGCTGTTTCCTCCGGGGGCGACCCGTGGGCGGACCATCGCCTCGGGTTGCTCCGGGATGAATACAAAACTTTAACTCGAGATACCGCTAGGGCGCAGCTAGATGTTACTCAAGATAGGAGTTACGAGCACGGCGACAGGGCCGGGAAACTGATCGCCTGGCTGGAAAAGGGCGACTGGGGCTCTAGGCTGGTCCCGGAGCTGCACATCGCTGGCTCAGGGGACTCGTCGGACCCCCAGCTGATTGTAGAGGAGTTTGCCCGCTATTATGCTGAGATTTACGCCTCCTCGGGTGCGTTTACTGAAGCGGATAACTCGGACATGTTGCGCGACATTATTATGCCGGTGTTGTCGGAGGATGATAGGAAGTATCTGGACTCTACACTCACTAACGACGAGGTGGCAATGGCTATTAGGGGAGTACACTCCGGTAGGGCCTCCGGACCCAACTGTCTCCCAATTGAATTGTTTAAACCTCATGCCGATAGATTAGCTCCGTATTTGAAAGATATGTTTACAGAGAGCTTGGAGTGTGGTCGGTTGCCATATGACCAGCGGATTGCCAATATAGTCGTTATACACAAGGAGGGTAAGCCACGGTTGGAATGCTCGTCGTATCGTCCAATCTCGCTGTTGAATGTGGAGCCCAAGGTGTTGGCAAAATTGCTCACCACGCGCCTCATGAAGGTTATTTCCTCTTTGGTTCATCCCGATCAATCTGGCTTTATGCCCAGAAGGAACACCGCTCTCAATCTTAGGCGTCTCCACGGTGTTTTGGCCAGCGCATCTTCTATTCATGAGCCTTCAATATTACTATCCCTGGACGCCACTATGGCTTTCGATCGTGTGGAATGGCCCTATCTTTTCGCGGTGTTGGCTAAGTTGGGTTTCGGCCCCGGCTTTATTGGCTGGGTCCGCCTCCTTTATTCTGCTCCCTTGTCGCAAGTCGTTGTGAACAATCACAAATCGGGTGATTTTTCTCCTGGGTGTGGCACCCGTCAGGGGTGCCCCCTTTTGCCGTTGTTGTTTGCGCTGGCCCTGGAGCCCCTTGCAGCCTGGGTGCGCTGGGATCGCTCCATAAAGGGATTGCGCTGGACCCCAGACTGGGAAGATAAGATTTTGCTTTATGCGGATGATATTCTGTTGTATCTGACCTCCCCCCGGGCTTCATTGATTGTGTTCATGGACGTCTTCGCCATTTTCAGCAGGTACTCCGGGTTTTTAATTAACTGGGCGAAGTCGGTTTTGTTCGTACTGAGCGGGGATCCGCCCTGGGTGCCCGAGAACTGTCCCGTGAGGGTGGAGTCGACTAGCTTTCGCTATTTGGGGATCCATATCTCATTGTACCCCACAGTGCGCCATCGCCTAAATTTGTTACCCCCCTTAGCAAGGCTCCGGGCGGACACGGCTCGGTGGAAGGCATTTCCTCTTTCCATGCTGGGTCGCGCCACTCTTTTCAAAATGATGGCCCTTCCGCGTTTTTTATATGTTCTTCAGAACTCTTTCGATCCTGTGTCCCCTTCGTATTTTCACGAGATTGAGTCTCTTCAGCGCGGACTTCTGTGGGAGGGAAGACCGCGCATAGCTCTTTCCAAATTGATGTTGCCATGGTATGATGGTGGAATCGGCTTGCCGAACATCCGGAAATATTATTGGGCATCACAGCTGGATCCCATTAACCATGCGATTTATGGATCCCCGTCTGACCCGGGTTACGCAATGGACCGTGGTCAGTTGCCGGGGGGTGACTTTACTCGAGTTTTGTACGCGCGGCGTGGCCGCTTTCCACTGAAGGGGCCCACCTTGTGCTCCATGAGAGTGTGGCACGAGGCCAATGCCGCCCTCTGATGGGCTGGACGCCTGACTTTATCCACGCCGCTGTGGAGCTCGGAAAAGCTTGGTATGCTCTGGAAGTCGAAGGGGTTTGATCGGTGGGACCTGATCGGCATTTCGCAGATTCGGGACATATGGGGCAAGGATAGGATTTTGACCTTTGAGGAGCTACAGGCCAAGTACCGACTGTGTGATACCGAGCGGTTTCGTTACATTCAGATTAGCCATGCACTGAATGCGGTGGTGCCTAGCGGGGGGACGCTTCCGGTGGCTTCCCCGCTGGAGGATCGCCTGCTCGACGGCCTCTTACCTGTTAAAGCGATCTCCCTCACATATCGTAAATTGATCAACCATTCGGATGACCCGCTGGTGCGCCTTCGCGAGCAGTGGGTCGCCGATGGTCTTGTCTTAGATGACGAGGATTGGAGGGAAGCGGTGGCGTCCCCCAAGGAGGTGGCAATTCCAATGAGGCTCCGTTTGATTCAACTTCGGATCTTGCATCGCTCTTATGTGACGGGTCTGGGCCTGCAGAGGATGGGTCTAACTGACTCGCCCGCTTGTGGCAGGGGGTGTGGGCTGCCGGGGTCATTCATGCACATTATCTGGGAGTGCCAGGAGGTTCAGGAGTTCTGGCACCGCATACATGCAAAGATGCGTGAAGTGTGGGAGCAGCGAGTTGACTCCGAGGCACGGCGATGTTTGCTGAATGTGTGGGAACCCACGGACCTTTCCACTCATGGCAAGGTGTGGGTGACTCTGGCGTGTGCAATTGCCAAACGCAACATTGCGCAGCTTTGGGACGCGGCACAGGCACCCAGGGTTGGGAAATGGATGGAAGATCTTGACTGGTGTATGTTTCGTGAAAAGTCTGTGTATGTTTCTAGGGGGCGACCCCGAAAATGGGTCAAGATTTGGAGTGCATGGAATGCCTATCGTGGAGATATTTGTGAACCCCCCGAACTGGAACCGTTGGCTGTGGACCTGGAGAGTTCTTAGGCCTGTTTTTCTACTAATTGTCAAGCACTGTGGAACGCCTTGGAGTCAATGATGGAACTTTGCAATTGTGGTCTCTGCATTTCGGTCACTGTTGTATGTGTTTTGTTTTTCAATGCAAAGAATTTCAACAAAAAAAAACATCTTTTGATTAGCTTAATGCCTCTGCCCTACCTTACTCTTGCAGTTTAGTTCTAAGCTTCTGTATTTGGCAGCAGTTGTGTTTTGTTTGCATTTATTATGACAGAAACCCAGCACACCTTTGTGTTCAGGAGTGGGGCTCATAAACAAAAATGTAGTGTTATCAGAGTCTGAACATGTCTATCTGTGTAATAATTAGCTTCCATTAATTCAAGAAGTAAATCCATTGGGCTATCCCAAACCAAGGGATTTGAATGCTAATCCTAAATTCCTGCTGTTGTGCCAGTGGGCTGCATTACCTACCTATTTTTGTCCTGGAGGTGTTTTCAGAAAATAATTGAAATATTGGCAGCAATGCCATGCCTATTACCAACCAGGTCATTACGGAACAATCTGTGCGATCCTTATTACATAGTCATTTTAACTCCCTTTTCATCATCTGTTGTGGTCTTCCTAGGCTATATAGAAAATTGAAGTGTTTAATCTTTTCACCTAATAATATAATTCATGCAAACTATATGCAATGAATTTATGTGTTATGTGTGACATTCTAATGGAATGTAGTGCTTCCTGTAAAAAGAAAGAGTAATATGTATCTATTTTTCAAAAATCATTGGTAAATTAATAAATATGTGTGACTAAAAAAAAAAAAATGCGAACTTCCTTCTTTCATTGTAAAGGTAGCTCTGCTGGGTAAATCTGGGGTATACAGAGTATTCCTGCTTCCATCCATATCCTGCAGGGAGGCCACCTCTGAACCCCCCTAGTGACTGTTCCTGCACAAAGCCGGCTTGCAGCTGGCGGTACTGGCTTGCTGGTGTACTGCAATCCAGCAGCTGCTTCGCTGGCATCTCTGAGGTAACTGCAAGTGGAATGGGGCACCACTGCTGAGATCAGGCGACTGAGGATGGAGCACATGGTCATCCGGTGTGAGCATTGAGGGGCATGAGGAATCGAGTTGGGTCCCGGGCCCGGCCCCGGTCCCTGCGGATGTATGTCAATACAACGCATACTTTTACAACGCATGCCATTACAACGAAACTTTAACAACGCAACATCCATTACAATGCATTCCATTACAACGCATGCCATTACAACGCATCTTACAAAACTACCATTACAACGCATTCCATTACAACGCATACTACCATTACAACGCATACCATTACAACGCATACCATTACATAGCATATATGGTAAGTATTGGATAGTGTAGGGGTAAAATTTACTATTCTAACTCCAGGGGGTGCAACAGTAGGGTAAGTGTTGGATACTGTAGGGGTAAAAATTACTATTCTAACTCCAGGGGGTGCAACAGTAGGGTAAGTGTTGGATAGTGCAGGGGTAAAATTTACTATTCTAACTCCAGGGGGTGCAACAGTAGGGTAAGTGTTGGATAGTAATGTTATGTGTTGTAATGGTATGCGTTGTAATGACTGCGTTGTAATGACATGCGTTGTAGTGGTATGCGTTGTAGTGTCATGCGTTGTAATGGTTGCGTTGTAATGGCATGCGTTGTAATGGATGTTGCGTTGTAAAAGTTTTGTTGTAATGGTAGTGCGTTGTAAAAGTTGCGTTGTAAAGGTTGTTTCCCGTCCCTGCTGGCGTGCCGCTGGCTTAGCTGCGACTGTGTTGCTGCCACTGACTGATGGGCTGCGCTGACCTGGGCCCTCCCCTCTGGAATTGAGTAAAAAGCTCTGCTCTGTCGGTGCTGCTGCCCAGATGCTGCTTCCCTGGGAGCCGGAGGAATGGAGGACATCACATCTGGCCTGGCGGTTGGAGCTGGGTCTAGCTCCCCTCCGTGGCATGTATGACGCCCCTCCCCCCTTTGGCCCTCGCATCAACAACCATTGCGGTTGCATGGAACCTGCTGCTGCAGAACGGTCAGCGGCCCTGAACTGAAGCATCCAAGAGTGTTGATGGTGTACAGCCCCCCCCAGTGCAGCCTCCATACCCCACTGGGTACCCAGACAGGTGGAGCAGCCAGAAACCTACCGCTGTTGCCTTCCCCACATAGCATGGGAAGCTGCAGATGCATCATCCACTTGTGGTAGATACCGGGGGTTTTGGCGCTGCACCCTTTAGACTCATGCAACTGGCCCATGTGCCAAACAGGGGCCCTGAATGTTGGGGGGAACACTGATACAACGATCTCACTGACCCTCTTGCCCTAACCAGGTACTTTGCCTGCTTGCCCAAGCCAAAGGTTAATAGCTGCAAGTGCGCACTTCGCTGCAGAGTGGGGACATTTTACAAAGCTCGCTAGACTGAAGTGGCTAACCTGACTTGCCAATCAACTCACTGTGCTCCAAGCCAAAATGCAGTGACACAAGTGCCCGATCTGTGCCGGTGACTGTGGCACGCTCCAAGGAGGCCCTCAGTGAGGTGGGGCCACCTCCGCCCGGAGAGGATGCCTCGGCTGCACGTGCTGCAGCACTTTGGCAGACTTCCAAAACACTACCAAGCAGGCCCATCCCATGTGCTTTCTATCCCTTGAGTATGCACTGGATCCATGGGGACATCCCCTCATGATAAGCCACCTCCGATTGAGCGCCATCACCCCACCCGCGAAGATGTCTGGCAGGGTGTTACCATGGTCGGCCAGACAGAGACTGTAGGTGCCTGTGATCACCCCTCGTCACTACAAGAGAAGTTGGATGTGGTACTGCATGCAGTGGAGAGGACCTGCACAACATTATGAACATTTGCGTCACCTTAGAGAGCAAGATCAACAGCATAGCAATGGACCTTAATCTGCTGCACGCTGATCATCGTAAACCAGAAGACAAAGTGCGCACGGCAGAGTGAACCATTGCTGAACTCCAGTTGGCATTCAAAGAACTGGTATTCTAAGTCCAGCTGCTGACGGATTTTGTCAACACCCTTGAGGCCAGGGCTGAAGATGCGTAGAGCCGCTCACGCAGAAACAACGTGCGCATGGTGAGTCTCCTGGAAAGTATCAAAGGATGTAACCCTGTCAAATATTTGGGCAAATTGCCGTGTAACCTGCTTCTGCCTGATTCCCTTATGCAGTTCTTCTCTGTAGAAGGTGTGCATTGTATCCCGACAAGGAAGCCTCCACCTGGCTCCAGCCCCAGTCTGATACTAATTCGCCAACTCCATTACAGTGACAGGGACATCATCCGACATGAAACCAGTAAACTTAACTGTGGTTGATAACTCCCGCATCATGCATTTCCTGAAGTACACAATAACAGTGCAACGCCACAGGGCCTCCTTCCCATGCTGCCAGAGCGGAATCTGGAGCTGAGGGACAGCAAGCGATGAGACAGCCTCCTAGGAATGTGGCAGTCCTGGACCTGGAACATATTTTACAGTGAAGAAGACATGCCCTCCATTCTGAAGTAGCAACCAGCGATGTCCGACCTGACACCAGCCCCAATAAAATATCCGTGAGGTCTTCGAGCGAGGATGGTTACTCCACTGTTTGGCCTGCAGATTATGATGCCTTGGCAACATCAGAAGTCACTCCACAGACAACCGATGGCATTATTAGACCTAACCCTACCAGCACATTATACCCTCATAGCAGTCAACTATGTCTGACCACAGGACATTACATATTTTTGTTGGTTGTCTGTCATTCCACTTTTCAATAAGCAATCCCTACGATATTACCAGCTCATGCGACAAGTGCACACGCTGCACACAATCACTCTTCAACACATCTTACACTGGCTCCAACACATATGCCTACACTACATTGGGTATACATCCCTTAGCCCCTGCACCTCCTACCAGTAAAACCCTTGGTCTCAGACTTTACTGATGTATCCCCAAAGCAAAACCAAAGGGGATGATGGACGGAGTGTTGAACATTGCAAGCACTCACCCCCAGTCAACTGATCTGGGTTTAATCCATCATCATTCTTTAGCTTTCTCCGCCACCCCAGTTCTTCAGACATGGCCATATGCAAATCAGTCTGACCCTGTGCCTCGTGGGAACAGTCCAGCCCGAACTGCCAAGCCATGTCTTCCCTGGACCAGAAAGAGGCATCCTGGGACTGGTTTCTAGCTAATCAGCCGTCATTAGCCAGGCTATCTTGAATCCAGTGGAAAAGTGAGCAATGGATCCATGTCTGGGCATACCCTGCCAACTTAGGGCAAACAAAGCAAATGGCTATGTCTGAACTGGGGTGGCGGAGTGAGCTAAAGAATGATGATGGTTTAAACCCAGATCAGTTGACTGGGGGTGAGTGCTTGCAATGTTCAACACTCTGTCCATCATCCGCTTTGGTTTTGCTTTACTGATGTAGCCTGCATATGTTTTTCAATAAGTTTGGGCAGGTAAATCTATTGTTTGTCTGTCACACTAGAATTAAATGGTTGTACCTCATTTTCCCCCCACTTGGCATTACCTCCATGCCCTATCAAAGTCCACCCCAGCACTTGCCACTGTGACTCTTCACCGCAATCACAAGCTTGGTCCCTAGCAATATTCAAGACAGCAACCCTCCCCCTGTACTCACACTTCCGATATGACACATACAACTTTCATAGAAAACACAAGAAGATGATGGACGGAGCGATGACACTTTTCAGACACTCACCCTCTTTTAACGATCTGGGTTGAATCCATCATCATTCTTTAGCCCCCTTCGCCACCCCAGTTCAGACCAAGGTATATGCAAATCATTCTTGACCCTGTGATTCAACCTACTTTCATAACCTGTAACATGAGGGGTATTCACACCAACTCTCACCGGTATGCCCTCTATCCGTATCTGAAGCGCTGCTCCACGCAGGTGGCCTTGCTTCAGGACACTCATTTAATACTTACTGAAGCGTATAAACTTCAGTGTTGCTGGCATCCCCATCTCCACTGAGGACATGGTAGCAGGTAGTGAAGGCTGCTATGTCCTTGTCAAGGGCAGCATCGATGGTAAACACATTCTGATTGGTAGCATATATACTCCTAACACAGAGCAATCCCTGTTCCTCGAGCGGCTGTCGGCAACACTCTCTTGCTGGGGTGGAATTAAACAGTTATTAGGTGTGGACTTCACACTGACTTTGAAAGATCCTCCCCTCCACTACTCAGCACCCCGGCCACTTCCAACATGTAAGCGTTAAGCGACTGACTTCAGCAATGGCACATAGTAGGCATTTGGCAACAGAGCAATGCTGAAACGTGTACTTTTTTCCCCTCTCTGCATCACCTCCACGTTAGGCCTGATTGATTAATTGGCACGGAATCCCTACTGACCTCTGTAAGACATGCAGACTACTTGGACCGCACCCATTCAGATCATAACCCGCAGAGCCTACAGCTTACATGAGACAATCGCCCTCCTCCCGTTCCGTCATGGCGCTTGCAGCCAGTGGCGGTTGATGACCCCCCCCCATTCCACACCTAACTACATGCCACTATTAAAGAATATTTAACCCGTTACGTCACAGTGGGCTTGTGCGTTGTACGGTCGGGGGTCATCCAAAACACGCCCACTCATTAATTCCCCAGCACCACGGTGGAATTTGCACCATGGTCAAGGAGTTAAAGCACAATCATGGGTCAGCAACATCAAGGCTGGTTGAGTGGGACACATTCAAAGTCACAGGCAGGGGCCACTGTCTGGGGGCGACTTGGAGTGTCCAACAACAGCTTGATGCCGATATATCTCACATAGAACGAACCCCCTGGCAACACGAGACAGACGTAGTATGAAACACTGGCAGCTCTTGCTGCCTGATAGCATCACAACATGAACATGTCTCTCTCCTGGAGTGGTTGCATTGCATGTGCTACGAGGTCCAATCTGCCATACACATGTCACTGCTGACAAATCTAGCATGCTGTTGACATGGCTAATAAGGTCGGACCAGCCTGACACCCCATTGTGGAACTGAAATCCGCTACTGGCGACATACTCTGCACGCAACAAGACATACACCAAGAACTAACCCAACACTATGCCTTCTTCAGCATGATTCTCCTGCCCTGTCTTACACCCATCCAAAACACAAAACTAGATGATCTACTTACACTATTTGAAATACAGGAGGCGATCAAAGCTTTAGCCAGAGACCAGGCACCTGGTCCAGATGGCCTGCCTTTTGATTTTTACAAGGCATATACAGCACTTCTTGCATCTCAGTTGCTGAGAACAGGCTCCGGAAGCCTCTTGCCTTCCCACTACCCTGAGCAAATCGCTGCTGATACCCCTCTCTAAGCCACAAAAAGACCTTTACCTTTTACAGAGCGGGCCTCTAGAATCCTGAGCACGGTCCAGGTGAGGTGAGGCCCAGTCTCCGGTCAAGCTGGGTGAGAACTCAAAAGTTTTTAACATTTATATATATTCCACTTTTTTAACCTAACAAGGAAAAGAACGCTCATGATCTATTTACTTAACCTAATTTTATTGGATTTGTTGTAGATGCCGTCTGCATTCCTTGATGCGGAGGATTAGTATACTACAGGTTGTATTCATTTCAACCTCTTTTGCGTTATTTCATTTATGATTAACAGCAAGTATTTTGTCTCACGTTTTTGATTAGCACTATATTTTCGCTGGGTAGGATCATCACGTGCGTATGCAGTAGCAATTTTTGAGAGCAGAGGCCCTGAATAAAGCCTAGGGATTACCTGCCCGATTGGCTGAAACATGGTGGCCCTTTTTTGGCAGCTATTTGTTTAAACTGCCTTTTGCACTGTTCTGTTTTTAATTAGGGGATGTGTCTACACCTAAATAAAATGTTCTCTATTTTGGGCCACATCACCCTATTTTAACTCACCACATATTTTTGTGTTCTGCACTGCACTTTATTCTTTCGGTGGTCAACTACTTAGTTGTTCATTGTGTCTTTCAAAGTGAATGTGGGTAAGATCCAGCCCATTACCATGGGAATGGTGTTCTCTATGATCAAGAGACATAGCACTTCTTTAGCTGGTTGACCAAATGATAATACTGATCACAATGAGAAGTTGATGGCTATCCAGATATACGTGGTTGGATCTTACTACATATCACTGTAGCGTTCTTCTCCTGTTGTGAGTTCTTCATTTTTTGGCTTATTTATGACTTGAGTGGGGTCATATTGCCAGGAATTGCACGCGAAAAAAAAGTCATGAAGAACCAATGGATATTGGCTGTATTCCAAGCTCTGTACTGTACACGGCAGAATTCGGACATAGTTTTCACGTAAGTGTAACCATACAGGGAAAACAGCTGAGGGCCCTGCTCGATTCTAGTTGTCATCAGTCTGTGGTCCAACACTCAGTGCTCTTGCCTAAAACAAAACTGACAGGAGAAACCGTACCGATTAGGTGTGTGTATGGTGACATCTGTGTCGATCCCCTAGTAATACTCCCCATATCCTTACCCGACGGACAAACCCTAGAAGCCTAGCTTGGCGTTGTACCCTCTCTTCCAGAGCAAATGATCATAGGTCTGGATAATCCATAATTTCTTCTTATGTTAAAAGATAAACTGCAGTTCCTAAAACCCCAAAAACAGCCACACCTCTCCCTCCTAACCCAGGCCCCCTGGATTACAGAGGATTTCGGTACACACAAAGAAATGATTCGACCCTTCAACCAGCATGGGACCATACCTATCAGACAAACCTTCAGGACAACCCCCCTATACTTTGTTTCAGATCAAGAACAACCTACTGTATAGAGTCGGAAGACAGGGAGAAGAACCACAGTTGGTGGTACCTCAGGCCTTCCAGGATCAGGCAGGTTCTCTTCTTCGCATATTTGCATCTATTGGCAGGTCACAGGGGAGCACAAAAGACCATGCAGATGCGGCCACACCACTTCTACTGGCCAGGGATATTTTCTCATGTTACCCGTTTCTGTCAAGAGTGCGAAGTGTGCCAGAAGAAAAACCTGTATAAACCCCAGGCGGTCCCTTTGCAACCCCTCCCAGTTGTAGGTAATCCGGTTGAAAGGATTGGCATAGATTTCATTGGTCCTCTGCCACGAACCAAGAAAGGCCATCTATAAGCCTTGGTCGTGGTGGACTACGCCACACTATATCCAGAGGCCTTTCTCTTTACGTACACCCACAACTCAGAACATCACCGAAAAATTGCTGGAACTGTTTTCCCGATCGTGAACAGACTGCGGTAGGGGTGTGTGAGGACGAAGGACAGACCACAGAAAAGGATACACAAAGAGCAGAACACTTCCCCGCTCACCTTTCTCCTTGTCCCCTTCTTTATTTTCAGGATGTGCGAATGGGGCACTGGCCCTTTAATCTTGCCTTGTTTCGCGTCACGTGACTGAGTCAGGTGACTGCTTCGACGTCAAAAATGACGAAACCGAGGAAGACGGTCGTTCGTTTGGCGGACTGAAGAGGGAAAACCAAGGACCCAAGAAGGAGGACTACAGCGTTCAGACCTTCGTCGTCATGCTGCAGCTGAGAGAGGGAAGGAGCATTACGGTGGGCACAGAACCCATACGGGACGCAGGAGCCCGATGCCTGGGAGCCGAAGGAGGAAGCACAGACGGGACGCACAGATGTAACCCCATCCGGCAATACAAGCAAGCTAACCATGGCACAGCAGGGTTGTGGCTGGACAAGGTACGGGGACGCCTTGGGGCAGTGTGGTGCCGTACGGGGGAGGGTGAAAGCAACAGCGAGGGCAGTGTATGCGGGGTGATTATATAAACCGCTGCCCTACGTGTAGAGTGCCTCCTGCTATCACCACAATCCCCTCACTGGTGACGGTCTTGGGTGCTTACTCCTGACACTTCCCCCTCCATACAGTATTTAAACAACCCGACATTACCCTGACTGGGTGATTCTTTTTTTCCCTTTTCCCTCTTCCCTCTCCCTACTCTACCACATTGCAACGAGATATCCAATCACACCCACAAGAAGAAGAAGACGTTGAAAACCCTTTCCCAGGAGTCTAAAGGACAGTGAAGAGACAAACTGGCCTACAACCCCCACAAATCCTTGTTTCAGTGAACTAAATAAAAACAGCCTTTACTATACCTGCACATTTGTGTCCTGGTCTGCTTCTCCACTGTGTTACACCCCAGTCATCGCAGGTGGGAAGAGTCACTGGCCCACCCCTGCACTAACAGGGAACTGGAAACGCTGCTGCGGGCCCAGTTCATGTTCCCCGCAATGCCAAATTTCACCTATACAATACTACATAGAGCACAGGGCATACCTCACCCCTGCTAAAATAAACCGATACTTCCAGTGAGTAGTTGCTGACTGCCAGCGTCGGATTGGTAACACGGGCACTCGGGCAATACCGGAGAGGCTGGTGTCCAGTCCCAGCTGTGGACTGCTTTTTTGAGCAGTCTGAGGGCGATTTGGCGGTTTCTGGGTTGCTCGGATGCTGCCAGCGGCCCAGTGGGTGCCTGAGTTGCCTTTCTGGGGGCAGATGGGCCTCAATTACTTCCCTTTTATCAAAGGGCAGAGGTGTCACTCCCTTTATCACACTGGGGCCAGCCCATTAACACATGCATATTGAGCGGGGGCAGGGGGCCGGAGGAAAAGTGGTCACACGTGTATTCCAGTTTGTTTCACCAGTGTAAACGAATCTGTGCATTTTCTTTCCCCCCCCCTCTTTTTTTGTTAGAAAACTTCGCTGAAGCAGTGTTTTGCAAGGCAATATGCAAATGTGGGCCCCTTTTTTTTCAGCGTGCCCGGGCCAATTTCTAATTCCAATCCAACCCTGCTGACTGCCCCCATTGTTCACAGACGCCGACCTTTTGCTCATGTTCTTCCTGGACAGGACGTTTGGAGATGCACACCGGGGAGGTGTGCATTCTCTGTCTCTAATGCAAGACTAAGAAGCATAGGTCATATCGAGCTTTCTCAACTTAAGTCTAATAACAGCTGAGCGCCTCATCACTCATAGATAGAAGGCGCAGGAGCCCCCAGTGCTCGCAGCTGGGATGCAGTCCCTTCTGGCCTGGGCTCAAGCAAAGAGCATCGCCCAGCATTGAGAAGCAATATTGAACTCTGCAAATACCCTATAGTGTCCAACTGGGATGGTATTCTAGCAGATTTGTGGACTACTGTTCAGTTTACCCCAAGATTCAGATACAAACATGCCATTAGATCAGCTTGATGACACAGTGCACTGAACACCACGCCAGCTGCTGGGACTTTATGGTTTGTACACCAAATGCCCTACACATGGTTCCAAGCTACTGCCTGGTTACAGTGCTTCTATGCACACACCAATACACTGTTTAATATGTGTGAAATGGCTTTACTGTCTGAAGAGTGGGGACGGGTGGAGGGAATGTTGAGGTTTTTATTGTTGATGTTAACTGTTCTTTTTTTACTCAGTTAACCTATTTATTGCTAGATACACAACTGACCTCATTGATGCAAAATGTTGGTTGCAGCACATAATTCGCCCAAAATCTTATAGCTCTCATTGTCAGCGGGGTAAGCGATACGATTTTCAAATCTTTTGATGAATCTGACAGTGGATGAATGCAATACAAGGTAGATCATGCTATTGCACACAGTACCACTGTTACCATGTTTACTGAGCCAATTGTTATACCAACAATGCTAACCATGTATACCACCTGTAAAATAAACTTCAATAAACAGATTTAAACAAAATAAATCATAAGGAAGTTTGTTTTGAAATTACCCAAGACTCAACACCTCCACCCCTTGTGTTCAACCAATGCATAAATATACTAGGAGAGGCAACTGCCTTTACAACAGCACCATACACCAGTGTGCCAAAGACATCTAACTAACTAATGCCATCAAGTCCCCTGAACCTGTTCTCAAACTCAATATCTGCTGTAAATACCAAGCAGACAAATTAAATACCCAATCATTGAAAAAATACAGTGTATACAAATGAGAGGCATAACTGCTCTTAGAATAAAGAAACTCAATTTACTCACTAGCATTTACCCAAAGCCAAGAAGGTTTCTGTCATAGTCCATATTCCGCAGAGTCATGAAAGTGCTCAACCTCCACTGAATGGATCACTGCCAAACGTTCCTTTTTTGCACCAATATATTAACACTTGCTCTAGATCACATTGCTTCCATCATCAGGGTCCCCTACTTGTCCACAACTGAGGAAAGGGCCTTTCCCTTCCTGATGACTTGCCTCAATGACTAAAATCCCAGCTCTCTGAATGTAACAAAGCTAGCACCATCTAAAACATCAAGATCCCATGACCCTGCTCCAAATTCAGCAAACCAAAAGATAGAGAACCAAAAGTTAAAGTCCTTTCCTTGCGAAGAGTCTCTGAATTTAATGCAAACAATACCAACTGTCCACCCTCTTCTCCACCTTTGAGGTTCAACCAAAACTCTTCCTGTTCAGCTGGTTCATGTTCCTCGAAATAACATTCACCCACAACCAGCCAACAGAGGACTTTGACCATACTAATAATTAGTAACAAACCCATCCTTGTCTACACAGGAGTCTTCAAAGCATCTTCATTTAGGAATCGAGACAATAAACACTGTTTAACTTTGTTCAGAAATGACTTGACCAAAGACAAACCATGTAATGCCCTTGATAACGGGCAACCTAATCCTCCTCTAAATCAGCAAATATGGAGTGAACTGGAGGGCAGAAATGAGGGTGATATGCTTCGAAAGGAAAACAGTGAGAAAGGAAGAAACTAGAGGTGAGAGCTGTCCTGCAACAGTGAGCTAAAAAGACAGCAAGGGTAGCGACGTCAACGAAAGAGACACTCGTTACAATGAAGACTGTGCAGCGTGGTATTCAGCTGCTACGTAATGCGTAGTGGTGGCGGAAAATTCTTATGCAAGTTAGAAAATATAATCTTGCAGCACCAGTGCCACTGCTATGCCTTAGATTATTAAAATGAGTGCCCAAGAGAGTCCCTAAAAGGGTGTATTGCTTGTCTATCGATCTCTTGTGCACAGTTATGATTACTGCTGCACTTTTTAGGTTAAAAACTAACAAAGCATGTACAACCCATACTTAAATACTGCAAATAGCTAGGGGCGGGTAGAACTCAGAGTTTCTCGCCCTGGAATTCCATGAGTTACATGAAAACTCTGTGAGATTTGAGGAAGTTCCTCGAATGAGTGCAAATAAGCAGGCCACGCTGATTTTTAGCATCAGGAGCTTGTCCGAGTGGAACAAAAAGCGTGAACTTCAATTTGCTTCTCAAATTGGCTGCCGCTCAAGTAGATTTTCTAGTCGAAGTTTCTCATTGCGAATGGCAGCGACCGACTGTGACCGCCGACGTTGGGAAAATATTGCTGGGTGTCCTCTTAGCACTCGAAAATTGGACCACGGGACATCAATTTTTAATCGTGCTTGCCCACTTACCGTTAGAGAGCTGCGCACAGAAAAAACTCCACCACGCTGCGGTTGGCGGAATTTGGACAGAACTCCGCAGTAGTAGTGTAACACGGAGTATTTATCATCCACTCCTAGAAATAATAATTGCATAAAGCATTTTGAAGCTATTTTTTGAGCTGGACGTGGTGTAATATTATTAGTCAGCGACATGAAGCACAGCATGTCACATTACAGATATGTCCATCTATCTATAAATCCGTAGATTTTTGGGAAAGGAAGTGGAAAATTCCCAAGACACTGATAACTCTCAGCTTTATGTAAACATGACGCCACTAAACAAAAGTTCTTTGATATACCACTTGAGACTCAATTGTAAAATTGTGTTGGTGAAACTGTCTGAGATGACTTTGGGAGTCATCATGCACAAGCATGCATTATTTAGTGCCTCAGTTTAATTTGAAGAAAAAAGCAATATTACTATCTCTATTGTTATTCTACGTCCTGGTTAGACAGAACATTATGCTACTCAAATTGAAATGTGGGTGTATTCCACGCTTAAAACATGGCGAATCGTTTGTCGGTAATAATTTGAATATTTCACCACAAAAGGATTTTGAACAGAGATCTTTTTGAAAATTAGCAATGTGACTGGTGTTGAATTGCCCTTTGATGCCTTTTTATTAATGCTGGGATTTACAGATGAAGAGGTGATAAGCAATCGTCGTCGTCCCAATTTTATCATTCTAGTGTCTTTGAGTGTTTAAGATGTGAAACTCAATCTCCAGAGACATCTACCTTTTATAATGGAATTGCAAAACTGCAGTAGATTAAAAAACAATCCTACTATGAGTAGGATTTCATATATTCTTGTTTTGCTCTTCACTAGTAATAAGCGAAACCGACTTGTGAAAGAAAAGCCGGTGAATCAAACCCTAAAGGAGGAGATACGCTTTTGAAAAAAAGACAACAGCTGGAGAAATTTTAATATGTTAGGGACACGGGTAGAGACCCCTAATTGACATATTACCTGTACAAACCAACCCAACACCGTGGTTCATTGAATAAGAAAGTGGCTTGATCTGAAATGCTTGGCTGTCTCTAATTTGTTGCTTCAGTGTACACCTTAAAATTTCTTTTTTATTTTCCCCAGTTAGAAAATATAATCTTGCAGCACCAGTGCCACTACTATGCCTTAGAATATTAAATTGGGTGCCCAAGAGAGTCCCTAAAAAGGTGTATTGCCTGTCTATCATTCTCTCGTGCACAGTTATAGATTCACGTACATTGCCTTCTATAGGTGAAAGCAGGATTATGAATTCCCCATTGACATTTAGTGCACTTTATCAAGTTCTATTACTAAGTAAACTTTATTCTCCCTTGACCTTTGTTGCACATTAGATATTTCTGTGGAAGAATGGAGTACATGGACATCCTCCATTAACTGTAAGTGTAAATATCAGATGTCTATGAGAGAAAGAGGCAAACAGCATTTCTTCATTCACCTGCATTGGCTAAAACGTAGCTGAAGGACAAAAATACATTGTGATTTTCCCTTAACTTTGGTAGTCACATCCTGCACCACTGATCTCTAGCATAAGAAAAAGACCAAGAGACCAATGTTCTGAATCAGCCAGTCTCTTTACAGGCAGAAGATCAGGGCGGTGTGCAGGGAGGAGACCTTCATGTGTTCCGGTGGTAAAGCGGCAGGCCTAACAAAAGGCCTCAAGTTCATGTTTTCAGCCATGGTAGGTAACAGAGTACTATTCTGAGAGGGTGATGAACACTTCAATTTGAACTAGGGTGAAAAGGGGGGGGATAAAGAGGGATTGCAGTCTTCTAAGCTCCAGCTACCAGAAACTGTGATGTAAATCGACATTCAAAAATGCAAATCTTATATTATTGTGCAGTTTGTGAGCCCCTCTACCCCCACTCACTCCTTCGCTCACTTAGACTCTGACTATAACCCTCAAGCGATGATGGCTTACTTTACTTCTGTTCACCGTCTTCCTCCATATTGCATACCACCCACACACACACACTACAGTGCAGCAGGGAGCTGGTACTCTTTTCTGAACCAGCATCATGTACACCCAGCAGTGCATGGAGAAGCACGGGTCTTCATACCATGAGTCATGCAATCAAATAGTACAGTGCAGCAAAGAGTTGCTACTATTACTCTGTGACCATATCACACCCACAAACAGCACAGTACAATGTGAAGTGTGTGTGGCTGTCTATGCTAGGATCATACTATCAAACAGTATAGTGCAGGCATGGGCTGCCACTGTTCTACAGACCCTCAAAAACCCATGCACATCATAGGGAAATAAGTTCCTTTGAGGAAAAACACCCATACAAAACTCAGCGCAGCCAGTATCTATCAACAGTGAAGCATAAACTGGTACTGTTCCTCTACACCAGTATCAAACTAACGCTTAAAATCAGCTGGTGGTTTCTGGCAGAGTCTCATTGGTATTTTTGGAGACCACCACCTATTTTTCCACATCAAATATTTCCAGAGAGTAGGAAAGGGGAAAACACATAGAAAGAAAGACTGAAAAACAGTCACCAAGGGAGAAAGCAGGAAGCTGCAAGAGTGAGATAAAGGGGCAGGGAGTGTCTGGCATTGGATTTAAGAGACCTGTGGTGGATTTAGGACTTCACAGCCTTCTCACTCTGCATGCTGACATTTAATAATGCTGGCCATGGGCATCTGAGAAGTGCTTGGACACTGGCACTTATTATTTTACAAATTAGGCACTGTATCAGGTGAACACAGTATACAGTCCAGTATGGTGCTGTTATCTTTTTATTGAATAGTTATCATACACAACAAACTGTGGTAAAGAGCTGTCACTGCTCCTCTGAACCAAATCAGACACAAATAATTGGACCACGGAGCTGTCGATGTTCATCTGAGCCAGCATCACACACAACATTGAGATGTCACTGTTCATCTAAGCCCGCATTACACACAACACAGTGCAGCAAGCAGCTATCACTGTTTATCTGACCTGTTTCTGTTCATCGAAGATGGCATCACACACAACACAGTGCTGCAAGGAGCTAGCACAGTTAATCTGAGACACTATCAGGGGTGTCTCCTCCGCTATTGCGGAGGAGCGTCACCCTACTGCTGAAATGAAGCAGACAGAAGAAAACTAAAATGACAATAAAGCTATTTTATTGTCATTTTATTTTTAATTCCAGTCTGCCAAGTCTAGGTTGTGGCATGGCAAAACCGCAGTGCCACAAAGCAGATGAATGAGGAGTGGTATGCACTAAATGTGCGTATGTCGGTTTGGGTGGCTGTCCATGATTGGCCAAATCAACACACGCAATTGGATATCCCCAGGCTGTTCCTGGAGATATCCTAGTGCTCAGGGGCCCAAGCTCCTGTCCCTGCTAAAGCATATAACCGGCCTGCACCTCTCCGCCCATGCTGGGAGTAATAGCATGAGAGAAGCGTTGGCATTGGGTGAGGTGTGGGAGCCTGTGCTCCTAGGGATTGCCGTGTCTGGATGGGGGCAGAGGAGCAGCGAGGCACATAGAAGGAGCAGAAGATCATGGTGGCCGGCAGAAAGCGGTAAGTTTTAATTTTTATTATTACTATTTTTCTGCCCCGCCCCCCACCTTGGATTGACAGCAGCCGCCGCTGGTCAGTTTCACACACAACTCTGTGTATCAAAGGAATTGTTTTTGTTGCTCTGAGCAAGCATCACTCACAACATTGGGTGGGCAGCAATGAGCTACTGGTGGTCTTCTCAGCTAGTATTACAGAGAACACACTGCTGCAAGGAGTTGGCACAGCTCCTCTGATCCAGGCATTGACCCAATTACTATAATACATACTACGATTTGTCTATGCACTTCTGAGTGGGTATCACACTAAACAAATTGCAGCAAGCAGCTGCTTCTGTTCCTCTGAGCCACTATGACATGTAGCACCATGCAGCAGGGGGCTCTCTCTGTTCCTCTATGCCAGTATGACACACAGCACAATGCAGCAAAGAGCTGTCTCTGTTCTTACCACCCAGTATCACAACCAAACATAGCACAGTGCATCAAGTATTTCAAACTGCTCCTCAGAGATAGCTTCTCACACATGGGACAATACCTGATGCCTCGGGAAATGCTGCTCCTCAGATTCTGGTCTCTACAGAGAGATGAAAAGTAAGAACACCAATTTAGAAAGATTGCATAAGGTTTAACTGTTCATGCTGTAATCCTTCAAAAGACTTGACCAGTAAAGCAATATGACACACAACACAATTCAGCAAGGAACTGTCTCCGTTCCTATCAGCCAGTGTCACAAGCAGACATAGCACAGAGCAGCAAGGATGTTAAACTGTTCCTCAGAGCAGGTATCCACAGATTTACAGGGTGCTCTTCTCACACATGGGACTATACCTGGCCAATTGAGCAAAGCAACTTCTCTCATCCTGGTCTCTATAGAGTGATGAAAAGGAACAATGACACCAATTTAGAAAGATTGCGTAAGGTTGAAATGTTCATATTGTAATCTTTCAAAAGACTTGGCCAGTAAAGCTAGACCTCAGTTTTCCTCTCGAAGGGCCATCCACTTTTAATATTGCAAGCAGTTTGGCAGAGCGTTAAACCCCAATTCTTTTACGTACAAAATGAAAGAGTGCTCAGTTCTACGTGGCAAGATTCTAGTTTGTGTTTTTAAGGTTAACATATTATTCTGTAGCAGACGCATTACATCTTTGAGGTATCTGATCAGCCTTGCAAAAGGAGGCAATGTTTTCCTCAAGTTAACTTGGACAAACCATTCATCCGAACTAGGATGACTAATGGAAGAATCGAATCCTCTATCCACTGACCTCCAATACACTCTCCAAAAATTGCTGAACACATTTCTACCTCCACCCATACTAAAGGACACAGCATGGACAAGGATATCTTAAAGTAGGGTCTTTGCCTGCAAGAAAATCCTCTGCACTGACTTTTGACCCTTGCTGTTTAGGGTAAAGAAAAAAACACATCAATTACTGGGAACCTGGCTACAGACATTTCCCTTTCTGATCATCTAAATTAGAATAAGTTTGAAGACAAAAAGTGGTACCCATCTTGGAGACCTTTCATGTGTTGTATTATAACGTCGATTGAGTTGAGCGTTAGCAAAAGACATCGAGTTTTGACCGTTATCTTGACATTTGGCGGCATCCATTTTGTATTCATGGCAGCCATTTTGTCTGCCACACGCTGCCTCGTGTCGACCATGTGCGTTGTCCTATCTCTCTGCTCATGGCCTTTGAATCTGCCCGGCAACAGTCTAATAATAGCATCTCTGTGTTTTGCCACTGACCGTTAGGGTCCACATCTGCTAATGGTTAGCCCTAGATTGGAATGTGTTAGCCGAGACCCCACGAATGTTAACTCCTCCCACTGATCGATTCTGCTTCTCGATATTACCTTGTATGGACATAAAATGTGCTTTTGTGCTTTGTACCGCCTTCTTTTGAGCCCCTGTGTGGGTATAAATAAACCATGTGTCCGGTAGCCCTTTGTGCTACTTCTCATAGTGCCGAAGGGTAGTGTCTGAACTTCAGCACCACTTCATGAGGTGTAATAAATTCTATGTTTTGCAATTCCAGTTTCCGTGCCAACTTTTTCCTTTGGGTCTGAGGACTTCGTGCGCAGAAGGGCGAACCCCTTGCACTAGCGGGCCAGGCTGAGGCCTGCAAGACACATGTACTTCACACACTGCAACAAACAAATTCAAAACCCAGGCCAAACTACATAGCACAGTAAATGCAAAATACCACCAGTAACGAAACGTGTTACACTTTAAGGTGTGAGCAACTTCCTCTCACTCCCTCTGGATCCGCTAATTTAAAATGATCAAACAGATTCACAATTTTAAAGCTATTTACTTCTCAACCTATCAACTAATTTACCAAACCAGCTATTGCGTCTGAGATCAAATTTATCCAAACATTTAGAAAATATGATTTCAATCACATCACTTTAACCAGACTCAGACTCCTACTGAACCCAGGTTGGGATAGACTGCTTCCAAATCATGATCTGCTGTACATCAGTTTCATAAACATCTTCTCAACCAGCATTTACTCCATCGCATTCAAGTAAAGGCAAGTAACCCTGTTCTTTAAAATAATGGAAATTCACCATTACAAATCTCTTTCAAGGGCAAACTCCATGAAAAGGGCAGTATCCCCTGGAATTCAGGGATCAGATTACCATGGACAGTGCCCTTGGCACCACTCAATTTTGATTGTGTCACAAATATGCCTTTCAGCGCTGCTATAACGCAACTAATACCCCTCATGAGGAATAATTACATTTCTTATAATGGCCAAGGCTTTTGGCATCTTACAACACTGCTGCAAGAAGTTGGCACTGTTCCTCTGATCCAGGGATAGACGCACTTACTATGTTGCATACTAGGATTTTTGACTGTTCTTCTGAGATGGTATCTCACACAACAAATTGCAGCGAGTAGCTGCCACTGTTCCTCTAATCCAATATGACACACAACACAATGCATCAAGGAGCTGTCTCTGTTCCTATCAGCCAGTATCACAACCATACACAGCACAGTGTAGCAAGGATTTCACACTGTTCCGCAGAGCAGGCATTCAGAAATTTACAAGGAGCTCTTCTCACACATGGGACTATACCTGGCCAATTGAGCATAGCGACTTCTTTCATCTTGGACTCTATGGAGAGATGAAAAGGAACAAGAACACCAATTTAGGAAGATTGCATAAGGTTGAAATGTTCATACTGTAATCCTTCAAAAGACTTGGTTAGTAAAGCCATACCTCAGTTTTCCTCTTGAAGGGCCATCCACTTTTAAGTTGTAGTAGCTGTGCAGTGCGTTAAAACCCATTTCTTGTATGCAAACATTTGAAAGAGTGCGTAGACCTTCAAGGCAAGTTTCTAGTTTGTGTTTTTCAGGTTAACATAATATTCTGAAGCAGACACATTAAATCAATGAGTCATCTCATCGGTCCTTCAAAAAGAGGCAACTTTTTCTGAAATGTAACTTGGACAAAGCATACATTCCAACCAAGATGAAAAATGGAAGACTTGACTTGACTGTCCATTGACCTCCAATGCACTCTCTAAAAACCACTCTCATGCTCTCAGCACTTGTGAACACCATTCGTGAACTTCAATTCTAGAGGGCGCAAGAGAGCAGAGCTGAGCAGCGTGAGTTCAGAGGCACTCAGCAGACGGGAGGAAGGAGCACGGGAGCAGCGCGGCGTGGTGGCCGCAGAACCGCAGAAACCGCAAAATTCCGAAGAGGCGGCGGCGGCGGCGTTTCGTCGCGGCAGACCCGCGACCTACAACACCAGAGGGGCAGCGGTCATAAGCGGCACAAGCGGCGCCGGCACCGGCACAAAAGGTACTAAGAGGAGCCGCGCCGCGCCGCGCCCGCACCTTCGCCTACACCCGCGATTGCCAGCGGCTACACCTGCAAGGGGAGCTCCATTTTTCAGCAGGGGAGAGTGCTCCATTTCAGCGGGGAGAGAGCACCAATTGCCCCACGTCCACGCCCACGCTTTCCCGCATCTCCGGTGAGATTCCCGGTGAGATTCCCCTGGCGGACTCCCCCCCCCCCAGCCCACGACGAGAGGAGAAGAGGAGAAGAGAGTGGAGAGTGGAGGAGAGGAGAGCATAGCTGTCCGTTTGTAGCTGCCTCACTGTGCCTCAGCGGATGGGATTGAGTGCAGTCCGGAGAGGAGAGGGAGCCAAAACAAACTAAACCAAGAAGAGGCTGCCCTGGGACCAGCACAGCCAGCGCCAGGGCTGACGGGACCACAGTAAAGCAGTTTCCTTTTCCCACCTTCCTGCAGCCTCGAAGCTCTGGTCCCAGACTTGGTCCCTGACCCCAGGCCCCCAGGCCCCTACCCCTACCCCTCAAGTTAAGGCAGCAAGTGAGCAAGTGGGCACAGTCAGGGCCGCTTGGCAGCGAGTACAACCAGGGCACCAATTACTCAGAACAAGCCCCAGAGTACAGCGCACACAGCACACAGCCCCGCATACAGCCCTGCATGCTTAACTACAACTACAACCACAAACTGCTAGAATTTCTGCGCAAAGTGCACATTAAGGGGGGTCTCCCCTGGACTCTCTCTGGGCGGGACCTCGGACATCAGTGCACCGCCCAAGACCAAGCACCATCGAAGCCGGCAAGCAGCAAGCAGTAAGTAGTTAAGCAGTAAGCAAAACAGCTGAGAAAATAACATTCAGACTGGACTAAGCTAACCCAGCCATAGGAACCAGAGGGGCCATCGTGAACCATCGTGTACAAAACAAGCTCGCCCTCCAAACCAGCAAATTGTCTACGGCTCTAGTCCTTTACCATCAACTCGACTCGCATCACCAGGTCTCAACTCGACAAAGGTTTGCATTCCCACGAGCGCCCCAAACTGAGACTCCATTGTCTTCGTCTCGGTTTCGTAG
Organism: Lissotriton helveticus; assembly: GCF_964261635.1. NCBI lineage: Eukaryota > Metazoa > Chordata > Amphibia > Caudata > Salamandridae > Lissotriton > Lissotriton helveticus. Next base: position 1,921,260,807 of record NC_136057.1, on the reverse strand, counting down.
TAACCTATCATGAGATCAGGGAAAATCAGAACAGAACCTATAGCGAAAATTAGCAAGAATAAACAACCCCTACGCCGGAAAATGAGCGAAGAACTAACCCTTTCATCTGACGAGGACCAAACAGCAGACAAGTTAGAGGTGAAAGAGGTAAAAGTCATTACGGCCAGCGTCTTTACTGACAAAACACCAATGAAGACCTCAGCTCTCAGGAATGCCAAGATTACAGATTTTCTAATTTCAACCACTCCGTTAGTGCAGCCAGCACGACAGGTACCAAATTTAACGACCGCATCCAACATCAAAAGAAGATCCCAATCGGCGACCTCAATAACAAAAGCCTTGCAGCTCCAAAATAATACCCTGAGAAACAACTCCCACGAAACTGCATATCACCTATGGCACTATTCAGGAAAGAAACCGATCAAAAGGACGAATCAATTGAAGGTGAAAGTCCAAATAAATACAAGGGAGGAAGATGGCGACCTCTACCCTAACGTTGCGCCAAGCAACGAATATACCGAGGGCTTAAAAGAGACATTAACGGCGACCACTGGCATAGTGACGGGGCGTTCCCTCAGTCTAGGCTCATACTTCAGCCCAAGGGACCAAGACATCCATGGGGCTGACTTGCACTCCGCTCAGAGAAAGGACAATAAGGGCCCACCAGACATACCGGACATCCCTGATACCGCCACCAAGGACCAGCCCTCTGCTGACATCATGAATTGGGATGATCCAACACTGCCAAAAGATGGTCCGCCAGACACCCCTGACAAGGTTATTATTGATATCGCCACCAAGGTCCAACCCTCATATGACAGGACGACTTCAAACGATCGAATACAGTCTAAAGACGGTTCGCCAGGCATAGAGGCTCAAGTAAACCAAAACAACACAACTTCCCCTGGCGTTTGGGTGGATTTGCAGGAGCCACATAACTCAACCAACGCTTGTTCCGCAAATCCTGGCCAGACGACCAGTAGGACAACTACAAACCGCCCGTCAGGGCTATTCCCGCTCCACTATAACCTTTCTACAACAAGTACCATAACTCCCCTTAAGGGCTCCGAGTCAAGGATCAAAACTGCAAAACACACACCAACCCCGGACACGGGAATGGGCGGAGACCAACGAGACCTACCAGATTTTCGTGAAATCCGAGCCTTGGGCTCAGCAAGGCACAAACCAAGGGACAAATCCCGGAGCAGCCCCAAAGACCAAAATCACTTAGTAGATAATAGCCTACCAGTGTATGCACCATTGTGGCCGCCGTTCATCAACATGATGGAAACCTTCTCAACAGCCCTACTACAACATTCTGAAAAGTTGGATGTGCAGATAGACATCCTGCAAATTTTATCCAACCACGTTGCGAGCATAGACAAAAAGATTCTTGAGCTGAACTCCCTTATTGAACGGGTACAGAAAGACCCGCAAACAATGTACCATGAATGTCAGTGCTATGAAACAATGAACCATCTTAAAGCTTTACCAGCAATTCTAACTGACATTCTGGAAGAGGTTCAAAACAAACCAAATAATGCTCACTGTGCCTCTGAATCTTTTGGGACCGGAGCCTCACCAGAAAGCACGCTAATTTCAACCTCTAGCGCTCCATCAGATAACGAGGATATGAGGGTGGACAAAACAGAAGGCTGCTCATCACTTCGCCCCACTGCCATCGAGGAACTAACCATCGAAGCATCAAGTGAGCATCAAAAAGGTACTCCGAACCAACCCGGCATAGGTAAAGATGTTTCCGGACCACCCCTAATAAAAGGCACCCATCCCCATAGAAGTACGGCAGAGTCTGAAAATCCGAGGAGGGAAGAACCGGACACAACATACAACAGGGAAACAAACCAAATCAATATATTGACAAAGCACAAGCGTAAAAGATTGAGGAAATCAAGACAAAATAAGCAACAAGGAAAAAAAGACGCCAGAAGGTTCCCTACACCCAGTACTATTACAAGCAAGACACTGCAAAGTCCACACCTTATAGACTGGGCGGACTAGGAAGTGCAAGCAGCCCAGGGTTCGAAATGTTCGCAAGCGATTCAGCCCCCCGAAGCTCCATCAACAGTCGCTGATAAGAACCAAAGCATCCAATTCGCTAACCATGAAGAGTCACCCAAGGTGGACCAGGAAGAACAAATGGATCGCGGGCTTACACGCATTTTAGTGACTCAGCCCCCGGACGCAACAACAACAGTTGTCATCGAGAATTTAAGCATCCCAACTGCAAAACAATCTCATCTAACAACGCAATCGGCGGTTGGCTCTCCCGTGCCAAAACATCACACAGAACAGAAAACTATTTCACACTATTTTTCGAAAACGGTGTTGGGCCCCAAAGAGAACCAATTTCCAACAGAGTATTACCAACCAAGACCCTATACTCTAGTCCTAACGGACCCAACAGTACAGCATGCGGTCTGTGATATCGAGAGGGTAAAGCAGCCGTTTGGCTTAAATCAGAGCAGCCCAGACAGACTACCCACGCGAAACATCCAATTCCTCTCCTCAAACCGGAATGGGAGGTCAGAAACTACCAACTTAGTGGGCTTAACAAAACACAAACTAATACCGCATTACAGTTCAAGGGGGAACCATGATATATTAAATTGGAGTGCAATCCTAAAACCTACCACCTCGTTTGAGACGCTTAAACATGTGGATACAACACACATACACAGCATCGAATTCAAAACAATCCCCAACACAAACGGGAAAGAAATGACAGTGGTAACCTGGAAGGACCCCAAAATTGCCAATGAAGTGTGGCAATACAGAGAAGAGTTCGCCAACTGGGGAATTGAACTAAATCAGTGCCGCCGGAAAGATATCCTGGCCCAGTAGCCGCCCTCGTGGAAAAAAGATCCAAACCAGAAGGCGGAATTCTCCGGGGGGCTGTTGGAGGTAAGGCCACCAACAAGGAGGAATGGGCCGATTTGCGAATCATTCACCACGGCCAGACAGGGGGACCTAATGAATGTCGGAAAATTTTACCCCCAATGCAAAACTCATCGGTGGCAGGGAGAAAAGAGGCATGAAAACCGACTTTAAAAGCCTGTTCTTGGAACATTAATGGCCTGGGGGGCAAAACAAACGAAGCCGAACTAATGTCATTTCTAAAAACTTTCGACATTTTATTATTACAAGAAACTTGGCTAATGGCTTCGCAGCAAATAGACGGCTTCAATGAAACCCAACTATTAGCAACCAAAAGTGGCCGATCTGGTAGGGCAGCCGGAGGTCTATCAATCTACCTGTCTACCAGCATCGCTTGGTCATTTGTCAATATCGACACAGGCCAACAATGGATACAGTGTATCAAAATCGACCTGACGCAAGACCACGACAAAGGCATACAGAGGGCTCAAGACCTCTCGCCAATGATAATTTTCAACATCTATATACACCCAGACTCCAAGAACAAAGTGGAGAAAATCTGGACCTTAAAAGCCCTTATCAAATCAATGCAATCCATCTTCCCGCAAGCCGGGATAGTTGTGTCAGGAGATTTGAATATGTTCTTGCTACAAAAAGACAATATTCTAACCAGGCCTCAAAACAAATGGAAAGGCGGATCAATCCCAAGCCTTGTCACTACTCATCGAAAAAAGGATAAAATCGGCCAACAGTGCGCCTTGATGCAGAGGTGGGAATGATCGCTTTGAATGGCCGCTTCCCTCAAGACCAACCAGCAGCCGCAACCAGAATTACAAAACAAGCTCATTCAGTTCTGGACTATATGTAGTATTCTGCCTCGCTGGCACCTGTAGGTAGAACTCTGTGTTATGGGGGTTCTGGGGTTTTGAATTGGAATGTGGACTGTTGGCAGTTTATGCCTGCTGCTCTCTCATGTCGCTGTGTTTCTTGAATACTCAATAAACCCCTCATCAGAACTATTACTTCGTCTACGCTCCTACTTCAAATTACTACAAAATTGTTGGCGACGATGTTCAAGCGTGAAAAAGGAACCCGATGACTCACCTCATACCTGCTTCATCTGACTCGTGTTCCCATATCTGCGAGGATCGGCAGTGCTGCGAGGATCGACTAATAACCTCCTTATAAGTTGCAGAAAACTACTCCTCTTCGTGTGAAAAACTACAGATAAGTGCTCCGCTTCGCATTGAAGCGCAAAACGCCGTGTGGGAAGCGGAAGGGAAATTAACTGTTCACGCGATTGGCAGGGAGGAAGACGCGCATGGTTGGCAGCGTGATTTCACGCTAATGACGTCGGAGTCGGCCATTTCGAAGCGGAATATTTTCTTACACGTATCCTGATTGGAACAAAGTATGCACATAGTTGACAGCGTGGCTCAACGTCATTGACGTCACGGTCGGCCATTTCAAGGCTTCCTTTGCATTGACTACGTTGTTACCACGGCTACCTTATCAACGCTTTCTACGCTCTTCCCATTTGCAAAGCACACCAATTTGGCCTCTCACACGCGTCTGCCAGCAGCGCTATTTACATTTTTCTGCATCATTATCTGTTTTTCGTTTTTGGTATATATAAAAGAAAAAATATACATTCTTTACTTTTCACAGGTTAGATTAGTATCTCGTTTTTCCAGTTTGTTCAGAGCACACTACACAATCATTGCTCTGTTCCTCGTTTTGGAAATAATTGACTTTTCTAACTACTGTATATACAAGTTATTTTGAGTCTATCCCAAATTTCTTTCATTTCAACACAGCGACATAGACAAGTTTTTGTTTGGGATTGATACTTCTCTTCATATAATTAAATAGTGCGCCATGCAGTCAGTCTCTCCTCCTCCTCCTTTTCTCGAGACACCAGGAAATCCACCAATAATTTGGAGAAAGTGGTTTGACGCTTTTGAAACTTATTTGGGTGCAATTGGCGCGTCGAGATACCGCGCAGAGAGAAAGAAGTGTCTATTACTACATTCATTAGGTTTCGAAGGGAGAGAAATTTAGAAACATTTGCCTCCTCTAGTAAGAAACAACGCAGAGGAAGATATTGATGAATATGTTGAAGCAGAATGAGACTGGAGTTAAGATTCGATATTAAACCTAGTCTTGTTGTAATTAGGCATACATTTTTCAAAAGAGAGCAGTTACCAGGAGAAGACGTTGAAACTTACATATCTAGCCTAAGGCTATTGAGTGCAGACTGCGAGTTTGAGGGTTTCAGAGAGCAATTAATCAGAGATCAATATATTTGTAAATGCACTGAGAAGTCGATTTAACAAAAATTACTTACCTTAGGAAACCCTACACTAGAAGAGACAATCCGTACTGCTAAAAGCATTGAGGTGTCAAAGAAGGAAGTTAAGGAACTTGAGAAGAAAAGTGACAAAACAGTTTCTGCTGTTAGAACTAAGGAGAACAGGGAGAACAGATCAGTTCCCAGTCATCTACGCTTCGAGAAGAACAGTTTCCCTAATTCCCAACGTTTCAAAAAGAATTCTTTTTCTAGAAGTGACATTTGCTATAGATGTGGAAATCTTTCACATAATAAGAATAACAAATTTTGCCCTGCTAGGAGTTCTATTTGTCGCAATTGTGGGAAATATGGTCATTTTGCGAAAATTTGTCAAAATCCTAGACAGGGAAATTCGACCTTTGTCAATAAGTCTCTGGGTCAAAGCAATGTTACTGGGGTGGGAAATGTTTCAGAGTTTTTTGATAGTACAGGTAAAAGTCCGGATCCCATTAACAGTATCCAAGACGATCTTAGAGATATGGTTGTAGTAGTTCAAGAAAATTCAGAACTTAACAACATTCGTGATGATGCAAAGGAAATGGTTGTTATTGTACGAGAAGATGGAGTCATCACTGGTGACCCTTCTGAATGTGTTGATCCTTATGAAGATTTCGGTGTGGGTGACAAAGTAGTTTCCTTGTTAGTAGACTCAGGTGCAAGAGTAACCATGATCACCCAAGAGTTATTTGATGAAACTTGGCGTGAGAGGAAACTTGAACCTCCTGATAGAGCCCCCGTTTCCTACGAGGGACGCAGAATAGCTTTACTTGGGTATTTTGAAGATATCCTTCAATTCAGGGGGAGGAAAATTTTGGGAAAAATATATGTTTCAATCAAAGGGATGAATATCTTGGGTTGGTTTCATGGAGGTTTTTTCCGGTTGATTCTAAGACCAGGTGCTAAAGAACAGGTTGGTATGGCTGAATCTAACGACTGTGTTGAAAATCTAGCTGTGGTAGAATCTGAGGACTACATTGTAAATTTAACTCACAAGTTTCCTACTGTTTTTGGAAAGGAACTTGGAATGATTAAAGGCTTTAATCACGAAATTAGGGTAAAAGATGGAGCCATCCCCATTAAACATAAAGTCAGGGGTGTCCCTTTTAGGGTAAGGGATAGTCTAGAAGCTGAATTGATCGAGTTATGCAAGAAAGGGGTCATTGAACCTATCGAGTCATCTTTGTGGTTGTCTCCTCTTGTTGTCGCCAAAAAAAAGGAATGGTGATTTGCGCGTCTGTGTTGACTTGCGCAGCCTTAATAAAAACATCTGGATTGACTCACATCCCCTGCTAAAAATTACAGATTTGTTGTCTCTTATCCGGGGCGCAAAATGGTTCACAAAGTTGGACTTAGCTTCCGCATACCATCAGGTAGTTTTAAGTGAATCTTCTAGACATTTGACTGCATTTGTTTCTCCTTTCGGTAGTTTCCAGTACTGCAGAATGCCGTTCGGCCTCGCGTCGGCTGCAGCAGTTTTTCAAAGACTAATGAGTCAAATGTTTAAGGATACCCCTGGAGTAATTGTTTTCCAGGACGATGTTTTAATTTTTGGCGAAAACAAAGGGGATCATGACAATTCATTGAATCAGGTTTTAGAAATTATGCTGGATAAAGGTATTGTACTTAAACGTGAAAAGTGTGTTTTCCTGAAAGAGAAAATGGAATTTCTTGGACATGTGGTCTCACACAATGGGGTAGAACCACGTCCCGGGTTGGTAAAAGCCATTGTGGATGCTTCTCCTCCTGTTGATAAAGCTGGTTTAAAATCTTTCATAGGACTCAGTGCGTTCTACTCTAGATTTATCAGGGATTATGCATCAAAAGTTCAGCCACTTACTAACATGTTAAAGAAGAACGTGCCGTTTGTGTGGGACAAGAACTGTCAAGAAATTTTTCAATGGATCAAGTCTCAGTTAGTGAGTGACAGTATTCTGAAAGCTTTTTGATCCCAATAAAGAGTGTGTTGTGACTGTGGATGCCAGTGGCTTTGGTCTTGGAGCCGTTCTCACTCAAAAGTGTGGTCAGGTTGACAATACCATTGCGTATGCTTCAAGAGTCTTGCGTGGTGCTGAGATGAACTTCTCTGTCATTGAGAAAGAGCTTTTAGCTTGCTGGTGGGCCGTGAGGAAATTCACCTCTTTTCTCTGGGGTAGTCACTTTGTAATACGTACGGATCATAGTCCTTTAGTCTCAATTTTATCTGGTGAAAAGATTAAGGAGCATAGTCCAAGGATTGCTAGGTTATCTACGAAGTTACTCCAATACAATTTTGATATTGTCTATTTACCAAGAATGAAGAATGTCAGAGCGGATTATTTTTCGCGTTTTCCTATTTCCGGCAATGATCCTGACTTTGAGAAGGAAGATGATCAGGAAGATTGCTTTGTTGCTGCTTTAGATCTTGAGGGAATGTGTGCTGTCAATGAAGCTGAATGGAGAAGGGAGTTGTTGAGAGATAAAGTACTTGTCCAGGTCATCGATTATTTGAAATCTGGTTGGCCCAAGGAGAAAAATGTCTCAGGACAATTTCAGACTTTTGTTAAAGTTGCCGACGAGCTCACAGTTGAGGATGGTATTCTTTTGCGGTGTGGTAGGCTTATTCCTCCTGAGAGTTTAAGGAAACGTCTCGTTGATGGTGCGCATGAAGGTCATTTAGGGAAAACATTCACTAAACGTAGGTTACGAGATGTGTTTTGGTGGCCGCATATGGATGTGTGTGTTGATGCCTTAGTTGATGGTTGCGTTATTTGTAAGTCCTCCGACAAGAGCCACAAAGTGAGAACACCTCCTTTGGAGCCTATTCATTTTCCTGAGAGAGCGTGGGAGAGGATTGGTGTTGATTTGGTTGGTCCTTTTAATCTCTTACCTTCTTCTTCACGTTTTGCCATTGTTGCTATTGATTACTACTCCAAATGGCCGGAGGTTCGGTTCATCAGTGAGCCTTCTTCAGTCAATGTTATCTCTTTTTTAAAGGATATTTTCCTTAGGGAAGGGTTCCCTTCGGTAGTCATGACGGACAATGGTGTGCAGTTCGTGAGTTCTGAATTTGAGTGCTTTCTTAGACAAGGTGGCGTTTCTCACAAAAAGAGTTCTTTCTATCACCCCCAGGCCAATGGCCTTGTCGAGAGAATGAACCGTGTGTTGAATAACTGTGTGCAATGGGCTATTGCCAGCAAGTGTGTACTTGAGAATGCTGTTCATTCCATGTTATGGTTCTATCGCACTACTGCACATTCGTCAACTGGTGTGTCTCCGTTTGAACTTCTGAGAGGGAGAAAACCGTCTACCAAGATTTGTCCAGGTTGGATGTCGAAATGGGTCAAAATGAATGTTATTGATGGATTTGTAAGGGACAATGTTACAAAAGTAAAAGCAAAGCAAAAAGCTTATTTTGATGAAAGAAAAAGGGCTGTACCGCATAATATTTGTGCTGGTGATGTTGTTCGTATTAAGAATCCTGTTCATGTCACCAAGGGAAGAAGTAAATTCTCCGAGCCTTTAGTGGTTGATAAGGTTTGCGGTAATGCTGTTCGGGTTAACAACAGTAATTGGTGGAATGTTTGTAAAGTTGTTAAAGTCAATGGTGAGAACGTTGACTCTGATAACCATAACCTTTTGTCTGGTTCTTCTTCTGATACCATTTATGCTGATAACAGATGTAATGATGGTAGCTTGTTGCCAGAACTTCGCAGGAGTCTGAGAGTGTCTAGAGTTCCTGCCAGGTTCAGGTAGTTCTCTAGCTTCTTGTTTTCCGTTTCTGTGGCTTGCATCTTTTGTCCCTTTTTCTCCTTCTATTTTCTTCTTCTTCTTCTTCCCCTTTCCTTTTCTTTTCATTTTCTTCTTTATTCTTTTTAAGCTCCTCTTCCTTTGTTTTGTAGGAAAGAGGATAATGTAGTATTCTGTATTGTGCCTCGCTGGCACCTGTAGGTAGAACTCTGTGTTATGGGGGTTCTGGGGTTTTGAATTGGAATGTGGACTGTTGGCAGTTTATGCCTGCTGCTCTCTCATGTCGCTGTGTTTCTTGAATACTCAATAAACCCCTCATCAGAACTATTACTTCGTCTACGCTCCTACTTCAAATTACTACACTATACCATTGTGGAACTATCGGTCTTGCAATCCATCGTAAATTACAAAATCATCCACCGAACGGAGAGCGACCATAGTGTACAAGCATTTGAACTCAGCCTCCAACATAAGAGGGCCGCAGCATACGAAGTCTTGACCAAACCCCCAAGACTTTACAATCTCAAGAGACTAGTGTGGAACGGGAATAACATCAAAGAGATATTGACGCACATTCATAACGCCCAAACTGATGAGACCGGAGATGACCCACTTTCACCTGTGGACAACTGGGAAAGCCTGATCACAACATTAATAGAAAGATTTGGCAACAAACCTCGCAGACATCAATTGTACTTGGGTAAAGCCCCTCAAGTGTCCCTGGGAAGTATAGCATACAACAAAAGGACCTTAAACCAAGAAATCAGAAAAACACAAGCGACAGCTAAAAAAACGGGCGAAGACGTAACCAATCAAATATACAAACTAAGGCAAAATTACAAAAAAAAGTAAGGCTGAAAAAATCAAAACACCAAACTGGCATTTGGCAATCACTATTAGCATTCAGCAAATCCAACAATAATGCTAATGAACACACACAATCCAATAACACGCTTGCATAGAGTCCAACCCCCCAGACACCAAACTCAAAAAACAACCAAGACGTGGATCCACAGTTCGACGTAAATTGGATAACGCCGTCACATGTAGAAAAAGTATTAAAAAACCTAAGATCAAAAGGCGCACCTGGACCGAATGGCTTACCGAACGCCTTGTTCAAACAAGATTGTCAGTTCTGGGCGGAACATCTCACCCCACTATATAACATTGCTTTTCAGTCTGAAAGCATTCCTCAATCATGGAGAGGCAGCATCCTCCATCCAATCTTTAAGGCAGGCTCAAGATCTGATCCATCTAACTATCGCCTCATAGCGCTCATAGATGTCGAGGCCAAAATATATGCCTCGAATCTGTTGACGGCCTTAGAAGACTGGGTACGCACGGAAAAAATCCTCCTGATCACACAGACAGGTTTTAGGCCCGGAACCAACACCTTATGTAACCTGTTGGCGTTAAACCTCTTGGTCGACAAAGCAAGGGAGAGAACCACCAAGCTGTACACATGTTTTGTCGACTTAAAAGCAGCGTTCGACACAGTCCCGAGGGAGGCCTTATGGGAAAAAATGGCCTCCTGGGAAATACCACCAAAGCTGTTGCGGGCAATTATCAACCTATACTCATCCACCTGGGTAAGAATAAAACTAGGGAACGGATTAAGAATAACTAGAAAAATACCCACCCATGTTGGCCTCAAGCAGGGTTGCGTATTGGCACCAACGCTGTTTAACATCTTCACAGCGGACCTGGATATGAGCATCACGGAGACAGAAAGCGACCCACCAAAGCTATCCCAGCATAAAATCAGGAGCTTACAGTACGCAGACAACATCGTACTGTGCAGCCAGACCCCGATGGGCCTCCAACGCTCCATCACAAAGCTCCACGATTACATCAGTGCACAGGGCCTGCAAATCAATTATAAGAAAACAAAGATCGTCTGCTTCGCCTCGCGTTTAGGGAAGAAACCTTTCAAATGGCATATTGCAGGCAACACCATAGAGCAGTCTGCCTCGTACAAATATCTGGGCATAGTGGTTGACTCCAGATGGACTCTGAAAGACCACCAATTGTACAGAAAGGCTCAGGCAAACAAATTGCGTTTTGCGTTAAACCTACTGAAAACAAAATTGAATTGCCCCTCCAACTCGCACCTGTTGAAGGTAATAGCTGCCAAGTTTCTACCATCTCTAACTTACGGGTCGGAATTGTACAGGTGTAAGGACGCAAATTTTTTGAATACGCAACAGTCAGAGCTGTTTAAACATATTTTCCATATCCCGAGATCCGTATCCCAATCGCAGATCCGACTGGAATTTGGTCTAACAAATCAGCATCAAGTCAGACAAGCGGCCATTTTAAAAACATGTTGGAAACTAAGAGCAACTCAAGAAGACACGCTCATGGGTCTGTGTTGGACGGAGGTGAATCACCAGAGAAAATCAAAAAATTACTGGAACACAGTATGCGTGAACGCCCTGTCTGAACTCAATCTGGAAAAGGCATGGAACACAAACCAAACCTTCGCGGCTTTTAAAAAAGTGACCAACGGAGCCGCAAAGCAAAGATCATGGCTATTAGATAAAGCAGCAACAGCGAACAAAAAACACGGGTGAACGGTGTTGGCTACGTATGGGAAAATGGAGCCTCAACCTTACTTAGTCAACCACATATCCACGGCTGCCCAAAAGACTCTTCTAAACCTACGGCTGGGCTCTTCCACCTTAAAAGAACATACACCAGCGTGGAAGCAATCATGGCCATCAACTGACTGCAGACTATGTGGACAAAAGGAAGAATCATTGTTGCACATACTATGCATCTGCCCCTCTCTGAAAAATTTGAGACGTTACTTTCTCCTCCACGCATTCCGTTCTTTTAAAATCAGATCATGCCGCTCGGCTGTCATGCTAGCACTGAATAGCCAACAATTGCAGACAGCTTGTAGAGCCGCAAGATTCTGTCAAAAGTCACTTGAGCTAATACAAACTACTGAGAAACACGATACTAAAGGTCTGAAGTCGGATGCGTGAAGTGTAATGAACTGATCCACTGAACCCCCTCTCTCCTCTCATAAATACACCAACTACATGGATATTTCGTTTTTTCTCTTTTTAACAATTTGAGACTTTGTCCTCTTTTTAAATCATGTGTTTTATGTTACAATATTGTAAAGGTTTTAATTAACTAAATACAATAAAAATTTCTTCTTCTTCTTCTCTAAAAACCACTCAACACATTTCTACCTCTACCCTTACCGAAGGACACAGCATGAACATGAATGTCTTTAAGCCAGGCCCTTCAGTTGCAATGATTTTGTGAATATCCTGTGCACTGACTTCTAACCCTTGCTGTTTAGGATAAAAAAACAAAAGCCACAATGTAATGGAAACCTGGCTTCAGATATTTCCCTTTCTGATCATCTAAATCAGAAAAGGTTTGCAGGCAAAATGTCACAACCATCTTGGGGACCTTGCATGTACTTCGCACACACTGTAACAAACAAATTCAAAAGCCAGGCCAAACTAAATCAAACAGCAAATTCCAAAATTCCAGCATTCAAGAAATCTGTTCCACTGTAACATGTTACCAACCTCCTCTTACTCCGTCTGGAACCTTTCATTGTAAATGATCCTTGTAACTGTCCTTGGCAATACTAGATTTTGATTTTGTCCCCAATGTGCCTTTTAACATTCCTGTCATGCAACTCATGCCCTTCATCCAAAAGAATTACAATGCTTATCCTCTCCAAGGTTTTCGGCATTTACGACACAACAGGCCATCAAAGTCTACAACAAGACCTTTAACTGGTACATCCCATTCCTGAAATACCAAACAAGTGTGAGTAAGGAGCCTCTTATCAAAAGCAAGTCTGCGGAGCGACATCAAGATGGCAGATGTGCAGCAGGAGGCTCTGCTGGGTAAATCTGGGTTATCCAGAGTAATCCTGCTTCCAGCCATATCTTGGACACCTGCAGAGCCTTGATCGTGCACCTGCCAATGACTGTCAACCAATGGTAAAGGTTGTTTGCTGGAAGGCCAGCTGTGAACCCCCCTAGTGACTGTTGCTGAGCCGAAGTTGGATTGCTGCTGGCGGTACGGGCCTGCTAGCGTACTGGGACCCATCAGCTGTGCCACTCTGAGATAACTGCAAGTAGAGTGGAGGGCCTCGGCTGAGATAAGGCGACTGAGGACAGAGCACCTGGTCATCCGGTGTGTGCATTGAGGTGCACAAGAGACCAAGTTGGGGCCCGGTCACTGCTGCCACTGCCTGATAGGCTGGGTTGACCTGGGCCCTCCCCTCTAGAAATTAGTGAAACGCTCTGCTCTCTCAGTACAGCCACCCAGATGCTGATTCCCTGAGAGCCGGAGGGGTGGTGGGAAACACGGCTGGCCTGGCGGGTGGGTCTGGGGCCGGCCCCCGGCCGTGTTGTGTATGATGCCCCTCCCCGATTCGGCCTATCGCATCAGTCAGTGACCATTGCAGGCACATAGAACCAGCTGCTGCAGAACGGTCAGCGGCCCTGAACTGAAGCATTCAAGAGCATTGATGGTGCTCAGCCCCCACTAGTGCGGCCTCCAGACCCAACTGGGGACATAGACAGGCGGAGCAGGCAGAAAACTACCTCTGTTGAATGTGGTAATGGATGCAGTGGAGAGGACTCGCACAAAACTGTGAACACTTGTGTCTACCTTGAGAGCAAGATCGACAGCATAGCAATGGAGCTTAATCTGCTACAAACTGATCATCGTAAACTAGCGAACAAAGTGTGCACGGCAGAGCAAAACATTTCTGTACTCCAGTTGGCATTCATAGTACTGGTATCCTAAATCCAGCTACTGACGGATGTTGTCCACACCCTGAAGGCCAGGGCTGAAGACAGGTAGGGATGCTCACGCAGAAACAACATGCATGTTGTGGGCCTACTGGAAAGCATCAAAGGATATAATCCTGTTGACTATCTGGGCAACTGGCTGTGGAACCTGCTTCTGCCTCATTCCCTCACACCGTTCTTCTCTGTAGAATGTGTGCATTGCGTTCCCACAATGAAGACTCCACCTAGCTCCAACCCCAGTCAAATGCTAGTTCACCTACTCCATAACGGTGACAGGGACATCATCCTACAAGAAACCAGGAAACTTGATGAAATTGTGGTTAATAAGGCCCGCATCATGCTTTTCCTGAAATACACAGTAACAGTGCAACATCAGAGGGCCTCCTTCCTAGCTGTCAAATACCATCTACGTAAACTGAAGCTGAAATATTTGCTGATCTTCCCAGCAAGAAAACGTGTCGTAATGGATTGAAAAGCATGGTCTTTTAACTTGCCAGAAGATGCTTGGTGATGGCTGAAGGCCTTCCAACTCATGTCACCCTGCCAAGCCACTGGAGCCGAACCTTACACTGACAGAAAGGACAGCGGACGCAGTCGTGAGGAACAGCGAGCGATGAGACAGCCTCCAAGGCCTGTGGTGTTCCCAAACATGGAACAGGTTATACAGGAAAGAAGACGGGCCCTCCGTTCTGTAGTAGCAATCAGCGACGCCCAACCTGACACCAGCTCTAATGAAAGAGCAGTGAAGTCTTCGAGTGAGTATGATTCTTCCACTGTTTGGCCAGCTGACTCTGATGCCTTGGCACCATCAGAGGTCACTCCACAGACAGTTGATGGAATTATTTGAACTACCCCTACCAGCACATTACACTTACATAGCGGCCAACTATGTCTAAATACTGGACAATGCATATTTTTGTTGGCGGTCTGTCTGCCATTCCACTTTTCAATGATCAATGCCTATTATATTACCAGCTCATCCGACACACGCACACGCTGCACACAATCACCCTCCTACACAACTTACACTGGCTGGAACTCATACGCCTACACTACATGGGGTACACCACCCTTGGCCGCTGCACCTTCCACCATTAAAACCCTCGGTCTCAGGCTTTATTGCTGTATCTTGCATTTGTATTTCAATATGTTTGGTCAAGTAAACCCATTGTTTGTCTCCCCCACTTGAATTAAATGGTTGTGCCTCTTTCCCCCTAACTTGGCATTACCTCCATGCCCTAGCACGATCCACTGACATGACACATACTACTTTCATAACCTGTAACATGTGGGGTATTCAGACCCACTCTTGCTGATATGCCCTCTATGTATACCTCAAGCCCTGTTCCGCGCAGGTGGCCATGCTTCAGGAAACTTACTTAACACTAACTGAAGCGTATAAACTTCAGAGTTGCTCATGAGGATGTTGCTAACTTTTCTTCCTTTGCACGAGGGGTCCTGCTCTGGATCAGGTCATGGGTCCCTTTGTCCACCGAGGAGGTGGTAGCAGATAGTGAAGGTCGCTTCGTCCTTGTCAAGGGCAACCTCGATGGTCAACACATTCTTGTTGGTTGTATATATGCTCCAAATCCAGAGCAACCCTATTCCTTGAATGGATGTCGGCGACACTCTCTCATTGGGGTGGAATCCCATGGTTATTCACCGACCTTGACAGATCCTTCCCCCCGCCACTCAGCACCCTGGCCACGTCCAACATGCGAGCGATACATGACTGACTTGGCACATAGTAGGCATTTTCAACAGAGCAATGCTGAAACAAAAGCGTAATTTTCTTTTCCTCACCACATCACCTCACATTAGGCTCGATTAATTAATTGCCACAGAATCCCTACTGTCCTCTGTAACACATACAGAGTACTTGGGCAGCACCCATTCAGATCATAACCCGCAGATCCACAGCTAACATGGCACAATGGCCCTCCTCCCGCTCCGTCATAGCTCTTACAGCCAGCGGCGCTTGATGACCCCCCATTCCACATCTAACTACATGCCGCTATTAAATAAGATTTCAAGCACAATCATGGATCAGTGACATCAAGGCTGGTTGAGTGGGACACACTCAAAGTGGCAGTCGGGGGCTATTGTCTGGGGGTGACTTGGAATGTCCAACAACAGCTTGACGACAACATATCTAATATAGAACAAACCCTCCTGCAACACGAGACAGACGCAGTGCGAAACCCTGACAGCTCTTTCCGCCTGCTAGCAGCACAACATGAACATCTCTCCCTCATGGAGCCGTTGCCTTGCCTGAACTATGAGGCCCACTCTGCATGTACACATGCCACTGCTGACAAATCTAGCACGCTGTTGGCATAGCTAATAAGGTCGGACCAGCCCCATTACCCAATTTTTGGACTGAAAGCTGCTACCAGCGACATACTCTACACGCAACAAGACATACATCAAGAACTAACCCAACACTATGCCTTGCTGTACTGAGCAAGGATCCCTGCTATTCCACCAGACACAAACGCCTTCTTTAGCGTGATTCCCCTTCTTACACCCATCTAAAAAGTGGAACTAGATGATCCAATTACACTATTGGAAATACAGGAGGCGATCAAAGCTTTAGCCACAGGCAAGGCGCCGGGCCCAGATGGCCTGCTTGTTGAATTTTACAAGGCATATACCACACTTCTTGCATCTCGGTTGCTCATCCTCTATGAACAGGCTCTGGAAGCCTCCTGCCTTTCTACTTCCCTGTGCAAATCACTGCTGATATCCCTCTCTAAGGTACACAAAGACCCCAATGAAGTGGGCTCCAACCGGCCCCTAGCACTGCTTAATACTCACTAAGATCCTGTTGACTCGGTTGGCACACATGGCCCACGATGGTATACCCTGACCAGAATGGATGTGTGCCATCACACAGTACGTCCTTAAATCTGAGACGTTTCTTTTGAGTTCTAAACTAGGCACCAGAATTATGGCCCTGAGCGGGCTGTCTGGTACTGAATTTGGCTAATGCCTTTGATTTGCTGGAATAGACCTTTAACACCCACTAACATCCTGACGACTCGGTTGGCACACATGGCCCACGCTGGTACTCCCTGACCAGAATGGATGTGTGCCATCACACAGTACGTCCTTAAATCTGAGACGTTTCGCTGGTATAGGCCTTTCTATGAAACAAACATTACTTTGTTACTTAAGCTGGTTAAGCTACTATACATCTGTCCAACGGTCAGGGTTAAAACTGGCCCCCCTAATATTGAATTAAATCCAGATTCACTTGGGAACCCGCCAGGGCTGCCCTCTTTCGCCACTGCTTTTGTCACAGGACAAAGAGCCGCTGAAACCTGCACTCAATGCGGTGAGCGTAGAATGGGGATCCCGCTGGGTGATGCCCTTCACTCCATCTCTCTCTAGGCTGATGACCTGCTCATCAATCTTCCCGACCTTCCCTCCATGCCAGAGGCTGTCGCCCTCACAATAGACCGCATTGCCCATATTTCCAGCCTGGGTCAATATGCCCAAATCTTGTTTGTTTCCTTTCAACTGCCAACTGGCTCAACCAGACCCATATGCCCCGGCAACCACCCATGTTCCTTTATCTGCGCATCATGGTGTACCACACAGAAGAGAACTTATATGATGGCAATTTACAACGAGCTGTTACCTCATTGAGAGCCCAAATAACGCTTTGGTGTATACATTGCCGCTGGTGGTGGTAGGACGTACAGCGCATATTAGGATAGTCGCTCTCCCTCACCTCCTTTACTATTTTGCCAATCTCCCTCTCTACATCCTCACTTCCTTTTTCCGATCCCTGGAAAAAGCAATGCAGAATTTCATATTGGACAACTCCCGCTGCAAGGTAACCTTCCTGAAATGATACCTGCCCACAGACCGAGGCAGACTTGGAGATCCTCATTTTGAGCACTACTGTCTTGCATCCCAACTCCAATGGGTGGCTAAGTGGATGTCAGGCTTACAGCTTGAGGACACCGCAACAGCGGCACCGGCCCATAGTCTGCAAGTTACATTCCATATCTTTCACCCTTGCACACAAATGTAGGCACCTAAATCTCTGTTGTTGGGGGTAGCACACCGCTGTTATTACTGCACTCTCTTCCTAACACGTGCAGTAGCCCCTTATGCTCCAGTTTTTTCCTTGCTCTGCATCCCAAGACAACATACCATTACATCATCAGCAAGAATAACCACTTGGCCCGCGGCAGGTATCCACAAATTCAAAGACCTTTACTGTGGCAATAGCCTTCTGACCTACATGTCCATAATTCAGTTGAAGGGCCTCCCACCAGGCCATTTCCTCTTATATAATTGGTGATCGCCATGGGATGTCAATGAGGCGACATGGCTTTGGACTCCCTGACACACCTCACCATGCAAAACCTGCATGTGATGTGACCAGGCAGACACCAGATCTGCTGATTTGCGGACTCGCTGTGCTCGCATGCTGGCACCCCGCTCAACCCCCATCATTGCAGGTGGGAAGAGGCACAGGCCCGCCCCTGCACTAACTTGAAATTGGAAACGCGGCTGCGGGGCCCGGTACATGTTCCCAGCAATGCTAAATTTTGCCTAATAAAATACTACATAGTGCACAGGGCATACCTCACCCCTGCAAAAGTAAACCGAGGCTTCCAGTGAGCAGATGCTGACTGCCCCCATTGTTCACAAACGCCGATCTTTTGCACATGCTCTGGAGATATCAGTATTTACAACGTTACAGGTAAGGGATCACCACACAATTGTTTGCCTGCACTGGATGTTTGGAGCTGTACACTGGAGAGGTGTGCATTCTCTGTCTCTATTGCAGGACTAAGATAAATAGGTTGTATCACGCTTCCTCAACCTAAGACTAATAACAGCCGAGCGCCTCGTCACTCGTAGATAGAAGGCACAGGACCCCCGGAGCTCGCAGCTTGGATGCAGTCCCTTCTGGCCTGGGCTCAAGCAAAGAGCATCGCCCAGCACTGAGAGGTAATTTCGTACTCCGCAAATACCCTATAGCGTCTAACTCGCCATTGCGTTAACTAGATGACACAGCGCACTGAACACTACGCCAGCCGCTGGGGTTTTTATTGTTGTACACCACATGCCCTACACATGGTTCCAAGCTACTACCTGGTTACAGCGCATCCATGCACATATCAATTCACTATTTAAGATGCGTGAAACGGCTTTACTGTCTGAAGAGTGGGGACAGGTGGAGGAAATTTTTAGGTTTTTATTGTTGATGTTAACTTTTTTTTAATTTTTTTTACTCAGTTAACCTGTTAGTTCTAGATACACGACTGACCTCATTGATGCAAAATGTTGGGTGCAGCGCATAATTGTCCCAAATAGCTCACAATGTCACAGGGGTAAGCGATTTTCAAATGTTTTGATGAATCTGACAGTGGATAAATGCAATACAAACTAGATCATGCTATTGTACCCAGTACCACTGTTACCATGTATACTGAGCCAATTGTTATACCAACTGTGCTAACCATGTATACCACTTGTAAAGCAAACTTCAATAAACAGATTTAAACAAAACAAGTCACAAGGAAGTCTGTTTTGAAATCACCCAAGACTCAACCATCCCACCCCTTGTGTTCAACCTATGAATAAATCCACTAGGAGGCAACTGCAATTACAACTGCACCATACACCAGTGTGCCAAAGAACTGTAACTAACTAATGCCATCAAGTCCCCTGAACCTGTTCTGAAACTCAATATCAGCTGTAAATACCAAGCAGATAAATTAAATACCCAATCATTGAAAAAAATACTATGTACACAAATGAGAGGCATCTGATAACTGCTCTTAGAATACAGAAACTCAATTTACGTACTACCATTTCCCACAGCCATGAAGGTTTCTGTCATAGTCCATATTCAGCACAGTCATCAAAGTGCTCAACCTCCACTGAATGGATCATTGCCAAACTTTCCTTTTGTGCATCAATATATTAACACATTGCTTCCATCATCAGGGTCCCCTACTTGTTCCCAACTGAGGAAATGGCCTTTCCCTTCCTGATGCAAAAAATGGATTATCTCCGTGCACTCCTACTTAGATATGTCATTTTAGATCAATTAGTTTTGGCGCTGTCCTTGTCGCACTGTGTCTCTCAGTGCCTTCATAAGATAGTAAGTAGTGTGATAATATTATCACGAAAGGGCGCGCTCCTTTAACATGAAACACAATGGTTTCTTAGACTTTCTTGAAAAAATATTCATTGATTCCAATCAAACTTTTGTTGTTGATAACATTCTTGTTTTATTCAAATTCTTAGTATTCATCAAATCCATCATTTTTCAAAATTCATTATAATCATGAATTATGAGTTACGTTTCATTATACCAAATGCATTTCGGGTTATCAAACTAACCCTTCGTCAGGGGTCTGTAAAAGAAACATACAGGACTTTAGTATTCAGAACATAACATCAATACTAACTAACAGACTAGTTCAAAACCTATACATTCACTATATTTTTCATACTTCATCAATTTAGTCATTTGATGCAAAATCGTCATTTAATGCAACATAATACTAACATGTGGTCTTTAGATGATCCTGATGACATGCCTCAATGACTGAAAGCTTAGCTCACTGAATGTAGCAACGCTAGCACCGTCCAAAACATCTACATCCCATGACCCTGCTCTAAATTCAGCAAACCAAAAGATAGAGAATCAAAAGCTAAAGTCCTTTCCTTGCGAACAATCTCTGAATTGACTGCAAATCATACCACCCGTCCACCCACTTCTTCATCTTTGAGATTAAACCAAAATCCTTCCTGTTCAGCTGCTTTATGTTTCCTCAAAATAACATTCAGCTACAACCAGCCAACAGAGGACTTTGACCATAGTAATAATTAGTAACAGATTTATCCTTGTCCACGCATGACTCTTCAAAGCAACATCATTGAGGAATTGAGACAATAGACACAGTTTAACTTTGTTCAGAAATGAAATGCCCAAAGACAAACCATTTAATTCTCTTGATGACGGGCAACCAAATCCTCCTCTACATCATCAAATATGCAGTGAACTGGAGGGCAGAAATAGGGTTGCTGTGCTGTGAAAGGAAATCAGTGAGAGAGGAACAAAGTAGTGGTGAAAGCTATCCTGCAACAATGAGCTAAAAAGACAGCAAGGGTAGCGACGTCAAAGAAAGAGACACTCGTTACAATGAAGACTGTGCAGTGTGGTATTCAGCTGCTACCTAATTCGGTAGGGGTGGTGGCAAATTCCTATGAAAAGCTATTTGCTGCTGCACTTTTTAGATTAAAAACTAAGCAAAGGGGGGGCGTGGCTTAGCTGGCAACGACGGCGGTTGTGTAGAGCGAGAGCTCCGGCCAGCCGATCTATATCCTGAGCATTTATCCTGGCCCTAGGCATCCAAAAGGACGCTGCTTCTCCTCTCGGGTCACCTGTCCCGGGGGGATCATCCGGTGGTGACTGCGGCGAGATACCAGCTCTGGAGAGGCGCGCTGCGATCCGGCGAGGTGGAGCGGCCTACAGGGAGCCGGCGGAGCACAAGCCGGGACCTAGATTTCCTTGCTGACCCGGCGAGACGCGCTCAGCCATCGGCGAGTAAGGGGAGATGAGGCCGACACGGAAGGGGCGCAGCTCGATCCAGCGCCCACGGGACTGAATGAGCCCAAAAGCCCGGCGGACCGCAGAGAGATGTTGCCGTGGGAGCGGGTGAGCAGGCATAGCAGCACTCGAGAGTGCCGGGCAGTGATACACCACGACGTGGTCCGGCGGGAGCGGCCGCCATCTTGAGGCATACCAACCATCCTGAAGAGGAACTGGTGTCATATAGTTACTGCTTATCTATATACTGTGTTAAGTTAGCATGAGCTTATTAAATGTTTAAAAGCCATTTGTCCTTTTTGCTTCATTCTGCACACAACACATAATTGTTATTTTAGCTTTCAACCTAGAAGAGCGTTGTGATTTACTTGAGAATAATATGTTATTGCTCTGATATCAGTTTTGCTTGGTACACTGTCTGCACAGTGAGTGCTGAAACATCCAAGGATAACTCGACACAGTGTTATTGTGAGGTCTGATCTTCGCACCTTCATAGACATAACACAAATGCAGCTGCTGCCAAAATCTGGCTTTACTGCGGGTTTTATATTGCTTTGCATAGAACACACACACACACACACACTTGATGGGGCTTCGCATGCAGAGAGCTGGTGGAAGATGATGTGATCCTCTGCCACTGAGATTTTGAGGTATGGGCCCGCCCTGCTAAAACCCAAAGAGACCTTCATAGATATAATATACTATGCTAGTTAGGGAGGATGAGAAATAGGTGTTGTTAATTCTTATTCATTTCAGCATCTTAGTATGCTGTCACCATTCGCATTCTATGGACTAGTAACTATGCTGATAACTTTGTTTCTTATAATATATTTGCTTGTATTATATAAGATACTGCGTTTGAGAACCCTGCATTAGTAAATAAATATTTCAAATATGCACGTGTCCTCTTTTACTCCGCGTTCTGGTTTGAAATGATTATATAGCGAAAGAGTGTTCATGTGTTCCACGATACCTGAGGTATTCTAAGTTCATGTTCTGGTCTGTCTAAGCATTGGGAGTTTGTTATGACCAATGAGACACTGTAGCTAGCCTGGTAAGGGGATTTTGGGTACTGAGGTGAGTTTTGGGCCATCCTAATTCACTGAGGTTCCAAATCTCTATGCACAGTTCTGTAGGAGAACGGAATTCCCGCTACATGGCGCCCAAGCGTTGTTGGCCTTATATCATGACACTCGAGTAGTATATCATTCACTCCTTAACCCCTTCACTGTCGTTTATGGAAAACGGTGGTGTCGGACAAACCTACCTATTTATGAAATAGGTCTTTTCAAGCTTGAATCTTTCTAAAACGGTTTCCTTGAATTACTACCCAGTTGTGCTACAAAGTTTCTTTGTTTTTCATATATCCTGTGCTGTCATGGCTGCCGTGGACATTCCGCAGCATAGTCGCATTGCGGTGCGCGATCATTTGCGGAATTACGAAGTGCCCTTGGAGGGCTTGGCTGTGATTATGGTGGTGAGTGCGGATGCAGCTTACCCGTACGAATTGTGTTATTCGTGGGTGACGTTTCCGGCAGTGGACGCTAATTCTGGTGTGTTCCACACGTACACTCCCTCTGCTGTACCAAATGAATATACTCCGTACAGGGCACAGGAAGTGCCTATTGATGTTTGGTCGAGCCTCGAACTGTTGACACGGCCAACAAGGTTAAACTGTAAGCAAACAAAGGCGACAGAACCGCTTCTGCATAGAACACGCCTGACTCACCCAAACTAGACAGGCGAGCCAGGCGAGTCCGCGAGTGCACCCTCAATCCCCAAATTGGGATCACAGCCCATCAAGCTTGTGTTGTCGAGCGCAAGATTGGTCCTGAAGAGAACTACGCAAGAATGGTAGTTCGAAACGCGTAGACCCCTTTAACAGCCTAAAAAACTGTGAATTGAATTATTAAGGAGGAAATATTTGTATTAAAAAATATGTGTATAGATTGTTTAAAAAACATTTGGCTTTTGTTGCTGGAGAATTTATCCAGCAATTTTTCGAATCATTTATGTTTTGTCGTCAGTCTGTTTGGTTTGTAATGTATTGAGTGGCGTATGAATGAAGATTGAATGGTGAGCAAGTTGTATTCCACTGTAAATATTCAAGAAGTTTGTTATCACTGTATATGATATTTGCTGTGCACTCCAGGTTTTTAATTTTTGTAGAATATATTGAAAAATTAATTTCAAATAGAAGTGTTTAAATGAAAATGCAAAATAATTAAAACAAACAGAATTGATTTCATTAAACATATTGTTTCGATCGTATGTTTATTCAACAAATGTTTAGTTTGACAAATTAGCGGCATTTGCAACTGTTTTGTTCTTTACATATTGATGTTTGGCAGCATCGAGTTTGGTTTGGTGGCGCCCTGCCCCATTCTTTGACCGCTCCGAGGTTAGGTCCTTTGTCCATTCCGAGCGCAAATTGGCCTGTTTTGGCTGGATTTACTCCTCATCCTCTACACGGCAATTGTAACCTAGCTGAACTTCGTAGACTACATGTGGTCTCTTTTGCCGTGATTAGGGCCTTAGTGCACTACACAAGCCGTAATCTTCCGGGTGGGCCCCGGGGGGTGCGGTGCTTCCGGCCGGACAGGGTGGTTTGAAACTCAGTCCCGTCATGGTCAATGCTGTAATGGGCAAGAAACCCCAGGATAAGGATGATTTTCCGTTCTGGCTTGCCGAGAAATTTGACCAGTTGGAAGCTGTATTTCCTAATACGACACCTGGTGAAAAGCACCGAATTCTTACGCTTAGTTTGCCGAAAGATTTGGACCCTGAACTCGTTGACTGTGAAACCTGGGGTAAGACTTTTGTGGCGGTGTATGCCAGGTGCTACGGCACCCCGTCTATGGCAGTCCTGCCTACGGTCCTTAAACGTGTTCAAGATGATCATGGACCGGAGTCTGCGGTTGAGTTGGGTATGCGCCTGTGTGGCACCTTTGATGTGGTTTGCGATCTGATCCTTGCTAATGTCAAGGGGGATGCAGTGAACTTTCAGGTGGCTAATGCTTTGGCTGCTATTCCCGATGCCGAGAAACCCCGACAGTTGGCGAGGATTATAGTTGCGGCTTATAAAACTGTGGGTCGCAATAGTAAGGGTCTTAAGTCTTTTTCAGTTAAGGAGAAAAAGCAGCCCCATGGACAGGCTTCGGAAACTGACGCTCAGCCCAAGTCCAAAAAACAAAATTGGCCTACAAAACAGAAACAGGTTAAGCAACAGCAACAACAACAAGCACAGGTTTCACGCCCTGCGTCACCGTTGCCTGCACAAACAGAACGTGTATATGACTTGCGCGATCGCGCGACGATTAAGACTCCTGATCGATTTCAGGCTTCTGATCAACGCTCTCCTCGTTCCTTTCAGGGCTCATCGGTCTCGGCGACCGGTGGTGGAGGGGGCAGCGGGGGTCGAGGTGGTCAGCAAGGACGTGGCCAGCCCCGCCCGACAGACGGTGCAGGAAAGCAGGACGACTCGACACCAAGGAGACCGCAGTTTGCGAAGAAGAAAGTCGCGGCTTTGACAGCGCATCGATATGCCACAGATTGTGAGAACGCGGCTTCGGAATCTGACGTGGGCTCTGACCTTGCTGGACAGCGCGGCGGAGATTACCATAGTCAGGGAGGCCCTCCGTCCACTACTGAAGGTGACAGCGACAGACGTTTATATTGTGATAGAGACGGCTGATACAAGAGTTGCTCCCCCTGAAATTGTCCTGTTGATAGAAGGTGACATACAGCGAACCATAAAAGGGGTATTCTGGGAAAATCTTTTGTCTACTTATGACATTTTACTTTCGGAGGCTGACTGGCCCCCACCTTTTGTTCTCGCAGCACCGCGAGGGGAGGAGGTGATCCTCCCAAGTTTCGCAAACACAGTCTCGAAAGAGGATGCGCTGCATTTTGCAGAAGAGTGAGCTCTGGCGCTGGCGCCGGCTGTGTACCGCAATCAATGTGGTTGGGATAAATTGTCCCCCAGCCACGAGATTCCTTTACGGTCACAGCTGCAGCCTCAGCCACAATATCCCATACGACGTGAAGCCAAAGCTTCCGTCGCGGCAATCCTTGAACAATTAGAATATCAGGTTGTAATTGAAACGTGTGTGTCACCGATGAATAACCCTCTTTTTACTGTGAACAAGCCAGACGGTTCATATCGTTTGGTGTTGGATTACCGGCATTTAAACTTGCATTGCCGTAACTGTGCAGTACAGAATACTCACGGCTGTGCCCTAGTGAATAGTCTTGTGCGTAAGCGGTTTAAGACCACGCTTGACATTTCCAATGGTTTTTATGCCCATAGATTGGATGGTCTTAGTTCCCAATGGACCTCCTTTACTTGCGGCGGTGTCCAGAAAATTTTCTGCGTTCTCCTATGGGCTATAAGAATAGTCCTGGGGTATTTTCCGCCCGCATAGTCTCTCTTTTGGAGAGAATCGACCTGGATGCTTGTTCGTATGTGGATGACATATATCTCACAGACGACGAACTTTGGGAGCATCTGTGTCGAGTCAACGGGATTATTTGTACCTTTGCAAATTTGGGTTAACAAATTTAACTTTGCAAAATCGCACATTGCAGAGTACACAGTGTTGTTTCTGGGCTACGAGCTCAATAATGAAGGTTTGGCTCCTCACTTCCTGGAGAAATGCGCACAGCTGCGCGCTCCGACGACACTGAAAAAATTACAGTCTTTACTGGGCTTCTTGAATTTCGGGAGGACATACATTCCGGAATATGCCCAGTGTATCAAGCCTTTGTATGCTTTGATACAACCAACTTTTTCCAAATCATGCTGGCTGCCTGAGCATTCAGCTATTCTGCAGTCTTTGCAAGCTGATCTGCTCGCTTCTAAATTCTTACAGACTCGTGACAACCAGACCAGCCTGGTGCTGAGAATTATCCCTGGGACGGTAGGTTTCACGTACCTAACTTTTAATGAAGGAGACACAGTACCTATTGCTTACAAGTCACACTTGTACACTTCGGCTGAAATGCGATTTTCCACTGTGGAGAAGGTTTTGACGGCTGTGCAGATGGCAATTCTTAAAGAACGTGCATTTTGGTTGTTACCCCGTGTCCTGCCTTGGAGGCAGTTACGAAAGCCAGTGTACCAAATTCTAAAGCTTTGCACCCTTGGTGGATTCAATGGGCTGCATCCTTGACGTCCCAGGATGTCACATTTATTTTTGACGCCTCATTACGGTCGCAGGAGTACTTACAGTATGAATTTGTTCATCCGGCTCCCTTAGCAATGCGACCTTTGGAGGATTTCTGTTGCATCATTTACACTGATGGTTCGGCGCAGGTTGCACATGGCTCTAAACATGCCTACGTTTCCGCATGCGCCATTGTGGTCGGTGCCATGGTGAACGATGAGTTCAAGTCCAGTGTCGTGCACACGCAGACACTAGGGGACTGCACCGCACAATCAGCAGAACTTCGTGCTCTGATGCTTGCGTTGGAGTACGCTGATCCTTGTGTGACGACTCTGATTGTAAGTGATTCTTACTACTGTGTCCAGTCTTACAATGAGAACTTGTTCTTTTGGATTCAGAATGACTTTCGTGATTCCAAGGGTAGCACAATAAAACATAAGATGATCTGGGTCCGAGTGGCTGAGCTTAAAGAGCAATTGCCACTTGTGTTTGTGATTCATACTCTCGGCCATCAGCGTGTTGGAGTTCACGCTGTCGGTAACTCGCTTGCTGATGAAGCGGCGAAATCAGCGGTATCGAAATATCTAGTTGCAGCAGTTACACGGTCCAAAAGTAAAATAGATGATGACATCTTGGCGGCTGTTGCTGCCACTGAGAAGAGAGGTAAATATCCTACGGGTTTCCCTTCGAAGTACACATACCACTTAAGTCCCGATAAGGTTCCTTATGTGAAAATCCCTGAAGTTGGGGAACGGTTGATTCCCAACTCGGATCGCAGGGCTACGTTGATTACAGCGGCGCATGAAGGTGTGGCGTCTGTGCATGGGGGCGTCTCGGCCACTGTAACTCAGCTACAACAACGTTTCTGGTGGCGGGGACTGTACAAACAGACGCGCGATTATGTCCTTCAATGTGACATTTGCCAGCAGATTAAGCCTTCGACTGCTGCGCGTCCGCCACAGACACAGTTGTACATATCTAATAAACCACTGGGTTGTGTTCATTTGGATCACTGCGGTCCTTTTTCTTCTGATACTGCGTATAAGTACATCTTAGTAGCAATTGATTCATGCACACGCTTTGTGTGGGTCTGGCCCCATCGCAGCGCTGATTCCCGGACTGTCATTAGAGATTTGCGTGTCTTTGTAGGGATTTTTGCCTGTGGTACCTTCCATTCGGATCAGGGTCCGGCTTTCGACTCTAAGGCATATAAGGATGCTATGATTTCGATGGGGGTCCAAGTCAAGTTTTTGTCTCCATACAGACCTGAGGGTAATAGTGTAGTGGAACGAATGAACCGTGACTTAAAGCAATCTTTGACAGCACGAGTTATAGGCACTGGCAGAAACTGGCTGGCCCACCTCAATGGCGTGCAGCGTGCTCTTAATAATCTCCCTAGAAGGTCTCTGGGTGGGCGGACCCCATACGAAATGCTCTTTGGTATCAAGATGTATGTTCCTGACCTCGACGGTCTACACTGCGTGGCCCAAGCCACAGCTTTTGACGTAGATGAACATTGCAATGTTTTACAGGATCTACAAAAGACGAGAGACAGTCTTGCAAAGGAACATTTGTCCTCCACATCGGATGATGCGTTGCAGATCCCGGTAGCTGGCTGGCTTCCCCGAGTTGGCAAACTGGTTTGAGAGAAGATCGATAACAAGAAAGAATTTGGTCCTTCCTATGGAGCTCCGGTTCCCGTTCTTGGAGTGAAGGGCACAAGAACAGTAATTTTGCCTCCACTGGGGTAGGGAGTACTATCGCCTGGAAGAACGAACCCCGCTACGATGACGCAGGATCGCACTGGTGGCGGTCACACCAAGCAAGGGACCCTGGATAAATTCACGGAGGCGAGCCACGCGGCCGGGGCCGCGGGGTCGCAGAACCAGGCACCTGACAATGCAGCGCTGTTGGCGGCAATAACCCAGTCCAGGGACATGCTGGACGCCAAGATCGGGGCTGTGGGATCGGACGTCATGTTGCTCCACCAGGACCTGAGGAATGCCGTGGATCGCATCACTGGCACGGAGACCCGCATATCGGAGGTGGAAGACGAGGTGTCCATTCTCAAGAAGAAGGTCGCGGCCATGGAGAAAATCCAAAAGGGCCTAGCCATGCGGATCGATGACGCCGAGGGCCATCTCAGGGGAACAACCTAAGCTTTGTGGGATTTCCGGAGGGCTGCGAGGGCGACAACGTGGAGCGATTTCTTGCCCAGTGGCTGGAGTGCTGGCTCCCCCCGGACGTGCTCTCTCGCTCCTTTGTGGTGGAGCGGAGCCATAGGGCTCTGACGCAGAAGCCCCCTGTTGGGGCATGCCCGCGGCCGATCAGCACCAAATTCTTAAATTACTCGGATCGCGACACCATCCTGCGACAGGCGAGGGTGAAGGCCTCCCTCACGTGTGGCAATGCGACCATCCTTATCTTCCCGGACTATACACGCTTGGTGCAGCAGCAGCCACAATCCTTTCTTGCGGCAGGGTATTAGTTTGCATGGAGCCTGTGAAGGGACTAAAAATACCCTTTCATGTCACCAGCTAGGCACACCTGCAACACAAATAGAACCATTCTTTAGGAGACTCTCGAACGGGAGTTACATTCTAATTGTAGATCGCAGATGTTGCAGTCTGCTGCCCGGAAAACCTTATCTCATAACCGTGACTACGAAGGTCATGTGCTGTGAACGAGTATTGTTCCCAAATGATGCTCGAGACAGGGAGGCAAGGTTATGGCCCAGTTTGAAAATTTCTTCTATTCGAATTGATACTTTAAGCAGAATGAAGACTGTGCTCCTACAGACGCCAACCCGGTTAACGTCATCAAAAGAAACGTATGATCTCCAAGTTGCAAGGACAACTGCAGAGATTCATTCACTGTTATCAACCAATTCCCCCATACATTTCGCAGAAATACTGAGCGAAATCTTAAATATTTCTGATACAAGTGGAATCGCGAGTGTATTTAAGACAGTGTTTTCGGGAGCTTTAACCCCATTCAAAGCCATCCTGGGTATTTTTCCTGATTTTGTCCATTCCATCTTTTGCGGACTTCCTCTCCTTTTGGGACTAGTGGCAGGCATCCTATTTTTGATCCTGTTACTTCGCTATGGCAAACCACGTCACAGACAAGACACCAGCGACAATGAAAGAAACGATCCTAGCCATACGCTACAGGGACCGTATAACTAAAGTCCTTGGAATAGCCCGGCTTAGAGACCTGAACATGACTTGGTTTCTTTCATTTAGACCGATGTGGCATAGTTGTGTTATGCCTGTATTAAGGTGCTTGCTATGCGGCAAAGAATGCATGTTGGACACCTGTCTGACACTACAATCGGATGTGCCAATGGATGCAGAGACTTTGTTGGGTCCGGTAACGGCTCATGCATTGTACTGTCCCCAGCGGCTACCAATCCTGATGACGGCATTCGTGGAGACTTCACCACTACGATTGAAGAGTAGTGAAGTACAAGATGAAAGCAGCATCGATCAGGTACGACCTTCTGTCAGCTATGCTGATCGAAACATCAATGAAGGCAATCATGCTCATGAATGCATGTTAATTAATTTTTCCGAGTTAGTGGAACTTTTGCAAGAAGCAGTTGACAGTTTTTTCGAAAGTCTCAACAATATGATGTTTTCACCAGAGCAGAAAGAATGACTTTGAGCAAACTAGCACACGGCGTTCACTACACCCTGAATTTGGCCTTCAACTTTGAAAATAAAGCAATAAGAAATTTTCTCACCAGTTTTTACGGAGAGCGGGACACATTTTTTTCTCTTTCCATTTCCAAAAATATTTACGAGTTTTTGGGACACTTATCTTCTGCTTAAAGTAAAACTATTCTTGGAGAACACATTTCTATTTTTAGCTACTCTAGAGACATTAGCTACCCTCTAGCATGTTCACAAGTATTTATGATTTTGTGATGAGATGGTCTCGAATTTTTTCTTCTGTATTAAGAGCCATTTCATGTGTAATTTCCGCATTTCGTTCATGCTGATTTCAAAATATGCGTATTAGATTTAGCATTATTATACTGCTTGAAGTGCATATAGTAACTATACTCATCTTTTCGTGTATTTCACATTTCCAATTTTCAAAATGCATTTGATTGTATTTTGGGGTGGTTCGGTATACACATGCACTACTAGTTTTGTTTACTATGCCTAGATTTGTAAATATGGACATAGATTACGTGGAGTGGGTGTGATGTATTTACTATGGGTACTGTATCGATCCCCCTATTTCTGACCCTTGTCTGGTTAATAATTAACTAGCAGCCATTCAACTGCACAAAAACCCGTTATCTGATTAGCCATACAACGGCACAGAAACCCGTTATCTGATTAGGTCATAGCGCATGCCATCTCATTAGGCAAGCACTATTTCTCCAGCCCCCTAATAGGCATACGGTGTTCTCAAAACAAATCAAACCTACAGCGACCTGGGAAATCCCCGCAGCCATTGTTTTGATTTAGCCGAGAACTTCAGTAAAGAATGTGCGAACGACCAGTTCGTATGACATCCTTATTGACGTATTTATGTCCATCCTTACGTCAATCTCGGCACCTTTCAGGTATAAATAATACCGACATTGCCTTAAGCAAACACACGAGGTGGTGACAAGATTGGAGCAGCGAGACTTGCCGAGGAGCCCAGCTGACAGCGAAGCCCACAGACGCTGCCCCTCCTTTCTGACGCGCTGAGAGACGCTGCCTTTTCTCCTGCCGAGAAATCCAGCTCCGGCGCTTCCAGCCGCCCTTGCAGGCAGCTGGGATATCAAGCCCTGAGATAGAGATACCAGCCCTCCAGCCTTCTAAATCCCAGGTACTGAACTGAATAACCCCTTGCAGAGAATTCTTGAAGCAGAACCTTGGCAAAGCAAACTTAACTTAAACTGCTACTTATCTACTCCCGCCCACGTATTAGGCTTAGGTCAGGTACATTGGGGTAGGCGTAGTTAGAAGCACCAGTTGAGTACGATTAGTCAATGTATATATGTATGTATCTATTTTATCCATTTTAAGTATCATATGGCTAAGAAACCATATCAATGCTTTTACAGTATTATTTTATAATTCTGTTATTACTGTATGCACTTTACTTAACTATAAGTATTGCAATAATAGCGATTCATTTCTCTTGTATGAGAAAAGAGACTGATCAATAAATAACATCTTTTTATTGAACACGCCCGTCTCTTCCTTTTCTCTACAATCTGGTGAAACTAAGAATGCACTGAACTGACTGAGTAAAATAAGTTGTCTTTTGTTTTCACACGACTCTAGAGATATACTCTTGATTAGGGGAGAGCAAAGTTGTCATGTTCTATGGTTGTTAGAAACTAAATCCCTTCTTGTCTATCCAGGGAGGTTAAACTCCTCCTTGTCTATTCGAGAAAGTTTCTAGTGAACTCTGAGCTAGCTGGCAAACACTAAACTTTAAGTCTAATATCGTCAGTAGAAGACCTAGTTAACCTCTGTCCTACGTCTATACTATTAAAGATATTATTCCAATGCGCAGAGCCTATTGGGATAATAGGAACTACACTACATGGCGCCCAACGGTTTGGATAGGCGATAAATCTAACGTAAGACATTAGAGTAACTCAGTCGTGCTTTTTCACACAGACCCCTTTTCCCCCATAATACTCCAAAGACGTCTGGAGTGGGTGAAAGTTTATATCCGCCAAACTTAGTAGGAGGAGACTCCTATGTATGGTTCTTGGTTTATTCAACGTTGAAGGATACACTGTTCCAAAATATTGTGCATTTAATCTTTGTTTCCATAGAAACCTGATCTGCAAATAAACAAAATCTTCTTGTCAGTAAAATGTCAGACAATGAAGTAGAAAGGGAGACAGCTAGACTAGCAGCTCAACTCCTAGCGGATGACACAAGTCTCCTACAGCAAGACCCGGATGCAATACTCATCCCGGTCAACATAAGAAAATCTATAACTTTAAAACTTATAGAAAATGGGCTGACACCGAGAGGTGGTACAGTCATATTCGTAATCGAGGCACACGAATATCGGCAGACAGAGGTATTCTATTCATGGATAAACTTTCCAGCAGCAAACGCTGTAACAAAGGACTTCCACTATTACAAAATAGAGGAACCTCCTAATGAGTACACTCCTTTCGAGGAGGTGGAAATACCACTCAAATACCAAGAGCACCTGCTCTGGTTTAATGGCGCCCTAAAACATAATAATCACATCACCAGGCTCGGTCCACTAGGTAGACCAGGAGCAACGTGGCCGGTCCTAGCCGGATACACACCACATCCAGACATTGAAGAAATGTCTGCACCAGATCTTTTAGCACAGCTAAAACAACTAATTAAAATACATAGACAATTAGTCCAATATGTAATGCGGACTTCAACAGTCCAACCAACTATTAAAATTCCACAGCTGATCCCTCATCAGGGGAACACAAATAAAATTACACCACAGAACATACAGTCCTGTCTAGGTAAAGTACCCGCAAAACGGGAACAAATTCCATTCTGGCTAGCACAAAAAATCACTCAAATAGAGGCGGTATTTCCAGATACCACCCCGGTTGAGAAACACAGGATTCTGACTATCTGTCTTCCAATGGGAATCGCACCACATGTGGAGGACTGTGACACTTGGGGTACAGTCTTTGCTTCCATTTACACAAAAACACATGGTGTTCCATCCATGTCAGTAATACCAGATGTGCTAAAACAAATTCAAGATGAATACGGTCCAGAACCTGCTTTAACTCTTGGTATGAAATTACTAAAAGACTTCAAGCAGGTCTCTGCAATATTATTAGCCAATATAAAGGGAGAAGCAGCAAATGTGGCGATCCGCCAGAGGTTGAAAGAAACAGATATAGCAGACCAACCATTTGAACTTGCCAGAATCATAGAAAAATCCTATGAAGAACTAGGAAGAGATAGTTTGGGTGGGAAACCAGTGAAACCCCAACTAATAGAAAATCCTGAAAAGGTATTTATTAAAAATAATCTAAACACTTCAAAGAAGATCTGGGATGGAAATAAACAATCCACTCCCAAAGAAAAAAGATTCCAGTCCAGAGGAAGGTCTCCTCGGCGGAGAGAAAGATCTCCGGACCAAGGACACAAGTCTCCCCAGAGGGAGCCCTCTGAGAAAAAATACAACCTTAGAAATAGGGATAATCTGAAGAAACCTGATAGATATCAAGATATTGATACACGTCCCTCTCGATCTTTTCAGACTTCCTCGCAAAAATCGGAAAGAAGAGGACGGTCAGAACACAGGGAAGAGCACGTCAAGTCCAAAGACAAGGAACCTGCTCATCAAAATAAAAAATTACAGTTTCCAAAAAAGAAGGTAGCCAGTATTAAAGTAATCAACCATGCCGAGAATACTGAGGACACAGCTGAAAAACAGAGAATGGGCTCAGACAATGCTAGACAGCGCAGCAGAAGTGAGCATAGCTCGCAAGATCCTTATGAATCATCTGGAGACAGTGGACACGAATGAATACATTCAGGTGGAAACTGCAGATACCAGAGTTAGCAAACCTCATAAAATATATGAAATAACATTGCGTATAGAGGGGGATAAGACTAGGAAAATAAGGGGTCTCTTTTGGGATAATCTCTCCAAGGGCTATGACATCCTTCTAGCTGAAAGAGACTGGCCACCAGAGTTTGTCAGGGAGTGCCCTCATGGCGAAGAAATAATGATGCCTGCCTTCTCAAATCATATTCCAATTCATAAAAAATATACACTTGCAAGAAAGTGGGCAGTAGCCCAAGCTCCTGCATTATATAAAAACCATGTGGGATGGGATGAGGACTCTCCTCCTCACAAAATCCAGTTAAAATCACAACCTACTGCACAGAGGCAGTACCCAATTAAGCAAGAAGCTAAAAAACGGGTAAAAGAGATCCTAGATCAACTTGAATACCAGGGGGTGATTGAAACTTGCACCTCACAAATGAATAATCCTTTGTTTCCTGTCTCCAAACCAGACAATTCATATCGTCTTGTTTTGGACTACAGACACTTGAACTCATGTTGCAAAACTTTTGCAGTACAAAATTCGCATAGTGCTGCACTAATGAATAACATAGTGCGCAAAAAATACAAAACAACATTAGACATCTCTAATGGATTCTTCTGTCAAAATATAGCACCAGAGAGCAGATATTTGACCGCGTTCTCAATAAATGGCGCGCAAAAATTTTTCTGTCATTTGCCCCAGGGGTTCAAGAACAGCCCAGGATTATTCTCAGCAAGAGTAACAGAGTTACTACAAATATATGATGATGAAGCATTATCTTATGTCGATGACATCTATCTAACAGATGATGACTTGGATACTCACTTGAAGAGAGTGAACACCATAATACTTGGGTTCGCAGCAGAGGGTTACAAATTCAACTTTAAAAAGTCAAGAATTGCCCATTTAACTGTCCTGTTTTTAGGATATGAACTATCAAGTGAAGGCAAAAGCCTGGCTGACAATTTCCTAGAGAAATGTGCTGTAATCCAAGCACCTAGAACACTAAAAAACTTACAATCAATTCTAGGTTTCCTAAATTTCGGAAGAAATTACATTATAAATTATGCAGAGAGAGTTAAACCTCTCTATGATCTTATAAAACCAGATTTTAAAAGAATCAATTGGACTCAAAAACACACAGAAATTTTGAGATCTTTACAAACAGATATGTTAGTTAAAACAAAATTACAAACACATGATAACACACGCAACCTTGTGATTCGAGTCATCCCAGGAAGATGCGGATTCACGTACCTAACCTCTAATGAGGGAGAGAAGGTACCAATTGCATACAAATCACACTTGTACACAGAAGCTGAAAAAAGGTTCAGCATTAAGGAAAACATTGTTCATTCGGTTCAAACAGCTGTAGCAAAGGAAAAATACCAAGCCGACGGTAGACAGGTTACAGTCAGAACAGCAGAATCAGCTTTTGAGGCATTAACAACACCATGAAATTTACCGACAACTGCACTGAATCCAGAATGGATACAATGGGTAAATTCTGTTGCTACAGACAAAGTAAAATACTATTTTGACCCGGAAATGATAGAATTAAAATATCTAGAATATGAGAGAGAATACCCTCTGCCAATCGACATTCTGCCTTTACGACAGTACGCCTGTGTAATATATACAGACGGTCATGCTCAACCCTCAGTTTGGGGAGAGCTGGCTTACAACGCCACATGCGAAATTGTAAAAGACGTATGGCGCGGAGGTAAATTGAGACCTCTATTTACAAAAACACACTCAGTGGAAAAAAATTCAGAACAACAAACTGAAATAATAGCGTTAAAAATGGCGCTAGATAATGCCGATCGCGATTTCCCGACACTTATAGTGTGCGATTCGTATTACTGCGTCAAATCATACAATAACGATTTACAGAAATGGATTCAAAACGGTTACAAAGATGACACAGGTGCAACAATAAAGCAAAAAGTGCTTTGGGAACAAGTAGTTCTTTTAAAGAAAGAACTACCAAAAACTCACGTGATACATTCACTGAGTCATCAGCGTGATCGCGTTCACGTTGCAGGAAAATCATTGGCTGAGACAGCCACAGCGGTAGCAACTAAATCGGCTTCCGTAGCTACAAAGAAGCGTACAGTAAAATACATTGACGGTGAAACTGTGCTGGCAGTAAAAACGTCATCAAAAGGCGACTGCTCAGCGCTACCGATCAATTACCCACTCATTTATACATACATAATCGATGCAAACTCCGTTCCTTTTGCTCGAATCCCTGGAGTGGGGGATAGAGTGATTCCAAACATGAACAGGAGAGGCTTGTTAATAGCAGACGCACATATGGGTGAGGGTCTCAGACACCTTAAGCTAAAAGATTCTCTGGAAGAATTACAATCAGTGTACTGGTGGCCAGGCATGAGCCTGCATCATCACATTTTTGTAAAAAACTGCCCAGACTGCAACAGAGATCGCAGTGGCGAGAGAAACGGTTTAATACCATGGCGTTTCAAACCAGAATGTATCAAATCAACAAAAAAATAAAAAAAAAACAGTATGAATAATGCGTCATATTGACATGTAGAGACTATTTTCACTTATAATGTAGACCCCAACTTTCGGCTGACGTCGGAACTGTTATAAAAGATTTGCGAGTCTTTATCGGCACATACGCAATTGGCATGCTACATTCTGACCAGGGTCCTGCTTTTAGCTCTCGAGCTTATAGGGAGGCCATGACCAGCATGGGCATTGCATTGCGGTACTCTTGTCCATTTCATCCTGAGGGAAACGGAATCGTAGAAAGAAAAAACCGTGACATAAAGCAATCTATAACAACGAAGATATTAGGTTCAGGATCTGGGTGGGTCAAACATTTAATAAGTGTCCAACGTAGTCTAAATAACCTGCCAAGAAATTCTCTGAAAGGACTCAGTCCGTACGAACTATTGTTTGGGACTAGAATGTTAGTCCAGGACTTAGATAGTCAGACTTCAGTGGTTAAAGAAAAATGCTTTGATATCAAAGATCGCTTGGCTATTTTACAGGACTTAAATGAAACAAGAAAAGACCTGAGCAACATAAAGTTGAAACAGCAGCCAACAACCACTGAAGAAAAACCACCTGTCCCAGCAAGGCCTGTCTGGATTCCAAAAGTCGGGGATCTAGTCAGAGAGAAGCTCGCGGTAAAGAAGGAATTTGGGCCTTCTTACAGAAAAGCAGTTCCTGTCTTGTCTATCAACGGGACAAGATCAGTAGTACTACCGCCCCTTGCTGGTAAAAAGGAGAACCGAGTCATATCCATCGACCTGGTTAAACCACAATCATGTGGCCGATAACAAATAGTAGGCCAAGTGGACTCCCAAGAAGTAGCAGAACACCAAAGTTTGCTACATCCACAGAGGTTCAAACTGAAAGACTGATCACATTTGAAAAATCTACAGTGAAACAACAAGGACTATGCAACAAAGCAATGGAACTTGAACCTCTAAAAACCCAAATCAAAGCTTTTCATCAAGAAACACCGACCTACGATGATGTAATTACAGACTTTTCTAATGAAACAAAGCAAAAGCAAAAAGCAAAAAGTAATCCAGAAGCAATTGGAACAATTGACAGAACGGCATCCGGCTACTTCCTCAACTTCGATGATTTTTCTGAAGATCCAAGTGAACCAGAAGTACAGCCATCAACAAAAACTTTTAAAGACAAAGCAAAGGAACTTTTTCATCAACTAAAGGGAACCTATCTAACTTCTCCATGGATTGAAATTTGGGTGACATTAGGTGCATTTGTCCTCATACTTTGGCTCATCATGGTACTATGCTTGGGACATTTCATTGAGGGAAAATATGCTAAAATGGACACAGCAAGCCAGAAAATCAACTTGGTCCTTAAACCACACACATCTTCACATGTCGAGAAAAGAGAACTTTCTTCAGTGAACTTCACAGCCAATCCTATACCAGGCGGTGTAGCATGGGACAATACTGATTATGAAATCTATGGCCCGGTTGAAATCCTGAAGTATCCACATCAATTTAAGATCTCGTTAAGTGACTTTGTAAAACCAAGCACATTTGCTGATGATTGGGACTTTGAAAGTATTAATGATATGATGTCTGACCTAGTAATGTCTGCTAAATTTACAGAACTTGATTATTTGCAGGGTTCGTCTAATTATGATCAAATGTTCTGCTACAACCACTATGGTAACCATTTTCTACATAAATCTGCACAACCTAGAAATGTTTTAAATTATAACCAATGGGAACATTGTGCTACTCCTCCAAAGGGTAGTTCTAAAACATTTTATGATAAATATTCATATTTTTCAGGGTTTAACACAAGTAATGCAGAAACATTTTATTTCAAATTGTCGAATAAGACAGGTATGAAGACCATGCTTACAAACACAAAATTGATATATTCAGATTCATTTTTTGAGCAAATGAATACATTTGGTTTTGATTTCTGGAACAATAACATTGAAGCAAAAACTGTTTGGGGTACAAAAGATTGGCAAGTACAAGGTATAGAATCATTGTTCAGAGCCTGCATGATCCCAGAACAAATTATATTTTTGAATGATACTATTCAACAAACTACCTGTCTTGGCTTAGCCAAAATCAAAGACTTAAACAAACCGTATATTCCAAAGCCAACAACGAACAGTAATAGCTCTATAGATGTTGAGATAGACGTGAACCATATTTTAAACCAAAACAGAACACATCCTGATTGGAAACAATGGTTGATCTGGCCCACTGATACAAATAACTGTCAAGACAGATTCCTGAACAAAATAAAGGGGTTCAAATTGACCAGGCCAGACCCTAGATATTCCCAAAGACAACATCCAGGGATAGTAACTACTTACAGTGTGGGCAAGCTCTGCCTTCAATGGCTACAAACATCCACACTGGCAGAAATTAAGCAACACCTAACTTTACTTCAAGATGGTGCTGACTTGCGTGATTTCATTATGGGACCACGCAAACAGCGTCAAAAACGTTTCATAGCGGCCTCTATATATGCAGCTTACAATGAAGCTTGGAAAGAAACTCAAATTGAGACAGCAGAAAAACTACGGGAAATTGACCGTATTAATTTGGAAAAATCACTTTCTGTTGTGGACAATGGGTTAATGACTCTGTCCTCCAGAATATATTCACTGGACAGTATTGTGTTTTCAGCAATCGATATAATATCGCAAGACTTACTGATGTTACAACACGGTCAGTCCCAATTGCGTTCTATTGTACAACTTGGCTGGACGTTACAAAATCTGCGTTCAGGCTATGTGCCTTGGCGTTTAATCAACACAACGTCACTGTTTAATATCTTTAACCTTACTGATAAACAAATCAGTTTGGCACAGAAGGGTGCTGACTATACAATTCTGAGCATTGAAAAACTTGAGAGATTACCATTGACGATGTCAGAACGACCTGTCATTGAATGGATAATACACGGGATAATAAATATTCCGATAACAACTTTCCAGTTTCAATACTGCCAAAAATATATACAGGCAGGCCAGTATGAAAGGTTGGGTAAAGGATACATTAAGTCAACATGGAACTTGCCCTATACACACACATGTGTTAGTAATAAAGGCCAGAATGTGGTTCTTAGTGGCAATAATTGTGCAAGGTCACTAAGCGGTACACTTCTGTGTCAGGGTATTAGTTTGCATGGAGCCTGTGAAGGGACTACAAATAACCTTTCATGTCACCAGCTAGGCACACATGCAACACAAATAGAACCATTCTTTAGGAGACTCTCGAACGGGAGTTACATTCTAATTGTAGATCGCAGATGTTGCAGTCTGCTGCCCGGAAAACCTTATCTCATAACCGTGACTACGAAGGTCATGTGCTGTGAACGAGTATTGTTCCCAAACGATGCACGAGACAGGGAGGCAAGGTTATGGCCCAGTTTGAAAATTTCTTCTATTCGAATTGATACTTTAAGCAGAATGAAGACTGTGCTCCTACAGACGCCAACCCGGTTAACGTCATCAAAAGAAACGTATGATCTCCAAGTTGCAAGGACAACTGCAGAGATTCATTCACTGTTATCAACCAATTCCCCCATACATTTCGCAGAAATACTGAGCGAAATCCTAAATATTTCTGATACAAGTGGAATCGCGAGTGTATTTAAGACAGTGATTTCGGGAGCTTTAACCCCATTCAAAGCCATCCTGGGTATTTTTCCTGATTTTGTCCATTCCATCTTTGGCGGACTTCCTCTCCTTTTGGGACTAGTGGCAGGCATCCTATTTTTGATCCTGTTACTTCGCTATGGCAAACCACGTCACAGACAAGACACCAGCGACAATGGAAGAAACGATCCTAGCCATACGCTACAGGGACCGCATAACTAAAGTCCTTGGAATAGCCCGGCTTAGAGACCTGAACATGACTTGGTTTCTTTCATTTAGACCGATG
This sequence comes from Lissotriton helveticus, assembly GCF_964261635.1. NCBI lineage: Eukaryota > Metazoa > Chordata > Amphibia > Caudata > Salamandridae > Lissotriton > Lissotriton helveticus. Next base: position 1,921,220,334 of record NC_136057.1, on the reverse strand, counting down.
TGGCAAAGTTGTGTTATGCCTGTATTAAGGTGCTTGCTATGCGGCGAAGAATGCGTGTTGGACACCTGTCTGACACTACAATCGGATGTGCCAATGGACGCAGAGACTTTATTGGGTCCGGTAACGGCTCATGCATTGTACTGTCCCCAGCGGCTACCAATCCTGATGACGGCATTCGTGGAGACTTCACCACTACGATTGAAGAGTAGTGAAGTACAAGATGAAAGCAGCATCGATCAGGTACGACCTTCTGTCAGCTATGCTGATCGAAACATCAATGAAGGCAATCATGCTCATGAATGCATGTTAATTAATTTTTCCGAGTTAGTGGAACTTTTGCAAGAAGCAGTTGACAGTTTTTTCGAAAGTCTCAACAATATGATGTTTTCACCAGAGCAGAAAGAATGACTTTGAGCAAACTAGCACACGGCGTTCCCTACACCCTGAATTTGGCCTTCAACTTTGAAAATAAAGCAATAAGAAATTTTCTCACCAGTTTTTACGGAGAGCGGGACAAATTTTTTTCTCTTTCCATTTCCAAAAATATTTACGAGTTTTTGGGACACTTATCTTCTGCTTAAAGTAAAACTATTCTTAGAGAACACATTTCTATTTTTAGCTACTCTAGAGACATTAGCTACCCTCTACAGCATGTTCACAAGTATTTATGATTTTGTGATGAGATGGTCTCGAATTTTTTCTTCTGTATTAAGAGCCATTTCATGTGTAATTTCCGCATTTCGTTCATGCTGATTTCAAAATATGCGTATTAGATTTAGCATTATTATACTGCTTGAAGTGCATATAGTAACTATACTCATCTTTTCGTGTATTTCACATTTCCAATTTTCAAAATGCATTTGATTGTATTTTGGGGTGGTTCGGTATACACATGCACTACTAGTTTTGTTTACTATGCCTAGATTTGTAAATATGGACATAGATTACGTGGAGTGGGTGTGATGTATTTACTATGGGTACTGTATCGATCCCCCTATTTCTGACCCTTGTCTGGTTAATAATTAACTAGCAGCCATTCAACTGCACAAAAACCCGTTATCTGATTAGCCATACAACAGCACAGAAACCCGTTATCTGATTAGGTCATAGCGCATGCCATCTCATTAGGCAAGCACTATTTCTCCAGCCCCCTAATAGGCATACGGTGTTCTCAAAACAAATCAAACCTACAGCGACCTGGGAAATCCCCGCAGCCATTGTTTTGATTTAGCCGAGAACTTCAGTAAAGAATGTGCGAACGACCAGTTCGTATTACATCCTTATTGACGTATTTATGTCCATCCTTACGTCAATCTCGGCACCTTTCAGGTATAAATAATACCGACATTGCCTTAAGCAAACACACGAGGTGGTGACAAGATTGGAGCAGCGAGACTTGCCGAGGAGCCCAGCTGACAGCGAAGCCCACAGACGCTGCCCCTCCTTTCTGACGCGCTGAGAGAGAGACGCTGCCTTTTCTCCTGCCGAGAAATCCACCACCCCCTTTTCTGAATCGAGAAATCCAGCTCCGGCGCTTCCAGCCGCCCTTGCAGGCAGCTGGGATATCAAGCCCTGAGATAGAGATACCAGCCCTCCAGCCTTCTAAATCCCAGGTACTGAACTGAATAACCCCTTGCAGAGAATTCTTGAAGCAGACCCTTGGCAAAGCAAACTTAACTTAAACTGCTACTTATCTACTCCCGCCCACGTATTAGGCTTAGGTCAGGTACATTGGGGTAGGCGTAGTTAGAAGCACCAGTTGAGTACGATTAGTCAATGTATATATGTATGTATCTATTTTATCCATTTTAAGTATCATATGGCTAAGAAACCATATCAATGCTTTTACAGTATTATTTTATAATTCTGTTATTACTGTATGCACTTTACTTAACTATAAGTATTGCAATAATAGCGATTCATTTCTCTTGTATGAGAAAAGAGACTGATCAATAAATAACATCTTTTTATTGAACACGCCCGTCTCTTCCTTTTCTCTACAATCTGGTGAAACTAAGAATGCACTGAACTGACTGAGTAAAATAAGTTGTCTTTTGTTTTCACACGACTCTAGAGATATACTCTTGATTAGGGGAGAGCAAAGTTGTCATGTTCTATGGTTGTCAGAAACTAAATCCCTTCTTGTCTATCAAGGGAGGTTAAACTCCTCCTTGTCTATTCGAGAAAGTTTCTAGTGAACTCTGAGCTAGCTGGCAAACACTAAACTTTAAGTCTAATATCGTCAGTAGAAGACCTAGTTAACCTCTGTCCTACGTCTATACTATTGAAGATATTATTCCAATGCGCAGAGCCTATTGGGATAATAGGACCTACACTACAGGAGCAGCAATCGGGAGTGAAATGATGTCTGGGACTCCCGCACAGGTCGAAATGTATGGTAATTATGGATGTCTAGGTGGGACAGTCTCTTTAGGGCCGGGAGCCGTGCCCAGTAGGAGTGGGTGGGTGGGAGTGAAGTCCTATAGTTGTGGGTTGTCATTTGGGGATCCATTGGAGGGGTGGTTCTTGTTCCCCCGTTGGGGACTAGGCTACGATCCGACTGCGACAGGTGCTTCCATGTTAGTGAGGTACGGGGTTGGGGGTGGAGGGGCGGGTTGGCGTGGGGGTCTGGGGTTGGGGGGATTGTTTGCGTAAGTCTTGATGCAATATGTCTGCCACGTTATATGCATGCTGAGCCACAGAGACACCTGCAGCTTACATAGTAACATTCCACCATGTCCACTGCTGAGAGGGGAGGGTGGGTAGCCCCTGGCTCCCTGCGCATACTTAGTTGGAACGTGCGGGGGTGCTGGATAAGGTGAAATGGGGGGCTGTTCTCCAATTTGCCAAAAGAGCCGGTGCGGATGTACTTCTGCTCCAGGAGACTCATTTGGCACAAAGGCGCTATGCCTGCAACGGTTTGGGTTCCATCAGGTCTACCACTCGGGATTCACGAGGGGCTCTAGCAGGGTTGCGATCCTTATACACTGCAGGGTCTCGTATACACATGAAAAACTCTGGACAGATACACAGGACAGGTATGTTATCGTACAGGGCAGGGTGGGGGGGGGGAAAGGGTGACCCTGGCTAGTATTTATGCGTCACCACCGATACAGTGGACCTTGGTGGAGAAACATATGTCCCTTTGGAGCGACATGCCGGATACCCTCTCTGTGGTCGGGGGGACTTGAACAATGTGATGGAACTGGGTAGCGATAGATGGAGGAGTGGGGCGACTGACGGGGGGGCGGGGGCCCAGCCACCAAACTACATGCCCTAGCCACGAGACTTGATTGGACAGACGTCTGGAGGTACACGCATGGCCCATTAGGGAATACACCTACTTTTTCACGGTGCACGACTCATTCTCCAGATTAGACTAAACCTTCGTTCCCAGGGGGCTGGGACATAGGATACTATCGGCGGTTATTCTGCGTTATTCTTACATTCAGAATAGGCCCAGCCAGGCAATCGTTTCGGTGGCGCATGTCGGGGTGGCACCTGCTGCAGGACGAGTACAGGGAGCACATGACTAAAGAAATAAATCACTACCTGGTCTCTAACGTAGGCTCCATAGACTCCCCAACTACCCTTTGGGAAGCATTAAAACCCACATTGTGGGGTGTTGACATTTCCTGGTGTCCGGCGGCCCGTAGGGAGCGGCAGAGAGACTTAGTGCAACGAGAGGCGCATCTGGAAGCGCTGGAGCGCAGGGGTCGGGAGGTGGGCGGTGGACCTGCCAGACGACAGCTAGTGCTGGCTCAGCAGCAGTATACCGCGGTATTGATGGAGGAGGCACAGCAGGCCTGGTTGGCCACTCGTAGTCGGGTGTCAAATCCAGCAAGATGTTGCACCGCATGTGTCAGGGCACACTCCATGCCCAACTGCTGCCCCAGATATTGGACCCAGAAGGGGTGCCTGTACTTGAACACCCGGCCATCGCGGAGAGCTTTGCGGCGTACTATGAGGAGCTATACGCGCCCCTGGAATGCCTGACAGATTATGTCATCCAGCGGTTTATAGATGATCTTCCCCAACGGTCGGTCTCGGACGAAGTATGGGAACAATTAGATAGGCCCCTGTCCAACGACGAATTGGGCACCGCTCTGGGTGATCTGAATCCCGGTAAGGCTCCAGACCCCAACGGCTTTCCGTGCGAATTTTTCAGGCGGTTCTATGTACAGTTGGGTCTGCATCTCCGTCCGGTCGTGGAGGAGGAGTGTGAAGGCGGCATGCTCCCTCCGGATTGGCGACATGCGGAGGTGGTGGTCCTTTTGAAGCCGGGTAGACCCCCGAGGAGACACGCGTCCTACCGCCCTATCTCACTACTCAATACTGAGGACTAAGTCCTGGCTAAGGCCCTAGCCAATAGACTCAAGCCTCACATAGCAGATTTGGTCCACCCAGATCAGGCGGGTTTCATGCCTCAGAGGGCGACTTGAAATAACATTATTGTTATCACACAAATTGCCAATACTGCCAAATAACTTCAACATACTATTTTGTTTCCTGCATCTGAATTTAAACTGAATGCAACGGAGACTTTTATCATTGAGTTAATCCATATAGATTTGCATTTTATTTGCAAATATTCCTCTTTTTCATATTTTTCAAAAGTTTTTTTGTTTACAAAACATTTTTTTGAAGCACATTACAAACAAAACAAAACATAAACATTAATTGTGAAAAACTTTACTTTCATACTTCATTCATACTGGGGGACATGATCCATCATACTCAACAAACACTCAGCCAATTGTCAGTCTAAAAGGTCATACAATTTTTACAATTTATATACACTTTGTTTTATGAAGCCATAGATTCTCATTCGTAATTTGACTTTCTATTTTCAGAGAAAATGCATTCAAATATCTGTAAAACGTGATCTGTAAGGGTCTACGCGTTTCGAACTCCTAAATTCTGGAGTTCTCGTCAGGACCGTGGGCTGTGAATGACAAACAGGGGACCTGTGTTAATGTGGGTTCTATAAAAACTGCCTTTAGTTCAACACCCACTTCTTTGTCTCTTACCTCTCTAAGTTGCAGCTAGTTGTGCCTCAGTGTTTTCATCATAATCCGCGAAGCGGGACCACCTATATAACATGTATATGAACTTTGTTTAATCCGATAATATTATGCACCTCTCAGGTTCAAGGAAACATGTGTGAAGTCATACTCACTGTTTAAAATGTATCTTGTTTTTCTGATTCTGAAAAAGATTATATATCAGCTGTTAGCGCTACTTTCAATGGGTTTTGGACTCGCGCTACTCTCAATTGGTTGTCGACTGGCTGATGGAGCTGTGGGAATTCTTACCGGTTGTTTAGTTTATGCTCGCCGTCAAAATCAATTTCTGTGTGGCGATCGGCGGGCGGTTCACAGCGCGTCTGTGAAATCAAATGGGGATGTCTCAGTGTTGTTGTACTCAGTTAGGATGGCATTTCATGAACTCCTTGGAGTATCTATTGGCACATACCTTAGTCTCACGGTGTGTTCCACTGGGGTCCCGTCTCTCGGTGTAGAAGCCGACTTGGGGAATATGTTTACTTCCTGATTGAAGGTCACATGGTGCTCCTATATTTCATGGCGGCCATCTTAGCCTAGTCATTCGGTGCAAGTTGGTTCTGTATTATGATGTATATATCATTTTTTAGTTAGCTGGTCCTTGGGGATGGTCATGTAATTATCATGTTATTCCAAGAATGTGGTCCCACGGTTGTGATCATTTCGCGAGAAGTGCACTCTGTGATGCTTAAATTTTTTGAGTGGGGATGTTGTGCCTAAGGGGCTTTATTTGTCATAATGTTTGATAATTAAAGTTTAAACATTTCTGAAAGTTCATTTAATCCGTCAATCGCTGTATTGAATCTGACGATCATTGAAGCCTCTGTTTTCGACAGCTTTGCATCTATATCGCCCCCTCTGGGGTCTTGTTCCACTTTTGTTATAATTGTCCATCGCAAGTCTCTTTCTTCATGGTTGTTTAATTGCCAATGATTGACTAAAGGGGCATTTGGTACTTTCCGTTTTATCCTGGATTTATGTTGTTGGATTCTGGCGCGGACCTCTTGATTTGTTTTGCCGATGTACAGGAGGTTACATGGACACCTTATGCCATAAATAACGCATTTTGTCTTACAATTTGTAAATGACTCGTGTTTCCATGATATTCCACTGTGTGTGAAAATCGGTCCTTCTTCTGTCGAATCGCAGCAATTGCATCCTCCACATTTATGGTGTCCTATGATAGGAGGGAGGCCCATCATACTTCTCAGATTGGTAGATGGTTTCAAGGGGAGTGCCGCTCTTACTAATTTGTTGGCCAGATTAGATTCTTTTTTGAAGGCGAATAGTGGCGGTTTTTCCAGTTCTTTGCACAGATTTTTAACTAAGTGCCAGTTGTTGTTTACTGCTTTCTTTAGAAGATTTGAATTTGGACAGAAGGTGGTTACTAGGACTATTCGGTCCAGTTTCTTTTTAGTCTTTTTGGCCAATAGGTGTTCTCGAGGTGTCCACCACGCTCTTTTTTTAGAACGGCGCAACAATTTTTTAGGGTATCCGCGTTCGATTAGGTTGCTAGTGAGTTTGTCTGCATGTTTTTCATATTCTTGTCTGTCTTGGCAATTTCTCCTAATCCTCAGGTACTGCCCATATGGCAAATTCTCCTTGAGGCTGCGGGGGTGGTTGCTTTTAAAATGCAACAGTCTGTTCCGATCGGTTTCTTTTTTGTGTAGAGTGGTTTTCAATTCTCCTTCGTCCGAAGGGTATATCTCCACATCCAAAAATGGAATTTTCTTTTTTGAGTATACGAGGCTGAACTTGATTTCTTGTGTTCTATTATTGAGCCATTGGTTGAACGTTTTTAATTCCTCTTCAGGGCCAGACCATACAAAGAACACGTCGTCAATAAAACGGCTCCAATAATTTATTGCATATTTGAAAGGGTTATCCTGGTAGATGAATTTGTCTTCATAGATGGACATGAATAGTACAGCTAATTCCGGGGCGAAGGGACAACCCATCGCCACTCCGCCTATTTGTAGATAGAAATCACCATCAAACAAGAAGTAGTTGTTTTTTAAAGCAAATTTCGCCAACTGTAGGATGAAATCTGTTGGAACTTGTTCTGGTTTGTCTCGTGTTTCTAGGTAATATTTTAGAACCTGTAATCCTTCGTCTTGGGGTATTTGGGTATACAAAGAAGTTATATCCATTGTAACCAGCCAGTCGTTTTTGTCATTGAATTTCACATCCTGTAATTTATTAATGAAATCCGTTGTGTCTCGGATGTAAGATTTTACATCAGGGATGAAAGGCTTCAAGAAGAAGTCCACGAATTTGGAGATTGGTTCCATCAAGGACTCACAACCGGATACTATCGGTCGTCCGGGAGGGGAGTTGGCATCTTTATGTACTTTTGGTAGTACATAGAAAAGCGGAATTCTTGGATGTTTAATTCTTAGGTATTCAAATTCTTTCTTACCAAGGAAACCATTTTCAAAGGCTTCATCAATGATAGAGTATAACTGTTGTTTTAATTCCATTGTGGGGTCTTTTTTTAGTTTGCGATAACAATTGGTGTCATTTAGTTGTTTTTTGACTTCGTCTATGTATAGTTGGCGGTCCCATATGACAATTGAGCCCCCTTTATCTGCTTGTTTAATTATTACGGATGTGTCCTTTGCTAGATTTGTTAATGCTATGGATTCCGATTTTGTGGTGTTATACTTCACCCACTTGGTCTTTTTCTCCATTTCTCCAATTGCTGAGAGTATAGTTCTTTCGAAGGTTAACACTTCCTTGGGTGTTTTGAAATTTGGGGGACAGAATGTAGATTTTTTGTGCAATCCAGTGATTTCCATATTGGTATTGGTGGGGTTCTCGGAGAAATAGGTTTTTAGTCTGATTTTGCGAAAAAACTCTATGGTTTCGGTTTTTAATTTTACAAAATCAGTCTTTTTTGATGGAACAAAGGTGAGTCCCTTTTGTAGTATGTTTTCTTCTTCCTTTGTCAGGACTTTCTTGGAAATGTTGAAAATTAATGATGGCGTCAGTTTTTGTAGTTCTGGCGTCGTGTTGACATCTCCCAGGGTTGAGTATATATCGGTTTGCCTCTTTGTTTTGTTTGGCCTCTCCCTAAAAAAGAAGGAGGACCCTGTTGATTTTGTTGAAAGGAGCCTCTTCTGTTATTTGTTCTTCTTGGCTCTGTGTTATCTCCTTCACTATTACTACTTGATGAGGAAGTGTCGGAGAAGGTGAGATATTTTTGGGACGATCTTCCTTGGTTATCTTGTAGGTATCTTCGGGAGTCTGGCCGTGAGTAAAAATCCTGTTGGAGATAGGGGTACACCTTTTCTATATTGAAGTTCTTTTGGTCTTTTTCGAATTGATTTGTTTTTTGATTGACGGTTTAGTCTTTAAATTCACTAATTTCTTTTTCAACTTTTTCCAAAAGTCCTTTGGCGTCTGATATAAGATTGTTAGTAGTAATACTTAGTTGTAATTTCTCAATTTCTTCCAATTGGGCTTTGGATAGTCTTTGGGCCGTTTCAATTGTCAGGACCATCAGGTCCCGGCTACATTTCGTTTCGATGAAACTATATCCCTTCTTATAGATAGGGTCCTCCGTGAAGACGACCGGTATGTTCTTTATCTGTAGGCCTCCTGGGATAGTGCCCGCTCTCAGGTGTTGGAGTAAGAAGTGACCGTGTAGGTCCGTCCTAATTTGTTTTTTCTTTAATCTTAGGAGTTTGTCCGTTTCATTTTGATTTTGTGCAGGTACACTTAAAGCGGCTGAAGCAAAGAGGGGTGGATCCGCTAGCAGTTTTTTTATATGGTCTTCGCTGTACGCAAAGGTTTCATTTTCTGACATACTCTTCTGTGCTCACTCGCTCAATCACACTCTGACGTTCTTTCCACAATAAACAAATAAACCGACGCAGGACAAAGGGTCCCTGATTCTCCACTGAGAATAATCAATTCGTACGTGCCAAGTTGCCTAACTTCTCGCGAAGGGGCTACCACACAGGCAACTGCCTGCTATCACAATCTGTAATCACCACTGGGTATGGGTTCCCACGCAGTAAGGCCAAACCCTGCCTTAACTATTGTTATCACACAAAATGCCAATACTGCCAAATAACTTCAACATACTATTTTGTTTCCTGCATCTGAATTTAAACTGAATGCAACGGAGACTTTTATCATTGAGTTAATCCATATAGATTTGCATTTTATTTGCAAATATTCCTCTTTTTCATATTTTTCAAACGTTTTTTTGTTTACAAAACATTTTTTTGAAGCACATTACAAACAAAACAAAACATAAACATTAATTGTGAAAAACTTTACTTTCATACTTCATTCATACTGGGGGACATGATCCATCATACTCAACAAACACTCAGCCAATTGTCAGTCTAAAAGGTCATACAATTTTTACAATTTATATACACTTTGTTTTATGAAGCCATAGATTCTCATTCGTAATTTGACTTTCTATTTTCAGAGAAAATGCATTCAAATATCTTGTGGCTTCCACGTGTAAAACGTGATCTGTAAGGGTCTACGCGTTTCGAACTCCTAAATTCTGGAGTTCTCGTCAGGACCGTGGGCTGTGAATGACAAACAGGGGACCTGTGTTAATGTGGGTTCTATAAAAACTGCCTTTAGTTCAACACCCACTTCTTTGTCTCTTACCTCTCTAAGTTGCAGCTAGTTGTGCCTCAGTGTTTTCATCATAATCCGCGAAGCGGGACCACCTATATAACATGTATATGAACTTTGTTTAATCCGATAATATTATGCACCTCTCAGGTTCAAGGAAACATGCGTGAAGTCATACTCACTGTTTAAAATGTATCTTGTTTTTCTGATTCTGAAAAAGATTATATATCAGCTGTTAGCGCTACTTTCAATGGGTTTTGGACTCGCGCTACTCTCAATTGGTTGTCGACTGGCTGATGGAGCTGTGGGAATTCTTACCGGTTGTTTAGTTTATGCTCGCCGTCAAAATCAATTTCTGTGTGGCGATCGGCGGGCGGTTCACAGCGCGTCCGTGAAATCAAATGGGGATGTCTCAGTGTTGTTGTACTCAGTTAGGATGGCATTTCATGAACTCCTTGGAGTATCTATTGGCACATACCTTAGTCTCACGGTGTGTTCCACTGGGGTCCCGTCTCTCGGTGTAGAAGCCGACTTGGGGAATATGTTTACTTCCTGATTGAAGGTCACATGGTGCTCCTATATTTCATGGCGGCCATCTTAGCCTAGTCATTCGGTGCAAGTTGGTTCTGTATTATGATGTATATATCATTTTTTAGTTAGCTGGTCCTTGGGGATGGTCATGTAATTATCATGTTATTCCAAGAATGTGGTCCCACGGTTGTGATCATTTCGCGAGAAGTGCACTCTGTGATGCTTCAATTTTTTGAGTGGGGATGTTGTGCCTAAGGGGCTTTATTTGTCATAATGCTTGATAATTAAAGTTTAAACATTTCTGAAAGTTCATTTAATCCGTCAATCGCTGTATTGAATCTGACGATCATTGAAGCCTCTGTTTTCGACAGCTTTGCATCTATATCGCCCCCTCTGGGGTCTTGTTCCACTTTTGTTATAATTGTCCATCGCAAGTCTCTTTCTTCATGGTTGTTTAATTGCCAATGATTGACTAAAGGGGCATTTGGTACTTTCTGTTTTATCCTGGATTTATGTTGTTGGATTCTGGCGCGGACCTCTTGATTTGTTTTGCCGATGTACAGGAGGTTACATGGACACCTTATGCCATAAATAACGCATTTTGTCTTACAATTTGTAAATGACTCGTGTTTCCATGATATTCCACTGTGTGTGAAAATCGGTCCTTCTTCTGTCGAATCGCAGCAATTGCATCCTCCACATTTATGGTGTCCTATGATAGGAGGGAGGCCCATCATACTTCTCAGATTGGTAGATGGTTTCAAGGGGAGTGCCGCTCTTACTAATTTGTTGGCCAGATTAGATTCTTTTTTGAAGGCGAAAAGTGGCGGTTTTTCCAGTTCTTTGCACAGATTTTTAACTAAGTGCCAGTTGTTGTTTACTGCTTTCTTTAGAAGATTTGAATTTGGACAGAAGGTGGTTACTAGGACTATTCGGTCCAGTTTCTTTTTAGTCTTTTTGGCCAATAGGTGTTCTCGAGGTGTCCACCACGCTCTTTTTTAGGGTATCCGCGTTCGATTAGGTTGCTAGTGAGTTTGTCTGCATGTTTTTCATATTCTTGTCTGTCTTGGCAATTTCTCCTAATCCTCAGGTACTGCCCATATGGCAAATTCTCCTTGAGGCTGCGGGGGTGGTTGCTTTTAAAATGCAACAGTCTGTTCCGATCGGTTTCTTTTTTGTGTAGAGTGGTTTTCAATTCTCCTTCGTCCGAAGGGTATATCTCCACATCCAAAAATGGAATTTTCTTTTTTTGAGTATACGAGGCTGAACTTGATTTCTTGTGTTCTATTATTGAGCCATTGGTTGAACGTTTTTAATTCCTCTTCAGGGCCAGACCATACAAAGAACACGTCGTCAATAAAACGGCTCCAATAATTTATTGCATGTTTGAAAGGGTTATCCTGGTAGATGAATTTGTCTTCATAGATGGACATGAATAGTACAGCTAATTCCGGGGCGAAGGGACCCCAAGACGAAGGATTACAGGTTCTAAAATATTACCTAGAAACACAAGACAAACCAGAACAAGTTCCAACAGATTTCATCCTACAGTTGGCGAAATTTGCTTTAAAAAACAACTACTTCTTGTTTGATGGTGATTTCTATCTACAAATAGGTGGAGTGGCGATGGGTTGTCCCTTCGCCCCGGAATTAGCTGTACTATTCATGTCCATCTATGAAGACAAATTCATCTACTAGGATAACCCTTCCAAACATGCAATAAATTATTGGAGCCGTTTTATTGACGACGTGTTCTTTGTATGGTCTGGCCCTGAAGAGGAATTAAAAACGTTCAACCAATGGCTCAATAATAGAACACAAGAAATCAAGTTCAGCCTCGTATACTCAAAAAAGAAAATTCCATTTTTGGATGTGGAGATATACCCTTCGGACGAAGGAGAATTGAAAACCACTCTACACAAAAAAGAAACCGATCGGAACAGACTGTTGCATTTTAAAAGCAACCACCCCCGCAGCCTCAAGGAGAATTTGCCATATGGGCAGTACCTGAGGATTAGGAGAAATTGCCAAGACAGACAAGAATATGAAAAACATGCAGACAAACTCACTAGCAACCTAATCGAACGCGGATACCCTAAAAAATTGTTGCGCCGTTCTAAAAAAAGAGCGTGGTGGACACCTCGAGAACACCTATTGGCCAAAAAGACTAAAAAGAAACTGGACCGAATAGTCCTAGTAACCACCTTCTGTCCAAATTCAAATCTTCTAAAGAAAGCAGTAAACAACAACTGGCACTTAGTTAAAAATCTGTGCAAAGAACTGGAAAAACCGCCACTATTCGCCTTCAAAAAAGAATCTAATCTGGCCAACAAATTAGTAAGAGCGGCACTCCCCTTGAAACCATCTACCAATCTGAGAAGTATGATGGGCCTCCCTCCTATCATAGGACACCATAAATGTGGAGGATGCAATTGCTGCGATTCGACAGAAGAAGGACCGATTTTCACACACAGTGGAATATCATGGAAACACGAGTCATTTACAAATTGTAAGACAAAATGCGTTATTTATGGCATAAGGTGTCCATGTAACCTCCTGTACATCGGCAAAACAAATCAAGAGGTCCGGGCCAGAATCCAACAGCATAAATCCAGGATAAAACGGAAAGTACCAAATGCCCCTTTAGTCAATCATTGGCAATTAAACAACCATGAAGAAAGAGACTTGCGATGGACAATTATTACAAAAGTGGAACAAGACCCCAGAGGGGGCGATATAGATGCAAAGCTGTCGAAAACAGAGGCTTCAATGATCGTCAGATTCAATACAGCGATTGACGGATTAAATGAACTTTCAGAAATGTTTAAACTTTAATTATCAAGCATTATGACAAATAAAGCCCCTTAGGCACAACATCCCCACTCAAAAAATTGAAGCATCACAGAGTGCACTTCTCGCGAAATGATCACAACCGTGGGACCACATTCTTGGAATAACATGATAATTACATGACCATCCCCAAGGACCAGCTAACTAAAAAATGATATATACATCATAATACAGAACCAACTTGCACCGAATGACTAGGCTAAGATGGCCGCCATGAAATATAGGAGCACCATGTGACCTTCAATCAGGAAGTAAACATATTCCCCAAGTCGGCTTCTACACCGAGAGACGGGACCCCAGTGGAATACACCGTGAGACTAAGGTATGTGCCAATAGATACTCCAAGGAGTTCATGAAATGCCATCCTAACTGAGTACAACAACACTGAGACATCCCCATTTGATTTCACAGACGCGCTGTGAACCGCCCGCCGATCGCCACACAGAAAATGATTTTGACGGCGAGCATAAACTAAACAACCGGTAAGAATTCCCACAGCTCCATCAGCCAGTCGACAACCAATTGAGAGTAGCGCGAGTCCAAAACCCATTGAAAGTAGCGCTAACAGCTGATATATAATCTTTTTCAGAATCAGAAAAACAAGATACATTTTAAACAGTGAGTATGACTTCACGCATGTTTCCTTGAACCTGAGAGGTGCATAATATTATCGGATTAAACAAAGTTCATATACATGTTATATAGGTGGTCCCGCTTCGCGGATTATGATGAAAACACTGAGGCACAACTAGCTGCAACTTAGAGAGGTAAGAGACAAAGAAGTGGGTGTTGAACTAAAGGCAGTTTTTATAGAACCCACATTAACACAGGTCCCCTGTTTGTCATTCACAGCCCACGGTCCTGACGAGAACTCCAGAATTTAGGAGTTCGAAACGCGTAGACCCTTACAGATCACGTTTTACACGTGGAAGCCACAAGATATTTGAATGCATTTTCTCTGAAAATAGAAAGTCAAATTACGAATGAGAATCTATGGCTTCATAAAACAAAGTGTATATAAATTGTAAAAATTGTATGACCTTTTAGACTGACAATTGGCTGAGTGTTTGTTGAGTATGATGGATCATGTCCCCCAGTATGAATGAAGTATGAAAGTAAAGTTTTTCACAATTAATGTTTATGTTTTGTTTTGTTTGTAATGTGCTTCAAAAAAATGTTTTGTAAACAAAAAAACGTTTGAAAAATATGAAAAAGAGGAATATTTGCAAATAAAATGCAAATCTATATGGATTAACTCAATGATAAAAGTCTCCGTTGCATTCAGTTTAAATTCAGATGCAGGAAACAAAATAGTATGTTGAAGTTATTTGGCAGTATTGGCATTTTGTGTGATAACAATAGTTAAGGCAGGGTTTGGCCTTACTGCGTGGGAACCCATACCCAGTGGTGATTACAGATCGTGATAGCAGGCAGTTGCCTGTGTGGTAGCCCCTTCGCGAGAAGTTAGGCAACTTGGCACGTACGAATTGATTATTCTCAGTGGAGAATCAGGGACCCTTTGTCCTGCGTCGGTTTATTTGTTTATTGTGGAAAGAACGTCAGAGTGTGATTGAGCGAGTGAGCACAGAAAAGTATGTCAGAAAATGAAACCTTTGCGTACAGCGAAGACCATATAAAAAAACTGCTAGCGGATCCACCCCTCTTTGCTTCAGCCGCTTTAAGTGTACCTGCACAAAATCAAAATGAAACGGACAAACTCCTAAGATTAAAGAAAAAACAAATTAGGACGGACCTACACGGTCACTTCTTACTCCAACACCTGAGAGCGGGCACTATCCCAGGAGGCCTACAGATAAAGAACATACCGGTCGTCTTCACGGAGGACCCTATCTATAAGAAGGGATATAGTTTCATCGAAACGAAATGTAGCCGGGACCTGATGGTCCTGACAATTGAAACGGCCCAAAGACTATCCAAAGCCCAATTGGAAGAAATTGAGAAATTACAACTAAGTATTACTACTAACGATCTTATATCAGACGCCAAAGGACTTTTGGAAAAAGTTGAAAAAGAAATTAGTGAATTTAAAGACTACACCGTCAATCAAAAAACAAATCAATTCGAAAAAGACCAAAAGAACTTCAATATAGAAAAGGTGTACCCCTATCTCCAACAGGATTTTTACTCACGGCCAGACTCCCGAAGATACCTACAAGATAACCAAGGAAGATCGTCCCAAAAATATCTCACCTTCTCCGACACTTCCTCATCAAGTAGTAATAGTGAAGGAGATAACACAGAGCCAAGAAGAACAAATAACAGAAGAGGCTCCTTTCAACAAAATCAACAGGGTCCTCCTTCTTTTTTAGGGAGAGGCCAAACAAAACAAAGAGGCAAACCGAGATATACTCAACCCTGGGAGATGTCAACACGACGCCAGAACTACAAAAACTGACGCCATCATTAATTTTCAACATTTCCAAGAAAGTCCTGACAAAGGAAGAAGAAAACATACTACAAAAGGGACTCACCTTTGTTCCATCAAAAAAGACTGATTTTGTAAAATTAAAAACCGAAACCATAGAGTTTTTTCGCAAAATCAGACTAAAAACCTATTTCTCCGAGAACCCCACCAATACCAATATGGAAATCACTGGATTGCACAAAAAATCTACATTCTGTCCCCCAAATTTCAAAACACCCAAGGAAGTGTTAACCTTCGAAAGAACTATACTCTCAGCAACTGGAGAAATGGAGAAAAAGACCAAGTGGGTGAAGTATAACACCACAAAATCGGAATCCATAGCATTAACAAATCTAGCAAAGGACACATCCGTAATAATTAAACAAGCAGATAAAGGGGGCTCAATTGTCATATGGGACCGCCAACTATACATCGACGAAGTCAAAAAACAACTAAATGACACCAATTGTTATCGCAAACTAAAAAAAGACCCCACAATGGAATTAAAACAACAGTTATACTCTATCATTGATGAAGCCTTTGAAAATGGTTTCCTTGGTAAGAAAGAATTTGAATACCTAAGAATTAAACATCCAAGAATTCCGCTTTTCTATGTACTACCAAAAGTACATAAAGATGCCAACTCCCCTCCCGGACGACCGATAGTATCCGGTTGTGAGTCCTTGATGGAACCAATCTCCAAATTCGTGAACTTCTTCTTGAAGCCTTTCATCCCTGATGTAAAATCTTACATCCGAGACACAACGGATTTCATTAATAAATTACAGGATGTGAAATTCAATGACAAAAACGACTGGCTGGTTACAATGGATATAACTTCTTTGTATACCCAAATACCCCAAGACGAAGGATTACAGGTTCTAAAATATTACCTAGAAACACGAGACAAACCAGAACAAGTTCCAACAGATTTCATCCTACAGTTGGCAAAATTTGCTTTAAAAAACAACTACTTCTTGTTTGATGGTGATTTCTATCTACAAATAGGCGGAGTGGCGATGGGTTGTCCCTTCGCCCCGGAATTAGCTGTACTATTCATGTCCATCTATGAAGACAAATTCATCTACCAGGATAACCCTTTCAAACATGCAATAAATTATTGGAGCCGTTTTATTGACGCCGTGTTCTTTGTATGGTCTGGCCCTGAAGAGGAATTAAAAACGTTCAACCAATGGCTCAATAATAGAACACAAGAAATCAAGTTCAGCCTCGTATACTCAAAAAAGAAAATTCCATTTTTGGATGTGGAGATATACCCTTCGGACGAAGGAGAATTGAAAACCACTCTACACAAAAAAGAAACCGATCGGAACAGACTGTTGCATTTTAAAAGCAACCACCCCCGCAGCCTCAAGGAGAATTTGCCATATGGGCAGTACCTGAGGATTAGGAGAAATTGCCAAGACAGACAAGAATATGAAAAACATGCAGACAAACTCACTAGCAACCTAATCGAACGCGGATACCCTAAAAAATTGTTGCGCCGTTCTAAAAAAAGAGCGTGGTGGACACCTCGAGAACACCTATTGGCCAAAAAGACTAAAAAGAAACTGGACCGAATAGTCCTAGTAACCACCTTCTGTCCAAATTCAAATCTTCTAAAGAAAGCAGTAAACAACAACTGGTACTTAGTTAAAAATCTGTGCAAAGAACTGGAAAAACCGCCACTATTCGCCTTCAAAAAAGAATCTAATCTGGCCAACAAATTAGTAAGAGCGGCACTCCCCTTGAAACCATCTACCAATCTGAGAAGTATGATGGGCCTCGCTCCTATCATAGGACATCATAAATGTGGAGGATGCAATTGCTGCGATTCGACAGAAGAAGGACCGATTTTCACACACAGTGGAATATCATGGAAACACGAGTCATTTACAAATTGTAAGACAAAATGCGTTATTTATGGCATAAGGTGTCCATGTAACCTCCTGTACATCGGCAAAACAAATCAAGAGGTCCGCGCCAGAATCCAACAACATAAATCCAGGATAAAACGGAAAGTACCAAATGCCCCTTTAGTCAATCATTGGCAATTAAACAACCATGAAGAAAGAGACTTGCGATGGACAATTATAACAAAAGTGGAACAAGACCCCAGAGGGGGCGATATAGATGCAAAGCTGTCGAAAACAGAGGCTTCAATGATCGTCAGATTCAATACAGCGATTGACGGATTAAATGAACTTTCAGAAATGTTTAAACTTTAATTATCAAGCATTATGACAAATAAAGCCCCTTAGGCACAACATCCCCACTCAAAAAATTGAAGCATCACAGAGTGCACTTCTCGCGAAATGATCACAACCGTGGGACCACATTCTTGGAATAACATGATAATTACATGACCATCCCCAAGGACCAGCTAACTAAAAAATGATATATACATCATAATACAGAACCAACTTGCACCGAATGACTAGGCTAAGATGGCCGCCATGAAATATAGGAGCACCATGTGACCTTCAATCAGGAAGTAAACATATTCCCCAAGTCGGCTTCTACACCGAGAGACGGGACCCCAGTGGAACACACCGTGAGACTAAGGTATGTGCCAATAGATACTCCAAGGAGTTCATGAAATGCCATCCTAACTGAGTACAACAACACTGAGACATCCCCATTTGATTTCACAGACGCGCTGTGAACCGCCCGCCGATCCCCACACAGAAATTGATTTTGACGGCGAGCATAAACTAAACAACCGGTAAGAATTCCCACAGCTCCATCAGCCAGTCGACAACCAATTGAGAGTAGCGCGAGTCCAAAACCCATTGAAAGTAGCGCTAACAGCTGATATATAATCTTTTTCAGAATCAGAAAAACAAGATACATTTTAAACAGTGAGTATGACTTCACGCATGTTTCCTTGAACCTGAGAGGTGCATAATATTATCGGATTAAACAAAGTTCATATACATGTTATATAGGTGGTCCCGCTTCGCGGATTATGATGAAAACACTGAGGCACAACTAGCTGCAACTTAGAGAGGTAAGAGACAAAGAAGTGGGTGTTGAACTAAAGGCAGTTTTTATAGAACCCACATTAACACAGGTCCCCTGTTTGTCATTCACAGCCCACGGTCCTGACGAGAACTCCAGAATTTAGGAGTTCGAAACGCGTAGACCCTTACAGATCACGTTTTACACGTGGAAGCCACAAGATATTTGAATACATTTTCTCTGAAAATAGAAAGTCAAATTACGAATGAGAATCTATGGCTTCATAAAACAAAGTGTATATAAATTGTAAAAATTGTATGACCTTTTAGACTGACAATTGGCTGAGTGTTTGTTGAGTATGATGGATCATGTCCCCCAGTATGAATGAAGTATGAAAGTAAAGTTTTTCACAATTAATGTTTATGTTTTGTTTTGTTTGTAATGTGCTTCAAAAAAATGTTTTGTAAACAAAAAAACGTTTGAAAAATATGAAAAAGAGGAATATTTGCAAATAAAATGCAAATCTATATGGATTAACTCAATGATAAAAGTCTCCGTTGCATTCAGTTTAAATTCAGATGCAGGAAACAAAATAGTATGTTGAAGTTATTTGGCAGTATTGGCATTTTGTGTGATAACAATAGTTAAGGCAGGGTTTGGCCTTACTGCGTGGGAACCCATACCCAGTGGTGATTACAGATTGAAATAACATTAGGCTTGCCCACATTGCGATATCGGCTTGGAGGAGTTTGGGGGAACAGGCAGCGCTGTTTTTGGCAGACATGAACAGAGCTTTTGATTCGCTGAGCTGGTTATATCTGTTTGCCCTACTGCGATGCCTGAATTTCGACCCGCGCTTCATGGCTTACTTACAGCTGCTGTACACTGATCTCACAGCGTCAGTACGAGTGGGGGACGCCGTCTCTCGATCCTTTCGGGTCCAGCGGGGTACGCGACAGGGCTGTCCCCTCTCCCCCTACCTATTCGCGCTCGCAATGGAGCCCCTGCGGCGTGGGTGCGTATAGTTGCCCAGCTCAAAGGTTTTCGGTGGTCATCGGGCCCTGCTGATAAAATAGCACTCTATGCTGATGATGTCTTGTTCTTTCTAACTGATCTGGTTCGGTCGGGCCGCGGCTGCTTCGTATTCTGCAGATTTTCGGTGAAACCTCTGGCCTCTATATGAATCCGGGTAAGTCGACGTTGTGAATATTGGGTGGACAGCAGCAGGTGGGAGCATGGGCGCCGGGCCTTCAGTTGGCGTCTGGAGGGATGAAATACCTGGGAGTGTATCTGTCAGAGGAGGCGGCCGCCTCCCGGGATCACAACCTCACTCCAGTATGGGACCGCATGCGCGAGGAATTGAAGGTTTGGTCCCGTATGCCACTAAAGATATATGGCAGATCGGCCATCTTCAAAATGCTGGCGCTCCCTCGTCTATTGTATCAACTACAAAATCCTCCACACCGGATTCTGCCCCGTTGGTTTCAGCAGGTCAACTCGGCGCTGGGTGGGTTTCTGTGGGAGGGGAGGACCGCGCGTGTGGCGTTGCTAACGTGCTTTTTATCCTCCTATACTGAGGGGGCTAGCCACATCAGATGTTCTCTCTTACTATCAAGCGGCACACTTGTTGGTTCTTAACGAGTGGTGGTATGGCGATAGGGGCGACCCGGCCTACACAGTCAAGTGGCACCTAATGGGCTCGGCGTCCGTGCACACACTGTTGTACTCCGCCTCGCTTCGGAGGTGCCTTCCCTCTGCCACGCAGGTGGTATTTTATGTCTGGAGGCAAAAGCTGGTCAGAATGGGGTGGAGGAACGTGCTTACCCAAGAGACCCCTCTCTGGTGCAATGGTCGCCTGCCCCGCATGGACGCTCTGCAGAGTTTCCGGGGGTGGGGCGCGATTGGAATCTCCTCCCTGGGAGATGTGATGTTGGGCTGCTCCCTGAAGTCCTTTCAGAATTTGCAAGATGAATTTGGGATGCCTCGCTCCCAGTTTTTTAAATACCTTCAGTTTCGGCACGCACTGACGCCATATTTGACAGACCTAGGACATCTTCCCGAGTTTAGTCCGCTAGAGGCCAAATTGTTTATGGGGGAATTACCTGATAAGAAAATCGGGCAGGCATGATTGGCTCCCCCGATTGTCTCCGATGCGGTACAGAGGAGGGTACACTTCTACACACTGTCTGGGGTGCTCGGCGCTGCATAGATTCTGGAACGGGGTGTTCACGTGCTTATCTGAAGTGTTGGTATGGGAGCTCCCACGCGCTCTGAAATTGGCTTTGTTGCATGTGATGGAGGGGGTTGGGGGTAATATGTACAAGCGTCACCTGTTATTGCTGGGCCTTACACTGGCCAAAAAAGACATTGCCAAAGCTTGGAAGGCGCCTCAAGCTCTGCCATTGACCGCCTGGAGGAATGGCATGGACTTGTATATGGGACTTGAGCAACCTATATTCATGGCTAGGGGGTTCCCCCGTAAGCATTTTAAGATCTGGAAGAGGTGGGCCGACTACCGTGAGCTGGACTTGGACCCTCCGCCAGAGAGGGCTGCCCTGCCGATGATGTGACTGATGGATCATTGGTGAAGACAATAGAGTGTTTCAATGGACTTGGCATGTCTCGTTAAGATATTATATTGTAAATCAGTGGCAGCAGCAGCGCAAACGGGGGGAGGGGTGGGGGGGTGGTGTTTGTTTTTCTGTAAAAGTCTAAGATGCTATTGTCGTTCCATTAATGTTTGCAGCAGACTCCGGATTCCGGAGCTATGCAATATATGTGATCTATGACAAATAAAATCTGTCTTTAAAAAAAAATAATAAATAAGCAAAGCGTGTACAACCCATACTTAATTACTACAAATAGCTTGGGGTGGGCAGAACCCGTCGAGTTTCACTCCGTTGAATTCCACAGATTCAAATGAAAACTCTGTGAGATTCTGAGGAAGTTTCTTCGAATGAGTGCAAACAAGCAGGCCATGCTAATTTTTAGCATTGGGAGCTCGTGCAAGCTGAACAATCAGCGTGAACAGTACCACGGCGTGCCAGAGGTGTTTTAATTGGTTGCCGTTAAAGTAGATTTTCTAGTCAAACTTTCTCATCGCGAACTTCCACGACCACCTGTGACCGCCCACGTAGGAAAATATTGCTGGGTGTCCTCTTAGCACTCAAAAATGTGACTATCGGACATCAATTCTCAATCGTGCTCTCTACTTGGGTAAAGACTGGACCACCATCACTGCAACCAAGAGAGACTCCAAGGGCTAGATGACTAGCTTCCTGATATGAAGACTTGTGGACATAACGGTCTTCCACCCTGCTTTTGTACCTGGCCCCTTGGGAGAGGAATTCAACAGAAGGAGGTACCCCTGATATCTGTGCAGGGAAGGGGGTCTATATGTCAGAAAAACAAAAAACCCTGTTTACGCAATGGTGGCTAAGGTGGCCAATCAGATATAGTACTGAGAGGGGTAGACAACGGATGAGTAATTATCCTTATGATAATTTTCTCACCTAGATCTATTTGAGAAGCAGGTACTAAGCATTCACACAGTGGTATAAGAAAATATACTTCACAGAACAATTTTGTGTTGGTTTTGTAAAAAAGTTATCACAATTTATTACCTCCCTATATGGGTTACAATCTACAACATGATAAAAACATTAAAGTTAAAAACCACAAAGGTGGTGAAGCAATGATTATACAGTGGAACAAAACAGTCGACGCGGCGTTTCGGTGTATTTCTAATTTCTTCACACCTTCTTCAGGACTTTTGTAAATATATTCACTCAATATCTGCTTTAAAATGGACAAGGCTTAAAATTTCCTTTCCTTTACATTCGGATTGATGTCAATAGTGTTTCATACGCTTCGTATTAAATGCCGAGAGCCTAAAGGTACACGGAGGAGCCACCATCAATATGAGGGAATGGTCATCTTTTTCATAAGATCTGTTTCTGTTTAATATTCAGAAACTATTTGTGGATGTTGACCAAGGTACAATCAGACTCGTTTTTCCAGTCTTCACCTTCTTGATGTGATGAAGAGGTCTAGTCTTTGGACTCGAATGTGGCCTCCCTGCTCCTCCGTATGTCAGGACTCCATAACGATTTCGAGTCCAAAGACTAGACCTCTTCATATTGATGGTGGCTCCTCCTCCTTTGTGGTTTTTAACTTTAATGTTTTTATCATGTTGTAGATTGTAACCCATATAGGGAGGTAATAAATTGTGATAACTTTTTTACAAAACCAACACAAAATTGTTCTGTGAAGTATATTTTCTTATACCACTGTGTGAACCCTTGGGAGAGGATCCAGATGTTTGCGTCAATGTAACCGACTCATCTTCTGCTGCAAGTGCGGAATCGCGCAATCACAGCTGTTGCAGGAACAGAACCGGTGCATCACTCGTGCAACCAGTGCATCGCCATCGGAACCTCAGCATCGGAACAACCACATTGTCGCCACTGAAGAGAGCGCAATCCCCTTGACTGTGTGGAAAAACCCAGCGCATCGGCATGGGAACCATCGCATCTTTGAACCAGTGCTTTATCTTCAGAACCATTGTTGCAAGGAGAAAACCGATGCATCACCTTGACTGCAGGGTCGACAGATGCATCGCTTGACTGCCTCCCGCATGTCACTGTTGCGACCACGATCAAGGTACTTTTGTTCCACGGGCCTTGCGTGGTCCCTGTATTTGGCCTGCACCCAATTGTGGTCCCGATGAATTCTTGTATTTCCCCCGGTCCAGTCAAACAAGATAAGCCCATAGGCACTTATTGCTTCTAAGGGTTATTTTCATTTTTATTCTTTAAAAATGCATATCTTGACTTCTACTTATTGGATATTTGTTGTTTTAGTCTTGTTTTATTGATTAGATTAAGAGCTATTGTTCTAAATTAGTGTGGAATCTTTTTGCGTGGTGATTTTACTGTTTTACTGTTTGATTTGTTGCACAAATACTTTACAGAATGCCTCTCAAGTTAAGCCTAACTGCTCACTGCCAAGCTACCAGAGGGTGAGCACAGGTTAATTTAGGGTGTTTGTGACTTACCCTGACTAGGACTGTGCATCCTGCTTGGACAGGGAGCACACCTCTATCAACCAGAAACCAAATAAAAAAAAAACTCCTCAGCTAAAACATGAGATGCTTAAATGTATGCCAGACATATTCCTTATTATTTCTGTCACTCGTTTAATCATATTTAGCTACTGCATTTTGTGGTGAACCCAGACCTACTGCAAGAAGCTCACAGGCCGGATCAAGGAGCTTTCAGGCAAACAATTCCCTCATGGCTGTCAGTGAAGTCTTCCCTTGCTGCCTCCAGTCTGAAGAAAGCAGCCTGTTTCCCCCCCTTTAAATATAAATGTTCTAATTTTAGCCAGTGTGGCCTGGCAGTGTGTTCATGCGTGCCTTACTACCAAAATATTCAAAATGAACAAGCCGATTTCAACTACTCTATATAATGGTCACACTGATTATATTGGACAACGCAAGAAAACGTGAGCAAATATGGCTTGCTCATTCAAACTAGTCATTTTTTTGAAATGTATGTTCTCCTTTACAATACAAAATCTGAGTCATGTTTCCATGCACCAAAACTCAATAGCATAAAAGGAAGACCATCGTAGCAACAACCTTTCTCACCAGCTAAAAACATTGGGTGTTTCACTAGACCACACCACTGATGTAATTTCAATTCTTCCCCTAAACTTCCCATCATCTATGATATTTTATTTCTAAATTGGTAAACCCTCCTTCTAGGCATGTAAGCATTGTTTCTTGCTCCCCTCATAAGAATATGCCATTTGTTTGACTGTAATTTACTGAGGTTGTTTATCAGAGACCTCTGGAACCCTCGACTACCATCATTCTTTCTAGACTCTTCTATCATCCACTGCACTATGTTTTCGACCACACCTGACAATGCAGGCCTCAATTACAAGTGGCCTGCACAGCCACTGCTCCACTTTTGTGGATGCTCCGGCAGAGCAAGCTTCTGAAGCTTATCTATGAGGTGATCACGCAAAACCACTCTGCGTGGCTTTGCTTGGCCTTGCATAGCCTCATAGATAAGAGTAAGACAAAGCAGCGCAAGTCACTGCCTTTCCTTACTATGCATCAAGGAGGCTTTCCATGGGCATTGCAGTGGGGTTTTCCAAGTAGCACGCATGGATTTTGGCGCTGCCCCCTATTTACAATGTGGTGTACACCTGGGGCAGTGCCAAAACCTTACGCCTCCCCAGAGCAGGCGTAATGAGGAGAACATTTTATTTTTCATACTTTCTTCATTCCATGTGTGATGCATTTTGGAGCACAAATAGTAGGAGGAAAACGCCTCTCTGGATTGTGTTTGTGTTGGAAAGGTGTCCCTTCTTCCCCAAAATAATCTTTACTGCAACAGAGGTGCAAGGGTTCTTACATTAGCAGCAAATTGTTCGCAATCAGAGGGGTAAAGGACAGGAATGCACAGTATTCCATTAATACCGTGCATTTCTGCTCTTTCTCATATGTGTAGGGCAGCGCACTAAGAAGACTTGTGGCGCGGCCCAAATCCAATTGCTCATAATCGAGGCCCTCAGAGTCTTTCTTTGAGCAGGGATTTACCCAGAAACTAATTTAATATTCCAATGGAGAAATATATGTTGCATGTGTGCAATTAGCTATGACATTTCAATTAAAAAATATAAAAATGTAAATTCACTAGCCACGTTTTTATTTTGTTTCCTTGACCCAAAGTCCTTTAGAGAAAGAAAAGTGAACGACCTGACGCACCGCTGCGCTTCCGCAGTTTCTAAAGTCTCCAACATCATATTCAAGCTCGACAACTGCTTTATTTCTTTTATGTACATTTTTCTATAACTTTACACCACTCTAACATTTCTAATCATGGTCGCAAACATTTACTGATTGTTACTCTTGAAAGCCTTAAACCAGGACTGCAATGATTTAATGATACAACTTGCCCGGCCTGCAGTTATAATACGCCGCACTGGACTGGAAGACGTTAACAATACAGTTTACCACCTGCAATAATTTAACAGTACACCTTCTTACCATGCCTGTAATAATTTAACAGTACTCCTTACCAGGCCTGCAATAATTAACATTAATCCTTACAAACAGTGCTTAGTTTGTAAAAACTATAAGTACTGAGGCTCTCGTCAGGAGCCACTGCAACTTGCACCACACATTGCCCCTGCCATGCTGGCAGTGATAGTAACATTACAACTACTAACCATCACACTCCTACAAGGGCAGCAATTTGAACAATTTCGGTCCCCCAGAGCTATAAGAATGGTGTGGGTAGCAGGTAATAGTCATTTCTAATGTATATTGAATTAATAATGAACTACTGTTGTGGTAATTCCAAAATTAGTCAGACATCGCCCCCTTGTGGCAGACTGTCACAACTGTCAGTGTTGGCAATTAAGTGCTGGTACCACGCACCGGAAACCACAGGCTCAAATGTAGCACTGCTAACCAGAACTGCAATAATTTAACAATATTGTTTACTAGGCCTGCAAAACTTTAACAATATGTTTTATCAGGCCTGCCATAATTTAACTGTACTCCTTAGCAGGCCGCAATATTTTAACATTAGACCTTACCAGATCTTCAACAGTTTAAAAATACACTTTACTAGGCTTGCAATACTTTAATATTACTCTGAACAGGTCTGCAATAAATTTCTAGTGCTTCTCACCAGTACTGCAAAAATAAACAAAAGCTTCTCATAAGGATACTGAAAAGGGCTGGATTCATTTACCATCCTTGCTCACAAAAGTTTCAATAATTACAAGTGCTTCTTGTCGAGGCTTCCATAACATATTAGTGTAACCGAGGAGGACTGCAATAATTTACCAGCATTTCTCATCAGGCATGCAATAATGTATGAGAAATTTGACCCACAGGTGCAATATTTGCCCCACAGGTGCACGAATGTGGTAGATCTTCTCAGAAGGGTTGTACTTATTTACTGGTGCTCTTTGCAAGGGCTGCTTTAATTTACCATCCCCTCTTACTTAAACCACAATAATTTACTAATATGTCATAATAACGTCTACAATAATTTCTGAGGAAAAAATGTGCTTTCACAATGAATGAGGACTGCAATAATGCACTGGTACTCACCAGTAATCTTCCCATTCCATTCCTTATGCATGAGCAGTTAGCCTGCTATACAAAAACCTTTAACTACCTGAGGTCAGAATACTATCCTCAATATGGTGCTGCCTACCCAGCATACATATAGGGGAAAACACATCACTAGGACATCCTGAGAATACCAAAGAAACTCCTATGAATGAAAAACAAAAAACAATCCCCATAAAGAGAAACAAGGGCGGGAGGGACAGGCTCAGGAACGGAATGGGAAGAATATGACTTGGAGCAATTGTTATTGTTATTGTTATTGTTAATATATGCTTGTATAGCGCCAAATCACCGACAGGTCTCAAGGCGCTTTGACCATAAAAACATAACAACCTAATCAACAATCTAGGGGAAGGAGCAGACTAAACTGAATTCCACGCTGCCCTGAACAGAATGGTTTTTAAAGTTTTCCTGAAGTGGAGCCTATTACCATCCCTGCGCAGGGCTTCAGGTAATTCATTCCAGATTTTTGGTAACAGAACTGAAAATGCTCTGCCTCCTTTTGTAGCTAATTTGAACCGGGGGCATACTAACAGTTGTGCTTCCGCCGATCTCAGTCTTCTCTCAGGTCGATAGATCTCCAACCTTTCCTTAACATATGCAGGGGCTTGACCATAGATGGATTTATGGGCTATGCAGAGACTTTTAAAGATAGATCTTTGTATCACTGGTAACCAGTGTAGGTTCTGTAGCAGCGGAGAGGCATGGGAGTTCCGCGGCAGTTTGAAAAGGAGTCGTGCTGCATCATTTTGAACCACCTGCAGTCTGTTAGTTAGTGTCTTTGGTAGGCCCAGGTAAAGAGCATTCCCGTAATCGAGTCTCGAGAGTATAGTAGCCGAGACTACGGTACGGAGCATGGATTGGGACAAAAGTGGGACTAGTTTACGCAACTGTCTCAAAAGGCCATTGCAGACTCCTACCACGGTAGAGACTTGGCATTTCATAGATAGCGCACTATCTATCCTGATGCCAAGACTTTTTACCGCGTCGGCTGGTTTAGGAGTGGAGCCCAGTTCCTGTGGCCAATACAGGTCGCTCCAAGGCGAACAAGTGGATGAAACGATCAACACCTCGGTTTTCTCGGGGTTGATCTTAAGGAGGTTACTTGACATCCATTTGACTGTATATCGAAGCACCTCCTGTGCTTGTAGTTGGGCTCGTTCTGTGTCCTCCATACTTAGAAGCAGCTGAGTATCATCCGCGTAATTAAATACGCGGCAACCCATCTCAGTCAAAGTTTTTATTAAGGGTTGTAGATACAGGTTAAATAGGAGGGGGGACAATGCAGAGCCTTGAGGGACCCCGCAGGTAAGTTCTCCCACTCCTGAAACCATATCTCCCAGCTGAATTCTCTGGGTCCTCCCTAACAGGAAGGATTCTAACCAGTCATATGCTGAGTCTCTAAACCCAAAGCCAGCCAACCTGTCCAAGAGTAGAGGATGGCTGACAGTATCAAACGCTGCTGACAGATCTAAAAGTATCAGTGCGCTAGGTTTTTTACTGTCAGCCATCATTCTTAGATCGTCCAGCACCGAGAGCATGACTAACTCGGTGCTGTGATGTGCGCGAAACCCTGCCTGCATCTCATGGAGAAGATGGTTAGTATCCAGGAACGAGGTCAGCGATATCAGCACGTGTTGTTCCAAGACTTTGGACAGGTATGGCAGCTGGGAGATGGGTCTATAATTTTTCAGCACTTTGGGGTCAGCCCCAGCTTTCTTCAATAGTGGTTTCACCCTAGCTTCCTTAAAGCTGGCTGGTAGTCGGCCTGTATCTAGTGATTTGTTCAACATCACTAGGATGTGATCCTCTAGACTAAGGCGAGCTAGGCGAAATACACTTGGGGGGCATGGATCCGCTGGAGATCCAGACTTTACTTTCCTCATCAAGACTTCCAGGCCCAATGCATCTAGCTGAGGGAAATTAGACATATAGGTTCCCACTGGAGTTTGGGGTGTCTGTGGACCTGTGGGACCAGGGGTGGCATTTGTTATCTCTTTTAAAATAAAGTCAACCTTATCCAGGAAATATGTCAAAAAGACATCACAACTGATGGTAGTGTCTATAACTTGAGCTCTCTTTGTCAGTTCAGTGAGTATCTTAAAAATTTCCTTTTGGATATTGTCAGCTTCATTAATCCGTTTCTCGTAATAAGAGGCCTTAGCTTCCTGTATACATTTTTTATAGACGTGAAACAGCTTCCTATAGTCCTCATAGGAAGTGTCGTCTTTTTTCCTCCTCCAAATTCTTTCAACATTCCGTAGCGCTTTCCTATGTTCCCTCAAAGCAGGGGTGAACCAAGGTGCGCCTTTCCCCCCACTGTTGATTTTTATAGGTTTCTCCGGGGCAATCTGATTTATTGCTCCAGTTAAGCAATCCATTAGAGCATTACACTCCTGATCTAAGATGGCATCAGGAATTATGGGTTGCAAAAGATCCGTAAGTTTGATAGTCAGGGATTCTAAGTCCACATCTTTCCATTTGCGGCCCATTTTAACGTTAGACCCTGATTGCAAAAGTTTTTTATCGATAGGGACCTCGCAATAAATCAGATGATGATCTGACCATATGCAAGGGAGTATTTTCGTAACCCTAATCTTGGGATCTAAGGTCCATATCAGGTCAAGAATATGACCCTTTATATGCGTAATGGAATTTACCAATTGTCTAAAGCCCAAAGAGGACATCGTAGTCTCTACTGATTCCGCTGCAGAGTCTTTCTTTTCCTTGTCCCAATGAAGGTTAAAGTCCCCTGTGACAATTATATTTTTGTACCGAGAGCACAAATCTGACATAGTAGCCATGAAACCGTCATTAAAAGCCGAAGTAGAGTTGGGTGGACGATAAACAGTAAAGATGGTTAAACACAGGTTATTAAGCATAAATTTTACGGCCAGCGTGTCGGCTCGATCGAAGGTATGTGCCAATATTTTGGTTGCTATGAGATGCTTTTTAAACAGAATTGCCACACCACCTCCACGGACATTTCCAACGCGGTTATGCCAGTGTATATCATAGCCAGGCGGAACAGCGGCTATTATGTCGGGTAGCGAGTTATCCCCAAGCCACGTCTCAGTCAGCGTCAGAATATCGATATCTTCGTCTTGGAGCAAAGTGAAAATTTCAAGGCAATGACATTGCATGGATCTTGTATTTAGACTAACCAATTTCAAAGTGTGGTCCGTAGTTGATTTACCTATATTCGAAGTATGGATACCCAGATCATTCAGTGTGGCTACCGTACCTGAGTCTAGGGGGTGGGTCATTCCATTCAAACGGACCAACTCGTCCCGTGTAAAGGGGGCCCGGCCGCCAGAGTTCCCTGCCCCTGCGCCCGTTCGTGCGCGGACGGGCGCAGACGGGCTGGACTCAGGCGTGACTCCGGCGTGCTCACGCTGCGCGCGAACGCTGCGCGTTAGCATGGCCGCCCTTAAATAGCGCTGTTTGAGACGCTAGTGTGGCAACAAAGATGGCGCCGCCAGACGTCCCAACCTCCCTACCCAAGATGGCCGCCGGGGGAGAGAAGGACCCGCAAAATGCGGTGTTTAATGATTATAGTGAGGGTAAGTGGGTTAAAAGCAGGGTAAAAGGCACATAAGTAAAATCAAATGACAAAACGGGTAATTAAAACAGCATTAGATCGCGTTGTGAAATGCATGCGCCAGCGCTATCTCAAAACGCGCTTTGTGGCTCCTAGCGCTCGAGACTCCCTGGCGATGTCAATGAGTGGTCTGTCTTCGTGGTCAAGACAGAGCTGATGGTTTGCCCGCCCTAAATAGCGCTGTTTGAGACGCTAGTGTGGCAACAAAGATGGCGCCGCCAGACGTCCCAACCTCCCTACCCAAGATGGCCGCCGGGGGAGAGAAGGACCCGCAAAATGCGGTGTTTAACAATTATAGTGAGGGTAAGTGGGTTAAAAGCAGGGTAAAAGGCACATAAGTAAAATCAAATGACAAAACGGGTAATTAAAACAGCATTAGATCGCGTTGTGAAATGCATGCGCCAGCGCTATCTCAAAACGCTATCTCAGCGCTATCTCAAAACGCCAGCGCTATCTCAAAACGCGCTTTGTGGCTCCTAGCGCTCGAGACTCCCTGGCGATGTCAATGAGTGGTCTGGCAATGAAGATTAGCTGTGAGTAACCAGGCATTATCTCCTCATCCGTCTTCCTGTCCCAATCATTACTAATGAGCCCATACCCAAGCGCATGGTGATTGAACCACAAAGAAACCAAGGATGACACAACATACATGAACAGAAATGTAAAAAACAGCACAAACCCAAGACCATGTACAGCTGACAAAACATCAGCACCAAAACTCGTGGAAACAGCCATCCCCAACCAGAGACAGTAGTGGGAACCAAAAGTGTGGGGATAAGCACCAGAAGGAGCAGTACAATTAACATGCAGTGACGCACCATGAAACAATGCCAAGAAGGCACAAGACACCATCCAGAGAGACCACTGGCTACACATAAGGAAACTACCACCCAAATTCACAGGAAATACAGGCAGATGCGAAAGGCCTACAACACATCCAGAAAACGGAGAATCACAGCCTCTGGAGAAGATGTGTCAAGAGAAAACACCGGAAGGACAAGACCCAAAAGACCAATGGGAACCAGGGGTGCAAAGTAGGACAAGGCAACGCCAGAAGCACCAATGTAAAACCCTGGGTGGGGACCGCAGAACAGGGGTCAGTACTCAGAAGCAGAAAACTCAGCAAAAAGCAAGACTTCTCTGGAGAGAAAGAAGACATTCAGAGCCCCTGAAGGCCAGAATGGAGACCCACTAGGCACGGAGAGGAGAGATCGGCAGACCCAACAGTAAACCATTCCCCTAAAAATAACCTAACACCCTGACCAAATCATAGGAAACAGGAGATAGACCCATCTCCCTACACCAAAGCACCACCAATGATGAATGCAAGACACCAGGGCGAAAGCCCGTGAGAGAACCGGTTGGCGTGGGTCAGTACAATCGAACAACTCAGAACCAACAGGGACAATCTCACAAGAGCTAAACTCCCAGCTGAAGGCGCAGGAGAGAGGATGGGATGAATAGAGGAGCAAACAGCGGAGATGGTTGTACAGGAACCCACAAAACCAGACAAGCAGTCAAACCAATAGGAAGGGCAAACCAAGGTCAGAGACCAGTACAGAACAACCAGAAGAACACTGTCAGAACAACCCAAATGCACCGAGGGCCCAGGAAAGCAAGGGCCATGGGAAGAAGAAAGTATCAAACGTCCAGGCCTAACCATGAGTGAATCAAGCCGCAAACAGTAGGAGAACAGCACATTCTGCTGAGGCAAGCAGACCCAGCTAGGGAAGGTCGAACAAGGAGTTATTTTGCTGATAGAGATTGGGCACACACAGTCCAATCTCGCAGGCCACTTCACCAGGCCACTTCACCACCCCAAAGAGGGAGACTGGCAAGGAGAGAGAGAGGAGTCTCCACAAGTCCCACAGAAAGGCGAATCCCCTAGAGAAAAGAGAAAAACAGAAATCGCTCACATCCCTCCTGCTGATCAACAGAGGCACAAAGGACATAGCTGACTATCTGAACACAGATAGCACGTGGCCGAAGGACAGGAGGTAAACAAAGATAGTGCCTGCCACAACGCCACCAAAATCCACCAGTACGAAGACCGGAGATCCAAAAAGGGATCATCAGCCCAGGGCCCAGGAATCCACCAGCAGTGCTGTTTCCCCCAGGTGCAAGTATTTGTCTGCAAGACTACTGAGGGAGAAGGAATGAGCCCCTGAGGGAACAAGAGACAACAACCACCACCAGAAAAACCCTCAACCTCCGGGGGCCCAGAAATGAAAGCCGCTGATTCATGAGAAGCCGGAAACCAGGGAACAAATGGATATAGGCCCCAGAGAACACAGGCTATGCAGAGGTCATCTCCCCTAGTCTCAGCAGTCAGAGACGGGCAGACACTCAAGGTTGGAAAAGAACCCAGTATACACAGTGGAACAGACGGAAGAGAGCCATGATAAACATCAGAGCCATTGGCGCCAAGAGGGATAAAAAACCAATGGCATTGATGAAAAGCTGAAAAAGAAGCACCTGGAAAAGGCAGGAACATGAGCCCACAGACAAATTAAGAAACAGCGGACCAGCCAGATGGATAAGAAT
This sequence comes from Lissotriton helveticus, assembly GCF_964261635.1. Taxonomy (NCBI): domain Eukaryota; kingdom Metazoa; phylum Chordata; class Amphibia; order Caudata; family Salamandridae; genus Lissotriton; species Lissotriton helveticus. Next base: position 1,921,187,599 of record NC_136057.1, on the reverse strand, counting down.
AAGCAGGCAGGCATCTATCAGGAAGAGGGATGCGAGGAAACAGCCCTTAGAAGCCACAAGAACAGTATCCTTGGAGACTGAGCTGAACCGCAGGCCCATGCTCTGTTTCTGGCAATGAACAAAAAGGAAGGGAACCAACATCCCCCTTGCTGACACACATAGGATCCATGTCACCTGGGTGTCCTTCTGAATACACATCTCTAGACCCCCGACAGATGGGAGGAAACAAAAGCTCGAACTGGAGCCAATGCCTAACAGGTGGAAAAGGAGAGACTGTCCGCTATACCAAACCCCTCACAGGAGGGCCAGACCCAACTGAGGACCCTTGGAGAGGGTATATGGGTACAGCCACCACTGCATGTCATGCCAAACCTGGAGACCAAGTTGACCAAAAGTCAAAGACGCCACCGATTGAAAAATAACGGCAAAGGCATCCACAGGAGACCACCGTTAAAGAGATCAAGGGGAAAAGGACTTGTCCACCACCTGCCAAACATGCCACAGCACCCATTCAAAATAACATGTGTAAGTGCACAGCACACAAACGCCCAGAAGGGCAACGTGGCACGATACAACAGAAGTGTATTGCAACCCAAGTCTAAGGGACTCAAAATATTGACCAGAGAAGAATGAAAGGCTAAGGGGACCCAACAGGATAGGAACCTGTGACCCTGAGGCCAAATACAGGCCCCCTGCAGGGGTCGCTCAAGTCTATCAAGCCACCATACTCAGCCCGAATAGCAGAATGGAAGGGTACACATCCAGGCACAATTCTGCAGAAATGAAGCAACAAATAAATCAAAATCAGTCGCAGCAGATTGAGAGGGGAGGACTACCAGTGGAGAGAATCAGAAGATGACAGACCCGTGCACTTCCCCCGCAAAGTAAAATAAAGAGAAACAAACAGTCAGGCACCAAGGCAAGGAACTCATGAGGGGAGTCAATACACAAAGAGGGTACTGGGGGGCTTTTTTGGAGAGGTCCTAAGCAAGTCTACAAAATAAGGTTATGCTGTTCCTCAGGAATCCGAGTCAGAACACAAGGGAATCAAGACCATCCCGACCAGATAGATTCAAAGTTGTGGATCCAAATATTGGATTTTAATGCCCTCACACACCCAGTTGGGTATCATCCTTCATCATTTGGGCTGCTCCTCGTCGGGTCGGCGGTACAATACCCAACGGGCTCCCTATAGTAAGGGCACTAAATTGTGCAGTGTGATGTTTTAGTCTACGCTATTCGGAGCATGTCTATGAATTTATCGTATCATTATCGATATTAATTATGGGTAGGAGACCTATTGAATAAAATGTGATGTCAATGGTACTCCCAACCCTCATTTAGATTCACCCTCAACCTATACATCTACACATTTCTGGCCCCTCACGCCCACTTCACCATACGGCTATTGGAAAAAGATCTCCGCTAAAGTGCCCCTACTATCGGGAGCTCGTCGGGTATATTTGGATCCCCAACTTTGAACCTATCTGGTCGGGTTGGTCTTGATTCCCTTGTGTTCTGACTCGGATTCCTGAGAAACAGCATAACCTTCAGTTGAAGGCAGGATGAGGGGAGACCAGAGGCCATGAAAACGCCTCATTAAGTCTGCCAGAACAGAACCCAGAACATAAGTAACCCTCCGACCCACCACCCCATAACCCCCATTAGGCTTAAATGGTTAATGCCCGGGCCAAATAAGTCGTCACCTCGGCAGCCTTAATCATTGCCCGAATAAAGTACACATTCACCCTTTGGGGCAAGGGGGCACTGATTGACAAATGTTTATAGTGACATTGCACAAAAAAACTCAGTTATCAAACCCCAGAAGGATGAAATGTTATGTGGGCTTGCTGATAATTTAATCTGTGGCCATGAGGTGAAACGCTGGTCACTTGAGTGGAGACATCAGTCCACAGAACCACCATACGCAGCCTTTGATGGCAACATCCCAAAACCAGCAACCATATATCTCTGCGTTATACCATATAATTGCAACCGAAGAGGTCAGACGGGAGGCGGAGCCAACCGAATGTAACACCAAAACAACATTCAGGGAGAAGAAAAACATCAGGCCACAGCAATCCCAGCCCACTTGTCCTTGCTTTGCGAGTCCCGGCGATTAAAATGTACAATAATTTCCTAGTACTTCCCATTTGGGCTGCATTAATTCATAAGGGGTTTCACTCGAGTATGGCTTTCGTTTTGTTGACAACATTATCATTAAAGTTATTGGGAGAAAATCATGGGGAAATTGGACATACATTTGTAAACCTCTAATTTTCTCACAGTTATCTAATTTTCTCACTAAAAATGACTAACAGAAGACGCGCAACATAATAGATTTAAAATGTGATGGTGTTCATCCTGAAAAACTGCATGCCCTGGAATTATGTTATGAACCTGAGACACAGGTTGGATCAAAACAGGAAATACACTGCCCTAAATATAGATAAAGATCAAGTACATTTTGAGTCAGTTTTTGTTGTAAGAAAAGAGTCAACGGGCAGTGAAAACTGATGTTTCACGAGTATCTACAAGGAATTGGTAACCGTGTGGCAGGCGATGTTTAAGGTGTCCTCTGCAGTAATGCAATACTGCTAGGAAACACAAATTAATAATCGCTTGACATTAATGGAGTCCACTAGTCTACTTCATTTGTTTCACTGTTTGGACTAACCCACCGAAGTCTGGGTGATGAGGCATGAGAACTGGTGACCTTTCTTACCCTTGACATGGTTGACTCACTGGGATTTTTCCCTTACCTATATGAATCCATTGCTGTTGAACATGAAGCTTCCTGAAAAAGTAGAGGCCATTCAAACAGGTCAATCTATATATGCATATGAAACCAGGTTCTTCACAATTTACAGTTTTTTTTATTTACGAATGAAAGGTACATACTTCTGCTGGTTTTAATTCTTCCCTGTTTTTCCATTCCCGAGAGATGGATATTCTGTAAGAGAGGGGAACATTGTTGGTACTTTGAACTGGAATTGGCATCAGTGTTGGGAAACAGGATGAGATTGAATTATGTTATGGCCTAGACGTAGATTCAAGGTTTACACCCAGCATCTGATATGTTCACATTGCGACCTAGAAAGAGAGTGATTGTTTGGCCAAAGACTTGGAATGTTTTTTATGTTGACCTGGAAGTAGAGTTAGTGTTTGTACACGCCGACGACACCCAGCTGATCCTCTCCCTCACCAGAGACCCCGACACTGCCAGAACCTGCCTACACGAAGGGATGAAAGACGTCGCCGAGTGGATGAAGGACAGCCACCTGAAACTGAACTCGGACAAGACGGAAGTCCTCATACTGGGATCTTCGCCCTCCGCCTAGGACGACTCCTGGTGGCTCCCAGCCCTGGGCACCGCACCCAAGCCAACCGACCACGCACGCAACCTGGGCTTCATCCTGGACCCCTCCCTCTCGATGACCAGACAAGTCAACGCCGTCTCCTCATCGTGCTTCAACACCCTGCGTATGCTTCGCAAGATCTTCCGCTGGATCCCGACCGAGACCAGGAAGACTGTCACCCAGGCACTCGTCACCAGCCGACTGGACTACGGAAACGCCCTCTACGCTGGAACCACAGCCAAGCTACAGAAAAGACTCCAGCGCATCCAGAACGCCTCTGCCCGACTCATCCTGGATGTCCCCCGACGCAGCCACATCTCCAGCCACCTGAGGAACCTGCACTGGCTCCCCGTCAACAAGAGGATCACGTTCCGGCTCCTCACCCACGCACACAAGTCTCTCCACGACCTGGGCCCCAAGTACCTCAACGACCGCCTGACCTTCTACACGCCCACCCACCAGCTACGGTCCACCAGCCTCGCCCTCGCAGCCGTACCACGCATCCGAAGAGCCACCGCCAGAGGAAGATCCTTCTCTTACCTGGCTGCCAAGACTTGGAACTCCCTCCCCATCCACCTTCGGCTGACCCAGGACCATCTCGCCTTCAGGAAACAACTCAAACCTGGCTGTTCGAGCAGTAGCATACCCCTCCCCCCAAGCACCTTGAGACCCTCCCGGGTGAGTAGTGCGCTATACAAATGGCATGATTGATTGATTGATTACATAGGACTGGAATCATTCAAGCTCAGACCGTGGAGTAAGGTCAGATTCTGTATACAGGTTTAGAAAGATTTATGTTTTGCCCTGGCAGCATAGTATGTGTTTGCACACAGTAACGTGATTATGAATTCTTAAGACATCCTGATTTTCGGACAGCAACTAGTCATTAGGGGTCCAGAGTCATCAAAGAGACATCTAGGATACTTCTGAAAGTTGCAGGTCACAAGGCTAACTGGTTCATTGTTTCTGAGCACACAACTAGACAAATGTTTGCTCTCAAAAGATGAGAAGAAATTATCTTCAACTCTGACCTAAATGGATAGAGCTTGTAGTCACTGTGGTGCCCCAGTACATGATATCTCAGATATTTTCCAGGATATTGTGTTATTGTTAACAATATTGTGTAAGGCAAAAGCTCCAAGCTAATTGAAATGATGGCCTATGATTTACAATGTAGGATGTTGTCGCTGTATAGCAACCTTTATACATGTGTTTTGTGGCAATATGTTTAGGATTGTTACCCCTCTGCATTATCCAGTTGTATTGGAGGACAGCTGGTCATAAATGTAGAGTGGGAGGAAGATGAAGTACATTTTCAGTTTCATTTGTCTGATACAAAGTATGGGTGCTACACAAGCCTCCTACTGGGCTTGTGGATAGCACAATTCTTTCAAGTAATGGATACATGTGCAATAGTATTATGTTTATTATAATGCCGCTTTGAGCAGGTATATTGTTTAGAAATCACTTTTACAATGTACTCCTATTTTGTACCAAGATTTCCTAAACTTAGAGCCTCTTTGCTCAGGGAGACGCTTTGCTGTGTATCTTAATTTCAAGGACTTTCAAAGGTTTCTCATGAGAATGAGGGGTGCCTGCTTCACCTCACATTGTCATCAGGTTTGCTTTCTACCATGTAACTATTTTCTTTTCCAATGGAAAGAAAATGTATAAAAGTTTAGTGATTTTCGAGATGTGGTAGCATTAGATACTCAATCACATTGCATAAGTGAAGCTACTTGATTTGCTTTGCAAATACTTTGATCCCGATTTATATCTTTGAGGTATGTATACTCTGTTTTAACACTGAGTGTATATATATATATATATATATTACCTACTGGCGGTCGCCAGTAGGTATATATAGTTAGGATTTTTTCTCTATGGGATTTTTGAAAATTCTATGTCTAATAACTTTGGCGTTTGTGGACGGAATTGGCTGAAATTTTCAGGAAAATGGCACATTTTGTTTCTGAGCAGCCCTTGAAAATTTGGGGGGGTTCGTCAAGGGGGGGCCGAGAAAAAAGGGGGGTCCCAAAACGTGTTTTTAACATTGAGTTTTCTATAGGGCGGTTGGCCTCACTTTTAGCCCGAACGGCTGAATGGATTTGCACGAAACTTGGCAAAATTGTAGGGACTGGTAGCCCGATGTGCCTTTTGTAGGTCTCAATATATGTGCTCCAGTGGATTTTGAGAAATTAACGTTTAAAAAAAGATATATATCTGTAACAGCGGACCGGGCAGCGTCCCAGGACGCGTACTTTTCGCGCAACGGAGCTTTGTGAAGCGAAGCTGATTGGTTCTCTGGCGTCTGTCAACATTCCAAAAAGTCCGTAGCGGCCGCCATCTTGTCTCTCGGTAGGATCGAGAGACAAGAGGAGGCCAAAACAAAGGGGGAAATAACCATAAGGGGGCATAGTAGATCCTCGCTGACCCCCTAGGTTTGATGTGGAGGTTTTAAAAGGGCCCCGCGGGGCAAAAAAAATAATAATAATAATAATCGAACGGCTGAATGGATTTGCACGAAACTTGGCAAAATATTAGGGACTGGTAGCCCGATGTGCCTTTGCTAGGTCTCAATATATGTGCTCCAGTGGATTTTGAGAAATTAACGTTCAAAAAAAGATATATATCTGTAACAGCGCTCCGCTTCGCGTAACGGAGGTTTGCGAAGCTGATTGGTCATTCTGTCACTGGGCTATAGTTGGGCTACATCTGGCTGATATTTGGGCTACATTTGTTTTTTTGTGTGTCTGGCGGCCATCTTTGGGCTACATTGGGCTACATTGGGCTTCATTGGGCTACATTGGGCTACATTTGGGCTCCAACATATATATAGGCCAATGTAGCCCAATATATATTTTTCAAAGTTAATTTTCGTAAAAACCACTGGAGCATATATCTTGAGACATAGCAAAGGCACATCGGGCTACCAGTCCCTACAATTTTGCCAAGTTTCGTGGAAATCCATTCAGCCGTTCGAGCTAAAAGTGAGTCCAACCGCCCTATGGAAATGAAGGAAATGAATGGGTAATTTGTAATTAGCAAATAGCTAATCGCAAACTAGGAATGGTAAAGAATCGCTATTTATTCCTTAAAGTTCGCTATTTAGGAAATGCAAAAAACTTTGATGATACATATGGCGGTTCATCTCTAACAAGATAAGAAGCATAGGGATACATTTATGATGACTGGCGCATCACCAGGGATGTGTTAGTCATTCTGTGCCGCTGTTCCGTCACCTATGGTGTGCTGCATTTACAATGCGGCGCATCATGGGGCAAAAACAGCACAGATGCGTGATGTATCTGTGCCGTAAAGGTGGCGCATTGCTGGAGTTGTATCGCAAGTGTGATGAAGCTCCAGCAAGGGTCGGGGGTGCCCCTGTCGCAGGGTTTCTGTTCTCACACAGAACTGTGGACAGAGGATTGGAACCTCGGCAAATTAGGGTGTCCCAAAACTCACGTTAGTAATCAAAAACTCCTTAGCAAGCTAGGTACAGTGTCACATTGGATATAACAAACTCTCAATGTTTAGACAATCCAGAATATGAACTTATAGTACCTCAGGATACGTGGAACTCATGAACAGTCGGTCGTTATATATTTCTTAGAAACCAGAACATGGAGTTAAGAAGAACACATGTGTATTTGAAATGTTTATTTACTAATGCCGTCTTCTCAGGCGTAGTATCTTAGATAATACAAGTACACATATTATCAGTAGCAAAATTACCAGCATAGTTACTAGTACATAAAAAGCGAATGGTGATAGTATGTTAACATGCTGTAAATGAATAAGAGTTAGCAACACTTATAAGCAGCCGCGGGCCGTGGAGGGAGTTACGGTGAGGCAGGGAGGCGGGGAGGGGGAGAAGCAGGGTGGAGAATACAAGTACACATATTATCAGTAGCAAAATTACCAGCATAGTTACTAGTACATAAAAAGCGAATGGTGACAGTATGTTAACATGCTGTAAATGAATAAGAGTTAGCAACACTTATAAGCAGCCGCGGGCCGTGGAGGGAGTTACGGTGGGGCAGGGAGGCGGGGAGGGGGAGGGGCAGGGTAGAGAGGGCTCCACCCTGCTTCTCCCCCGCCCCGCCTCCCTGCCTCACCGTAACTCCCTCCACGGCCCGCGGCTGCTTATATCTCACCCTCCCTAATACACATATTATATTATTTGCTAAGAAGGTCTCTTTGTGTTGGTTTAGGGCGTGCCCATACTTTAGTGTCTTACATTTGAAGGAATCACATCAGCATACACCAGCTCTCTCTTCATGTGAACCGCATCAACTGTTGTGTATGTGTGTTCGGCAAAGCAATATAAAACCCGCCTCATGCCCAGAATTGGCAGAAGTTACACTTATGTTATGAGTATGAAGTCGTGGAGATCAGACCTCATAACAATTCTGTATCGTGTTGTTCTTGAAACTTTAGCACTCGCTGTACAGATATAGTTTAACAAGCAAAGCAGATAGTAGAGCAATAACATATTATTCTCATGTAAACCACGATGAACTACTAGGTGGAAAGCTAAAGCAACAACTAAGTGTCGTGTGCAGAAGTTGCAAAAAAGGAAAAATGGCGTTTAAACCGGTAATGAGCCCATGCTAACTTAACACGGTGTAAAGATATCCAGGACCTAGATGACACCTCCCCATGATCCGGAAACGAACTGAATAAGATAATAGAAGTGCCATCTCATGAGAGCAGATTGCAAGTTTATATGTGGACGGTCCGCAAGGTAAAGCATTAAAAACTAGGAAAATGTAATGCTAAAGAAAAATAAAACAGCCAAGTACTTTATCGAGTCTTAAGCCAATAGGCAAGGTAAATAATAAAAACTTGACAAATAAGTCAATGAATTGTCAATGAAATGCTAGTACTCAGCATATCAAACATGAAAAAGGTCTATGACATAACTGTGTATGCAAAATAAGCTGCAACAGCCTCCAATAGGAAGTCACCGTCTTCATCCGAAAACAGTTCAGCCATCCAATTTAAAAGCGGAAAAGAACATACGTGCTCTCCCAGCACCGGATCCTCTATCACCATCAGAGGACAGCTCGGTGGGTTTTCAAGAAAGCTCTGTTCCAAGAAAGACTGTGCTGCCGCCAATAAATTCCAGGGACCAATTAGTCCATGCATCAATGCCACAGCCATAATCCTTTCGCCAGGACAAACCAACTCGTGAGTAATGATAGGAGTCATCAGCTGATTAAAGTCGACGTCAGGAGAAACCGGTCCGCAGAGACACAAATCAATGGCCCAATCGAAATCACAGGTCAGGCAGTGAAATACAGGCTGGACACAGGTGAAGTAGGAGAATCGAAAAGATAATCCATATGCCGTGCTTAATATCGCCAACGGCATTGTGCCATAATATTCTAGCATGCGATTGCGGAACAGTGTCAGCAGCTGCAGGGTGGGAGGTTGCATAGGAGGGACATCCATATTTAAAAATGTAAAAAAGCACAAGAGCGTCCGCTGGTAATGCAAGTAAAAATGCCAATCCACGAAGCAGAGTGGAGAAAATAGAATGAAAGAAAGCAGGGATGACTCCAAAGATTTTCTCAAATGAAGTCACGAGACCACTGGTAACAACTTTAAAAAAGTGCGCCAGGGCCTTTGTGGAGGATGCGTTAAAGATAGTCCGAACCATCTTGCTGAAATTGAAAGGCAAATCTGAATTGAAAAGGGTCTGCACCTCTGTACGGGTGTTCGCTATGTGAAGCACGAAAGTTTCACGGGCCGAACTCAAGGCCACCTCTCTCTGAGACAAAAGAGCTCTTATTCTTGCCATGCCGTTGAAATCTCTCCCAAGGTTGGTATTTGTGGCCAGATTGAAAACTCCCTATGTTCATGTGTGGGAGAAAATAGAACATTTCTGCAGCAAATAACCCGTTCACTTACTGTTACGATAAAAGGAATACTTTTAATTAACTCAGAACAATCTTCATTATTGAGCATCAAATAACTACCATTTTCCAACAACTTGAACGTGGGGATGATAGCAGGAACTGGCGTGCCTTGCAACACGCAAGCCATATTTGGTCGGTGTTTGTTGCATGAACCGTGTAACTGTATGTGCCTACACATTAGTGAATGATCTGGCGTCTCAGTGCATTCCTCTCCATTCAGATAAACTTCTTGATCATCTTTGAAACATCTGTATGTGTATGGAAGCGACCAGACCTCATGAAGAAAAGCACTACCTAAAGGTTCATAACGACCTATTGGTATATATTTCATACAATTTGAAAACTTATATAAAGCAAAAGGCAGCGTTATTAAACCGTGGATAAGGCACGTTGCCAAAAAACCCGCAATCCTCTGCTGATGATGTCACTGAGCATGTCATGAATGATGTAATATGTGACATCATCAGCAGTGGATTACGGGTAATAGTATCTCTAGTTTACTCCCCTATAGCTGTCTTTCTTTTAACATAAGTGTCTGTTTCCTTCCCTTATACTTACTGTTTTTGGTTCGCTTCCGGTTCGCGTACCGGCGAGCGAACTGGGAAGCGAACTAAGAGAAATAGAGGTTGGCACAGTTCCAAATATTGTACCAATTTTTTTAATAACGGGGAGGTAGTTCTGAAAAGAACTTTTTTTTAATTGTTTTTGTTGTTTTATATTTTTTTTATTATTTTTCAGAACATTTTTTTACTTTTTTTGAATTTTTCTGAACAGTTTTATATTTTTTGGGGTTTTTCTTGGAGGGGGCAATGAAAACGATTCATTGTAAAGGGCTCAACAGGAGCAACAAAACAAAAAAAAAGTATTTATTATTTTGGGCGTTTCGTACAAACTTGCATATGATAGTCAATAGCTCTGTTGATCAGAGTGATGCTTCTTTCTCCGTAGCAAATGAATCCATCGCAAAATACGCAGATGTGTTTTACTTCACCAAATCTCATTTGTATATTTGGCACCATCTCCCTGCCCTCTGGTCCCGTTACTTCCGGTACAACAGATCTTCTGGCCATAATAGGGAGATTATCTAGGTCGTTCCGAAACTGTGCAGCACTGTAGTTGTTAGGATGCCACCTAGTCATATGGCGATGCATTGTGTAGTTTCCGAAACTGTATTTTTTCTCGGTTCCTCTGGACAGTCTATCTTGACATATAAGGCAAGTTACGTATCTTGCATTTACTTTTTTCTGACCTTTGGGAATTTTAAAAAATTGCCAAATGAAGTTTTCTTTCCGGTGAGACGTCCTGGGTTCCTCAGGCAAAAACTGCCTCTCTTCCTGCTCTTCCTCGTCTTCCTCTTCTTCCTCTTCTTGCTGAATTATAACTTGAGCAGGTGGTCCACTCTTCCTTGGATGTGGTGGAGGTGGTGGGGAAGCACCAGCTGAAGCTACTAAAGAAGCCATTGCTCAGTGATCACAAAGGGTCTTTCTCTCACAATGATGAAAGTCAGAGTGAGGAAAGAAGGAGGGATTTTCATCATTTGGGAAAAACAAGAGTTCTCAACCAATCAAAAGTGTTCATTTTAGATTATATGACCTAGTCTTACATCATTAGGAAACCAAAAGTGAAATGAACCAATGAAAAGTGTTATTACCAAGTCACATGACTTGCTGTGTTTACGTTAAGCGCTTTGCAGGGCCTCCCGGTTTGCTTCCAGAAACCTGCGCTTTGCGACTCGCTTCGCGTACCAGTTCGCTAACGTAGCACGTCATATGACGTATCACGCGACAACGTGAAACGTCATGCGGACGGGAGGCGTCACGATGTTGTTTTCTAACGCGGCACTTGCGGTAAAGAAACGTTTACCGGCTCGCGGTCTATTTCGCGGCATCAAGGTCAGCTAACGGGAAGCTTCCCGATTCGCGAAGCGGGAACGAAGAAAAAAAAATATTTTAAAAAAAAATTATTCATAAACATATAAAATATATTTTTGGATTTAAAGAAGAATACATTTTACAGCTACAGATATTAGCTGTTAAAAAACCAATGAAATTCACTGAAAAAACCATAGGTTATAGACCATATATAGTTAGGAATTAGCATTTACAAAACCTTGAAAATTCACTGAAAAAACCATAGGTTATAGACCATATATAGTTAGGAATTAGCATTTAGAAAACCTTATTTTACTCACACAAAACCATTGAAATTCCATATATAGTTAGTTGCACTAACTATATATCGCGCACCCGCAATCCACTGCTGATGATGTCACATATTACATCATTCATGACATGGTCAGTGACATCACTGATGACATCACTGATGACATCTCAAATGACATCACTGATGACATCATCTAGTGTCTGTGTGTTTTTGTAAAGTTTAAATACGTTTTACATATTGAAGAATGACTGGATGTATGGAAGACTGAGTGTGTGTGTGGCTGGCTGGGAGGTGTGTGACTCTGTGCATATCAATGTGTACTTGTATCAGTGATTGTATAAGAGAGTAAGTATGTGTTAGTATATGTGTGAAAAGTATGGTGTTCTGTGTTTAACTATAGATGAGGAAATCGAAGTGTGATTGATTCTTCACAGGACTGACTAGGTGTATGAGTGCATATGATAGTGTTCTAATAATAACTGACTGTATGTATGAGTAATTGTATGGGTGAATGAGTGAATGTGTGTGTAGACGTACGAATCAGTGAGTGCGTATGTAGTAACTGGTATTGGTGTGTCATGATGTCATCAGTGATGTCATTTGAGATGTCATCAGTGATGTCATTTCAGATGTCATTAGTGATGTCATCAGTGATGTCACTGAAGTATGGTGTTCTGTGTTTAACTGTATAGATGAAGAAATGGAAGTGTGATTGATTCTTTACAGGACTGACTTGGTGTGTGAGTAACTCCATGGATGAGTGGCAGTGTGTGACTGTCTGCATAGGTGTATGAGTGCATATGATAGTGTTGTAATAATAAGTGACTGTATGTATGAGTTATTGTATGGGTGAATGAGTGAATGTGTGTGTAGACGTAGGAATCAGTGAGTGCGTATGTAGTAACTGGTATTGGTGTGTCATGATGTCATCAGTGATGTCATTTGAGATGTCATCAGTGATGTCATCAGTGATGTCATTTGAGATGTCATCAGTGATGTCATCAGTGATGTCACTGACCATGTCATGAATGATGTAATATGTGACATCATCAGCAGTGGATTGCGGGTGCGCGATATATAGTTAGTGCAACTAACTATATATGGAATTTCAATGGTTTTGTGTGAGTAAAATAAGGTTTTCTAAATGCTAATTCCTAACTATATATGGTCTATAACCTATGGTTTTTTCAGTGAATATATATATATATATATATATATATATATATATATATATATATATATAGGTCCGACCTCCAAATCTAAAAGTGGGCGTATCGTAGGTTTAATCATGGCAGAGACTGCTCTGTGTCTACCATGATTAAACTTCCCCTGGCAACCCGGTGGAGTAAGGGCTGTCAGAGGCAGACTTCTAATTCCGCTGAACAAAATTTAGATGAGCAGAATTAGAGATCATTTTTCACTGTCCATCACCCCCTGGAAACCCCTGGTGGTAAGGGGGAGGGAAAAGTGATAAATGCTCCCATTACACTTCGAGAGGACTTCATGGCAAGAAGAGCATTCTATTTTAATTTTCAAGAAGAAAATTCTACTTGGAGATTTTCTTTTTCAAAATAAAAAAGAAAACATTTTGTTGCAAGGGTCTGCATCAAGTTGACAGAGCTCTGCACCAAACTTTAAACAGCACTGAAGTGCACCACGGTGATGGTGGTCTCTGCTTTAGAAATGACTGCCAGCTTAGCGTTCATTTCTAAATTAGGCAGGTGGCACATCCGTCAGGGCGACAGAATCCTTTACTCTATCTCCCTGATGGAGAAATGGCTCTCCCCCCATATAAATCATACCCTAAGTTCTGTGCATTTGTTAGTTAATATGTTCCACACTTCTAGTGGAGTGAGAGAGTGTTTTTTAATTGACGTGGATGAAATGACAATCCCCAACCTTTTGATCAAATTAATGTTAATAATGATAATAATTCTCTGTTACAAGCTTATGAGCGACTTCTATGGCGTATAGCAAACAATTGAGCTAAAACTGCACTGAGTGACCTGGAAACCCATTCATAAACAAAAAGTATCAAAGCAATACGGTGAATACACATAAATAAAACCAGTGATTAGAACATAACAGAAACTAAGTGTAATTTCAAGCATTTCAACTATAACTTTCTTATGATTTGTCCAGAAAGTTACAGTGAATGAGTGAAATTTTAACTGGTGAACAAGCCGTATGAAAATGTAGATGAAAGCAAACTAAAGTACATTTACATTCACTAAGGGTACCTTTAGCTAAAGAAGATGGCACCTAGAAAAAAACATCACATAAAAGTAATTTTACTTTGAAAGGTTTTTTAGTGACCACAATGGTAGAGAAAATAAGAATAATTCCAAATGGAAAAAGTGCAAGCGTGAAATATATTATAAAACATACAACTTGAAATAAGATAATTGCTACGAAATCATAGTACAATAGTGTAATTTTAGATTGTGTGAGTCTAACTCTATCAAAAGAAGATAACAATTTAAAAATAAGAGCAACCGCGGGTCATTTAGTATCAAACTATGGTAATTTTTTACAATGAGGAACATGCATTGTTTTTGCTTCAAGGAAGCAGACTAAGGGCCATATGCATGAACACATTTTCCCATAGACACAGAATGGGCAAAACCCTTTGATGCATCTGGACCTAAATTCAGCGTATAATTTCATAACCTAAAGGGGGTGCTGGAACTTATTCTCAAATAAGAGGAAGTCTCACTGGTAGACATACCTTGGTGTATGATGTTCACACTTTTCCAGGTATATTCCCTTTTCAGCACCTAATTTTTCAACCAAGCACAACAATTTACATCAGAGAGACACTTTAAAGGATTTGTTTTAAAGGTAATGAGCATTCCCCCTTTTTGATTTTCCTCTTTTTGTTCTCACTTAAAGCATCCTCTTTAAGTGTGGACAAATACCTTCCCCTACTTGATCTGAAGAAAATTGGTGTTTGGGGCCCATTCTACCTACTCACATTAAGCGTTCAAAGTTTGGAAATGAGGTCAGTGTTGAGAGCTTGCAATGTTTTTCTTGGGAGACCCATGTGGTTATGGCTTTTTAAGACTACAGCATCTGCATTTCCCACTTGTATGACTCTCTTGTGATTGCACGTCCACACCGGTGACTTTTACAACTTTGAATAAAGCTCCTGAAATAAATAAATTTCTCTTTACTATAGTTGCTCAATGATGGACAGCTCACACTTATGGCTACAGCTGTATGAGTTGCTGTCCTTCACTGCCATAGACATATTAAAAACTCCACTTCCATATTGTATAACAATATCATGAACGTTTGCTTGAATTCATAAAAGCTAAAAGGTGCAAGCTTCTCTTTCAAAGTTTGGATAGCCTAAATGTATAGTTATGCCTAGATTCTGGGGTGCAAATGCATCATAAATCATCATGAGTATGAGGGACTGTATTAAATATGTGGGGTGTGTTGAATATAATAATGATTAGACTTCGTGTATTTCACTTTATTTTTTCATTGCAAATTTCCATAATCCTAAGAAAACGTATAGTTCAGACAAATGTATTAAAAGAACTTCACTCCATACCGTTCTCTGGCAATTTCCTCATCTAAAGAAAACAAAAGCAGACATTGCATGATTGGTAAATGTAAGTGAAGGAGGAGCAAACAACATTTGAATCTTGTGAACATCATTATATGGTGAGCATGAAAAGGAATGTAGGTGGCAGTTTAGCTATTTTCACACCCTTGTGAAGGGCTGTCGAACAAGCAAAATGAAATATTATACAAGAGGCAAATGTATTTGTCAAAGATTATTTACAGAGTGCAAAGATGGCATATATAGTGTATAAGGATTAGTTACTTACCTGTAATCCTAGTTCTCTTCCAGGGGTATCCTCATCAAAGTCATAAGCATTAGAATATTCCCGCCCATGCGCGGGACCTGAGGTTCCGTGACAATTTTAAGTGATGTTTTCGACTCGCACGAATATGGTCGAGTCTGGTATCTAAGAACCGCAAATGACGAGTTTAGTAAGTGTGCGCAGTTTCGCTGTGCTAACTTAAACCGTTCGTTTGATAGGTGGGTTTTTCATCTGTACCCACGGGTTCCATCTTAGATACGGCATCCATTTTGTCTCTTGCCCTCAAGTAGCCAGCGAACGGACACTGTCCGCTTCGTCACCCTGGGACTCTCAGGATATTTGTGGAAGACACATGTACTTTGTAAATATCTTTTACGATGAGCGGGATGATACTGTAAGGCAGATGGCCCCGCTCGAGGCTCATCTTGCCGTCCGGTTTATTGTCTCAGCCGTGCATCTCATTAGGCACGTCCCTTTGATGCCTGTATCTCGTGTTTCCCGATACCTCCCCTTTTACACTCTTTTCAATCCCCCACTGTCTCCATCTTCCTCTGCACCTGTCCTTGTCCCTATTTCGATCTGTTTTACTGCCGATTAGAATTCACTAATGTTGGGAAGATGGGTTTTTACAGTTGGGAACCGCCAAATGTTTCCGCACTTATATTCCGGACCTTATGTGTACCAAAGTGACCAAAGCGACCCCTCTGGGGGATAATTATGGGAACCAGGTTGTAAACTTTTGTGTACCATGTTGTCCTATGAGTTAATTTTGTATAAAAGGAGCGATCCACAGAACCAATTTGAAGCAGTCGCCCCAAGTTGCACGTGTTGTACTTGTCGTGACTTCTGTGTTCCCTGCAGTAATAAACCTTGAATCTTTGACGCCGAAGGAAGTGTCCCGTGTCTCTGTAGTTTGTGCGCCGAAACAGGTATCCCATGAAGGTTATAGGTGTTGTTCCCTGGCACCGCTGGTACTGTTAAAAGTCCAGTCCTTCAGTTGGCGCCCAACGTGGGGCGACTTCAGCGGTACCGGTCCGGTCCAAAGCCTGATGATCGTGAGGAACTTCGTGTGAAATCTCCGAGGGAAGGTGCACCCCGCTTCATCGATCCTGTTATCGAAATAAGTGGCCCGAAGTTTTTCCCTGCGAAGATTCCCGCCTCCTGACGGCTGCGACGGACCGATGCCCTGACTGTCGACCTGTCTTCGACGCCCGGCGTAGACCTTATGTACAAGCGAGACGATAGACGGGCCTTCCTGGTGACGCCATTGAAGTTCTGAGTTAAGTATTTGTGGGTCGCTCCCAGTCCTTAGTAGTGGTTCTAGCTTTTGAAAGCTTTGTGGTTAGCCTTTGAGGCTTTGTGGTAATAGCTCACTGAGCTTTGTAATAGCCTTCTCAGGCTTTGTGGTTAGCTCTCCGAGCTTTGTGATAGCCTTAAGGCTTTGTTGTATTGCATGGTTCCATTGCATTTGTGGTTCTTAGTATTGGTTTTTAGTATTATTTGACAGTTGCAATTGCCAAAAACCGAGGGTTTTGACTTACACGAGGTTTCATTGCTTCGATAATCCTTGAAGTTTGATACTAGGTTAGTGTGCACGATGCCTAGCCATAGTGATTTGTTTCGTATTTTCAAATGTTGCGCAATGGATT
The DNA here is from genome assembly GCF_964261635.1 of Lissotriton helveticus. Classification (NCBI taxonomy): domain Eukaryota; kingdom Metazoa; phylum Chordata; class Amphibia; order Caudata; family Salamandridae; genus Lissotriton; species Lissotriton helveticus. The sequence goes on along the minus strand of NC_136057.1, from coordinate 1,921,170,668 downwards.
CCCGGTTGGAGGACTCGTGTCCGATACCTCCAGTTGGAACTCCGATACATGATCTATATAGTCGACATGGGGTGGGTCCTATAATCTATAATGATTACTGGGTCCGCTATACAAAGAAAGACGGTGACCTCAGATGGCCACCACACGGAACTTTTGAACTTTCGATTTTAGATAATCTTGAGGCTAAATTATTTTTAAAGAAAGCTAGGCCAGCTATGTTTGATTCCTTTCGGATATGGCGTAAAGAGGCCAAACAGAAAGAAATCAAACAACTTAAAAAGGATAAAAAGCAAGAGTTTGTTCCGATAATGCAAGCTATAAAAGAATGTAGACAAGACAAAGAAGAAAAAGATATGGAAATCGCTACTAGATTGCGTCACATGAAAATAGATAAATGTTACCCAGTCTTACCGAATAATCTAGAAAAGAAAGAAGAAGATTTGAAGGAGGATTCCTTGTTATCATACTTGATGAAATCACCACCTCCTTATGTACAGGGTGCTACTGCTCCTGTAGCTCCTCCTGTTGTTCCTCTTGTTGCTCCAGCGGCTGCGGGCCAGCCCGCTGTTAACCCTACGTTTGTTCCACCACCTGTCCTCGTTTCTACTGCTCCTGTACCTGTACCTTTGCAGACTGTTGTTTCTGCTACTCCGACTATCTTGTCCGTTCCTACTATGCCTTCCTTCACCTCCAGTGTTGTTGCCCCTGTTTTTCTTTCCCCTTCTGTTCGTAAGCGTGTTCCTAACTCTGTTGCTACCCTTTATTCACCTCTTTCTGGTCCGTTATTTTCGTCTGATTCATCTGAAACTCCTCAGAGACGGAGTCAGATCCCTAGTGGTAGGGAGAAAGAGACGTTAGTAACAATGGCACATAGGTGGATAAGACATCCTGCTAATTACACTCCACGTGTAGTCTTTGATACGTTTTCTCAGTTTAATGAGCCTACGCAGAGATTCGTATTTGAGGAAATGTGTAACTTTTTGAGAGAAGAATGGTACAATAATGATGTAGATGATGTACCGTCCGACATAATTGAACTTCAAAGTCACTTTTCGAACGGTATGATTATAGGAGACGATGTACGACGTGCAGTGGAACGCTTATTAGCATTCAGACCCACAGCACATTCTCGGGTGACATTAGATGATACCACTGAGAACTGGAAAGCGGTTCCTGGTCAGTATCCCATGAGAGAAGTTCCGCCACTGTGGGTGCCTGGTGATCCTAATGCGAACCCTGTGGTGCTACCGCATTTTCGAAGGGTGTGGATACATCTTCCATGGAAACGATCGGAAGTTTTGCAAGTGAAGCAATCCTTACCCGATCCGCGTAAAAATCCGGCTGGTTATTATAAGGAGTTATCACAACTGATAGAAGCTTCTATTATGAATATTGCCGACATCGACATGTTGTTTGGCAATGTTGTACCGCAACCAGTTTGGGCTAAAATTCGTCAAGCCGATCACGCAGTTGAATTAGGGGGTGATTGGGCTGCACTGTTAGCAGCTGATGCATTACAAGTCGGTGGGGCTAAACCTGAACAGTTGATCTTGGATTTGCCTCAGAGAATCATTACGCTCATGAAAACTCTCATGCCAGCGATGAAGGTGAACTGGGATAAGTTATCAGCTTGTAAGCAAAAGAAAGACGAGAGTGTCTCAGATTTCTTTACAAGGTTTGAGGAAGCGTTTGTCGACCACAGCGGCCAGGACATGGGCGCTGAGGGAGGCCAGCGGTTATTCGTTGACAAATTCGTGTCGAATTTGTTGCCTGAACTAAGCAACAAACTAAAGAATTCAGAAAGTGCGTGGGCAGTTTCAACCCCTGCGCAAATACTAGCAACGGCTCAGTATTATGAGAATAGGGAAAAGGAAGAAAGTGATCGTGTAGAAAAGAAAACTAAGGAGCTCAAAACGAAGGTTTTGTTGCAGCAAGCATACCCTCCACGATCAAACCAAAATGATGCACAACAGCAGTATCGACCACGAGCACAGCCCGATAGGACACAGCCGCGCTCTGACAACTTTGATTACAGATCTTCACTTGGGTATAATCAGTGCGCATATTGTAGGAAAGAGGGACACCTAAAATATGATTGTCTTGCTTTACGGGACCGTCTGAATGGTGTGTCGAAACGAGGAAATCGTGGCAGTGGTCCCCAACCGGCACCACGTGGTAGAGGTCGTGGTTCATCCCACAATCAGAGTGATCGTTATCAAAATCAATCAGACGCAAATAATTGTTTTGACCAGCGAAATGCGGGGTCAGTTCGATCTGCACAGTATAATGTGGATGACTATTACGTAGGGCACGAGACTGTTGTAAATGACCATTACTAGGACAGCCAACGACAAAGAGAGGGAGTAGTGTCAGTTCCGGTCGATCAGAGTGGGCCTTACGTTGCAGTGGCTACATCAGGTGTAGTTGAGCCTTTTCTGTTAGACACTGGTGCGACGAAAAGTTCCATCATGCATTCAAAACTCCCTGGCGCACCTTTGTCTGGCTTAACGAATGTTTCTGTTGGATTCTCTGGCGCCCCTGTTAGTAACCCAGTCTCTAACCCTTTGCCTCTTATGATTGGACCTCGTGAGCTAACGGCTCCACTGATTCTATCTACAGGTTGTGGTGAAAATCTTTTGGGCCTGGATTTGTTGAAACGATTATATGCAACGTTGTATTGTTCCCCCGAAGGAGTGGAACTTACATTGGGACGGAGAGTGATCTCTCCCATGTATTTATCGGTTGATAAATTCCCGCCGGAATTGAGTTCCCTCCCTGCGTCCTTATGGGCCACAGGTCCCAATGACGTGGGCCTGTTAGACATTCCACCCTATGTGATTCAATTGAAACCAAATGCGCGATTACCGCGTTTACCTCAATATCGTATTTCTCTTGAAGGCGAACGAGCACTGTTAGCAATCGTTCATGATCTCATTGGAAAAGGTGTTGTTGAAGAAACTCGTGGAAACGTGTGTAATAGCCCTGTATTGCCAATTCTGAAACGAACTGACCCAACTAAACCTCCTGTGTATCGTTTTGTTATAGATTTGAGAGAGGTAAACAAAATAGTGGTTCCGCAATTTCCTGTGGTCCCTGACATTACGGCTTTATTAACAATGATTCCGGCATCTGCCTCCTGGTTCACAGTGATCGATTTAAAGAATGCTTTCTTTAGCATCCCGATTGCAGAGGAAAGCAGAGACCTATTCGGATTCTCATTAGGAGGTCGCAGTTTTAGGCTAAAACGCGCTCCACAGGGCTACTGTGAAAGTCCATCAATCTACAGCCAAGCGCTTAAAGGTCAACTTGACGCCTTTGTATTACCAACGGGTGCGGCTTTGATTCAATACGTTGACGATCTTTTAGTGGCAGCTGATACAGATGTTATTTGTAAAACGGCTACAGTATCATTGTTACACTATCTATATGAATTGCACCACAAGGTATCACCTTCAAAGCTACAGTATTGTTGTCAAGAAGTTACCTATCTAGGTCACTTATTGTCAAGAGAAGGGAGAAGGTTGACCCCAGAGAGAATTGCAGCGATTTCCCGAATGACTGTGCCAAAAACCCAAAGAGATGTTCGCGCCTTTTTAGGTATTACGTCCTACTGCAGACAATGGATTCCAAATTTTTCATTGTTGGCGAAACCATTGATAGCCCTTACGTGCAAGGATGTTTCATCCCCAGTACCTTGGTCTGAAGAATGTCAGAAAAGTTTTTCTGAATTGCGTGATGCGCTGTGTTCGGCTCCTGTGTTGGGTACCCCTGACTACAGTAAGCCGTTTACACTATACGTTCACGAGAGGGATGGTTGCGCGTTGAGTGTTTTGACACAACCTTTTGGTGGTAAGCAACGCCCATGTGCCTACTTTTCTTCGACTTTAGACCCAGTAGCAAGAGCCTTGCCAAGTTGCTTAAGGGCAACAGCGGCAGCTGCGGCGTCCATTCGACAGTCTGCAGGTCTAGTCATGGATAATATGCTCACGGTAATGGTTCCGCATGCAGTCGACACTCTATTGAACCGAACGAAAACTCAACATCTGACAAGTGCAAGATTGTCTGGATATGAGTTGACATTGCTGGCCAGTCATATACGGATAAAACGATGTAATGTGTTGAATCCAGCAACATTGCTGCCGATCGACGCAGAATCAAGTGATGAAGCAGTACATGACTGCTATCTCAAAACTGAAGAGGAAACCAAGGGTCGCATTGACCTAAAAGATACTCCATTGACAAATCCCGATGGTACTTTGTATGTGGATGGTTCTTGTTTCAAGTTGCCGAACGGTGATGTGACGACTGCGTATGCTGTAGTTACATTGAGAACGATTGTGGAAAGTGCAAGATTAAGTCAGAATTCGGCTCAGGCTGCTGAGTTAATTGCTTTGACGAGAGCGTGTGTTTTGTCTAAAGATAAACGGGTGAATGTGTTTACAGATAGCCAGTATGCGTTTGGTGTGGCACATAGTTTTGGACGATTGTGGAGAGAGAGAGGATTCCTTACGTCACATGGTACGAAGATTCAACATGGACAGCTTGTAAATGATCTTTTAGATGCACTCACATTGCCTAAACAGGTGGCCATAATCAAATGTAGCGCACATCAGAAAGTAACGGATGATGTTGGTCGTGGAAATGCGTTTGCGGATGAGACTGCTAAGGAGACTGCCCGGAACCTTAGCACTCGAATGTATGTGACGAGTTCGGTTAGGTGGCCTGCAGAATCAAGTATGTGTGAAAACACTATCGAGAGTGTGAAAGCAATTCAGAATGAGGCCACCGAGACTGAAAAGGCGAAGTGGAAAGAAAGTACGGGAAAGTTGGATGCGAATGGTTGTTGGATTGACTTATCGGAACAGAAAAGATGGATGTTGCCTGATGCGTATGTGCTGGCTATTGTGACTATGGCACATGGGTTAGCACATATTAGCGCGAAAGGTATCTGTAAATTGCTGTTTCCTGTGTGGAAGAATGATGGTATTACGAAATGTGCTGAACGCTTGGTTAAGAATTGTATGGTATGTATGTTGTACAATCCTGGTAAGGGAACCCCAACTCCTCCTGGTAGTTTTGCTCCCCCTTCATGCCCCTTTGAGGTGATCCAATTGGACTTCATCCATATGGAACGATGCAATAACCTAAAATACGTTTTAGTTGTTGTTTGCGCATTCTCCCGATGGATTGAGGCCTATCCTCTCAAAGACAATACTGCTTTGTCCACTGCGAAAATCCTACTGAAGGAGTACTTCCCTCGGTATGGAATGCCTAGAATTGTGTGGTCAGACAACGGAAGTGAGTTTGTGGGGAGTGTGATGAAGAGTGTGTGCAAGGGCCTCGGAATTAATAAAAAATTCCATAGTGCCAATCATCCTCAGTCAGCTGGTTTGGTTGAAGGGTACAACGGCACCCTTAAACTAAAACTAGCAAAGATTCAGGCTACGACAGGTCTTTCGTGGCCCGACGCTTTACCCTTAGCATTACTGTCAACAAGGGCAACTGTACACTCCCGAGTAGGGCTCAGTCCCTATGAAATAGTGTTCGGTCGTCCTGCCAATGTTTGGGGGGTCCCTAGACCGGGTGCCTTTTGTGAACTTGAGTATCCAATGTTAATCGATTATCTTTATGACTTGACTGCTAAACTGAGGTTAATTCACCAACAGGTTCACGAAGCATTGCCGACGCAGACGGAGGGTCCAGGCCACCAGCTCCAGCCCGGAGATTGGGTGGTAACGCGAAATTTTTCGCGCAAGAACAATTTGGATCCCAGGTTCACTGGACCCTATCAGGTCCTCCTTGCCACGAGAACTGCAGTTCGTCTCGAGGGGCGGAAGAATTGGGTGCATGCCACCCATACCAAGAAAGTCCCCATTCCGTTGCCAGCAGACTCGTGGGTAAGGAAAGGCATTGCATCAACTGAAACCGAAGGATTGCCGGCGTTTGTACCTTTCAGCGACGCACAACCTGTCGGAGAATCCTCAGTGCAGCAAAAAGGCATTATTGAACACTTGTCATCAGAAAACTCAAGACCAGAACATTCAGCTGATCAACAGGGCGTTGTCCCTTCGACAAATCTTTTGTTCAACGAACAGACACGTCCTGGGAAAACCCGATATTTTTTGAGATCCAGCACTAAAGACTAATAAAAAAACCCGTTCTGTCCCTTGACAAGTGCATTATCCCGTTTTCCATGATCAGTTTGAACACTCATACTATTGTAATTATTTTGTATATATTCATTGAGCTTCGTTCCTTACACTTTTTGTTTCCACAGCTGAGAGACATTTTTTTTTTTTTTATATATATATATTTGTGAAATAAAGGCCGTAGGGCCGCGCGTGTACTTCCTCCTGGTTAGTAGGTCTTGACGCTAGGTTAAAGACCGTCGATTCCTGGGAACTCCTAGGAATTGACTATTGCTACACAGAACGAAGTGCGTCAAGAAACGTTGCGGACGGTCATAGGGAATGGCATTTTTAAAGCTGATGGACTTGGAAAGAGCTCAAGCACAAAGATTCAAGCTGCAGCAACTCAGTCGTACCAAATGTTTTGTGTTCCAAATATTCGTACTGTTTGTGACTGGTTCTGCGTTATTAGCGGGTGGAGTGTATTACACAATGTCTTACTTCTTACCTTCTACTATACCTACTCCTACCCCTGACCTTAAACTCATCTCCACTGATTCTCCTCATTCTTTTCACATCTTACCTGAACACGAGCAGGCTAGACGTGCAGAATTCCGCAACAATTCCTTTATTCAACTCCTTCATCAGCATCAGTTAGTGGTTAACACTACTAATTGTTGGGTGTGTGGGTTGATGCCACATACTACGGATAAGGGAATTCCATATCTGGTGTTACCGTATAGCTCCCAAGGGTCTGCTCGAGCATTTCAAACAATGTTTCAAAGCGCACTGGGTTTCCACCCCATTCGAGAACCACGTTCCCCTTACTCTGGTCCTACCTCGTACCAAAAATCTTTGTCTATAGCAATAGAGGATTTAGATAGCGATATCTATGATCCCTCGCTTATCCCTGAAGAAGAGGTACAAGCCTATAGGGTCCTAAGTAGAGGCGAATATAGTGTGTTCACTGGTGAAAAACAGCTTAAAAGCTCGCCTCCGATATGGGTCGTACCCCACATTGGTAATTTTTGTCTAATAGGTCGCGGCCGTAGATCGAAAGCCCGACTTGGAGAGAGTGCTTGCACTGAAAATTATATTTTGCCAATGGTCTCGTCCCCTGTGTTTTTGGCTGCCAAGGGTACATACTTTATTTGTCATGATCTTGCGTATGCATGGTTGCCCTCTGACTTCATGGGCTCATGTTTTATCGCAAACTTGTTGCCTCCGACGTTTACTGTAGATGCAGATTATCACAAAACTAGAGTTGTGAGGGGCGTAATTAGCGAAGAGGATACTGCCGGTCAAGAGGCAGGAGACTTTTTCAAGGGTTTCCTCCCATTTTGGGGACCTATGGTTAATAGTAGGAACCTAAGACAGTTGACTCGAGTGGTAGAATCGACAGCTAATATTACTGCCAGTGCCCTTGGTAATATCACCACAGAACTTCAGGCGGATAGACTTATGACGTTACAAAACCGTATGGTTTTAGATATGATCTTAGCAGATCGAGGTGGGGTATGTAAGGTGATCCATTCGAGCTGCTGTATTTTCATTCCTGATAACGCTCCGACTGTCTATCAAGCCATCTCGAAGTTGCATAAGATCTCCGAATCCATACACGTGGATGTAGGGGATTGGACGCTACTTGGATGGTTTTGGGGCCTGATGTCGACTTGGGTTTGGAAAATTCTGACGATCATTGGAGTCGTTGTAGTGTTCCTGTTCACGTGTTGCCTTTGCGTGCAGTGCGGTCCTGCCTTATGTGGCCTCTGTGCTACAACGTGTATGAGACAGCCACCTGTTACCAAAGGGTCTCGGTTGGACAGAGCTATGCTACAGCAACATCTCGAGGGTCTGATGAATATCGAATATGATTCCGACTAGTGCTTGCCTACATGAGGGCAAAAGGAGCGTCTGAGGTTCCGTGACAATTTTAAGTGATGTTTTCGACTCGCACGAATATGGTCGAGTCTGGTATCTAAGAACCGCAAATGACGAGTTTAGTAAGTGTGCGCAGTTTCGCTGTGCTAACTTAAACCGTTCGTTTGATATGTGGGTTTTTCATCTGTACCCACGGGTTCCATCTTAGATACGGCATCCATTTTGTCTCTTGCCCTCAAGTAGCCAGCGAACGGACACTGTCCGCTTCGTCACCCTGGGACTCTCAGGATATTTGTGGAAGACACATGTACTTTGTAAATATCTTTTACGATGAGGGGGATGATACTGTAAGGCAGATGGCCCCGCTCGAGGCTCATCTTGCCGTCCGGTTTATTGTCTCAGCCGTGCATCTCATTAGGCACGTCCCTTTGATGCCTGTATCTCGTGTTTCCCGATACCTCCCCTTTTACACTCTTTTCAATCCCCCACTGTCTCCATCTTCCTCTGCACCTGTCCTTGTCCCTATTTCGATCTGTTTTACTGCCGATTAGAATTCACTAATGTTGGGAAGATGGGTTTTTACAGTTGGGAACCGCCAAATGTTTCCGCACTTATATTCCGACCTTATGTGTACCAAAGTGACCAAAGCGACCCCTCTGGGGGATAATTATGGGAACCAGGTTGTAAACTTTTGTGTACCATGTTGTCCTATGAGTTAATTTTGTATAAAAGGAGCGATCCACAGAACCAATTTGAAGCAGTCTCCCCAAGTTGCACGTGTTGTACTTGTCGTGACTTCTGTGTTCCCTGCAGTAATAAACCTTGAATCTTTGACGCCGAAGGAAGTGTCCCGTGTCTCTGTAGTTTGTGCGCCGAAACAGGTATCCCATGAAGGTTATAGGTGTTGTTCCCTGGCACCGCTGGTACTGTTAAAAGTCCAGTCCTTCAGACCCCGGAAACAATATATTATATGTGCCCCACATATATATAGACATATATATATATATAAATATATATATATAAAAATAAGCAATTGCAGCCAAATAAAACAATAGAGCTGGAATATGCCGTGAAGAATTTCCACCATACAGTGTATTTTGCATTAGAAACATGAGAAACAACACCAATGCTTGTTTAGAAACTGTTTTAATGCTTAGAAAACAGTAGAAATTCTCATAACACACTGTAAGCATATACAACTCCCAGGCTGCATTGCAAATTCCCAGTCTAAAAAGACTGAAAAGCTAACCTGTAGCTGAATGTACTAAAACTGACGCTGTGCCTTTAAGGCACCTCTGCCCCTAGCTTCCCATCATGCCTCAGGGGTTACAGTTAGGTCAGTTGTTCTTTTCGGAGACTGAAAACCAAACCATGGTAATAACAGGTTAAAAACCATCTCCTATGTAATAAACAAAGTCCTTTGCCCGGGGAGGCGGGAGGGTTGCTTATGACTTTGATGAGGATACCCCTGGAAGAGAACTAGGATTACAGGTAAGTAACTAATCCTTCTCTTCCAGGGGATCCTCATCAATAGTCATAAGCATTAGAATAGAGTAGCGAGCCTCACCTCATCCCTGCGGGCAAAGGAATCAACAGATAACATTCATATCTGTAGGCCCCAAAAATAGGCCTTATTCTACCCAAATAGGTTTCTCAAGGAGGCTTGCCCTACTTGAGAATCCGCTCTGGAATCAGACTCTAGGCAATAATGCCTTGTAAAGGTATGGACTGATTTCCATGTCGCAGCCTTGCATATTTCTGACATAGGAATGTCATGCAAAAAAGCTATTGTGGCTGCTTTCCCTCTAGTGGAATGAGCTTTGGGTGATTGCAACAAAGGTTTGCCAGCCAGCTGGTATGCTAGTTTGATACAAGAGACAATCCATCTGGAGATGGATCTTTTGGCTGCTGCAAACCCGGTCCTCATAGCACCATAATTGACAAAGAGTTGGTCTGTCTTTCTGGTGTCCTTCGTTCTTTCTAGGTAAAACTTTAGCACCCGTTTAAGATCTAACGAGTGCAACGACCTCTCAGCTGGGGTCGATGGGTTAGGAAAGAACGAAGGAAGGGTAATCGTTTGATTTATATGAAAATCCGATACCACCTTCGGAAGAAAAGATGGGTGAGCCCTCATTACTACTCTGTTGTGGTGAAACACAGTGTAAGGTTCCTTGGTGCAGAGTGCTTGTATCTCGCTAACCCTGCGCGCAGAGGTTATTGCCACCAAGAAGGCCGCCTTCCAAGTGAGATGCTGCAAGGAGGCCTTGTGTATAGGCTCAAACGGTGTAGACATCAGTCTGGAGAGAACCAGGTTCAACTCCCAGGGAGGAGAAGGATTTCTCACAGGGGGATAGACCTTCTTTAATCCCTGAAGGAAATCTTTCACCACTGGAACTTGAAAAAACGATGTTTGTGTAGGAGATTTTCTGTACGCTACTATAGCGGATAGATGAACCCTAATAGAAGCGTATTTCAACCCTGATGCCGCTAAGTATAGGAGGTATGGAAGGACTACCTCTTCTTGTCCTTTGGTGGGATCAAAGCCATGGTCCTTACACCAAATGAAAAATCTTTTCCACTTGAACGCATAAGACGCCCTTGTGGAAGGTCTCTTTGCCTCTCTTAAAATATTCATACATTCTGGAGGCAGATTTAAGTGTCCATATTGCAAGACCTCAGGAGCCATGCAGTCAGGTTCAACGACGGGAGGTTGGGATGCAGGATCCTCCCGTTCATCTTGCTCAGCAGGTCTGGCCTGCACGGCAGACGTCTGTGTGGACACAGCGACAGATGTAACAGGTCTGGATACCACCATTGTCGCGGCCAATCCGGAGCAATTAGGATCATGTCCATGCTCGATCTGATGAGCTTGGCCACCACCTTCGGAATCAGTGCCAGAGGGGGAAAAGCATAAGCGAACATTCCTGTCCACTCCAGCAGGAGAGCGTTCCCTTGCGTCCCTGGCCGGTGGAACCTGGACGCGAAGGCGTGGCATTTGGCGTTTTCGTCGTCCGCAAATAAGTCTATGTCTGGACGACCCCAGCAACGAAAGAGATCTTCGACTACTTCGTCGTTTAGCACCCAGTCTGGCTGATCTTCGAAGTGCCTGCTGAGTGCGTCCGCTTTTGTGTTTAGCTCGCCTGGAAGGTGTACTGCCACCACCGACAGTCCCCGAGCCAGAAGCCAGTGCCAGATTGTCTGGGCCTCTAGAGACAGAGGGCGAGATCGAGTTCCTCCCTGCTTGTTCAGATAGAACATAGTTGTAGTGTTGTCCGTCTGAACCAGGATTTTGTCCGTTGTTATTGCTGGAAAGAACGCTTTGAGCGCCAGATGAACTGCTCGAAGCTCCAGCATGTTGATGTGGCATGTCTGAAGTTTGGTCGACCAGCGACCCTGAATCTGAAGATGACCCATGTGCGCACCCCAGCCTTCTAGAGATGCGTCCGTTACCACAGACAGCGAAGGAAGAGGTTGCTGAAAAGGGACTCCCTGCAGGACATTCCGAGGGCGAGTCCACCACTGTATTGAGGTCAGTGCTGCTTGAGACAGGATGATTCGATCCTCCCAATCTCCAGACGCTTGGTCCCACTGATCCTCCACAGACTCTTGTAGAGGCCGCATCCTCAACCTGGCGTTCGGTATTAGGAAGATGCAGGACGCCATGGAGCCCAATAGAGACGCTACTTCTCGCACCTTTGGACGAGGAAACTGAAGTAACTTTTTGTATTTGTGCCCCATGGAAGACAGTCTCTCCTGCGAAGGAAACGCTCTTCCTAACTTTGTGTCTAGAACTGCTCCCAGATAGTGGATAGTTTGCGTGGGCTGCAGGACCGATTTTTCTATGTTCACGTGGAGGCCGAGCCTGTGTAGTTGTTGGAGACACAGGTGACAGTCTTTGGTGGCTTGACGAGGGGACGGACTCTTCAGGAGCCAGTCGTCTAGATATGGGTACACAAAGAGACCTTTTTTGTGTAGACACGCCGCTACCACTGCCATGCACTTGGTGAAGACCCTTGGTGCGGATTTGAGTCCGAAAGGAAGCACTTTGAACTGGTAATGCTTGGTCCCTACCAGGAACCTCAAGTACTTTCGATGAACTGGTGTAATAGGAATGTGGAAGTACGCGTCTTGTAAATCCACCGAACACATCCAATCTCTGATTTGTAGATGAGGACATATTTGGTGGAGTGCCAACATGCGAAACTTCTCTTTGACCACCACTTTGTTGAGGAGTCGAAGATCCAAAATCGGTCTGAATTTGCCTTTTTTATCTTTTTTGGGGACAAGGAAATATCTTGAGTACACTCCTTTCCCCCTTTGGGATAGGGGTACCTCTTCGATTGCGTTTTTCTTTAAGAGGACGCTCACTTCCCTTTTGAGGAGCTCTAGTTGGTACGAGCGAGACTTTTTTGGAGGAATCGGTTGTGGTTTCTTCCGGAAACGTAGCGCATATCCATTGCGCAGTATATTCAGCACCCACCGATCTTTTGTGATGCTGACCCACTCTGCCAGGTGTTGTGCAGCACTTCCTCCCACTGGAGTGGGTAACGGCGCCAGAGGAAGCCACTGCTCAGGCCTTGCCTCCTCTAGGCGTGGTAGAGGACTGATGATGTCCGCCTCTGCCTCTGCTCGACCTTCCTCCTCTGTATTGCGGCTTTCCTTGTGGCTTGCTTTGAGACCATTGAGGGGTTTGAACCCTCTGTTGGCCTCCCCGGTTCTTGTTGGTCTTGAAGCGCCGTTTGAACGGCCCTTTCTGTTTTTCCAGACCAACTGCCTTCACTGTGTCTAACTCAGTTTTCATACGGGTCATTTCCTGATCGGCATGCTCCCCGAAGAGTGAAGATCCGGAAAAAGGTAGATTGAGGATGCGCTGCTGGGCATCTGGTTTGAGTCCAGTTAAACGTAGCCAAGAGGATCTCCTCGCACATATCCCATGTGAGTAGGCATGTCCTGCTAGAAGGGCGTTATCCGCTGATGAACTAATCATTTGGTTTGCAACCAAACAGCCCTCCGTCATCGTCTCCTCAAAGTCCTTCTGGTCCTCCTTGGGCAATTTCCCTTTGAATCGTTCCATGGAGTCCCATAGGGCTCTATCGTACCTTCCCAGAAGGGCTGATGCACTAGAGACTTTCAGGGATGAAGCTGCTGTGCTGCATACCTTGCGACCCCAAGAATCTTGCGTCTTGCTGTCTTTGTCAGGAGGAACTGACGAAGAAGGAGCGACTGTGTGATTCTTCCTAGCTGAGGCTACTATAACTGAGTCCGCCGCAGGCTCTCCTTTAACAAAGATAGGATCTGAGTCGGCCGGCCTATATTTCTTCTGGATACGTGCCGGTACTGCCCTGATCGCTGCTGGCGTGAGGAAAACCTCTTTGATTGGGTCCATTATCCCTGGAACCAATGGGAGCAAAGGCCGTGTATATGATTTGTGATGAAGGGTCTCAAAAATCACAGTAGTGGACACCTCTGGAATAGCCATCTCTATATTAAGTTTGTGAGCACCCCTTTGCAAGACGTCCAGATACGTGTTGACGTCGTCAAGAGGGGAAGCTCTTGAGCGAGGACTGTCTGCCAGCGTTGGAGAGTAATCCCCTTTAGAAGATCTAGATGAAGAAGAAGAGGAGGATGATGGAGTTCTTCTTCTCCTGTGGTGAGAATTCCCCTTCCTCACTGGTGTCCTAGGTCGTTCCTCCCTTCGAGGAGAACGCCTCGATCTCTCAGTCCGTACCTCCTTTCTCGGTGTTCGAGATCTGGGTTGTTCCCTCCTTGGTGATCAGGAGACCCTGGGGGTATGCGATCTGTCCGCTCTTCTCTCTCGTGAGCGTGATCGGTGAATGGCAGGACTCTGTCTATCTGCCTCTTCTGCCAGCTGCTGAAGAGGGGACCTGTGGACTGGACTCAAGTACCTTTGTAGTCTCTCCGTTGCTCCAGAATCCTTCCATTTACTCAACGGACCATACCATCTTGGCGAGAGTCTTGCCTGTGTGATGTACCGCCGCTGGGGACTCTTTTGCACAGGACTCCTACTCCTAGAAGAGGACCTCGATGAACCAGAGGCACTTAAGGAGGAATGGAGCGAAGCAGATTGTGTCACTAGGACTGTTGAAGGCCCTGAAGGAGATCTCCGTCTCACCGGTGTTGGAGGACGCCTCAAAAGCCTTTCCCTCGACGTCGAACGCCTCTGCGGAGTCGACGGAGTGATCACCTTCGATGTTGAATGCTTCGACGTTGACCTGTGGTCCCTCGACGTCGATCGGCGATGACGAGCCGACGACGGAGTCTTCTCCCTCGACGTCGAACGGCGTCGTTCTGCCGTCGACGGAGGTCTCGACGTCGAACGGCGTTGCCCTGCCGTCGACGGAGGTCTCGACGTCGAACGGCGTTGCCCTGCCGTCGACGGAGGTCTCGACGTCGACCGACCTTGGTCTGTCGGCGACGGAGAAGTCAATCGACGTTGTCCTGTCGTCGACGATGCCCTCGACGTTGACCTGACATGCGACGTCAAGCGCCGACGTGCCGTCGATGACGATCCCTTCCTCGACGCCGAGCGTCCGAGGGGGCTCCTACTCCTCGACGCCGAGCGCCTCCGTGGAGACGTCGGCGGAGGTGTCACACTCTTAGAAGCCTGTCGACGTTGAGACGACGGCGGGTGTGATCTGTGCCTCGACGCCGATCGTCGCCTGGTTGACGACGGCGGAGGTGATTTAAATCTTGACGCCGATCTTCTCGTCGACGGCGATCTCGTGGCTTCTCTCGACGCCGATCGTCGCCTAGTTGACGACGGCGGAGCTTTTCGTCATCGGTGAACTTTTCGACGACGACTCCCTCATCGACGCCGGTCCCGACGTCGACGGAGCTTTTTCTCTCGAACTGTCCATCAGATGTCGTGTTTTCAGCGCCGAGCCCGGCGCTGAGGTTGATGGACGCTCTGACTTGCCTTTGGAGGGAGTTCTGGGTCTCTTTGAACTCTTCCTCTCTGTAGATCTTCCTCTCATGGATCTCTGGGCCAGACCAAAGAGCCTGTTCCTCTCTCTGTCTTTAAGAGTCCTGTCAGACAGATTTTTACAATGTGAACAGTCTTTAGGATCATGATCCTCTGGCAAACATAAAATACAGACCTCATGAGAGTCTGTTCTTGCCTTCTTGTGGCCACAAGCAGGGCAATCATCAAATAATGAGGGCATCCTGACAGGAAAACCTCACAAAAAATCGACTGCTAAGCAGCTATTTACTTGACCCTGATGTTAAAAGTCAAAGTAAATCAAAAAATTGTTCTATAGAAGATTTCTGACTGAAAAAGGCAGAAAAGTGTGGAGCTGTGTATCCAGGGTCCTTCCTGAAGGAGCCGGAAAGAACAACTGACCTAACTGTAACCCCTGAGGCATGATGGGAAGCTAGGGGCAGAGGTGCCTTAAAGGCACAGCGTCAGTTTTAGTACATTCAGCTACAGGTTAGCTTTTCAGTCTTTTTAGACTGGGAATTTGCAATGCAGCCTGGGAGTTGTATATGCTTACAGTGTGTTATGAGAATTTCTACTGTTTTCTAAGCATTAAAACAGTTTCTAAACAAGCATTGGTGTTGTTTCTCATGTTTCTAATGCAAAATACACTGTATGGTGGAAATTCTTCACGGCATATTCCAGCTCTATTGTTTTATTTGGCTGCAATTGCTTATTTATATATATATATATTTATATATATATGTCTATATATATGTGGGGCACATATAATATATTGTTTCCGGGGTCCCGCGCATGGGCGGGAATATTCTAATGCTTATGACTATTGATGAGGATCCCCTGGAAGAGAATTTGTGGTAAACATGCAGATGCCTAGATATTCTCTTAGGAGCCTTCCCTACCAGACCCCTTGATTGCCATATACCAAGGTTGCATAGTCCGCATTCCACCTCATGCCTTTTTCCTTCCCCACCCAGCATTTCCTCTTTGCTTCACTTTCCAAGTTGTTTTCTTTCCTGTTTTATTGTGTTGTCACAGTTGTCCAGTCATTCGCTTTCTTTTGTTTCCAACCACCTGAGACCACTGGCACTTAATTTACTTTTTTCCTCCTGAATCTAATTTCCTGCTGATAAGCTAGTTGATGCTAACATCCCGTGTATCACTCTCTGAACTGAAGACTTTGCCCTGTCTGAAAGCCTCACATGCAGCGAAATGCTAGTTTAACCACACAAAGATGGCATTGAGACTCAAGCATAGAACAGAAGATATGTTTTGCACCGACAAATGGGGAAGGATATGGGAATGCTTTGCCTATTTTGAAAGATGAATGCCAACATGATTACCAACAATGACATGCAGTGATGCATAATTTCAAATATTATGTGAATAAACTCTGCCAGGCACCTCTCCAGTGTTTTTTACAGATCCCTTAAACATGTTTTGGATATATTTGGAACAACTATGAAGGTTTTTAAGCAGTGATCATTGATAGAGTAAGAGTAACATTAGCAACAAATTGAGAGGATTGTGAATGAAGGAGGCCAATAGCCCCTGATATACATTTTTGTGGATCAAAACTCATATTGTTTTTTTTTGCTCAGTATATTTAGTTAAATGTGGAATGCCATTCTGGTTTAGTGCCGCTTTTAGTGCTGAGGACCTCTTTGTTCTTGCATACTTTGTATTTTATTTAAACAAGTGGTTTTTAGAGCCCATGTGTTACCATGCTACACCTGTAATTGGTTCTCTAGAGGCTTGAGATCTGTCTAGCTCTCTGTCTGTCATCCCTTGCTGCATGCCGGAATATCATAGTCAGAAATATTAACTCCAATGGAGCCATATTTTTTTAAAACAATAATTTAGACATGATATTTATGTCAGACAATATTCCAACTATGACATCGAGGTGCAGCCCCCTCCTCTTCTGCTCACCCATCTGCATTTTCCTTCTCCCGCATTTGGGTAATTCCCCTCCTCTGTGTTTATTCCAATGCTGTATATCCCTCTCTAGGGTTTCTGAGAGTAAACCGCCTACCCTCAAAGCCCACATGAAGGATATGGGAAAGGAACAGGAGGACTTTCTAATTCTAAGAGGTTCGAGCAGAACAGAAAGACACAAACCAGCTGCTCAATCAGCCCAGATGAGACAGGATGGCGAGAAAGCAAGGGAGTCTAAGAGAATATAATAGAGGATCATCATTCCCATTGTTAAAATATTTAATAATTAACAAGCTGAAGAAATTAAGCTTTGATAAAATCATCTCTAGAAATTAGCTAACAACACATCACAAAACATTAGGGTATATTCACAGCTGAGCATGAGAAAAAACGAACATAAAACCCAGCAAATGCAATAAAAACCGTATTCAAAATGAAAAACTGATAATAAATCTGTTAGTTGGAAGACACCCTTGGTGGGAGAGAATGTCAACCATCACTGACTAGCAAGGGCAGAATGGGAGGAAGACATGTGCTCCTTTGCACACTTCTAGTGAGTGCACTAAATTAAATGCCCGGTGCTGGCACAGCATGAACACCGGTAAAAAGTATCCCAGCATTTAATTGGCTGACATTTGGGTGGTGGTACCAATGTAACTTGTCTATGAATGTCCTTATTCTAGTAGGGGCTGCACATGACATGCAACTCATAGGACCATTAGCTGGAATAAGCTAGGTGGGAGAGACCACTCCGACGATATTTCACAAACCCTGTGAAAAAGCAGTGAGGGGTTCCACTCTGTATTAGGAATTTCATCTATGCTTTGCCTTCCTCATTCTCATGCCTACGGAAATAACTCAACCACTGATCACACACAATCATAGCCCCACAAAATAATATGTAAGAACAGATGAAGAAAGCATAGTGAAAAGACTTACATGATTCCTCAGCAAACTTTATGTTGGCCATCTGAAACAAAACAGACACCAGCATTGTCATGATTATTAATTGTATTGCTTACTTTCCAAACAGATAAAAACAAAACATTTCTTTGAAAGAACATATTTATTTAATATGTATTGTTTTCTTAATTTCCTTTGTACCAACATAAGTTATGTGCACAGGCTATAAACATAAAGAATAAATAAAGATATAGGCTTTACAGCAAATACGTTTGTAAAAGTTCTTAGATACAAGTTCAATACAGAGGATATATGCATTGTGGAAAAGACACCCAGATTTAAATTGTCATGCAGCAAGAAATGTTTCAGGGTTAGGCTCAACATTCTGCCACTTGCCACCTATTTACCAGGAGAATATCCTTTATTTTTAATAGCTGAATCTGTGTGGATATATTGACATCAACAATAGCTCTGGTTGGCATACATGCCTAGCTCAATTTTCATCCTTGTGGTAGCATGATATTCCCAACATGTAATGGACATAGCTTGCAAAAGGAATTGATGGAAACATGTATGAATATTTCCTGAACTAGGTTATCAAAACTGCAGTGTTTAGACATCTCTTTTCTAGCCTCCTGTGGAAGAGGTGCTGGATAACTGAGTATTGAACGTATTGAAGCATGCACCATGGACCTAACCAGATTGATTTACTTCTTGGATCTAATTGCCACCTTACCATCTAATCACCTCTACAGGATTAGCCACTAAGCACAGGAAAATCCAATGTATGCTTGTAATAGACAAAGGTAGGCATAAAGTGGCATAATTGTTACAGGCATGTGAGATTGTGAAATTGGAAATGACTGAAGGAACTAATTGTGACATGTTTAGCTGTATGAAATTGGGTTAGACGTTGAGGGTGGTGAAACCCTACCCAAACGTCAAACACAATCCTTGTCAGGATGGAGTCACAAGCAAACTCCAAATTAACATGTGCTCAACTCTCTGGTAGCTTGGGAGAGAGCAGTCAGACTTTGTTTGCTCAGATTGGTACTGGTTACTGCTGCACCCCAAGGAATTCTTTTGGGGGCTTTTAAGGAATCCTTATTTGTATGTTTTTTTCTCACCCATTTTCCTCTGGCGGGACCCCTGACCACCATTGTGGGAGTCCCCCCATTAAGCATGGGCGTAAAATCCGTTCCGCTCGCGGATTTTGCGGATTTTCGGTAAATTCGCAATCCGCGAACTCTCGCGAACTTGCCGAAAATTCGTAAAATCCGTGCGAAGCGGATTTTTTGCTTGGTCGCACTTGCCAACTAGAATACTATACAATTTTGCGGGAGTAAATACTTGCGAACACGTAGATGCGGCGGGCAGCGACAATCTCGCAATTGCGAGATTGCAAAATTTGCAATTTCGCACAAGAAATCCACCAGCAGGCAGCATAAACATTGAAAATTATGATTTTTATCAGAATAACTCCTCAGGTTGACATTTGCCTGCACTTTTTCTTTGCAAGGAGTCCATTTTGGGGGGTGGGGGTGGGAGGAAGGAAGTGCCCCACAGTCTCCAACTTCCTGTTCCTGTCCACCAGGCTCCTCCCAGTGCTTTCTTCATGTGCTGGTCACTTTGATTTGGATCTTGACCTGGAAGGATTACTTTTGTGGATGCTGCTGGATATTTGGATTTTTGCAAAACTGAAAGCACTCAGCAGGTGCAAAAGTTCAATCTTATCATTAGTAACCATTCCCTGTAGTGCTTCCTGAGGGGCCCCTTCAGAGTTCATTTGCCTACTTGCAACTATTCTATGACCCTGCTCTGACCCTCACAGCAGGCTCAGAGAATAGCTACAAGTATACAACAAAGGTCCTGTTAAAAAAATTACACTGCAACAGAAAGCAATTACAGACAAAACTGAAAGCACTCAGCAGGTGCAAAGGTTCAATCTTATCATTAGTAACCATTCCCTGTAGTGCTTCCTGAGGGGCCCCTTCAGAGTTCAGCAAATTACAGATAAGGAAGCAGGTGCCAGCCAGACTGAAAGTTTAAATTCAGTGACACATTAATCAACCCCAAATTAATTCATGTCAGTTGAAGCAGGGCAGGTGTGCTTGCTTTTTTTCACCCCCATAATCTACAGTGATAAACCAACCAGCGGGTGGCAGTGATGTACCAGAGGGTGGCATGGGTGTACCAGAGGGTGGCAGTGGTGAAACCGAGGGTGCTGTGAACCTGTGATGATGAACCAGATGTAGAAACAACATAGTCGCGGCCGTTGCGAGCCGACAAGTAAGTTCGCAATTGCGAACTGGTACAGAACCCTCGCAAACTGGCAGAAATCCTTGCAAACACAAAAAAAATTTAAAAATCCGCAAATTCGCGAGAGTTTGCGGATTTTGCGGATTGCGAATCCGTAAATACGCAAGTTCGCGGATTGCCAATTCGCAAAATCCGCCCATCCTTACCCCCCCATGTCTTTTCTGGCAGTCTTGTACTGGCTCAGAGATCTGCCCCCTCACCAAGCTTCCTGGGGTCAGTCAGCTTGCTGTCCAGTAAGTGCAGGCGCAACTCTGTAAAAGTCAAATTGAGCAGGCGCTCCCTCAGAATCAAACTGTACAGCCCCTTATAATCATTAACTTTGCTGTCCTGCTGGTATAATTCGAGAAGTGCACCCACAATTGATTTTGGAGCTTGTGGCCATCCCCGAAATTCTAATGGTATTTCTCAGGGGTCAGCCCAAAGTTGGCGATAAGTATGGCTTGGTCCTTTACTTCTAGTGTAAGGTGTGTCCCTTCCCACTGTAGGGATATGTATCCACAAATCAATCCCCTGCAGTGCTCCTCTGGGATCATGTGTACCCTCAGGGTCACTTCATAAGCAGAAAACAATATATCTGTGTCAGCTCCCACAACATAATTGGACACCATTTATCGGGGATCTCCACGTAATAATCGTAGATTCTGTATCTGAAAAAAGGGAAGTCCTGTGAATGAAATCCTTAAAATGTCTTCAATCTGATAGTGACTTAAGGTGGGGAAATAGCGAGGCGTAAGATGTTCGCTTTGCTCAGTATATCACTGCGGCCTCCATGTATGTATGTTGCAGGTACTCTCTACCTCACATCTGGGGTAACTCTATCCCTGCAATCTCATTCTTTTGTCACACAATAGCAGGGTCTACTCAGTGATCTCAAAGCCCAACCTAGTAGAAATAATAAGGGACTGTGACTGTGCCACATGAATCTATTATGGCACAGGGAGGCGCAGTCATATGCAAAACAATCTTTAGAATATCTTATACACGATACACAACGGCATGAACCACTAGAAGAGCTCATCATGTATTATCCCAGTTTGCAAGGGTTTCTGGCATGCCATTTAGTGCTATTTTGGAGAGAAAAGGCTTGAGTTATTCTGTGCTGGGGTGCTCATGAGCATTATAATTTGGGGATGGGGACGGGTACTCTGCATGCTCAGCGGTTGGAATCCAGGGATTCTAGATGATTAGTTCTCACCGTGCTTACATTCCGCCTTCGTAGGGTAGTAGGTGAAGTTTCAGATTGTTTGACCTAAAAAACTCTGTGTTTCCTCCCAGAAGCGGTGGCCTCAAGGTGTCATTTCTTCAAAGAACCATCCTCCTTGCACTGTGGTGAGGAAAGACATTACTGATCCAAAATTTGAGCCTCTTGATTAGCTGGTTGTCTTTGATCAAGCTTATAAAGGGCACCAGCTGAGGTCACAGTAGGCATTTGAGAGGGACATCAGCTCTTCTCTGGCATCTTGCCCCTCTAGGAAGGATGGCTCTGAGACTGCCGAGACCACTGAGGGCCTAAGGGCTACTGCAGTGCCAGTGGAGCTCCATACTAATCCAAATGCTGAGTTCAGGAGCTGGATCTTCCATAGTGACTTTCAGATCAATTCATGTAAAAGTCGATGATGCTAAGCCACAGGTTGAAGGGAGTTTGCCCCTAGAGACTAGATTAAGAAATTTGTGACAGGTGATGGAAAAACCATAATTAGTTTTTTTATTTTTCCTCATATGACCACTTACTCACCTTCATTTTATCAGGCCTATACTTTCTAAGGAGTCCATTTTCAAAAATTGAATTATTCTGTCACATTTCCTATGTAATGTAAGTGCAGCTAATGTCTTTTAAACTATTTTAAATGGATAAATATGGTGTACAAGGATTCGGTAATAATATAAAATGTAAATATTTGGCAACACACTTTGGAGTAGCAGGTTATAATTATTACATATATAAATTGCTAGAAGATCAGATTAAAAAAGGCAAGAATTTCTTAGATGAGAAAGAGCTCTTGCACATGCATTATTGTGGCATGTGTGCAATAAGGCCAGACTATCCCCAGTAATGTTTTTTTCAACAACAGAGGCCAGTGTGCAAGGGCCACACACAGGAATGGGTTCTCTAAACCTATCAAGTGACAACAAGCATTGGCACAGCCAGTAAACCTGGGTTTAATGGGCTTATGTATAAAGCGTTAGGACATAGATAGGAGGATGCCAGTAGCAGTGGACAGTGTGGGCTGTAGTTCTAAAGTAGGCCCTCATGCAGATCATTTCAAGCGATACATCCAAACAGTCAATATCATTATGTGAGTGAGTAATATTACAATGTGCTGAACCAAGATGTGATAAAGAAACTTTCAAGCCAATAGCTAAAAGACGCTGGTCAAGAAATTTCTATGGTCGAAAGTAGCCAACCACAACCCCACCCACCGCATACTGTTAACAATAGGTCTGTTTGACACCTGCACTATCACAATCCAGACTTGAAATGTATACAGTCCAAAAACACTACAAACATGTGTACTACAGATGTATATGAGTAAAAAGGCTGTAGTAGACAGGCAGAAGATTACTGAAGTCCTTAGTGCTAGGAATGACAGTCTTATTTTGACTTGTAAAGGAATTAAAATGTAGGCAACAACATATATTCTCACCGTGGTGCGAACATCATTTTGGAGGCTTTCTAAGCGCTCATTGTCCTCATAGCTGAAAGAAGAAGAGTGAGAAAATATTTAGAAAAAAAAGCTGTAAGTATTTTTGCAGCCAAATAGGGCAAAGGGGACAGATCACAGTAAACCCTGAGGACAGAAGAAGTATGTGAGCAGGAGCTTAGCCAAGGAAACAAGTGATTTTGTCATTGATGACTGAATAAAATTTAGTGACATTAAATAACAAACTCTTATCATTTTGCAAACATTACTCACCCTTGGTTTTCGCTGGCTTTTGGAACTGCAACAGAAACACAAATTAATTCATTTTTAAGAAAAAAAGATAATTCAAATTCTCAGCATGCCCAGCAAGGAGATAGCCAATTAACATGCAGAATATGTCTGGACTCTGGAGGAAATAGACTAGATCATGGACAATGTTAAGTTCATTTTTGTGTTCCTTGTATAATATAGCCTTATAGCCCGCCGTAGCAGGCTATACCGGCTTTTAAAGGCTCGATGAATCGTTAAAGGACTTTAACGAGACAGCCGGACTTTAATTGCCGGTATAGCCCTGCTACGAAGGGCTAATAGGCTATTAGAACATTCTGCCCTCTAGTGGCAGAATGTTCTAACACATTAAACAAAGGGTTCTCGAAGCTCGAGGGGATATAAATCCCCTCGAGCTTCGAGAAGCCTTTGTAGAACATTGGAATGTTGCTCTGCGGGCCTTTACGGGCCTGTAGAAGCAGGGAGCACTCCATTGTCTGCAATGGAGCTCCCAACATTCCAATGTTCTAATGTGCATTAACTACATATTTAGCAGGGAACATATCACTATAAAATTGCAACATTAAATAACGATAGGTATGATTAGAAAGGGCGTGTTAAAAGTAAAATAAAAACTTGGCCTAGAGTAGTCATAACGTTCATCCTACAGCTGTAACAAGTAATTTAGAACAACATGAAATGTACAATATGGAAGCGCCCATATTGTTTAGGAACCCCTGTTGTCTGTTCATGATGCTTTTTGATAAGTACACTTAAATAACAATTACTTTTTTCCAATTTCAGACTAGTGACCTGATGAACAAAACGATGTTACCCTTACAAATCCTGCAAGTCGCAAAAGCATAGGGCTTGAAACTGCAAAATATATTTTTTAAATATACAAATTCCCTTTTTTCGATTTGGAAAAACCTTTATTGATTATGAAAGGGATTTTGAGACTCATTCTGAATTGCATTTAGGAAGGGGCATGACTGGGTTGCCCTTCGCTATTTGTGATTTACAATGAGATTAAAAACTGCAGAGGCAAAGCACTGAACAGTTACTGACACTTAGGAGTTGAAATCCGATATGAAAGAGGAGGCAGTACCCATATGACAATCTCATCTTTGGGAATTTTCAAAGGCAGCTTTGGGGAGAGGAGGCAGTGAAGGGGACCCTAATCTCTAACCAAATGCAAAGCATTTTTTTTATAGCAGCACTGGTTTCCTTAAGGTTTCCCTGAGGCTGATTTATACAAAGTGTAGTCAGGGTGCAGATGGCGTTAGCACTTGCTTTGCACGCCCCCAGTGCCACTTTGGTATTACAGAATGTGCCACAGATGCTTGTACGGCCCCTTCTGTAATACAGAGAGCGCAGGTGCACATATAGCACCAGTGCGATCACCAGAAGGTGTTCCCTCATTTACATGGGGGCATGCAACCAAAAAGGGAAGCCCTAACATGCACCCACACCCACCCCAAGTAGTCAAAGAAGGGCAAGTACATAGCATCTACTTAGAAATAAAAAATCACAATTATGGTTCATCATGATTACAATGACACTCTCAAATCTTTCATAATGTCACATACAATTCAAGGAAATCACTGCCCCTTACGAAAGGGGCATATCATAGTGTCTCAGCCATCCACCCCATCCCTTATGGAATTTGAGTGGGCCTACTCCCAATTTCATATGTGACTTTCTCAGCCGCCATGTACAAATCCATCCCTCTTTTCCACTCCAACAATGTTGGGGCCTTGGCGCCCCTCAGTACCTCGCCACATTGCACTTAGCCAACACCAGCTTAGGTTGCAAAACAAAAGTTGAGCCCTAGGAACATTAACATCTCTCAGTATTCCCAACAGAACGTACTTGGGGTCAAGGGGGATGGTCTCACCCAACACCTGTGTCAATTTCCTCATCACCCATGCCCAGTATACCAGGATGACCGGAGAGCTCCAGAGTGTATTGAAGCAGGAGTCCCGCCTCGCTCCACCTCAGAGGCAGCTAGAGGAGGATGACCGACCCATGCAATGTAGCCTTTCCCTATCATAATACACTCGATGGAGTATTTTCAATTGTATTTGGTGTAGGCTTTTTTTTGCCATCACTCTAGCGTGCAACAGAGCTGCCTCCCAGTGGACATCCTCTAGGCCCCCATCTCCAGACCTCATCTCTTCCTCATTTTCAGTAACTTATCCGGCATATGGTTGTTAAGAGTTCTATTTGTAGCAGTTATTGCTTTAGAGGTCATCTCTTCTTGTAGAAGTCGCCCATCAAGCGTGGAGGACTCAGGTAGGTCCTGCAGAGGTACATTCTCTGCCCTCCAAGCATGGTGCAACTGTGCATATTTTAGAAACTGGAGTCTATGGAGTAGTTCCATCAGATGGATGCAAACGGTACCAACTCACCCTCCTCCATGAGGTCTCCAACCTTGGAGATCCCCAATAGGTCCCAAGCCCCAAACCCTCTAAGTTTGCCACTCTCCTTCAACCACCCCCCCTCTCAGAGTGGCATCACTTTTTTATCTTGCCCACCCAGCCTATACACTCAATGGCCCTACACCAGGCTTCTATCACCATCCAAGTTGCCAGCAGCATCCGAGGCACTCCCTTACCCCCGTAGAGGTTGGGGAGACAAAGCGGCTAGTGAATTGGCTGCACTCCCGTCTATAGGTGGAATGGTTCTGGGCGTGAATATCCAATTGTTCACTGCCACTAAATGAGATGCCTATTATTAGGATTGAAAGTCTGGAAGTGTAAGATCTCCATTGTATGGATTGCATTGAAGAGTGGTGAGGACAATACTCAGGTGTTTGCTGCACCACAGCAGGGCGCAGATGACACTCTCCAACTCAGTGAATACCGACTCATGGAGTGGGTAGTAGGTGTTCTGCAAAGTGTAGAGGAGCTTTGGGAGCGTAATCATTTTCAAAATAGCTGTTCTAACCATCAATGTGAGAGGAAGCGCATACCACCTCTCCACCTCATCTTGGAAGATGTAAATCACTCTTCCAAAATTCCTAACAAAAAAGTGCCTCATGGCGTGGTGTCACGTAGATCTCCAGGTACTGAAAGCTATCAGTCACTAACTGCAGCTCCTGAGGGAGATCAGTGTGACCCAGAGGGCTATAAGGATTGCAGAGTATAGATGTATTCGAATTTATACAGTAGCCTGAATGGTCCCCACAGGATTCAAAGGCAGAGAGGGTCAGTGGTATGGTCACCAGCGTACCAGTGAGATTTTCTGCTCTGTATACTGTCCATCTCCGAGATTTTAAACCCTCCGATGCAATGCTGGGAGTGAACAATGGCCGTCAACAGTTCAATTGTTAGGGCGAACAACATGGACGGCAGAGGACATCCCTGCTGAGTGCCATGCTGTATAGGGAAGACCGAAGAGAGAACCACATTCACTCGGACTACCGCTGTGGGAGTCTGCAACAGCAAGGAAATCCACTGCTGAAAATGGGAGCCAAAGCTAAAGATACCAAGTGTCTGAGGAAGAAATGGCCAATATATGGCATCAAATACTTTGTCTGCGTCTAGTGCCAGAAAAACATGGGGATGTGTTCTTGAGGCCACTGACAACTTCCTTTTATGCAGGTGCTGAAAATCGAGGAGCGTGGACCAGGCAGTCATGAGGTTTGCGCTTGATGTATTAGTGGGACAAAGACCATCAGGAGTCGTGCAGCATGGACTGTGGTCAACATCTTCACCTCGATGTTCAGCAAAGATATAGGGCAGTATGAACTTCAGTCAGTTTCGGGCTTAACCTGTTTGTGAATCACAATGATTGTTGCTCATTTGAGGTCTGTTGGCAGCGCACCCCAATCTTGCAACTACCTTAGGAGATTGAGCATATGGGGGGACAAGAGGCCTGAATATTGTCTAAAGAACTCCATCTGTAATCTGTTAGGTCGCTGCGTTTTACTTGACCTCATTTTGGCAATTGCTCCCGTAACTTCCTCCACAGGAATATCCTCGTCCAGTTCTACCTGATCCTCAGCAGACAGCATGGGCAGATCCACTCCAGCCAGATAATCTGCCACCCTGAGGGGGTCTGCCAATGGATGGGCCTGGTAAAAGGAGGCTTAGTAGTCAGCAAAGGCATCCGCTATGGCCATTTCGGATGAATGGAGGGCACCGGTCTCATTCAAAATACTGTTGATCCAGCGGGATGCTGCCTCCTGCCTACTGAGCCAAGCTGCAAAACACACACAAATGATGGACAGAATGTGGAATAAATCAAACATTCACCCCTAGTCAAGAGATCTGGGTTAAATCCATTGTTCTTTTGCTCACAATGCCACCTCAGTTTAGACCCAGTCATATGCAAATCAGTCTTGACCCTGCTCCTCATGGGAACAGTCCAGCCTGAACTACCAAGCCAGGCCCTCCCCGGACCATAAAAAATCATTGTGGACCCGGTTTTGGGGTATCACCTCTCATCAGCCAGGCTAGCTTGAATCCAGTGGCACAGTGAGCCCGGGACCCATGTCTGAGTATATCCAGCGCACTTAGGGCAAGAAATCCAAAGACAAATGATGAATGATGGATTTGTTGCCCTAAGTGGGACGGGTATGTCCAGACATAATTCCCATTCCCACTGTATCATTGGATTTAATCTAGCCTAGCTGATGAGGGGTGATACCCCGTAATTGGTCCCAGGATGCTTTTTCCAGTTCAGCGATGACCTGACCTGGCAGTTTGGCCTGGACTGTTCCCATACGGAGCAAGGTCAAGACGAATTTGCATATTGGCTATCCAACATTTTCCCTACTGTTGCACTCACTGGAGTTGGAATAGTAAATTTAATTCTTCTGCTATCCAACATTTACTCTGCTTTTGCACTCACTGGAGTGGGAGTAGTAAATGTTACCCCTCCGCTTTCCAACACTTTCCCTACTGTTGCAATCTTTGGAGTGGGAATAGTAATATTTACCCCTCTGCTATCCAACATTTTCCCTACTGTTGCACTCACTGGAGTGGGAATAGTAATTTTCACCCCTCCGCTATCCAACACTTTCCATACTGTTGCACTAATTGAACTAGGAATAGTAATTTTTACCCCTCCACTATCCAACACTTTCCATACTGTTGCACTCTGTGGAGTGGGAATAGTAGTTTTTGCCCCTCCGCTATCCAACACTTTCCCTACTGTTGCACTCACTGGATTGGGAATAGTAATTTTTACCTCTCCCCTATCCAACATTTTCCCTACCGTTGTAGTTATTGTATTGCAAAATGTACTTCAAAAAAATAAACAGTTTAATGTTTTAATTAATCATAGAATGTTTTTTATTGTAATTTATTGATGTATGTATACATTTTATTTTTATATCATTTAAAAGTTTAGAAATTAATTAAAGATAGTTAATAAAATATTTCAACGTAAATGTATGTATATGTATAAATTATTGTTTCTGTGTTTATATTTTTTTTTATTATGTTTTTTATATTTAGTTAAAATGTTATATTACATTGAATTTATTTTGCTAAAGATAATATTAATATTTTATATATTATTTAATTATATTTTTTAATGGATTTTTTTACATCTATATTTTTAACTTCGATATTTTTGATTCAATATTTTTTTACTTACCTGTTTAAGTATAGGGAGTCGATATTTTTGCTTTCTATATTTTTTCATCTATATTTTTGTCATTTATATTTTTGCTATCGATATTTTGTCAGTGAACCCTATTCTATGTCTGATATTCTCACTTGAAACATGAAAAGACAAAAGAACAAATGTAGCTTGCTTTTTGTATCAAATCCGTACAACACACTCATTAAAATCAATCAATCAGGGGATTATAAGCGCACTACTCACCCGTGAGGGTCTCAAGGCGCTGGGAGGGGGGGGGTTCAGCTGGTCCGATTCATTCGAAGAGCCAAGTTTTCAGAGCCTTCCTGAAGGTGTTCAGGGAGGGGGCACGTCTGATGTCGGTGGGGGGCTCATTCCAGGTCTTGGCCGCAATGTAGGAGATGGATCTTCCCCTTGCTCTGGCTCTGCAGATGAGCGGGGTGTTAGCGAGGAGGAGGTTGGTGGAGCGGAGGTTTTGTATGGGTATGTGGAGGGTGAATAGGAATATCACAAACATGTTACACCACAGAAAGTGGTATGGCAAATAATTTCTATACAGAAAAGTTATCTCACTTGGATATGAGAAAGGCAAGCGCATGCTACTGAATAAGAATGCTTAGACCCTGTTGCCCGTTGCGCTGAACCGTCAGTGTAAATGATACAATGGTACTCCTCCAACAAATGCATAGACAGAGGAGCCTGATGAACAAATTCATATTGTAAAAACTCCTGTGTTTGCAGGGAGGAGTTGAAGATGAAGGTGACATCCGAAGATGTCAATGAAGTAGCCCATTGTATCCAACGTGGATGCAAAGCTTTTGAGTTTGCTACACTTGCCTACGTCACTGCTTCTAGTGCAGGATATGGTGCCACAACCAAAATGCTTTTCCCCTGTGCCGGTGCGCGTTCCTTCAGAATCGCCATCTATACAGCTGTCAAGATCTTCTCAACAGTGGAAAACAGCAGTTCAGCCAAAGTGTACAAATGTGACTTGTAAGCAATATGCACTGTGTAGGCTTCGTAAAACGTCAAGTATGTGAAACCCACCGTGCCTGGCACAATACGTATCACCAGGTTAATGTGGTTATCAAGTGTCAACAAGTATTTAGATTCAAGACGATCAGACTGCAAGGATTGCAGGATAGCTGAATGTTCCGGAAGTCAGTAGGCTTTTGAAAAAGTAGGTTGTATCAAAGCATACAATGGTTTGATACCCTGGGCATACTCGGGTAAATAGTTTCGACCAAAGTTTGAAATTCCCAGCAAAGACGGTAGTTTTTTCAGGGTTGTAAGAGGCTGCAAGTGTGCACATTTCTCTAAGAAGTAAGGCGCCAAGCCACTACCTTCATTATTGAGCTTGTAGCCCAAGAACAACACTGTGTACTCTGCAATGTGTGATTTCGCAAAGTTAAACTTATAGCCGTAGTAAGCAAACAAAACTATAATGCGGTCAACTCAAAAAAAGATGCAGCCATAATTCATCATTCGTGAGATAAATATCATCAACGTACGAGTACGCATCAGGGTCTATGCCATCTAACAAAGAGACAACACGGGCGGCGAATACACCTGGGCTGTTCTTATATCCCATGGCCAAACGCCGTAATTGTTTCTGTTTTCCGCCGGCAGTAAAAGGGGTCGATTGACTGCTTTCAGATGACAGGTTGTGACTGAAAAAGCCATTGAAAATATCAAGGGTAGTTTTATATTTTTTATGAACAATACTGTCCACTAGAGCAGAACTATGGGTATTCTGAACTGCACAGGTGCGACAATGAGAATTCAAATTTCGGTAACCCAAAACTAAGCAGTACGACCCATCTGGTTTGTTTACGGTAAACAGAGGGTTATTCATCAGTGACGCACATGTCTCAATAACTCCTTGATACTCTAATTGATATAGAATCTCAGATACTGGAGCTTTTGCCTCCCGCCGGATGGGATACTGGGGTTGTGGCATAGACCGTAATGGTATGTCATGCGGGGGAGAAACTTTATCCCAGCCCACCTGAGTATGGTACAGTGCTGGTGCAAGCACCAAAGTCCACTCTTCTGCAAAAGCCTTTGCATGTTCCTTGGAGACGTTATGTGAAAAACTCAGGAGTATTACTTCCTCCCCCCCTCGGAGTGGCAAGAACAAAAGGCGGGGCCTATCTATCTGCCACTGCCAACAAAATGTCATAAGAAGAAGTCAGATTTTCCAAAAAAATCCCTTTAATTACATGCTGTATGTCACCTTCAATCAAAAGGACTATGTCATATAGTCTGTCAGGGGGAGCCACCCGGGTGTCAGCTGTTTCAACTGCGATAAACGTTTCAGTTGCTATCGCCTCCAGAAATGGATGCAGTGCTTGCCGCACTATGGTAACCTCTGCTGCGCTGTCTAGCAGCGTTACTGCCCATGTTAGGCTCCGGAGCCATGTCCTTACCGTCTGTGGCATATCTTGCTGTTAAAGAAGCAACTTTCTTTTTCTGAAACTGTGGACGACGATGAGGAAAATTGTCCTGTTTCCCTTTGCCATCAGTCTGACGAGGTTGCTCACGTCCTTGCGGGGCACCTTGACCTCTTCCGCACTCCTGGCGCACTCTGCCACCAGCCTGTGAGCCTGATGTGTCCTGTGAATAACGCTGATCAGGAACCTAAAATCTGTCAGGAGACCTAATTCTCATGCGGTTGTGTACAAAAATGGGGGACGTGGGGGGTGGGCCTTTCTCCACTCTTTTTAGAGTAGGAGGTCCAGCGTAACGGGTTCCTCAAGGGTCAGAGAATATAGAGTCCGGAAAGACTGGAACCAACTATGCCCCAAATGGGGTCAGTGTTGGGAATCAATATGTTGTATTGTAATGTCCTCACACACCCGTGCAGATGTGATGCTTCATCATCTGGGCTGCTCCTCGTTGGGTCAGCGGTGCAATACCCAACAGGCTCCCTATAGAAGGGGCACTTTATCGGAGATCTTTTATCCAACAGCCGTTTGGTGAAGTGTGGATGTGGGGCCAACACTCTGTAGATGTAGTGAGGTGATTTAAAATAGGGTTGGGAGTACCTAGAAGGACAGCATAATTCCATTTTTGAATACTAATTCTCATGCGGTCACGCAAATCATAAGTGCGCTCAGAAGACTCGGGTACCGGTGACGCTGCACGTGACCCTTGTTTCTGTTGTTGCTTCCCCTGCTTTTTATTTTTCCAATTCTTCTTAGGAAATATTGGACGGTCGACTTTTGCAGACTGCGCCATCTGTGTTTGCTGTTGTGCTGGTAATCCAGCAAAAGGTTTAATACCGAAACTATTGCAGCCAATTGTCTTATAGGCATCTGCAATGATTTTTGGCAATTCGCTGGGTTTCTCAGCTTCCAGGACAAGGTGCAAGGCGTTAGACACTTGAAAGTTAACTACATCTCCCTTGACATTAGCAAGGATCAGATTAGCAACTTCGTCGAACACTCCTACCAACCTCATGCCCAACTCCACAGCCTCATCCGGTCCGTGCTCATCTTGAACACGCTTAATCACGGAGTGGAGCACTGTCATAGAAGGTGTGCCAAAACATTTCGCATCCACCACTGCGAACACTTTACCCCAACTTTCACAATCGGTTACTTCAGGTATTAAGTTTTTCTGCAAACTAATAGTTAAAATCCTGTGTTTTTCCACAGGGGTGGTATCCGGAAATACTGCTTCCAGCTGGTAAAAATTATTTTCAAGCTAGTAAGGTAAATCTTCCTTATTCTGTGGATGCTTTCCCCTAACCGAATTAACCATGACAGTACTAATAGTTAGTTTGCAAGGTCCAGCTGGTTGTGCAGCCACCACAGGTGCTCCCACCTGGAGATTATGTGAGACGTATTGCACTAGAGCCCTGTGCACCTCAATTAAGGAGGCGTGCAAGACACACAGTTCTGCTACTGTTACTGCCAAATAACGTGGATGTGGTGTGTACCCTGCCAAAACTAGCCTAGTGGCCCCTCGAATTGATAAAGGGCCTAAACAGACCGGAGTCACTGTGTGGAGTAGGGCGCCATTAAACCAAATACGGTGTTGCCATGCCGAAATCGGAACTTCAAGAGTTCTATAAGGCCGATATACATTAGGAGTTGCAGTGGGAGTGTATACATTGAACAATTCACTGCTGGAAATGTTACCCAAGAATAAAACACCTCAAAGTGGAAAGCTGGGTCAGCTCCAACCACAAAATTAAGCGGCGCGCGGCTATGTGCTGCAATATTGATATCAGGTATTAGGACTAAGAAAGAAGAACAACTTAATGCATGGCAGTGCAACATAAGGTAGTAAA
Organism: Lissotriton helveticus; assembly: GCF_964261635.1. Taxonomy (NCBI): domain Eukaryota; kingdom Metazoa; phylum Chordata; class Amphibia; order Caudata; family Salamandridae; genus Lissotriton; species Lissotriton helveticus. Next base: position 1,921,137,743 of record NC_136057.1, on the reverse strand, counting down.
TCAAAAGAAAACCGTTTAATTATATCAAGCTTGAAAAAACGTATAAAAACATCAATATAGGTAGGTTATGCTGTCACAGCTGTTTACCTAAAAACAGAAGCAAGGGTATTGTGGAAAATCACCAGTACTACTCGAGTGCCTCGTAAATAAGAACCAGACCAAATGTTAGGTGCGCCATGTTGCAGGAAACCAGGACCTCGGTGTGTAGTGGTGTACCAGAAAACACACCGCGGAGACCAGAACTCCAATCCGACTAGCTATAGTGTCTCATTCGTTCTCCGTACTACAGGAAAGCTACCAATGATTAGACATCCTAGAACATGTCACTCCACCCCTCTCAGGAATCGCGGGAAGAACACTCTTTCGTTCAAACACTCATACTTGTCCACAACGTGAGTAAACAAAGACATTGTATAGTTTAAAATGTTTAATGCTGTACACGAGCCAATACTAGCAGCAAAATGCATAAGAACAATATAATCAGCATGGTTACAATTCCATAAAGCACAAAAGGGGAAACCATATTATAATGACAGTGGAAACAGGGCTACAGCGCCTTACCACTCTCCTGTTGCTATAAGCTAGTTTATTATAATTTTAGAAGACCTCTGGGATTTGTCAGGGGGACCCCATACCTCCAAGTTTAGATGCAAGAAATTACATCTCAGGACAAGCACAGATCTTCTTCATTGGAATGAATCTCTCCAAGTGCATTTTCATGCATGCAATGCTATATTAAAAGCACCTGACTTTCAGTAGTGCAGCTGTTTTATGTGGTGCCTATGGGCGTGGGACTGACCAAAGTGAATCAACAGCATACATTGTTTTTCGACCTTGAACAGGCTCTGCAGACGAGGAGCACAGTGTACAGCTAAATGTGTGAAAGGCAGACAGTTCTCATGCGAAAATGAACCAGCAGTCTATCCATGAGAATAAAGCCATATAGTAACGCCTGCAAAAGTGGCAAAATGGCTGCCAAGCACATATTAACTAATGCTAAGTTAGCAATGTCTGCTGTTAATCCCATGACCTCACTACATTGTCGTCTGTGAAGTCTGAAACCCTATGCATATTATTTGAGTCTAGACATACTTCGGGCACAGAATACCTCATAAGAAGTACTGTAGCTCAGTGTGAAGATTGAGCCCTTCACTCACCGATCATAATCTGCAGATCTATTTTGCCTCCAATTTTCGCAGGAACAATTCTCTATCACCATGCCTTTAGGTTTGAGGTGCTAGGTCCATAGCATGAAATTTTAAATTAGACCTGTAAGCTTCTGATCCACATTTGTGAGATGCTAATACATAAGACATGTCTCCATTCAAGCATGATCTTAGATACTCTTGGTTGCGGGTTTTAAGTGGATGAACTATACTTCCAACATATATTTTGCAACACACACACACATATAATTACATACACGGCAAAGCTTGTTTAACAATTGATATAATGTCTGATAGTGGTTCTCTCCACATTGTATTCAAAACACTTTGTTTTCTGTCCCAAGTGGCAGATATTACACCCTCCATATGGGTAAAAACCAATTGGGCGTGATAGCCATGTGTCCTGTACTTTTTTACATGGCCATGTATAACTAGGGCAGACCATCTATCTAATGGTTCTACATCTTCTATAGACTACGCTAGGTTTTTGTTCAAGAAAAGTACCAACCCCTGGCATCCCTTTCAACAGAGTCCAATGGTTTTTCAGAATCCTGAATATCTCCTGGTTGAGGGTTGAGTTAGTTGTGATGAACGAAAGACATTCTTTGACAACCCTTTTTCTGGGTAATAGTGTTTCAGTTCATTTCACTTTACTAGCTTTAACTGCTGCTTGCTGAAGTGTAGACTCTTTGTAGCCCCTGCGCCTGAGGCACTGCTCTAGCTGGTCAGTATGATATCTGTACTGCATCTCATCACTGCAATTTCTCAGAATACGGATAAGCTCCCCATATGGGATCACCTGCTTAGTACATGAGGATGCGCTCTTTGGAAATGTAACATACTGTTAACTGCTGTCTCCTTTCTGAGCAGTGTGCTATGCAGGCTGTTATTGTGCACATACAGTAACAAATCTTGGAATTGAATGTTGGATTTGGACTTCAACATTGTGAATCTCACGGTTAGTGTTAAGGTAAGAGAAGTAAGATTTGAAGGCAGCCTCAGTCCCTACCCAAATGACATCTATGCAACGCCACGCAAAATAAATAATGTCAGTCCATGTTGCAGCAGATGGGGCCCAAGCATATACATGTCCCACCGCCCCTTTAACAAATTGGCGTAGAAAGGGGCAACTTTTAACCCCATTGCGGTCCCTCAGATTTGCTGAAACCAGGTGTATCCTATCTAGTATCATCTTGTTGTGTTTGAAGGTGTGCAGTTCCTGGCTGGGCATGGGGGGACATGGAGGTCTTTCTTTGTGATGCCCTCACACACCCCAAAGGATCTCATGCTTCGTCATTGGGCAATTGCTCCTCGTCAGGCCAGCGCTGCAATGCCTGACGGGCTCACATAAACAGGGCTCTTTATCTGAGATCTTTTTGAAGAAGCCGTTAGGTGCATGCGGGTGTGGGGGCTGGGTGGTGCACAGGAAAGTGAAAATAAAAATAGGTCAGGACTCTAGCAGTCCTATTTAGATCAAGTTTAATCATTTAGGTAGCTTGAGCCTGGTTAGTCTGCACCCTTACTGGTTGGAAGAAGACATAACAATTGGTACCTTATAAATAAAGAGGATTATTTTTATGATTTAACAAAAAAAACCTTGAGTTACTCTTTGTACTATTAATATTCCTCCTGTGCTCCAGACAAACATTTTTAGTCATTGATGCCCTGGTCATTACTCCAACTGCACTCACGGGAAGAGACGGTGTAGTATGTTGTAGCATCTGCCAGACTTGGCTCTTTTTCACTTTGTGCAAACTATAATAAAACACTCCAACTCAGGGATGTGCGGTTAACTAGAACCAAGACAAGACATGACAGCTTTTGCTGCCAAAACTTCATTTAGTTTTACTGGTCAGCAGGTAAAATCAAGTCCTCCACACCTTAGAAAATCAGGTACAAGGATACCACGCCACCTGATTCAAATCAGGCCCCTTATGGGGCAGTAGTTACTGATATAGGGTATTCTACTGTGATGTGATGGCACCATTACATTTTAGCACATGAGCTTACCTTTCACATAAACAGTAAGTGTGACTGTGGAGTCTCTGGAAATCAGCTTCCCCCACTGAATCATTTTAGTTGCCCTTTGCATGGGTACCTAGCAGATGATCTTTTGGCCGTTCACCTCCTCTCCAGCCCTAATAATTCCTTTAAATGATGGGAATATACTATTCTGTCTTTTGTCTCTGACATTGTATTACAAATAGATGCACAGCAGATGATGAGACGGACAGATCATAAACACATACACAAACAGCAAGGTCAACTCAAGTAACTTTTTATTTGGGCATAACAAAGGATACATACAAATTTAATGGCAACTGAATGTTTATTGTACAGAAAATAGGTGGTATTTCTTGAGATTATTGGGGGTGAATATACACCACACCTGTGTAGAGTTTTCTAAGAATAGGGTGAGGTGCTATTGGGCCACCTCACCTTCAAACGCGAAGCAATTGTTCCACCATAATGGACTCGTACACTGGCAAGTATGGTCTGATACAAATGAGCTGCACAGTGAGATAATCATTTAAAATTTGTGTAACCAAGAGAATCTACCAGTCAGTTCTCCTTAGCATCTTCAGACTTTGGTCATCATCTTATGGACCATGACCTTCACTCTCTGAGCTGCGAACTGGGCCAGTTGTGGGCAGTATCCATTTCCGCTATGTTTATTAGCTTAGTCCATATAAGCTTTTGCATCTTCATACAGATTTACGTTTTAGCTAGTGTGCTACATTTAGCACCTACTCAATGTCTTTTAAACCATCATGCTTTTGTATTCCCAGGTAAACAACATCATTTCTTTTCCTCTGGTCCAAAAATCTACACATATGTTTATGGTGTACAGTGAGGATGATTGAAAACTGATGGGAATATCTATGGAACTAACTTATTTAATTGTTAAGTGGTCCCTTATGCCTTCACAGGATAGGTCATGCCTGTACAGCAAAATCATGAGTGCGTCCTTCGAGGACTATCCCAGATGTACTTGCACTTCAAACTCCCAACTGGTACCTTGATGATCTTTAAAATACTTCCTCCTAATGGGTTCACCCATAACAACTCTCAGATTGACAAGCTGATAATCACAGGTCAGTTGCACAAGCATGTAGATTCTCTTATTTATCACAAATGGTTATTGCAACTGATGTAGCTCCACACCATTAATTGCAGCTTAATAGACTTTTCATTTTCTACGGAAAGTTCGCAAAATATGGCTTTGCTCTTACCTCAGTCACTATTACTTTCAAAGAGGCCAACTCATTGGCATCGCTAAGTATCTGGAGGACTACATTTGTGTTGATCCATATTGTGAATGTTTTTTCTTTGTTTTATGGCACAGAAGGCAAAACAATGTGTACACTACGGAAATCAATTGATGGTAAACATTGGAGGGCTGAGAGTGAGGCGATCAATTATAGAATATTTCCCCTATCAAGGGTATTGTGGTTGCCTTTAGATTGGTACCATGGTGTGAAAGAAAGTATCAACTCCTCTCTGTTTATTTCTTGGTGCTTTAGAGGCATTTTGAGGTTGCACTTGCACCTTCTTCTAATAAGTTCAGATTTGGAAGCAAACAGAAAATCCATATAAAGTGCAGCTGCACTATGAAACTCTGTTGTAGATTTATACTGAGTAATGAATTTGAGATTTACAGAACTAGCATCTTGAGCTGCAGTAATTTTATTGTTGACTTTGGAGAGGGCAATGGCTTCTCATGAGTGAAATGTAATCCTTGTACTTCCTCAAATTTCTGCACCATACACATTTGTTGCAAGGGCTTTTATTTAATTAGCCCCTTCGATGCTCATGACGGAACGGTTCCGTCATGAGCGTCGGTTGAGCTGTGCTCATGACGGAACCGTTTCGTCATGAGCCCGTTGGCTCATTAGAACCTTCAGCACAGCGCGAAAATTCGTGCCGCGCTGAAGGTGTTAGAGGTGATAGCAGGCCCATTTAATGTATTGCCACATTTATTGGAGAATATTGATGCTGCATTACTTTGCTCTTTACTATTTGATAGTCCCAATTTAATTAAGCATCGATATGTATACCAAGATAATCAAACAATTATTCTCTTTCGAGTGGTCTACCATAGATTTTAAAGTAAGATATAATATTTTAATTTGGTTTGATGATCATGAACTTTGTGTTTACCATATTGATGGTAAGCATCCTGTTGCTGAGAAGGTCCCAAATCCTGTTAAGAAGTGATGCATTGAACTTTCTGTACATGCATGTATCACTGCATCGTCTGTGAATAGGAAGATTGGTATGTGTTCATCATTTAATTTCAGCACATCAAAAATGTTCCTATGTCGCTTATGTAAAGGTCAAATAATGCCAAAGATAATAAAACAGCCCTGTCTTACTCCAGTATTTGTTTCAAAATCCTTAGTGCATTCTTCCTAGGTTCAGTATTTTATCCTTGCTTTATTGCTACAAGATTGAGTAGGGTTCTCAGGAGCTCTCTAGGTCGATCTTGCTTTTCTAAGATGCTCCACAATACAGATCTATCAACACAGTAAAAAGCCATTTTCTGGTATATGATGACCCTATATAACGTAGGTTTTGTCAGAGCTACATGCTTGTAGATTATTAGTGACACCTCATTACTTGATCAGTCATGCTTTGTCCTTTGCAAAACCGTGGCTTAAGGTGTGATATCATCCATCCATGTCTCGAGTCAAGATAGTACAAGCTTTCAAAATACTTTTTCAACACCATCCAAAGGTGAGATGGGACAGTAGATGGCTGGGTTGTCTCATAGCCCTTTCATATGAATGTGAACTAATATGGATGATTTTCATGAGATTTTGACCACCTCATGACCCCTGAAAAAACTGAGCTGAAGACTGTCCTGGTCATTCTGGAATTTATCAATGGGGACCCAGTCTGGGCCCAGGTCTTTTTGACTTTGAATATTAAAGTGCATGATCCAGCTTCCAGTGCTTATGTTTAGTTGCCAGGCCCTCACTTGCCCTTCTTGCAAATTGTCAAAACAGCTTAGAATTATTTCGATCAATTGCAGCTTTGCAGGACTTTCTAAGCCTTTTGGTGTTAGTTACCATTTTTGATTTGTATGAGTTGCTTGTATGTCTTTTTAGCTTCTAGCCGACGTAATTGTCCTTTCTCACTAGTCGGCCTATTTTTTTGGGTGCTAGCTAGATCTCTTGCCTGTAAAACATTCCTTGTGATACCAATCAAAGAGTGAAATGTTTGATTTGCCTTTCCAGCAACCAGTCATTTTCTTCAGCACTGAGCCCTTATGTTCAAGAAGCAGCACAAATGTTTCTATTCTAACATTGTGTTCTTTGCAAGATGTTTTCCACACATCAAAGATGTATAAATTACATCCCATTTTGTATTTGAAAAACTGTTGATTGGTTTCCTTTGGGAAGTGGTACATAGCATGTTTTTCATATTTGTATTCATAGCCACTGTGCAGGAATATTATGTTTGCCTGATTGGTTGATCAGGTAGAGAAGACACATTAAAGTAATCAAGAGCTGCAATCAGTTGTAATCACTTTCTAATGTTTGCACTACCTCCATATCTATAAATAAGAGCCAAGCCTTCAGGTTCAATATGACTGGGGGCAAATGTAGGAAACCTAATTGCGATTGCAAATGCTGATATTCGCAGAATTTCGCATTTGCTATCGCAATTTGGGCAGTGTGCTAAAATTTATGATTCCTTATTTTGCGATTGCATTTAAGGAATTGCAAATTGCAATTCCTTAAATGCAATGTAGGAAGCACCCAAGTTGTGCAAATTTTGGCTTAAGGAATCGCAAAAATGAATATGCTACTTACCAGTATGCATCTGTTCTTGGCATGTAGGGCTGCTGACATTCATATCTATAGCATAGATCGCCGCCTAGTGTTGGGTCCGGATGATTGCACATTGTTGTCCTGGAAGAGTCTTCGAAGTATCACGAGATAGGTGGCTCCTCCCCTGGACTACAGTGCGCATGGGCATCGACTCCATCCCCAGATTGTTTTTAGCCATTGTGGCGAAGATGGAGTGTAACAGTGTGTGCGATGGCCATGCTAAGAGTAAGTGTAAGTGCTGCAGCTGCTACAGGCGCCGGGGAGGAGGGCGGGTGACATGAATGTCAGCAGCCCTACATGCCAAGAACATATGCATACTGGTAAGTAGCATATTCAGTTCGAGGCATGTGGGCTGCTGAATTCATATCTATAGCATAGAATATATAGCAGTCCCTCCATTATAGGCGGCCGCCTGTGCCAGCTGCAGATGTCTGAAAAAGTGTCTTTAGAACAGCCTGCCCTACAGCAGCTTGCTGCTTGGAGTGCACATCTACACAGTAGTGTTTAGTAAATGTGTGTGGGGTAGACCATGTGGCTGCTCTACAAATGTCTTCCAAAGGGATATTACCAAGGAAAGCCATGGAGGCCCCCAATTGCGGGTGGAGTGGGCTCTGGGGGGGGACCGTTAAAGTGCGCTTAGCCTTGTGATAGCAGATCTGAATACACTTAACGATCCACCTGGCTATACCTGCTTTGGAAATGGGGTTGCCTTTGTGCTGTGCTAAAAAGGCAACAAAGAGTTGTTGTGTCTTCCTAAAATCCTTTGTCCTATCGATGTAGTACATCAAAGCTCGTTTGAGATCAAGAGTGTGGAGCATTCTTTCCGCTACTGTCTCTGGGTTTTGAAAGAACGCGGGCAGCTCAATGGTCTGATTGACATGGAACTGCGAAACCACTTCAGGAAGAAATTTAGGGTTAGTGCGCAGCACCACCCTGTTGGAGTGAATTTGTATGAATGGCTCTTGTACAGTGAGCGCCTGTAGCTCACTAACACGTCGCAGAGACGTAATGGCAATGAGAAACGCCACTTTCCATGTTAAGAACTGAATCTCACAGGAATGTAGAGGCTCAAAAGGCGGGCCCATCAACCTGGTGAGGACCACATTGAGGTTCCATACAGGAGCTGGTGGGGTCCTGGGAGGGATGACCCGTTTAAGTCCTTCTAGGAAGGCTTTAATGGCAGGCACTCTGAAAACGGAGAGATGCTGCCTGTTTTGGAGATAAGCCGCTATGGCGGATAAGTGTATCCGAATGGAAGCATATGCTAGATTGCATTTGTAAAGATGTAACAAATAACAGATGATGTTGGGAATGGATGCATCTAGCGGGTTGATGTTGTGGTCAGTACAGTAAATCACAAACCGCTTCCATTTCGCTACATAGCAGGCCCTGGTGGTGGGCTTTCGTGCCTCCCGTATGATATCCATGCATTCAGGAGGCAAGTCAAGGTAGCCAAACTCTAAGACTTCAGGAGCCAGATCGCCAGGTTGAGCTGTTGCGGGTCTGGATGCTGAATGTCGCCACGGCTCTGCGTCAAAAGCCTGGGTGTGAGGTGCAGCCTTTGATGCGGTACCACGGAGAGTTCTAGAAACGTGGTGTACCATGGTTGGCGTGCCCACGTTGGAGCAACCAGGATGAGTGTCATCGAGTGTTGCTTTAGCTTTCGTGCCACCAGCGGTATGAGAGGTGCTGGGGAAAAAGCGTACGCAAATCTGCCTGAACAGTCCATCCATATCGCATTGCCCTGCGACTGTGGGTGAGGGAACCTGGCGGCAAAGCTTTGGCATTTTGGGTTTTCCCTTGTGGCAAACAGGTCTATCTCTGGATGACCCCACTGCTGGAAGTACGGGCGGAGTACTGATGGATGTATCTCCCACTCGTGCATCTGGTGGCTGTACCTGCTGAGCAGATCCACCATCTGATTGTCCTTGCCCGGGAGGTGTTCCGCCATGAGGAAGATGTTCCTCTGAATGGCCCACTTCCACATGCTCTGAGTAAGCATGGGCGGATCTAGCGGATCTCGCGTACGCGAATTTGCGTATTTACGGATTCGCAATCCGCAAAATCCGCGAACTCTCGCGGATTTTTGTGTTTTTTGTGTTCGCGAGCGTTCGCGAGGATTTGTGGACCAGTTCGCAATTGCGAACTTACTTGTCGGCTCGCAACGGCCGCGACTATGTTGTTTCTACGTCTGGTTTATCATCACAGGTTCACAGCACCCTCTGTTTCACCACTGCCACCCTCTGGTACATCCTCACTGCCACCCATTAGGTTTGTTTATCACTGTAGATTATGGGGGTGAAAAAAAGCAAGGACACCTGCCCTGCTTCAACTGCCATGAATTAATTTGGGGTTGATTAATGTGTCAGTGATTTTGAAACTTCCAGTCTGGCTGGCACCTGCTTCCTTCCTTATCTGTAATTTGCTTTCTGTTGCAGTGAAAGCAAGCACACCTGCCCTTCTTCAACTGCCATGAATAAATTTGGGGTTGATTAATGTGTCAGTAATTTTGAAACTTCCAGTCTGGCTGGCACCTGCTTCCTTCCTTATCTGTAATTTGCTTTCTGTTGTAGTGCAATTTTTTTTCACATGACCTTTATGTTCTACTTGTAGCTATTCTATGAGCCTGCTGTTTGGGTCATAGCAGGGTCATAGAATAGTTGCAAATAGGCAACTGAACTCTGGAGGGGCCCCTCAGGAAGCACTAGAGTGAATGGTTACTAATGTTAAGTTTGAACTTTTGCACCTGCTGATTGCTTTCAGTTTTGCAAAAATCGTTTTTCTGCAATTTCGCGCGATTTGCGGGGCGCGAATCCGTGCGAGATCGATTTCGGAAGCCGCAAATTCGTGCGAATACACTATTTTTTTTTTGCGGCATGTATGTTCGCCTGATTTTGTGCGTGTTCGCAAGGCGCTTGTAGCAATACGTTTGCGAAGTTACCCTAGCGGTCGTACACGGGCGCGGCCATCTTGTTTGCGTGACGTAATTCCGTTTCCGCCCGCTATGTGTAATCTCGCAAAGTGTGCGGCTCGCTAGTACAATTTCGCGCGTGATCGCGAGGAAAATCTCGCGCAAACTTACCCACGCGGTCGTCAACGGGCGCGGCCATCTTGTTTCTCATTCATTGCTATGGTTCTGGACATGCTTTTTGTATCCTCTCTGAATCTCTGCCATCCTTTGCTTGTTTGAAGTTTTTTTGAGCTATTTTACTTATTATCTATCCCTCTATTTTTCTAGCTCTATATTTTTGTGTTTTCTGCTACTTTTTGTTAATTTTAAACTACTTTATTTTTTTTTTGTTGTGTAAAATATATTTTTATTGCATTTGTTCAAAAGAAAGAGGGAAGGGAAGAAGGGGGAAAGGAAAAGAATAGGCGACAACTCCGCCACAAATCCCACACAGGGGAGTGTAGTATGCAATAAATGAAAAAGCTGGAAGCAAGCTACAATAGTACACGCTTCATCAGGGAATGTCAGACACAACGCTCGTGCCTTCTCAATCGTCCGCAGAAATACTGTCCAGCAGCAATAAAAGAAAGGTACATGAAGCCATAGAATTCCCCAGGCCCCAAGCTAAGCAGAGCCGCAACAATGAAGAATAACAAAACCCCAACTGGTTCTCCCCCCAACCCCCACCCTTCCCCGGTGGTGACGACACATCCACGCTCCCACCATATCTCGGAGGGAGGACACACAAACCAATCATACTTGAAACAAATGCAAGGCTCGTAGCGTGGGCGGGCATACCGCCGATGGTAGGCCAGATGACAAAAAGCGAACTAGTGGACCCCACCGAAAGTGGAAATTCTTAAAATCCCCCAGGAAGATGTCCGACATTCTTTCCATGCTCAGAAGGCCCCACAACCTCGAGTGCCACAATGATACAGCCGGTGCTTGCGGTTTTTTCCACGCCGCTGCCAGGGTGAGCTTAGCCGCCCCAAGGCACAGCCACTGGATACGCTTATCAGCCTTAGTCTGGTGTTCCAACACTGGGTCTCGAAGACCCAGCAGGACATGAGCCATCGAGTCCAAGATCGGGTACCCCAATATCTCCTTGATGTGGGAGAGTATTTCCGACCAGAAGGGGCGGATGATCGGGCAATCCCACCAAATATGTTGGAAGTCGCCCAGCAGGCCACACCCTCTCCAACATCGATCCGATGACGTAGGAAAGATGCGATGGAGCCTGGAGGGGTACAGGTACCAGTCATACATTGTTTTCAGGTGGGCTTCTCGAAGGCTCACAGAGTGGTTGAGCGCAGCCACATCTCTCCAGAGGTGTTTCCATTCCGTATCAGAAATGTCCCGCTCCAAAAGGCTCTCCCACCGCTCCATATATCGAGGGCGAGGGGCAACCACCGTGCGCAGGAGCAGGCTGTATAAAAACGAAATTGCCCCCCGCATCGTCGAGGTGCGAAGCAAGAAGGATTCAAAGAGAGAGAGTGGACGAGTAGCAGCCTCACGGACCCCCTCCGAGGTCGCCCAATGAAGGAGCTGGGCATGACGGTAGCGCTTTGTAGGTAAAAGACCATAATCACGCATACAATTGTGGAAGGTGAGGGGCACGTTCCCATGAAACAAGTGCGTGAGTGCCCGGCATCCACCCTCACGCCACTGGCGGTAGGGACCCTCCTGAGCGGCCGGCGGGAAGGCCGGATTAAAGTGGATGGGAGTGAAGGGAGAGGGGAAGGTGGTCCATCGTTCGTCACCAGTGAGCGTATCCCACACCTTTAGAACCGTGCTAGTGGGAGTGCTGATGTAAGCATTCTTTGGCCGATCCACTTTAGGCTTCCAGGCCAGGTCCCAGATCGACCTACCCGCCACCGACCGGTCCATATGTAGCCAGTGCTTCTCCGAAAGCTGTTGGGTCCACTCCACTATTACCCGTAACTGTGCGGCCTTGTAATACAGCAGCATGTCCGGGAGCCCGACTCCCCCCTCCTCCCTCGGCCGACGGAGTGTCGTAAAGGGTATCCGAGCCCGGCCCCCCTGCCAAACAAACTTCAGCATCATCGTTTTCAGGCGGCGGAAGAAGTCCGCGTCTAAAGGGATGGGCAGGGCCTGAAAAAGGTAAATGAACTTGGGGAGGAGGACCATTTTAAGCGCATGTATCCGGCCGAGCCACGAAAGGTATTTCGGCTTCCACCGGTCAAGGTCATTGCGCACCGAGGCCAACAGGGGGGGGAAGTTCGCCCCAAAGAGGGAGCCCACCGTCGGCGTGAGGTGTACCCCCAGGTACAGCAAGGACGAGGGGGTCCAAGACAGGGTCGTCAGCCCGTGTAGCCGATCCACCTCCGCTGACGGGAGGGTCAAATTCAGGACCTTCGACTTGTCAAAATTGACTCGGAATCCCGCCACTGCTTCGAACCGGGATAGCTCCTCGTGGACAGATGGTAGGGATCGAGCGGGGTCACCTAAAGACAGCAGGACATCGTCTGCAAAGAGAGATATTTTATGTTGCTCCCCCGTGAAGGGTATGCCCTTGATGTGGTCATTCTCCCGGATCGCTAGCGCCAGAGGCTCAATACTCAAGGCAAAGAGAAGGGGGGAGAGAGGGCACCCCTGTCTCGTACCTCTGGAATGGGGGAACGCAGCTGACCGGTGTCCATTAACCAACACCCTCGAGGTCGGTCGATGGAAATTTGCCTGAAGCATCGTTAGGAATTGGGGTGAGAATCCAAAAGCAGTCAGGGTGCGGAACAGAAAGTCCCAATCGACCCGGTCAAAGGCCTTTTCCGCATCCAGACCCACCAACACAGCAGGAATCCGGAACCTAGAGGCCTTCTCAATCAGGTGAATCACTCTCCGTAAATTGTCATGAGTCTGCCGCCCTTTAATGAAGCCTGACTGGTCCGGGTGTATAATGGCCGGCATCAAATCTTGCAACCGGCGGGCGACGAGAGAGGAGTACAGTTTGGCATCCACATTCAATAAGGCTATAGGGCGGTACGAAGTACAGCTGGAGGGATCCTTCCCCTGTTTGGGGATCACAGATATCAGGGCCTCAGCCATAGTGCCCGTGGTCTCCCCGGCTGTTGCCATGCTATTAAAAAGGGAAACTAGGCAATCTACAAGTTCCGAGGCAAACGATTGATAAAAATAAGCTGTATACCCATCAGGCCCAGGGGCTTTATTGGGTTTCAGGGCCTTGATCGCCACCAAGACCTCCTCCCTAGTAAAGGGGGCAGTCAGTTGGTCATTACTAACGGCAGAGACCTGCGGGAGGGGGAGGCCAGACAAAAAGGCGTCTTGCTCCTCCGTATCTAGAGAATCACCTTTATAAAGTGTCTCGTAGAACCGTCCAAAAATATCCGCCTTGTCCTCATCCCGATGATGCATCGTGCCTCCTGAATCCCGGATCCCCCCTATATATTCCCTCTCCCTCTTTTCTCGGAGCTGGCGTGCCAAATGGCGGCCCACTTTGTTCCCCTGAGCATACGACCCCCGGCGCAAACGCAGGAGGGTTAGTTCAGAGCGGTTGGTGTAATGTGCCTTCAACTTCCCCCTAATAGCCGACAGAGGGCGGAGTGTCATGCGAGAAGGGTTTAGTTTGTGGGCCCGCTCAAGTTTCTCAAGCTCAACCTCCAAGGCCTCCCGCTCTACCCTACGCAGGCGATTAAGAGCCGCGTTAAGCCCTATACAGGTGCCCCTCAGCGAGGCCTTACAAGCATCCCAGGTGTTAAAAACCGAGGTGTCCGAGCTCGGGTTAAGCGTTAAGAACTCCCTAATAGCTTTCCTAAGTTCCTTACAGGATGCATCATCACGCACCAGAGCTGCCGGAAAGTACCACTTCCGATACCCATCTCCCCTTCACTGACCACTGAAGCTGGAGTGTCAAGAGGCCATGATCTGAGACAGAGAGAGGAAAAATCGTAGAAGCTCGGACATCTCCCCTGAGGGCCTGACTCACAAAAACATAGTCAATGCGCGAGTAGGTGTGGTGCACATGAGAAAAAAACGTATAGTCCCTGGATTGTGTGTTCACTTCACGCCATCCATCTAGAAGGCCCAGCTCCTCCATCCTTCGTTTAGTGACAGTGGAAAAGACACCAGAGTCCGTCCTCTGGGCACGGGAGCTGTCCACAGCCTGATCCCACACCATATTAAAGTCCCCCATAACCACCAGGTGACCCTCGACGAAGGCCCCCACGGCATCCAACAGCCCCTGAAGAAAGTTATTCTGCTGGGCATTCGGCACATTCACTACTACAAACGTACACAGGCGCCCCTGAAGCATCCCTTTAACCATCAACCACCTGCCCTCCTTATCGCTGTTCACTCCCAGAGGCTGGAATTGAATGGAAGACCTGAATAAAAGAGCCACCCCTCTGTGCTTGGTAGAAGCGGAAGATCTGTATATGAGTGGAAACTGCGTATGTCGGAGCCGGAGCTCATCCCTACGGGCCAGGTGGGTCTCCTGGAGCCCCACCACGTCTAAGTGGTGATCCAAAAGATATTTCCACAACTTCAGGCGCTTCTGTGGCGAGTTAAGGCCCTTCACATTTCAAGTTCCCAAGCTAATAGGCATGTGAGTAGATCAGGTCCCCCCCTCTCCAGCAGCTATATCCAGCGGACCCCCCCCTCCCTGGAGTCCCCCTCTCCAGACAACTCCCAAGCCCGGGAAATCTCTCCCCTCCATCCAGCATCGGCTCCACCCGTACCACTCCCAACTCACGTTCTCAAACCAACAACCAGCCTCCGAGGCCCGACATAGAAGGACAGGCGCCCTCCACAACCAACAGTAGCAGGCCGGCATTCCAGTCCTCACACGCACAATCGACCACTCGTTGTCACCACCCCTCCTCCCCCCCAACCCCCCGCCCCCCCCACCCAACAGCACCCCATCCCTCCCCATCCCGCCCCCCCTCTGCCCCCCAATTCCCCAACAACCCAAAACACAAACAAAGCAAGCCCTAAAGTGGACAGACCTCGAAGATAGTCTCCCAAGGGGCGTAGGTGGAGACCCAAGAACGAGTCTCCCAGGGCCAAAGACCGGGGTGTCTTCTCGGAAAGTACATTCATAGCCCCGTTACCTGCAGGTGCGTGCCCCTCCGGCACCAAGGCATGTGGAGCGAAGATCAGGCCGCCCCAGAGCTCTGTTGTGAAGGCGGAAGCGTGGCGGAGGCAACAGAGGCCACTGCATTCCCCCGCTCTTGAAGACTAGTCGTGCGGTCAGGCCTCCTGCGATTCTCCGGGCCCACCCTGTGCCAGGACGAGGAACGGCGTCTTCTCCGTGGCGAGGGGCTCCGATGCTCGGGTGTCGGGGACTCATCCCCAATCCCCAACAGTTCCTTTGCTTCCCGGAGGGAACTAATCTGTGCCAGCCTATTCTGCCACCGGAAAATAATTCGGAAAGGGTGGCCCCAGGAGTAGGAGATATTGTGCTCTCGGAGGTAGGTAGTGACGGGACGGAACTCGCGCCTCTTCTGGAGCGTGGACGCAGCGAGGTCCTGGTACAGCTGAGGTCGATGATCTCTAAATTGCAGAGAGGGGAGATCACGCGCCTTCCTCAAAATCCGTTCCTTGACCTGGAAATCGTGGACACACACCAGGATATCAGGGGGGGACCTCCATCCGCCTGGGCAAGCCCACTCTATGGACCCGATCCATTCTGACCTCCTGCACGTCTTCCTCATCCAGAATCTGGAGGAAGAGAGCTTGCACAAATCTTCGGAGATCTCCCGCCTCTCCCTCCCAGGGGACCGCCCTGATGCGAATGTTATTTCGGCGGGAGCGGTTCTCCAGGTCCTCAGCATGGGCCTGCAAGTCTATATTCTGTTCCATCAGGCGGAGCACGTCCTGCTGCAGCAAGTGTACATCATTGGCTGTGCTGAGGTCGTGATCTTCCAGGGTGGCCACCCTTTCCCCGATGCCATCGACATCCCGCCGCACCTCGCGAAGATCCGACGTAAGCTGGGCGCGAAGCTCCGATATATCGTCTTTAATGGAGGAAAAGAGTTCCTTCATGAAGGCCTTAGTTGCCGGGGCCTCATCATCAGATCTCCCTGACGACGAACTCTGGCCCGGGGAGGCCGGAGGCTGAGAGCTCCTGGCAGTCCCCTCCTTCCCAGCCTTCACCTTACGGGGATTATTGGCCATCCCTTCTCCAGGTCCCTGCCCCTAGGAGTCAGAGGAGCGTCCCGCAGAGGAATGGAGTGCGGGCAAAGGAAACCACAGGCTCACCAGCTGCCTATCAATGCCCCAAGAATCAGAGGCAGTCGCAATGTCCAGCGCCCCAAGGGTGTCTACAGGGGGGAGACGGGAGGCGGCGCCAGGTGAGCCGGTCCACAGCAATGCAGGTCAGCTAGGCCCACTACCTCACCGGACAGTCAGTGACCCCGACTCATGGCACCCCGCTCTGATTCCAAGGCCGGTCGTCCTCCACAAGCTGCCCACCGGGTCTGCTTCCCTCCGGGGATTCGGCCGCCAGGTAGGCCCACCTCCAGTTGAACACTCCGCCAATCCGAGTTGCCACCGCGGGAATGTTGCGGGCGCTGGGCGAGCAGCTCAACCGTGGCTCTCCCTGGGCTGCATGCACGGTTGCTCCCCCCTCCAATCCGCTCCCGCCGGTGCACGTAGTTACCTGGTGTTAAGGAGGGCTGTCCCCCAGTCTGCAGGCGCCCGCAGCACCTCCTCACACGGGGGGGCAGGTCCGCCCTCGCTGCCGCAACAGATCGGCCCCAGGGACAGCGCCGACCGCCTCCCGGACCAGGACCAGGACTAGGCCGCGATCCCCGGCCTCGAGTAGTCCGCCGGCCGCTCTTCACTTAGGCCGCCGCGGTCGCAAGCCCCGCCTCCTCCCGAGACTCCAAGTCCGGCGTCAGGCAGGCAGCCGCCCGCGACACAGGGGGTTGAGAGGCTTCCGCCAGGCAGCGCAGGCTCCCACTCCTTTCTCCGGCCGTCGAGCCGCACCGAGCCGTCTCCCGCCTCAGGAAAGGCCCCAGACCGGAGCGCCGTGCAGGCCCCGGGTATCAGGCAGCACCGTCGTCTCAGGATCGCGGCTCCCGGGACCGGGGATCTCGAAAGTCGCCCCAACGCTGGTCCCCGCTTTGGAGGAGTTAAGGAGCAGTTTTCCGCCCAGAGAGACTCCGGGAGCCGTCGCTAAGCAAGGCTATGCAGGGCCGGGCGCCGGAGGGGACACACAACACGTCCTACTCCGCCGCCATCTTGGCCACGCCCCCTAAACTACTTTTTTAAACTCTTTTCTTTTCTTCTTCCCTATTCTATTTCTTCTTTATTATTTAACTTCATTTCTGCCCAGACCATGGTAAAGGGAGCCGGGAAGCATCCTGAGAAGGGGAAGGGTCCCGCACCCCGTGCCCGGCTCCCGTGCGGGCGTTTGAGGGGGGAGACAGTGACAGCCCGGGAGATTTTTAGTGCGGAGGAGGTGACCGCACTAATATTCCACGTCCAGCGCCGCCTCCCCAAGACCATCCTGGGAGGTGGCAAGATCGCAACCGGCTACGGCTTCCGGGAGCGCCGGAAGCGGTGGGAGAAGGTGTGCCGGGCCATGTTTAAACTCTCTGGGGTCCGGCGCACTTATAACCAGGCCCCCCACCGCTGGACAGATGTCATGGACCGGGAACGCGACTTGCTGGACGCGCTCGGCGTAGAGGTCCCCGGGCTTGGTGAGTAGTAGTAGCTATTTCTAGCTATTTTATCACTACTATGTTTTATCCGGCTCTGTTATTTGCAAATCTTTGTTCTTTACCATGAGCAATAATGCTGCCGATTACATTGTAGGTAAATTATATTTCAAAATCTTCTATGCATTTCAGGTGCACTGCTCTCCTTCTCAGTAGCCTTGCTACTATGCTTATTTCTTTTGTATTTTGTGTTCATTTCATTGGCCTGATAAATTATGTATGAATGTAGTGTAAAGAACTGCGTAATGCTAGACACTAAGGGTCATATTTTCAATTACCGGCGCATCCCTGCAAAGTAGCAGGGATGCGGCAGTAATTGTGCGCCATGCCACCACCACCACCCATGGGCCCAAAACGTCACAGAAGCCTTAAGCATCTGTGCCGTAAAGGCGGCGCATTGCTGGAGTTGCGTGCCAACGATGGCGCAGCTCCAGCAATGCTCTGGGGTGCCCTATCTCCCCAATGCTGCATCAAGCCGTACGTCGGCTTCAAGCAGGTGCAGGGTTTCAGTCACGCATCATTGTCCTAAAAGTGACTGATTGACATCTTGTAGATTTCCCTCAGCCACTTTTAGGATTCGTTCCTGCGCAGGAACGCCCTCCCTTGCGCCGGAACGCCCCCTGATGGCCTCCTGACGGACTGCTGCCTGCCAGGCCTAGGCAAACCTTTTTAGTAGTCTGTTTAGTGAGTTACATAGGAACTTTCAAAGTCAACGGTCCGCAAATCAGGCAATACGAATAACGTAGTAGTATACCACATGAGATTGGTCAATATATCCCGTGGAATAGTTGTCTATCTATTTGCTATTTCGCCAAAATATTTTGTTATTGTTCTTTTGAAATAATTGATTTGGTTGACAAATATAATCCATGTTTTCTGGTCTTTCTTTCTTTCATGTTGTACATTAGCTTCCCCCAGGGGCAAGAGGACACAGGAGGAGGAGGAGGGTGCTGTTCAGGAAGATGCAGGCCAGGATCGGGCAGGCGAGGGCTCTTTTGCTGGCCCCAGTAAGTTTTAATTTTAATATAGAGTACCTATTTTTTCCTAGCGTTCCTCATTCGATTTTTTCTAAATCGTCTTTGATCTTCTTGTAGACTGGATCTAAAATCTTATCCTGCCTCGACTATGACTCCCTGTGGTATTACTAGATTATTCTTATTAGTCTGTCTGTGTAGCTAACTAAGATTGCCCATTTGGCAATTCCATTGGACTCCCATTCTAGTCAGCAATAGCTCTATGCACTGAGTGCAGTCCTCTGGGATTGTCCATAATGTATTTTCAAGTCTTCTAAATGTTTATGCTTTGACAATTGCCAACAATAAAAAGGTGAATGACCACCAAGAAAGAATAACATACTACTTTACTTTTGGTTTGGATAGGAGGACAATCCATTCTACTACTGTTGCAGGGACAAATCTGCACAAACCGAACTATGAACACTAAATAGTGCATTGTTTATCAATTAAAATAGGCGCAGGTAGACTTTCTTTCCACATACCTCAGTGATATCAGACTTTGAAGAACCCCCAATCTCCTTACTGACTAGATAGTGTGGCAGAGTCATTTAGCTCCCAAAGTCACCGATGATTGATCCCCAATGATGATTAGATTATCCAACGCAGGACAAGAATACGGAGTCAGAGTCAAGAAGTGTCAGAGGCACTCATGCTTGCAAAAATTCCAAAACCTTTAGCTCATCCACTGTAGTCTGGGGGACCAAAAACCACAGAGTCTATTTAAGTTTAAAAGCTTTATTAAAAGTAAACACATTTATGAAAATCAACTTTGTCATAAAAGTAAACGTTTACCTGAAAATGGAAAAGTGCTTAGTGCTAACGATTAATTGGACACATTTCTTGTGGTCGAGCTGAGCTCTCACCTGGTTTGAACTTGAGCTTGACCCTGATCGTGTTCTTAGAAGTCAAGCTTCTGTTAGGAGAAAAAGTGGTGTGTGTTAAAAATAAAAAGCAACTAAAGCAAGCATTCATCAGTTGTGCCAAAAAGTGCAGCAAGACAACAGCCTTCCCTGGAAAAAGGGACATTTTTACTTTAGAGTAGACAGTTACGAATTATTACATTGTCTTTCGTTTTTTTAACATTCAAATATTATATACTAGTGAGTGGTGTATTCTAACATTCTTAAATGTACTTTGTAGGTGTAACATCTGGTGGCGGGGCCAGCGCGGAGGTGGTGGTGTTGGACGAGGACTCTGGGGAGGATGCGGTGCAAGTGCCAGACGTTCCTGTGAGGGTTCACACGGTGGTGGCGGGAAGAGGTAAGCTATATATTCCTTACCTATTGAGATTGAAGACTGCATAGTGTGCTTTCTGCACGGGTGTATTATAAATCAACCAGGTAGTAGCCTCCTCTAAATGTACTTCGACTTAGCTGTGAAGTTTTTGGTTAGAAGAATCCCAATAAGATCTTAGATGAACTGGATGGAAGTGATGAACGAAAAGCGAAAGAAGGGTGTAAGTAAGTGTGGAAGGACGAGAAATGTTATGATGGCTGACAAAGAAGAATGATATGTGTTTGCTTGGTCCCCGAGGTGGCTGGGAAGGAAAGAATATGGTATGGTGCATGGCTGGGTCAATGATGAAGCAAGGATGGGTGGAAGGAGAACAGCCTGGGTGGGTGAAACAGATACTGTATGTGTGCATATACTTTGAACGGATGGATGCCTGGAGCATGGTATTATCTGACTCTTAGATAGCATATGTGTATCTAGAGAGAGTAGATGGTCACTGGATGAACTAAGTGTTACCTTGAAGAGCATGTAACAACGCACCCGCACGTCCGTTCCAGTGTAGAGAAGGCAAGGAAAAGAAGTTGTAAATTTTTCCAAAAACTACCATGAGTAGTAGCAGTAGTTTGTATTGCAACTGCAAGCACAGCATATATCCGGTTATTACGGTGGACACTCCGTACCTCTCTTAATAACTTTAGTTTAGTAGTAGTACGTCATTCATGTGTGGGTGTATCACTGTTCACTCAATAATAAGCAAAGCACCTAGAGTCATCCCATATGTCATCAAATACATCCCATGTGAAGTGATAGATAATCAAATTATTTAGCTTCTTCATTTTCCTTTTCTAGTACTCATTTGCACTGTAGGGTGAAAGCTAAATTAATTAAGCAGTAGCCCTTGTAACAGAGTATTCTCAGTGCCACCCGTAATAGAAAAGTAAGAGCTTCACCACCTGCATGTACTGGACCGGTACAGTAACGCAAGTCTGTCTCACTCATCATGGTGTGCGTCTGTTTTTCTCGGGTGCAAGTTCACTGCGCTGGCATTATGCCGGCTTGCATAAGATAACGTATCAATTTTCCTAAACAAGAGAGAAGAAGAAGAATAAGACTGGTGTACTGTCATAGTCGACTGTAATGGAAGTCCATAGTGGTCGTAGAATTTGTTCCTTAAACTCCCACTAATGTTAGAGCAAGGATGAAGAAGTGGGAGGTTAGATAGATACTGTCCTCAATAGTTATGTACTGTGCTTTCAATTTGCTACTTGTACTGTGACAACTTTCTGCTCAATCACTTTGTGTTATTAATGTTAAGGAGCATTGGTTACAGACTATGTCTTTCTTTCTTCATATAGTTGCTCCTTCCAAATCAAATCGACCATCACGGAGGGAGCAGGCTCGAATGGCCCGGCAACGGAGGCTGGATGCCACTATCGCCGAATATCGGCGGCTGGTGGCCCTGGAGGAGGAGGACACGCAGTCAACCGGTGGAACCACAACATCCTCCACTGGGACAGCTGCATCCTCCTCCGTGCCCCCACGGGCTGCCAGCCAGCGCAGTGCTCCAGCGGTACGGAGCCGGGCTACCAAAGCCAACCGCCACCGCCAAGCAGCAAAGACACCAGCTGCCCCCCACAGGAGTTGCAAGGCACGCCAGCGCCGCTTATCCCTAGGAGTGTCCTACCTGGAGCAGGAGGTCCTTAGCTACAAGAACTTGGTGGAGGGCCTCCGCTTCGACCATGCCACCCTCCGCAAGGAGTATGATGCCCTGGCCGCTAAATTCAACAGCACCCTCCCGTAGTGTAGTGTCCCTTGCCCTTTTTTAGAGACTTTTGGGGGGTGGGATTTGGGAGTTGGGTTCTTTTTGGGACTTTTGAAAGACAATCGTTGGGGTTAGGGAGGGTCTTGAGGGAGATTATTTTGTTAGGGCTACATAAATATACTTTTTTAAACTTTATCTGACCATACCTGTTTTTTACTGCTTTTGAGTCTGGTGGGTGGGGGTTTAACAGTAAGTTTGTTTTCCTGAAGAGTCCTAGGACTTTAGTAGTACTACCGTCAATCTCTCGTCTAGTCCTAATACTCCATTATACTACCTCCCACCAAACGCTTATCTTACCTGGAATTTGTGTTTGAAAGTAGGGCTAGGCCCAGGGCTGGCTCCACGGGAAATGGGGATTAAGGTTGGCAATCCTGGGCGGATGAAATGTCCTCATTGCGGTGGTACTAGTGGTGTGACACAGTGGCAGTTGCATGCCTATGGAAAAAAAGAAAATGAAACCTGGTTTGTCCTTACTGTAGCATTACAACGGTTACGGTACGATAGAGAATATAGCAGGTGACAGTACACTAGAACAGTGCCACAATGTAGCCTAACAAATGGTAAAGTATTGCAAGTATAACTAGTACTTGCGTTGAATTTATTTGACATTGGCTCCTACTACTACAAGAAATAGTACTGAAGCTGAGTAAGTCTAGAATATATCCTCGGATTCCTTCACCAGCCTGTTGCTATGACCTTATCCTCCCCAGCAAGTGTGTGGAATTATTGATGTCATTTAGTCACACATCAAGCAAAACCACACAGCCCGGGGGAAGAGGGTTAGGGTTTGGAAAATGGATGGGAATGGGGGTTTCTTTTTGGGTAGGTTTTGTTGAGAGACGAAAAAAAAAGCACAGCATGGACAAACAATAATTGAAGATAAAGAAATCTTTGGGTACAAAGCTAACCACAAATCTTTTAAGTGACATAAAGGAAGTGCATGCCCTACTGCATGCATTGTTACTGAAAAGTAAGTAGTACTAGAATGCGACAGTACAGGGCTGCAGCGTTTTCACTAGCCTATCTCTGCACTCAGAGAAACACTTCTTACATTACATTAGGTTTAAAAATTAGCCGAAGTAAAACCTATAGAATGGCTGTAGGGATCAATTTAGAAGCAGAGAGAGATCCAAGAAATGCAGTCACACTCATAGAAGAAAACAATGGATACTGTATCTGTATGTTGTTTTGGAGTTGTCCTGTTGAATTTGGTAAGTAAGTTGCATGCAGCAAACAATTTCTCTTATTAGCGGCACTCCTCCATTCCAGCTGACGCTTCGTCCATCAATGTTGGTGACCACTGACAGAAGACACCCTGTCCACTGCCTGCCTGGCGGATGTTGAATTGCGGCTCGTTAATGTGAAGCCTGACTCCATCTTTTCCCCCCATTGCACAGACTGAAACCCGGCCTGTAATTATTGAACAGAAAACAGTAAGTGCTATTACAATACCACTGATAAATAAATATAAGGTATGTACGCTGTGTTGTCCAATTAGTCACACTTTGATTTTCGTAATAGACAGTACAATATTTTGGAAAGTGCGTAGTCTGTCTGAGTCACCTTTTGAAGGATAAATAAGTATGGCCAAATTAATTTAGCGGATCTTTCCCCTCAAGCTAGGTGTACTGTAAACTGTGTTTTAGAACAAAATTAGACCTTCCCAGGAATGCCCCAAGACCCGCCAACCCACCCGCAAAAAAGCACGACAACACCCCCAAACAGCCAAAAAGCAAAATCTCATACTTACAATATCTCTCGGCCTTCGGTCCAAACGCGCTGTGCAGCTAGGTCATCATAATCATAACTCCTGTTTTCCACCACAGATTTCCTGAAAAGCAAATTCAATCAAGATTAGACTGTCGCAGCAGTGCTACGACAGAGACCCCGAAACCCACCCACAAACACCAGGAAGCCCCCCAAACAGGCCCCCGAAAACGCTACATTGAGCAAGATGTCAGAAATAGCAAAAAAAAATTCTGCATGGATTTTGTCCAAACCACATCTATCCGGTATTAGACCTTCCCAGGAATGCCCCAAGACCCGCCAACCCACCCGCAAAAAAGCACGACAACGACAACACCCCCAAACTGCCAAAAAGCAAAATCTCATACTTACAATATCGCTCGGCCTTCGGTCCAAACGCGCTGTGCAGCTAGGTCATCATCATAACTCCTGTTTTCCACCACGGATTTCCTGAAAAGCAAATGCAATCAAGATTAGACTGTCGCAGCAGTGCTCCAACAGAGACCCCGAAACCCACCCACAAACACCAGGAAGCCCCCCATACAGGCCCCCGAAAACGCTACATTGAGCAAGATGTCAGAAATAGCAAAAAAAAATTCTGCATGGATTTTGTCCAAACCACTTCTATCCGGTATTAGACCTTCCCAGGAATGCCCCAAGACCCGCCAACCCACCCGCACAAAAGCACGACAACGACAACACCCCCAAACAGCCAAAAAGCAAAATCTCATACTTACAATATTGCTCGGCCTTCGGTCCAAACGCGCTGTGCAGCTAGGTCATCATCATAACTCCTGTTTTCCACCACGGATTTCCTGAAAAGCAAATGCAATCAAGATTAGACTGTCGCAGCAGTGCTCCCAGACCCCAAAACTCACCCACAAACACCCGGAACCCCGCCAAAGAGCACCTCAAAGGCAAGCAAGTCAGCAAAAACGGCAAGAAATTTCCGCCTCATATTTGGTCCAAACCACTTTAATCCGTTATTAGAGCTTCACAGCAATGGCCCCAGAGCCCTCAACTCACCCGCAAAAAAGTAGAACACCCCCACAAGTGCTGAGTCTTTCTTCATTGGCCGTAATCCAGCCCTCTGCTTTGAGGGAAATAGGAGTCTGGAGGAGGAGGATAGAGGAGCATGTTCTTCTGAACTTGTGAACCTGAGGAATGTAGACTGCGGCACCTTCAAATCAATAAGCAAACAAGTAAAGACAGTTCTGCTGATGGGCTTGTTTTTGTGATTAGGTGATTAAAGTTTGAATTAAATTAACTGTGCAAAACAAAGAAAGACAGACACACAGGAATAAAAGTGAATAAGGACGAAAAAGAAAGTTATTGATTCATTGTCTCATTTTCAGGGCTCGGTGTCAGGGAATAAGAATAAGAGTTCGTCATCATACTCTGCGAATTCAGGCAGGATGCGGTCAGTGTCACCGAACAGAGAACAAATTCCCTCATCTACGTTGCTGTCCTCCTCGTCTTCATGCGGCGTGGTTTCTCGTACTTTGTAATCTGGTGGTATGAGGTGCTGATTCATCTTTATCATTGTTAACCTCTCCACATTTTTGGGCGAGAGGCGGCTCCGTTTGGGAGTTACAATGCCACCAGCAGCACTGAAAACACGTTCAGAAGACACACTTGCGAGTGGGCAAGACAAGTAGTTTATAGCCAGGTTGGAGAGCTGTGGCCACAATTGTTTTTTCCCATGCCAATACTCCAATGGCTCATCATTAAGAAAGACCTCTGTTGAGTCATTCAGATAGTCCTGCACCATCGACTCAAGGTCCTCAACGGTTCCTCCACTTTGCTTACTTTTTGCTGTGCCTGTGACCTTTTTTCGAGAACCATACGCAAGCCAAGATAGCCAATCCTCTTCAGCAGCCAATGTTACTCTTGTGTGTGGTGCAGATGATCCGGTTGCCGGTGTCTTTAACGGCTGAGAGGTCACTTGTGCCACAGCCACAGGTGCAGAAGTGGATTCTTTTGACTGGGGATGGCCTGCTGATGCTGATGCTGATGTACTGCCTTCTCCTTCAATATCCTGTCGTTCTTTTTCAAACCTCTTGGCTGACCTGGCTAGCCAAAGTTTGTACTTTTTAACATCTTCATCAGCAAAAGGAAAGAATGCTTGGCCTGCCAGCGCCTTTTTGTAGCGTGGATCCAGAATAGTAGCACAAATGTAATGCTGTTCTGAGTTGATCATTTTAAGACGTTCATCACCACGTAGGCGCTCTAATAATTTCTCCGACAAAACAAAAGGGTCTTTGTTTTTTCCATCTTTTTCTAACTCCGAAGACACCGCCTTCAGTTGGTGCTCCAGCATGCACAACAATGGGATAGCTTTTCCCAAATTACAGTCCTCCTTGCTGACTGCACGCGTGAAGACCTCAAAAGGACGAAGCATTTCTGTCATGCTTTTAACTATGTCCCATTGCGCCGCATCCATCCTCAGGTCCTTCTGAGCTGTACCCTGTTTTAAGAAATAGTGATCGAGTACCGTATACTGCTCATACAGACGCTCAAGCATGTAGAAGGTTGAGTTCCAACGTGTTGACACCTCCTGGATGAGTGCTTTCACTGGCATTCGACGTTGATGTAGCAGGCTCCTCAGATGCTTCCGGGCCTTAAAAGAATGGCTGAAATGGTTGCACATTTTTCGGCAGGTGGCCATTACCTCGCACGCTGGACTGTCTTTATCACTCAAGAATTTTTGAACTACCAGGTTGATACAGTGCGCCAAACACGGCACTCTGAAATAGTCACCCAGCGCCATGGCCTTAACTACATTGGCGCCATTATCCGTGGAAACATAACCAATCTTGCGTTTTTTTGGGGACAGCCAGTGAAAGACCTTTTTGTTAAACTCGTCCAAAATGTTTCGTGCTGTGTGACGTTTCTCCAAGCCAAACATGGCTAGTGTTGCATGTTTCCGAGCAGCTTTAAAAACGTGTTCCGGGTCAACACCTGCGTTTAGCTTTGCTTTAACCCCTGAAAAAGAGACCCAGTGTGCAGTGATGCACATGTAACCAGCGCCTGCGCCACTGGTCCACATGTCTGTTGTCAGATGTATAGTGTGAACAGCACTCTTCTGCAAAGCTGCCCCAATCACCTCCAGCACATGTTCATGTAGTGCTGGAACCGCAACTCGGGCAAAATAGAACCGGCTAGGAACCTTCCATTTAGGGCAGAGCGCTGCCACTAATTCTAGAAAACCTACCGCTTCTACAAAAGAAAAAGGGAGAAGGTCCAGAGCTAGCATTTTAGCCAGCTTAGTGTTATACAGACGCGTCAGTGGGTGGTTGCGTTCATATGGCGCGTCTGAACAAAACATGGTTCTAATGTTGCCCTGGACCAAGCATTTACGGGATGATAATGACTTCGTTGACCCAATTATGCTCGCTGGTGAACTTTTTCGCATTGGTGTCTCACTCGCTCCAACACTCTTAGTGTGCCTCACATGGGGTGTGCTGCTGACAGGGGTACTGGGTGTAAGTGAAGTGTTTGACACGTCTTCTTCCTCCTGGTCATCATCAGATGAAACATCAACGTTTTCTTGACTTCCAATTCGGGCTTCCTTGATCTCCTTCAGGTGCGCAAACCATTGGACAGCGTGCTGTCTCCTAAGATGACCTCTCTGGCCTCCGGTAGCATAGTTGGTACCAAACTTACCACGACTAACTGCAAGCTTACAAATGCTACAAATGGCGAACTTTTCCCTTTTTGGGCAAACAGTAAAGAAGTCCCAAACTGGGGACTTGAATTGTCTGTGGGGGCCGGAGCACGCGGCGATACTGGTGGTGGTGGTCATGCTGCTAATGCCAGATGAAGTGGAGGATGTGGATTGCCGAACTTTAGTACGTTGTGCACTTTCACCGCCACTAATTAAGGTCGAGGTGGATGGAGGTCCCTTCTTGCGAGAAAGAAATATGGAAGCGGTACGAGTTGGTGTACTACTTAACTCAAATGATTGTGGTGTTTCCACTGCCTCCTCGTCGACAACATCATCATCATCACGCTCAGCAGCTCTTCGGGCTAGGATCAAAATGTCTGTTTGCTGCATGCCCGCTGGGGCTGCAGTGACCTTTATGATGACTGAGTCGTCGTTGTCAGAGTCTTCATCAGCAGCAGTATCCGCCACTTCTTGTTGAGCCTCATCACACTCCATAACTCTGAGACTTTGGACGAGCTTCCTTTTACGCTTAACTACCTTTGTCAGATCATGGTGTGCCTCACTCTCAGACGGCAGTGGTGCTGGTTCCCAATTTTGATCCGTATCATCAGAAGGAGGTGTGCTTGAAGAAGATGTAGACACCACCCTTGATTTCTTCCTTGCTAGGGGTGTGGAAGACAATGAATGATCATCAGGAGGAGTGGCTTCCTCAAATGATACCTCGCCTTGATTGTCGATTTCCTGATGTGCCCCTACTTCGGGAGGAACAACTATTGTGGGCACTTGTGACCCTCCATGCACCTCTGCTTGCGCATCTCCTTGCGCTGCCTCTCCTTCCACATGTACTTGGGCTTGTACTTGCACATGTGGTTTTTGTTGCGGCTGTGGTTGTTCAACACTCGTCAGATGAGTTACAACAACCTGTGTTGATTGAGGGACATTGCTGCTACTTTCTTGCGATGATCCAACATCACTGGTCGATGGTGATTGAACAACTAGACTAAGTGCCTCTGCAGCAGTGAAGGGCTTGGACTTAAGTTGGCGTGGTGGTGATGGTGGCACTGAGCCCAATGGAGCGGGGGTGCTGCTCCCAGCTTGGTCCCCAGCAGATCCCGCTGCTGCTGCAGGCATACTTTTTTTTTTACTCCCAAAAAAAGGGGCGGCCGGCACACCAGTCTCCTTGGTAACTTGCTTCTTCTGCTCCTTACTGGCAACTTTCTTGCTAGAGGAGCTACGGGTAACTTTTTTTGGGGCCATCTTCTTCAGAGCAGGTCAGAACAGCAGGCAGCAGTTGCACGAGTTGCAGAGTTGTCTGTGTCCAGACGTGACGTCGCGTGACGTTATGCTGCACACACACACCGCTGCAGGACTTCTTCCTGGCACTGGTGGTTCTCTTGAGTCTTGTGCACCTAAAAGCAATGGAAGACAGAGGAACATCAGTTCAGTTATACACCCCAAAAAATCGAAAAACACAGAAAAATCAGCACAATCCCATGCCATCCATGCTGTTTACATTCAAGACACCCCACAGAAAGACTAGGCCCATGCAACACTCACTACCCCTGGGCATAAAGGTTGAAAGCTAAGCAAAATGGTTGCAGACCTAAGAACACTGCCTGCATTCAAAATGTCCGCCTGCCTCCCAGCACATGGCCAGGGCCTGCCTGATGCAGCACTCAAAATGGCCCCCACCCACATGGCCAGTCCCCATGAACACCCCAAAAAATGGAAAATCACACAAAAATCAGCACAATCCCAGCCCATCCATGGCCTCAATGATGTTTAAATTCAAGAAGACACCCCACAGAAAGACTAGGCCCATGCAACACTCACCACCCCTGAGCAAAGGGCCCCACCAGCAGCCCCACAAAACGACAAAAAAACACAAAATTCAGCACAATCCCAGCCCATCCATGGGATCAATGGTGTTTAAATTCAAGAAGACACCCCACCGAAAGACTAGGCCCATGCACCACTCACTACCCCTGGGCATAATGGATGAAAAGTAGGCAAAATAAGTGCAGGCCTCAGACACTGCCTCTCTTCAAAATGGCCCCTTGCACCCCAAGCACATGTTGCCTGTACCAGCACTCAAGATGGCCACCACCACCACCCACATGGCCAGTCCACATCAACAGTACACCCCAAAAAAACCGAAAAACACCCAAAAATCACCACAATCCAATGCCATCCAGGATGTTTACATTAAAGAGAGTGAGACCCCACAGGCACACTCAGTCCATGCACCACTACCCCTGGGCAAAAGGCCACACCAGCAGCCCCCAAAAAACGACAAAAACCACAAACATCAGCACAATCCCAGCCCATCCATGGCCTCAATGATGTTTAAATTCAAGAAGACACCCCACAGAAAGACTAGGCCCATGCAACACTCACCACCCCTGAGCAAAGGGCCCCACCAGCAGCCCCAAAAAACGACAAAAAAACACAAAATTCAGCACAATCCCAGCCCATCCATGGGATCAATGGTGTTTAAATTCAAGAAGACACCCCACCGAAAGACTAGGCCCATGCACCACTCACTACCCGTGGGCATAATGGATGAAAAGTAGGCAAAATAAGTGCAGGCCTCAGACACTGCCTCTCTTCAAAATGGCCCCTTGCACCCCAAGCACATGTTGCCTGTACCAGCACTCAAGATGGCCACCACCACCATCCACATGGCCAGTCCACATCAACAGTACACCCCAAAAAAAACGAAAAACACCCAAATATCACCACAATCCAATGCCATCCAGGATGTTTACATTAAAGAGAGTGAGACCCCACAGGCACACTCAGTCCATGCACCACTACCCCTGGGCAAAAGGCCACACCAGCAGCCCCCAAAAAACGACAAAAAACACAAAAATCAGCACAATCCCAGCCCATCCATGGCCTCAATGGTGTTTAAATTCAAGAAGACACCCCACCGAAAGACTAGGCCCATGCACCACTCACTACCCCTGGGCATAATGGATGAAAAGTAGGCAAACTAAGTGCAGGCCTCAGACACTGCCTCTCTTCAAAATGGCCCCTTGCACCCCAAGCACATGTTGCCTGTACCAGCACTCAAGATGGCCACCACCACCATCCACATGGCCAGTCCACATCAACAGTACACCCCAAAAAAAACGAAAAACACCCAAAAATCACCACAATCCAATGCCATCCAGGATGTTTACATTAAAGAGAGTGAGACCCCACAGGCACACTCAGTCCATGCACCACCACTACCCCTGGGCAAAAGGCCACACCAGCAGCCCCAAAAAAACGACAAAAACCACAAAAATCAGCACAATCCCAGCCCATCCATGGCCTCAATGATGTTTAAATTCAAGAAGACACCCCACAGAAAGACTATGCCCATGCAACACTCACCACCCCTGGGCAAAGGGCCCCACCAGCAGCCCCAAAAAAACGACAAAAACCACAAAAATCAGCACAATCCCAGCCCATCCATGGCCTCAATGGTTTTTAAATTCAACAAAACATTTGCATCATGCACCCATAACCAACCCTGGTCCTACAGGATACTGTGGCTGCCCACAATATATTTTATTTAATGTTCTGAAAAAGTTCCAAAATTGAAGTTGCAGCAACTGTAATGCCCCAAACAAACTTACTTGTGAAAGTTGATTTCTAATCCAAAAGTGATCCAAAGAAAGTCAAAAAGGCCTCAAATCCAAATATCCAGCAGCACCCACAAAAAGTAATCCTTCCAGGTCAAGGTCCAAATGAAAGTGACCACCACATGAAGAAAGCACTGGGAGGAGCCTGCTGGACAGGAACAGGAAGTTGGAGACTGTGGGGCACTTCCTTCCTCCCCCCCCCCAAAAATGGACTCCTTGCAAAAACAAAGTGCATGCAAATGTCAACCTGAGGAGTGATTCTGATACAAATCATCATTTTCTGAAGGTTTATGCTGTTTGCTGGTGGATTTCTTGTGCAGAATTGCAAAATATCTATTTCGCGAGTGCGAGATTGTTCCTGTCCGCCGCACCTACATGTTCGCAATTGCGAACTCTCGCGAGGCGTGCTGTGCAAGGTGACAAGCCGCGATTACGTATTCGCGGGCGCCAAACTCCAGCGGGATCCCGCAGCAAGATCCAAAATGGCGCAGCACTCGCAAAATATGATCGAGAAAAAGAACTCGGCAAACGCTTAATGACGGAAAGTGAACGCCGTGCACCACGCCGCGCGCCGCAATATTGAATCACCAAGCAAAAAATCCGCCGCGAGCGAATTCACGGATTTTCGACAAATTTGCGAGAGTTCGCGGATTGCGAATTTGCCGAAAATCCGCAAAATCCGCGAGCGGAACGGATTTTACGCCCATGCTTAGCTCTGAGCCAGATGAGACAACTGCGGAGAGTGTGTACCTCCCTGCTTTTGAATGTAGTACATGGCCGTCATGTTGTCCGTCCGGATCAACACGACTTTGTTGCACAGATGTACTTTGAATGCCTTCAATGTCATGAAGATTGCCATCAGTTCTAGGTAGTTGATGTGCATCTTCTTCTGCTGCGTTGTCCATAGTCCCTGCACCGTGTAGTGGAGTACATGAGCTCCCCATCCCTGTAGAGATGCGTCTGTCGTTAGGATAATCTGTGGCACAGGCTCCTGGAACGGTCGGCCCTTGCAAAGGTTGTGTGGATTCCACCAATGCAGAGAGCTGTATGCCCGACCGGTCACCAACACTAGGTCGTTCAACTGTCCTTGAGCCTGAGTCCACTGATGAGCCAAGCATTCTTGGAGCGGACGCATATCTAGCCTCGCGTGCGGGACTATGAAGATGCAGGAGGCCATCATGCCTATCAAC
This sequence comes from Lissotriton helveticus, assembly GCF_964261635.1. NCBI lineage: Eukaryota > Metazoa > Chordata > Amphibia > Caudata > Salamandridae > Lissotriton > Lissotriton helveticus. The sequence continues at coordinate 1,921,105,787 of NC_136057.1, read as the reverse complement.
TGCATGAACACTCTTGCTGGAAGCGAGTGTTGCGGTCTGAACTTTTGGATCAGTGACTGAATGCTGTCGATCCTCACAGAATTCGGCTGAGCTGTGGCTGCCAGAGTATCGATCGTCGCACCCAGATATTGCCGCCCATGGGCTGGCTGAAGGTGCGACTTGGGATAATTCAGTGAGAATCCCAGATCGTGAAGAAGGTGAATGGTGTGGGACATGTTGGCGGCGCACTGCTGGGCCGACTTTGCTTGGACAAGCCAGTCGTCCAGATAAGGGTAAACGTAAACGTTCTGCCTCCTGAGGTGCGCAGCTACTGTCGCCAGACATTTTGTGAACACCCTGGGTGCTGTGGTCACCCCGAAAGGCAGGACCTTGAACTGATAATGCCGACCCTGAATAGTAAACCTGAGGTATTTTCTGTGTGATGGATGCAGTGGAATGTGGAAATAGGCATCCTTGAGATCCAAGGTTGCGAGGAAGTCTCCCTGATTGAGCAACGGGAGAACCTGCTGCAGTGTGAGCATATGAAAGTGTTCTGATACAAATGTACTGATTCAGGGGTCTGAGGTCCAGTATGGGTCTGAGGGATCCGTCCTTTTTTGGGATTAAGAAGTACAGGGAGTACACTCCCGTGCCTTCTTCCTCCACCGGCACGAGCTCGATTGCCCCTTTTTGCAGCATGACGAGTACCTCCTGCTGCAATAAGTGCAAATGCTCTGTGGACATAGGACGGTGTTTTGGTGGCATGTTGGGTGGAGTGGATGTTAACTCCAGACAATAACCGAACTGGATAAGTTTCCTGACCCACCTGTCTGTGGTGATGGATTTCCAGACGGGCAGGAACTGCTGGAGTCTCCCCCGACAGGTGTAGTATGGTCGGGGGGCAGTGACTGGGCGTCACTGTTTGTTGGTGGCGAAGGAGCGGGAGTTGTTGCTTCCACGACCTCTGCCCTTGGTGCTGTTGCCCCGATAGCCGCCTCTACTCTGCTTGGTGTAAGAGGACTGCGCCCCACCTTTATTGTATTGCGTTTGCCGGGACATCTGGCCTCTGGAAACACCTCTATTGCCTGAGCGACGAAAAGTGCTGCCCCGAAACTGCTGGGACTGGAGAGCCCCCATGGATTTTGCAGTTTCGGTATCCTTTTTTATCTTTTCCAAGGTTGTATCCACCTCAGGACCAAATAACCTATCTGGGTTTACTGGCTGATTGAGGATGGTAGTTTGTATCTCCGGCTTGAAACCGGAGATTCTGAGCCAGGCCTGACGTCTCAACATGACACTGGTGTTAATGGCTCTGGCCGCGGTGTCCGCCACGTCCAGTGCACACTTAATCGAAGCGTTGGAGATAAGCTTCCCTTCCTGAATAAGCATCTCAGCTGCCTCTTTATACTGATCTGGAAGATGTTGTAACAGGGTCTCTAGTGTGTCATAGTGCGCCCTGTCATATCTGGCCAGGAGTGCCTGAGTGTTAGAGATACGCCAGATATTGGCCGCTTGAGCCGCCACCCTCTTCCCTGATGCCTCCAGCACTTTAGATTCCTTGTCTGGGGGAGGAGCATCACAAGTGGTTTGCGAGTTCGCACTCTTCCAGGCATTAGAAACGACCAGAGAGTCCAATGGCAACTGGCCTTTGATGTAGGTGGGGACGCCAGGCGCCGGCCTATATTTTTTCTCAATCCTAGGGTTGACCACCCTGGCCTGTGTGGGTTCCTTAAAAATGTCTGCAGCATGTTTGAGAACCCCTTTCAGCATGGGGAGAGTCTTGACAGTCTTTTCTGCTGTGGAAAAGGTATCAAAAAGGAAGTCCACTTCGATAGGGTCAGCGTGGAGCTCTATGTCGTGGTTTTTAGCCGCCCTCTCAATTAGAGCATTAAATGCAGCCGAATCCTCAGTAGGAGAGGTCTTGATGGTGTACACCTGAGGGGCCTGGGCAGTTTGCTGATCCCCTGGGTCACCTGCATCTGCCCATGAGTCGTGGTGATCCTCAGGTTCAGTGTTGGCAGGAAAGCTATACTCCTCATCATCACCTTCCCCACCCTCCACATCCGAATAGGTGGGTGAGGGTGTAGCCACTCGCGGAGTCCGTGGAGCAAGAGGCTCCACCAGAACTGGGGATTCCGCAGCAGGCTTTTTGCGCTTCAAAGGAATCGTGTAGGACTCCGAAGGCTGGGTTGCTGTGATCTTCCTCTTGTAGAGGGTGAGTTTCCCGGTGTCGGCATCGATATAGTGTTCCGACTGCTCCTCCACCGAGGGTTGTCGAGGTTTCAAGCTCCCAAGCGGCTGAGAAGGCTTCGGCGTCGTAGACACTGGTACGGGCGCTTCGGTGACCGACCGTGGTGCGAAGGCCTTTGGTGCTACCTTCGGCGGCAACGTAAACAGGAGTGGCGTCGAAGACTTTGGCGTTGTGGCAGCTGGCTTCGCGGTGGAAGCATCCTTCTGTGCGGCTGCGGAAGCCTTGGTCCTGATGCGTTGTAGAGAATCCGACACCTGCTTCGTAAAGGAAGCGGACGGTTTCGTCGATCAGACAGACGTCTTCGGTCCACCAGCGAGTGAAGACTCGAGCGTCGATGCCTTGTTCTTATGCGGTACAGGATCAGCCTTATTCGGCGCGCTGTGTCTTCCTTCTGTGCCGACGGCCTTAGGCGCCGACGGTTTCGTGCCGGTGGCCTTGACTACGGGGTGCGGGGCCCCAGTCTTCGGTTTCGACGCCCTTGGCCGATTTTGGTTCGACGGCCTTGACCGACTTTGACTCTGCGCCCTTGACCGACTTTGGCTCGGCGCCCTTGGTCGACTTCCCCGGGTCGACAGCCTTCTTCGGCTTCGGCTGCCCCGACGTGTCTGAAGACGAGGAGGCGGCCGGAGGGACAGACGTCTTCTGTTTCGACGGCGTCTCAATTACTTTCGTTTTCGTCGACACCGAAGGATTCGGTTTCGGTTTCGTTTTGACCAACATCGGCTCCGCAGAAGTGTCCGTAGCCGGGCCCGTAGGCGAGGTCGTGGATCTGGGTGGAAGGTCTTGGGTAAGGCCGTGTGGCGATCCCTCGATCTGAGTGTAGGAAGGTGGATATCTGACTACGGTTACCCCCAACTTTTTGCCTGGTGTTTTGCTGGTTTTTGACTTAGTTGGCCTGGGATCCTGCTACTCAGGACCCCAGGCTTCCTGCTCTCTCTGTTAAAATGGACTCCATGTACCTTAGGTGCATTTACCAATTGGTACTGGGCCACCTTATCAGTCCCTGTACAGTGTACCTTAGGTACCCAGGGCATAGGTGTACCCAGGGCCTACCAGGGGCTGAAGCACGTATTGTGCCACCCCTGGCTGGCCATCTAAATCTGACACAACTGGCTGCATGACAGCTGGGGCAAGGTGGTGTAAACACCCTTTGCTGTAGATATAGTATACCTATATCTAACCCTAAAATGAGCACATATATTCCTATCAGTCACTCCTATGGAAGGCCTTAACAATCCTGAAGGTGTGCTTGGAAATATGTGAGATGGTGCTCTGGCATGAGCTGAGCCCGTTTGCAGCTTGCGGAACCAAGTCCTAATAGCTGTTCCATGATAACGCTATACCATATACTCTTAAGTGCATTATAATCCTCGCGGTTAAATGCTAACTCTGGAATAACATTATCAAAACATGTCGAGTAAGGTGTCATACGATTTGGAATACTACCCCCTCGCCAATTCTGGCGATGGGGGTAGCATTCCACCCTTCTAGAGGGACACGACATGTATGTAACTGTGAACCCCGGTTAAAGTTAACTCGAGCCTCAGCATCACAAAATGGATGCTGCCACCACAGACACAAGTCTGACCTCCTGCTGCTGGGAGTCCTTCCAGTGAGGATGGCTTGGACAAAGGGTTTCCTGCCTTGGGAGGTGCTAGCACCACCACAGACAGGATTTTGTGTATTGAGGTAGGGAGCCCTGAAAGGAATGAGACTTGCCTGGGGCACACAAGGTGCCCTGTGCATACACCGGTTCAAACCAGTTGCTGGGGCATCCCAGCCCCAGCTCTGGCAGGAAACCGGACAAAGGATAGGGGTGTAACCACCCCCCTTCCTGGTCCCACCCAGGGGAGGGACCTAGTCAGTAGTGCAGCCCCCTTTAGGAGAAAAGGTAGGAGCTGGTCCCATTCCAAATTAGATTATCCTGAACTATTCAAGAAGAAGAAACTCTGGCCTTCGACGTTCTGCTCCACAGAAGACTGAAGAATCTCCCTTGTGGACAAGGAGTGTCCACCCTGCACAAGCAGGCACCACCAAGCGTCCAGCGGCTTCCCTTTGTCGTCTTCCCTCGAGGATCCAGACTTCAGAGCCCGACAAGAACCGGATTCCCAGACCTCTCCGACCTCAACCTGCATCTACAGCAAAGCTGAAACCGTGGGTGCGACGAGACACGTGGGACCGGCCATCTTGGAAGAAACTGCACTTCGCTTCCAGCACGACTCCCGAGATAAACTCGACAAGTGCTTTGGGGACTGAGAAGCCCTGACCCCGAGCAGCTCCTGCACCGAAGATCATCCCTCCAGCTTCCACGAGATCTGCGTGGGGCCCTTCTGCTTGCTTGCTGCTCGACGCGTTGTCTGGTCACTTGCCGGCTGGCTAGTGGCCTCCTAGACGACGAACCTGCAAATTTTCACTGCTGATCTGGTTGCTCCAGATTGGCCCTTGCTCCCTTCCAAAAGAGTGGCACCCCGGACTCTCCTAGTCCGCACCAGACGCTTTCTTCACTCACCGCGTGGGTTGCCTTTGCCAAGGCCTGTTGCCTCCAATCCCGGATCCAACACCGCCGACAGCGAGAGCCTGCGTGGGACAGCTCGTGCCTCCATCCTGGTCGTCGAAGACACCCCCTGGTCCACGTGGCTGCAGAGTCAAGCGTCCACTCTTCACCTGATTGCGACGACAACATCTGGTTCCTTCCTGGTTCCACTCCAGTCACTGACTAGTGACTGTGAACATTTTCCCCTCTGCTTTCAGGTCTCCTTCTTCAACAATCCACCCTTGGATTGCACCGGACATCTTCCTCCTGGTCGCCTGCAGCATCTTTTCTTTCAGGCTCCATTGACTTCAACGCGAGAACCCGACGCACTTTGACACCTATGCACCCGCAGCCCGTGGGTGAGGTAACGAGAGCATTTCGGTGCTCAAGGGTAGTTTAATTGTCCTAGTGTCCCGTTCCACAGTCGTTGTTGTTCTAACTAGTCAGGATTGTCCGTACTCACCTTTTCTTTGAACTGTCCATAGACGTTGTTATGCATCTCGCGTGTGAGTTCACACTCTGCACACCCGTTCCGTGGGCCTCCTATTACTTACCTGAAGTTAGTGTAGCGTGGTCCCATCTATCCTACAGCCTCTGGACAGCTCCATTGCTCTTATCGACTTTCACATTCCACTTACTTAGTATATGGTTTGTCGTGCCCCTAGGGCACCATTGTAATTTTGTGCAACTTGTAGTGTTTTTTGTAAGAGATTGTCATGTGCTTAGCCCTCTGACCTCATAAAGAGTTCAGAGGTGTTGTTATTAATAAATATATCGTTTATTTTCATAACAACCTGTGTGGTGTCCTTTCATCTGGTATTCAAGGGGTTATATTGTGGTAAAACAGCTGGCTTCACATGCCAAAAGAGTTTAGCCTAAGACTGCTTTGTCCATGCTACCATTAGGATAGCTGGTCTATAAGGTTGACTTACAACCAATCACCATAAGGGTTGTTTGGACTGATACAAGGTGATCACTAGAACTAGTGAGCATCATATATCAGGCCAACTTCTCACACTGAGCCTTAGTAATTGTTCGTTCGGGGCTTAGCTCTTCACACGAGCTATCTTCCGTGGCCCCGTGGGCCTCATTGTCGTCTCCTACCTCGTCGACGACTTCTTCTGCCTCGACCACCTCGACGTCCGCGTCGTATTCGTAGTCGATCTCCTCCGCCGGAGGGGAAATCTGCATATGAACTTCCTGTTCGTCTGCTTCTTCCCTGTCGAAGATGTCCACCGGTGCCGGGGCCGACTGCCGGGCCTCCTGGCGCGCCACGCGCCGAAGTCGAATAGTTTTCTTTGATCGAAACCTAGAACAAGCCATACAGTTGGCCCCATCGTGGTCCGGCGACAGGCACTTGTTGCACACAGGGTGGACGTCGATGTGTGGGTACTTAGATCCGCACACGGGACATTTCTTGAACGGACTCCGTTCCATGATGTCGTCGAAAGTCTTGCTGCGTCGACTGGGCCCCGAGTACGGAAGAGCCACGCGACTCCTCTGGACGTCCGACTCGGGAGCTGAGCCGGAACAGAGCTGGGACCGAACGCAAAACAATACCGACGGTATAGGAAAAAGGCCTTCGGGCCTTAAAAAAAGTCTATATCGATTCCAAACTGGGGATGTCGAATATACATCCGAACCCAATGGCGGAAAAAAACTATCTGGGGATGGAGTCGATGCCCATGCGCACTGTAGACCAGGGGAGGAGCCACCTATCTCGTGATACTTCGAAGACTCTTCCAGGACAACAATGTGCAATCATCCGGACCCAGCACTAGGCGGCCATCTATGCTATAGATATGAATTCAGCAGCCCACATGCCTCGAACTTCACTTTTTGGCATTTTTCAAAGTGCCATGTGGGTACATACATGCCCTTAGGGCATGTATGTGCACCACATGTGCACATATGTTAATTTCAGGGGTGCAACAGGGTGTCCTATTGACACCCTTGCAACCCTGAAATTGCATGCTCAATTTGCAATTCTCTAATTGAGAATCGCAAATTGAGAATGTCTTCCTATTCATTCCTATGGGCCGTCTAGCCCATAGTGAATGAGAAGGTATTCATTATTTGCGAATCTCAATTTACGATTTGCAAATAAGGAATAAGGAGTAGTTTCTGTCCTGTAACTCCAGTTCTGTAGTAGGGGTATCTCTGTTATAGTCATAATCTAGTGAATAGTCCCGCCCATGTGCGTGGACCCCGGCAATCAAAAATAATCTCTTAAATTGTCAAAAAAATGCAGAACTGCAAAGACACTTAAGAGAGAATTTAAAGACAAATAATGCAGCCTATATCCACAGGCTACACTGTCCAGTACTTCAACTAGAAATTCCACCAAAAAAACCACACAAACAGCACAGCCTGCCCAGTTTCCTCCATAGAGAAACTTGCCTCTACCAGTAAAAGCCTCTGGAATGATAGAGAGGAAGGCATGGACAGACAAGCCCCATAGGCTGCCATTATGTGGCTTAAATAGGATACTGTGCCTTTAAGAGAACTTTCCAGAACTTCTTCCAGTATCCCAGAATGCACAGCAGGTCCCTTTTACTTTCAGTTCTTTTTGAAGGCGTAACACGCCAGACCTGTAGCATTCCTCACATGAATATCTTTCTCCACCGGGGAGGAGGGCGGGCGCTTATGACTATAACAGAGATACCACTACTACAGAACTGGAGTTACAGGACAGAAACTACTCCTTCTGTAGTGGGGGATCTCAGTGTATAGCCATAATCTAGTGAATAGAATGGCAAGCCCATCCCCACACCAAGCGGCGGTGGAGAACGAGAATTAACACCACTATTGTGCGAACAAATTTCGCAGCGAAGCCTGCCCAACCTGAGCGTCTGCCTTGGCATCAGTGTCCAGGCAGTAATGCTTAGCAAAGGTATGGACCGACTTCCAAGTGGCCGCCTTGCAGATTTCTGCAAATGGAACATTACGGAGCAAAGCTGTCGTGGCAGCTTTGCCCCTGGTGGAATGAGCCTTAGGTTTAACCCCTAAGGTCTTATTAGCTTTTTGGTAACACAACTGTATGCAGGACACAATCCACCTAGAGATGGACTGCTTAGAGGTAGCAAGACCCCTCCTGACTGATCCATAATTGATAAACAATTGGTCTGACCTACGAATATCTTTGGTTTTATCCAGATAAAATTTCAACACCCTCCTAACATCCAGGGAATGTAAAGACCTTTCCGCTGGAGATGAAGGATTCTGAAAAAACGTAGGCAAAGTTATGGTCTGGTTGACATGAAAATCAGAAATAACCTTGGGAAGAAATTTAGGGTGAGTACGCATAACAACCTTAGCAGCATGAAATACAGTATAAGGTTCTTGGCAACACAACGCCTGAATTTCACTCACCCGGCGGGCCGATGTAATGGCCACGAGGAACGCCGCCTTCCAGGACAGGTGCTGCAACGAAGCCTTATGAATAGGTTCAAAAGGCTCCTTCATCAACCTGGTCAGCACCACATTCAATTCCCATGAAGGCGAAGGGAGCCTGACAGGAGGGAATACTTTCTTCAAGCCTTCCAGAAAATCTTTGATCACAGGGATCTGGAAGAAGGAAGTCTGTGAAGGGCATTTCCTGTAGGCAGTCAATGCAGCGAGATGAACCTTAATGGAATGAACATTAAGGCCAGACTGCGCCAAATGTAGAAGGTAAGGAAGGATGACATCTTCCTTGCACGTCGTCGGGTTATAGTTCTTGGACTTGCACCAGATACAGAACCTCTTCCACTTGTAAGCATAGGAAGTCAGAGTGGAAGGTCGCTTAGACTCCTTCAGTATGTCCATGCAATCTTCGGGCAGATTCAAATGGCCATATTGCACTATCTCTGGAGCCATGCCGCCAAACTCAAAGACGAGAGGTTGGGGTGCAACATCTGCCCCTCGAACTTCGTGAGAAGGTCCGGCCTGCACGGCAGCCGTATGTGAGGAAGGAGAGACCGGTGAAGCAGGCCCGTGAACCACCACTGCCTGGGCCATTCCGGGGCGATAAGTATCATCCGCGCCCTGGACCGGGCCAGCTTGATGAGCCCCGCCGGAATCAGGGGAATGGGTGGAAAAGCATACAGAAAGCTGTTCGACCAGTTGATCCATAGCGCATTCCCCAGCGTCCTCTGCTGGTAGTACCTGGAGGCGAAGTCTTGGCATTTGCTCTTTTCGGCCGTGGCGAACAGATCTACGTCTGGAGTCCCCCACCTTGCGAAGACTTCTCCTAGTACTTCGTCGTTTATGACCCATTTGTGGTTTTCCTGAATCAGTCTGCTCAGTGCGTCCGCCTGAACATTCTGCACACCTGGCAGATGGGTAGCCGTTATCGTCAGTCCTCTGGGCAGAAGCCAGTGCCAGATCGCCTGCGCCTCCTGCGACAGAGTGCGTGATCTCGAACCCCCCTGCTTGTTGAGGTAATACCTCATGGTCGTATTGTCCGTCTGTACAAAAAGAGAGTTGGTCTGAAAGGACGGATGAAAGGCCTTCAGTGCCAAGTGAACAGCTCTGAGTTCCAGGAAATTGATGTGATACGTGGCCTTCATCGGGGACCACGTTCCTTGAATCTGTAAGTCTCCGGAGTGCGCCCCCCAACCGTGGAGAGAAGCATCCATTACAACAGTCTGAGTGGGAATGTCCTTGTGGAAGGGAACCCCTCTGAGGAGATTCTCCGCTGAACACAACCACTTCAGAGACTGAAGAACATGCAGAGACAGTCGTATCTTGTCGTCCCACGATCCTTTCCTCTGATCCCACTGGTCCTCCAAGCACTCTTGCAACGGGTTCATGTGCAGTCGTGCGTGTGGCGTTAGGAAGATACAAGAGGCCATTGATCCCAGTAGAGAAGACACCGTCCTCACTGTTGTAGATGGGGTGGTCATAAGATCCTGAGCCTTCCGAAGGAGTGATAATCGTCGTTCCTCCGAAGGAGACACGCTTGCTGATAGTGTATTGATGGAGGCTCCCAAGTACTGTATGCATTGGACCGGATTCGGGACAGATTTGGACATGTTGATGTGCAACCCCAGCTTGTTCAAGAGAACGCACGTCTTCTGGAAGTGTGCTTGAGCTTCCGAGAAGGAGGAGGCCTTGATCAACCAATCGTCCAGGTATGGGTAGACGAACACCTTGTTCTTCCTCAGGTGTACTGCTACCACCGCCATGCACTTCGAGAATGTTCTCGGCGCAGACTTCAGTCCGAATGGCAGTACTGTGTATTGATAATGATTGGCGCTGACTTGGAATCGCAGGAACTTCCTGTGTTTGTGTGCAATGGGCACATAGAAGTACGCATCTTGTAGGTCTATAGCACATAGCCAGTCTCCCTGTTGCAACTGAGGATAAATCTGTTGCAACGACAGCATGCAAAACTTCTCTCTGCGAATCCACTTGTTTGCCTGTCGCAAGTCCAGAATGGGCCTGAACTCGTTCTCGTCCTTCTTGCGAACCAGGAAGAACCGGGAGTACAGACCTCTTCTTCTTTGAGACAGAGGTACGTCTTCTATAGCCCTTTTCCTTAACAGGATATCGGCCTCCGCCTGGAGCTCGCGCAGCTGAAACTGCGAGCTGACCGGTGGAATTGCTGAAGGCGGGCTGGTGAACCGAAGACTGTATCCATTGCAAACAATATTCAGCACCCACTTGTCCTGAGTAATTTTTCTCCACTCCGCCAGAAAAAATTGAACGCTTCCCCCCACCGGAGTGGGTAACGGATGCAGGGGAAGTAAGCGCTCAGGGCCTAGACCCGGCCGGGCCTTTGGTCGCTGGTGCCGACTGTTGGCCGCCTCTGCCTTTCTGGCGCTTCTGGAACGGTCTTCGGAACTGCTGCTGTTGTTGCTGCTGCTGTCCCGAAGCCTGGCCACGCCCTCTGCCCTGTCCACCGAACCGTCTCTGGAATGGGCGGTATGATTTCTTGTTATCCTAGGGCTTTTCCAGACCCACAGCCGTGAGTGTTTCGGCGTCTGCCTTCATGCGGGCCATTTCGTCATCCGCATGTTTTCCAAACAGGGTTTCGCCAGAGAATGGTAAATTGGCAACCCTTTGTTGTGCGTCAGGTTTCAGCGACGTGAGGTGGAGCCAGGCGTGTCTTTGCTGGTTAATCCCATGGCAGAAACCATACGCCGCCAGGAGGGAAGAATCGGCTGCAGCACTGATGACCTGATTCGCCACCAACATCCCCTCATTCAACACCTCCTGGAAATATTCTCTCTTGTCACGAGGCAGGTGTTCTACAAACTGCTGGAGGGATTCCCAGAGGGCTCGGTCATACCGCCGCAACAAGGCCGTGGCACTCGCAGCCTTCATGGAGGTCGCCGACGTCCCACAAACCTTCCTCCTGGCCGAATCCAGCCATCTAGATTCCTTATCTGGTGGGACTGTGGATGACGGAGTGGTGGCATGCTGTTCTCCAGCCGCCATCACTATCACAGAGTCTGGAGGAGGTTCCACCCTTAGAAAAGCCGCATCCGAGTCGGGAGCCCGGTATTTTTTCTGTAGTCTCGAGGAGGCCACCTTAGTCACCGCCGGGGTGAGAAAAAGGTCCATGGCCGGATCCTCCAGGCCCGGTACCAGTGGTAGTAATGGCCGAGACAGATGTTTCTGGTGCAGCGTCTCGAAGATCACCGATGTCTTGGGCGTGGGCACCGTCAACGAGAAGCCCAATTTTGCTGCACCTCTTAACAGGACATCATGAAAGGACACCAGATTGTCAACCGGTGACACCCTTGTCTCCAGTGACTCCGACAAAGTCGGAGAATAGTCCCAGGTCCCTGAAGACCCCGTATGGGAACGAGACCTGCGCCTCCTGTGGCGTCGTCTTGACCGCGTGGATGACCTGTTGTGCAATCGTTCCCTCCTCCTGGAACGAGATCGTGATCTCCCAGTTCGTGGACGCTCCGCAGGTCTCCGTGGAGGCGTCTTCCGTGGCCTATCCTGGGGTTTTGGTTTAGGCGTCCCCTTAGGCGGTGTAGGGAGTGGAGGCAGTGACACTGACCTTGGCGGAGGAACAGGAGGTATCTCCGACCGAGGAGTGGGCCCATGAGGCGGAAGCGGTGGTGGTGGTTGTCCCGAGGGAGGAAGTGGTGGAAGTTGAGGGTTGATGGGAGTATCCTCCTTAGGTACAGGAGGTGGGGGCGTCTTTGGCCGAGGTGGTGTATAAACCACCGAGTACACCAAGCCCGGTGACTTCTTCGGGGGAGGGGACTGCGAACCAGCCCCTCCAGTGAGTGATCGCCGCCTCCGGCGTCCTCCACTCGACCCAGCATGACTTCTGGCGCCAGAACTCCTTCTGCGCCGCTTAGGAGAGTTGGAAAGTCTCCGAGACGCCGATCTCTTTCTTCTCGACGCCGAGCGTCGCTTTTCCGGCGTCGAACGTCGCCTCCGCAACTCCGGCGTCAAACGCCGCCTCCGCGTCGTTGAACGCTTCTTCCTCGACGCAGAACGCCGCCTCCGCGACGTCGAACGTTCCGTCCTTGATGATGAGCGTCGACTCCTTCTCGACGCCGACCGCTTTCTCGAGGTCCTCGACGTCGAGGATCCCCTCGACGGCGACGGGCGGTGTCGCCTCGACGGCGAGCGCCGACGCCTGTCGCTCCTTCTTCGACATCGATGGCTCGACGCTGACGTCGACGACAACGACGAAGAATCCGTCGCCGGTGATCTTGACGGCAGCCTACCCAGACCCTTCGACGTCGATCCTTCACGCCGTCTCAACCCGGAGCCCCGGGGAGATGGGGAACACAGAGTCGTCATCCCTCACAACGCAATCGACGCCGACGGACACCGGGACCGTTTGCTGGGCTTCCTGCCTCTGGGGAGCCCCCAAGACGCCTCAGCAGGGGTAGAGGGAGCCTTCCCAGCCTGCCCAGACCCACCTGCAGCCTCCAGTCGTCTCTCCTCTAGGCCTTGAACCCTAATCTTCAGCCTTTCCCTCAGGGTCCTTGCTGAAAAGGTCTGGCAGATGTCACATTCTTCAGGGACATGTGCATCAGGGAGACAGGGTATGCAGACGTCGGGTGGATCAGTCTTGGACTTCTTCCTTCCACATGCTGGGCACTTGTCGAAGAGAGCAGGCATTTTAGAGCCCTAAAAAGACTGAACAAATACACAGGAGCGAAGGGAAACACCAAGTACACAAACTGAAAACACTTTTAAAACCAAAAGTGCACACAATTCCAATAAACCCTTGAAAAAGGGAGAGCTCAATGCACCAGGGTCCCGTTAGCAGGAGCCGGAAAAAAGAACTGAAAGTAAAAGGGACCTGCTGTGCATTCTGGGATACTGGGAGAAGTTCTGGAAAGTTCTCTTAAAGGCACAGTATCCTATTTAAGCCACATAGGGGCTTGTCTGTCCATGCCTTCCTCTCTATCATTCCAGAGGCTTTTACTGGTAGAGGCAAGTTTCTCTATGGAGGAAACTGGGCAGGCTGTGCTGTTTGTGTGTTTTTTTTGGTGGAATTTCTAGTTGAAGTACTGGACAGTGTAGCCTGTGGATATAGGCTGCATTATTTGTCTTTAAATTCTCTCTTAAGTGTCTTTGCAGTTCTGCATTTTTTTGACAATTTAAGAGATTATTTTTGATTGCCGCGGTCCACGCACATGGGCGGGACTATTCACTAGATTATTACTATACACAGAGATCCCCTACTACAGAAGTGGTATTCGCAAAAAAATTTGCTAATCCTACCTACATTGCGTTTTGCGATTCTCTAATTGCGATTCCCTAAAAATTTGAGAATCGCAAAACACAAATGACCTACATATGGCCCTTAGTCACTAGTGTTTTAGGTGGATTGTCTGAGTGGGTGCGGCTATTCAGAGGTCATAACTCTGGAACCACTAATATGATACACCAAAGCTCCCCCATATTTCTTTGTTACCTTAGAGATCCTGTGAATGAGTGGAGATACAACCCACACTAAGTCTTCCTCAACTACTGGCTGGTCCAGCCACACAGATTGCAGTTTTGTATTTAGATTGCCATATACTAAGGTGATCCTGTTAGGGCATCTTAAGGATCCTTGCACTTTGATAGGCAATTTCTCTTTCCTGTTGGGATTTGAGGAATGATGACTCAAGGATTCTAAGAATTGATGAGTTGTCTTTCTCCCCACCTGGGGGAGATACTTGTTAAAAAGATCCAGCACTCACTGATCTTTCCACATCTGTAAATGATGAGTGCTATTATTTGTATTAGTACAGGTTATTTCCACACTGTGTGTAAAGCTAGTTTTGACACATATTGTGAGGCCTCCCTTTGGTCTTCCTTTGTTCTGTTTGGCTGCTGGAATATTGAACACAATATAGCCTTGCAAGTCCATGCTATCCTATGTTTATTGGAAACCGCAGATGTTGTGGTTCTTCATACATGTGAACCAAACTTTGTCTTTCAGTTTGTTACCCAATCCTGCTATGTTCTAGCTTACTAGGCTCAGCTTCTCTGGGTGGATTTTGCCATTTTCCTGCAGGCATCTACTGTCTACTACAGCAGACGCTTGCTGCTGAACTTGCTGCTGTGATGTTAGCGCTCCATTGCTGGTTGAAGGCTGCTTGTCTAAAATTGACAAATTAGCTGGAACACTGACGTCTGTCGGAATATAGAATCTCAACTTTGGTAACACTTCTCTGGATGGAATGAACTTTAAGGGACTACAGGCTGTTTTCAAGACTGATTGAGCACCAGATCATTACTTGCAGCTTAATTGACTTTTCATTTTGTGCAGAAAGATCACAAAATATGTTATGTTATGTTAGGTTATTCAAATTTTTGAGCGCACAGCTGCCCCAGCTAAGGGGCGTCCCGGCGCTATATTGGAACAGATAACACAACTGATGACACACAAAGGGAAAAAGAAGGTTAATAAGGCAGAGGAAAGAGATGAGTTTTAACAGCCTTTCTAAAGACAAAAAGGTCCTCCAGGTAGCGAATATGGACAGGGAGCGCGTTCCATAATTTAGCGGCCAAGATCGCGAACCACCGGCCACCCAGGCGGCATTTTTTAAAACGGGGAACTAATGGCAGATTTTGTCCGGCAGAACGAAGGCTGCGCGAAGGAATGTACAAGAACAGAAGGTGCTGAAGTATGGTGGGTGTGCCAAATTTAAGAATCTTAAATGCAAAGCAGAGGGCCTTGAACTCTATACGTCTGATTACTGGCAACCAGTGCAAGGTGGAAATAGTACTACGGGCTGAACAGAAACGCGGTAGGCCCACTAGGGCCCGGGCTGCCGCGTTCTGCACCCGTTGGAGTCGTAAAACTTCCGCCTGATTGGTGCCCAGAAACAGAGAGCTCGCATAGTCGAGCCTAGATAACACGCTGGCTTGGATCACCATCTGGCGGGTAGGGGCATCGAAAAATTTGAGGATAGGTCTCAAACCACGTAGGATGCCAAAGCACGTGGACGCCACCTTCTTAGTATGGAGCTAGAAGGTTAATTTGGAGTCCAGCCAGACGCCCAGATTTTTGAGTTCGGTGACACGTTTTGGAGGGGGTCCCAACTCCTTAGGCCACCAGCTAGCACCCCACAAATCAGGGTGCTTCCCTAATACCATCACCTCAGTTTTGAGGGCGTTGAGTTGTAAACAGTTGGTAGTAAGCCAGCTAGCAACAGCCCTCAAACCATCCGCAAAGTTTGATGCCAGTTGGTCAGATTCCCCATTAAGAGCCACTGCCAGCTGGGTATCGTCGGCGTAAGATACCATAGTGAGACCCCAACTCTTCGCCACCTCCGCCAAAGGTTGGACGTACAGGTTGAAAAGAGTGGGGCTCAACGCCGAACCTTGCGGGACTCCTTTGGTGATAGCATGGGACTTAGATCTAAACGGTGGCACCACAACCTGAAAAGATCGCTCCGAAAGGAACGATTGAAACCACTCCAATGCCGTGCCTGAGATGCCTGCCTCACTGAGCCTACGAATCAGAATGGTGTGGGATACAGTGTCAAAGGCGGCACTTAAATCCAAGAGGATCAGTGCCGCCGTTTGACCTGTATCTAGTACAGAGCGGAGATGTTCCACCATAAATAAAAGTGCCGTCTCTGTACTATGTCCAGATCTAAAACCATTCTGTGTTGGATCCAGTAGATGTGCAGAGGCCAGATGATTTGTTAAGATGTTATTAACATGGGTCTCTGTGATCTTTGCCACCCAGGGGAGAAGGGAGATAGGTCGATAACTCTCCGACTTCAACGGATCCAATCCCGGCTTCTTTATGATAGGCATAACACAGGCAGCCTTCCAACTAGGAGGGACAGTGCCGATGGTAAGGGACTGCTCCACCAGATTGCGAATAGGAGGAAGGCAAAGGGGTGCCGAGTCCAAAAACTGGGCAGGTCGCAAAGGGTCATCCGGAGAGCCAGACTTGACCTTGGCCGCTAGGAGATTAAACTCCTGCTCCGATGGTATGGAGAGAGAGGCCAAACACTGAGGCGTACGCAATGTCATAGGCGTACTGTCAGGGTCAACTTTAGGAAAAGAGCAATAGATGACATTGACTTTTTCCACAAAGAAGCTGGCTAACGCCTCACAGTGAGCTAGGGAACAGACCTCCGTAATAGGAAGTCTGTTCACTGTGAGCTCCTTCAAGACTTTAAAAACCAGTTTGGACGGGTTAGAACTCGCCTGGAACTCTCGTGCATAGTAATCAGCGCGGGCCCGGCAGACAGCTCTATGGTACAATTTTACCTTGGCCAGATAGCAGACTTTCAGGTCTTTGTTATAATTCTTCCTCCATGCTCTTTCAGCTTGTCGGCAGGTCGCTTTAATACATCTGAGTGCCTCCGTGTACCAGGGGTTAGGCTGAGCATGTCGATTCCTGCTCCAGGTAGCTGGGACTAATTCGTCAAGGACTTTAACAATCCAAGCGCAAAAGATGGTATAACTTGATGCAACGTCATCTGTATGGACCCGGGGTGTAGTGGTCAAAAGACGATGGAAGTCCTCCAATTTGAGCTTTTTCCAGGGCCGCCTGAAAGATGTTTTACCAGGCTTCCCGGTAAATTGTGTCGCCATTTTGACAGACAGCTCAATGAGGTAGTGGTCACTCCAGCCCATGGGTCTAGGGGGGGAAACCTCGACCAGTTCAAGGTTTGTAAAGACCGGATCGAGGATGTGACCTCCATCATGGGTCGGATGGCGGACCAGTTGAAGTAGTTGTACTGCTTCTAGATCATCCAGCAGGCCTCTAACCGCAGGTATCTCTGTGGCATCAAAGTGTATATTGAGATCGCCGATGATGGTTATATTAGAAGAGAGCAGAGAAAGAGAGCTTATCAGCTCAGGGAGGGCTGTCCTGAAAGCACTATCACTACCTGGTGGGCGGTAAATCAGAAGACCCGACAGTGTTTGATGTTGACTGAAGCTGATAGAAAAATGGGCACACTCAGCACCAGCCAAGTTAATGGTTCTGTTCTTACCTCGGTCACTATTACTTTCCAGGAGGCCAACGGACTGGCATCGCTAAGTATCTGGAGGACTACATTTCTGTTGATCCATATGGCAAATGTTTTTTTGGTTTTGTGGCACAGAAGGCAATACAAAATGTATGCTATGCAAATCATTTGATGTTATATGTTGGAGGGCTGTGAGTGAGGTGATCAATTATAGACTATTTCCCTTATTAAGGCTATCGCGGTTGCCTCTAGATTGGTACAATGGTGTACAGGAAAGCATCAGCTCCTCGCTGTTTATTTCTTGGTGCCTAGGAAGCATTTTAAGGTCGTGCTTGCAACTTCGTGTAATAAGATCCGATTTAGGGGCACACAGAAAACCCATATAAAGTTTAGATGCACTATGAAACTCTGTTGTAGATTTGTTTTGAGCAGAGAGTTTGAAGATTACAGAGCAAGCACCTTGAGAACTTTATTGTTGACTTGGGAGAGGGCAGTGGCTTCTGATGAGGCAAATGTAATCCTTGTACTTGATTGTTGAAGTCCGAGCCATTTGATCTCTTTCCTTGGCACTCTGCATCCTGGCTTTTCTAATAGTAGAGGCAACTGTGCCAAAGACAGTTTCTCATTTGTCTAAGGCTCATTTGTGACCAGGTGATTGACTTTTGCCCTCGTAATTGATGGTGAGTTGGCACAGGCGAAGCAGCACGATTTTGGGTGCAATGTGTCTTGAATTATGTGCAGGATAGCATTACTTGTATTGTCTCACACTGTGAGCACCACTTCTCCCTTTGGAGCAGCATGTTCGTCTGGCTGCAATTCCTTGTATCCTGTTGGCGCTCTTCTGACATGTGTGTGATTGTGCATGATTTGTCAGACCGGGTACCTGATTTGGAGTTAATTAATGAGATTAATCTTTCTGTATATGGTACATTTACTTTAGGAAGTAGTTTTTGGGGGTTCAATTGTAGACCTTTTTGATTAATCCATTTGCGATTTGATGTCTTCCTCCTCTGCTTTTAGAACATTTACCTCTTTTCTTGGGTGATCTTCTAATAGTGTTTTCTGTACCTGTAACTTTTCCTCATAAACAGATTTAGTTTTATAATCCATACCTTACGTAAACTATTTACCACCTTGCAACTACATAAAGACATGCTTGGAAGTTGGTTCTCCTGTGTTGCAATTTGCATTGTTCTGTTAGTATGATGGATGATAGAGAACAACCTCTTCATGTTGTGCTAATTTCATCTGGGTCTTGCGATCCTCTAGGATAGAGTTTATTCGTATAGGCACCTCAGACAGTATTCTAAGGATAGGTAAACAGGTATATGGTTCTTTTTGGTCTGATGATTGCTTAATTTTATATTTCACAGCTTATTCCTTTGTTTCCTTTCAATGATCAGTATTAGCCCTAGACATTGAAGATTCTCATAGCACTTGAGCTTGGTTATCTAATTCTGTTCACTGTTCAGATAGTGCTTTCACTGTTATGTTCAGAGCTCTACACCTTGCTTTCATAATTCCCAAAATTGGCTGCAAAGGTGGCATTTCAAATTCTTTTGAGATATAACATTTTGTTTCAGAATTTTCAATAGAAGGTTTTGACCAATCTGAATTCACTGCTTATTTGTTTCTACTATGTATGGAGGTCTGGGATGTGGCAGCGGCATTATGTGGCGCCATACTTTTTAAATCTTCATCATCAAGAGGGAAAGAGTCAGACGAGATCCTCAGCATGGGTTTATTTGGTTCAAGTTTTTTGAGTGGTGTGTTAAAGGAAAAGGCAAAAAGGATGATTCTCCATTTAAAAATCAGCATTCAATCACTTTGGGATGGTGGGTTGTAATTTTAGCTGTGTCCTGTGTTCTGGCTGTAGTAGCACAAAACAGCATATAAACATTTGTTTCAGGGTTTTCAATAGAATGTTTTGACCAATCAGAATTCACTGCTAATTCGTCGTCCCTACTATGCATGGATGTCTGAGAAGTGACAGCGACATTACGTGGCTCCATTCTCTTGAAATCTTCATCATCAAGAGGGTAAGAGTCAGACGAGATCCTCAGCATGTATTTATTTGGTTCAAGTTCATTGAGTGGTGTTTTAATAGGAAAAGGGATAATTCTCCATTTAAAGATCAGAGAGGTATGACTATGTAGCAGTCAATCAGTTTGGGCTGGTAGGTTGTTGAAATTTTAACTGTGCACTGGTGATGTGGCTGTAGTAGAACAAAATGGTATATAACATTTGCTTTAGGGTTTTCTATAGAATGTTTTGACCAATCAGAATTCACTGCTAATTCGTCCCTACTATGTATGGTCGTCTGAGAAGTGGCAGGGACATTATGTGGCTCCATACTCTTGAAATCTTCATCATCAAGAGGAAAAGAGTCAGACTAGATCCTCAACATGGGTTTATTTGGTTCAGGTTCATTCGGTGGTGTTTTACAAGGAAAGGCAAAAAGGATGATTATCCACTTAGAGATCAGAGAGATATGACAATGTAGCAATCAGTTTGGGCTGGTAAGTTGTTGTAATCGTAACTGAGCACTGGTGTTGTGGCTGTAGTAGCACAAAACGGTATACAAACTTTTATTTCAGGATTTTCAATAGAAGGTTTTGACGACGCAGAATTCAGTGCTAATTTGTGACTACTATATATGGACAACTGAGAAGTGACAGCGGAATTATGTGGCTCCATTCTCTTGAAATCTTCATCATCAAGAGGGTAAGAGTCAGACGAGATCCTCAGCATGTATTTATTTGGTTCAAGTTCATTGAGTGGTGTTTTAATAGGAAAAGGGATAATTCTCCATTTAAAGATCAGAGAGGTATGACTATGTAGCAGTCAATCAGTTTGGGCTGGTGGTTTGTTGTAATTTTAACTGTGCACTGATGATGTGCCTGTAGTAGCACAAAACTATATATAAAATCTTGTTTCAGGGATTTTAATAGAATGTTCATCATCAGGAGGGAAGTAGTCAGACGAGATCCTCAGCATGTTTTCTTTGGTTCAAGTTCATTGGGTGGTGTTTTAATAGGAAAGGTCAAAAGGAATGACTCTCCATTTGAAGATCAGAGAAGTATCACTTTGTAGCATTCAATCAGTTTGAGCTGAAGGGTTGTAATTGTAACTACCCTCTGGTGTTGTGGCTGTAGTAGCACAAAACAGTATATTCAATCTAACAGCAACTGGGAGGCACAGAATGACAGCGCTCAGTAATCTATAATCAAAGAAGAAATGGTAAGCAAATAAATAAAATGCTAGTTTTTTAAAACAAACAAAATACATTTTAATTAAATTGCTTTCCTATAACTGCTGCTAACAAACCCTGCTTTGTAACACATAAAATCATGTCTCCCACTATTTTCAGTCGACCCTATCCAAAAACCAGGAGATGAACCGAATTTGCCTTACTCTTCTGAGGCACATGGTAAAACAGCAGAAAGATCCAGGCAAAGTTTTGAGGTCTGGTCAACCTAGGCAATGGTAAATTCTGTTATGATTGGGTATCAGTCACAGTACTGCAGCTAGTACTAGTAATGCATCCCCAGTAGGGCTTCCTGGCCATTCAGATTGTAGCATGATACACAATTGCAGTAAAGCATCCTAAACTGGCAAAGTAAGAAGAGCAGGTAAACAAGATTTTTTGCCAGGGTGGCCAGTTAGCCGGGACATTAAATGTGCTTAATACTTGTAGTGGGACAGCCTGACGATCCAGTTGCTCTGGATTGGTTTTCTGGAAGGCTTTTTGGCAGACTTTCCAGCAGGTACTGCTTGTTACAGGCCACTGCAGTTCATCACACACCAGCTTTGACTGTGCCAGTCTCAGCTCTAAACTGCTTCCAAACTACTCCTGAACTGCTCCAGGATCCAATCTGTGCAAATCAGGCATTGAGAAAGCACCTCTGCGCACAACGATAAAGACCCGGTGGTCTAATTGTTTTATAAGCAAAAGTGTAGAGTCATTAATTCCACATGAAGTAATCGTCAGCTGTTACATTTTATTCATGTCTTGCAGATGAAGATCAAAAGAGTGTATCCGTAACATAGATTTCAACCCATAGATAAGGCTATTCCAGGCATGTAGTCATGGGTCCCAATGCATTTCGGGCCGAGCCCTTCATCAGGGGAATATTCTAAGAAAACAATCCAAACGGAAGCAGTTCAATCTGTTGTTCAAAATCAAACATGTTCAATCACATAAGTCACAAAAAGAACATATGAATCTCAAACCCAAAACTGTGAAAGCATTAACATTAGCATGCCACTGCAATAAATGATACCAAAGCGTGGTGGTAAACAATCATAACGTTCAGTTGCCAGAGGTATAAAGTCTCAAAATACACAAATATAAACATGCAAATGAATATTCTCAGATAATCCCCAGTGACAGTAGTCAGTCCTAACCAGAACAACGTGATAAACATTAATCATCTGTGCGCGTTTGAAAGCCTCGTGGTCACAAGCAAAAAACGAAACCAAGTATCAAGCCGAAATTAGCGTCCATGCATAGATATAAAGGTGCTCGTGATGTGAAAAACGTAAAAACGATGAGGTATCCGTGGTTGCCAGTAACAGCGTGAAGGGAAATAAAACGCGGGTAAATATTCTCAAATAGTCCACAGCGGTGGTAGTCTGTCCAAACCACAGAGAGGTGTATACATCGGTAACTAAGAAAATATAGAAAATAAAGAGAAGTCTCATATTCCCAAAAGACAAGAACCCAAGTGTCATGCAGGTAAATGTGTCCGTGCGTGGGTACTTACATCATGCAGGTGTTCGATCAGCTCAGAGAAGAGCCGCGAAGTCAGTAAACAAACGAGGAAGCCACGAAGGCAGCCTATATTGGATAATGAGTGATCCGACAACCGGATCGTGAACATAAAAGAGGGACTATCGGAATAGGTTAAGAAAGCTGAACACCCAGAATGGGGGCCATCTTGGAGCGGCAAAAAGAGTAAAAGAAAGTGAAGAAAAACATGCAGCATAGCCATGTGTACAATAAAGTATGTAGATAAGCACATAACACATAAAATAAACCAAAGTACATGATGAACATCAGAGGTAGCACAAAAATTCAGAGGTAGCACAAAAATTCCATCCGGTCATTAAGACCATTCGGTGCCATGGTGGACATACGGCGGATCCAGAAATTTTCTCTTTTAAGCAAAGTGTTTTTATTGTTGCTGGTTAACTTGACTTGTTCAAGTACTTGAAACTTCAGTTGCGCCACATTGTGTCTATGTTCAGTGCAGACAGTGTTTCCTCTCGCTGCACACTTAACAGTTACAGGACACTACCTTGATTACTTCTTGCTGTGTGAGTTCCTGTTTGATTTTTTATTTTGATTTTTTTCAAATCAGGCATTGGTCAATCCTGCTTCCCGCCTATTGGTCTGCAATGCCGCTAGGATCTGCAGCACTGCAGTGTCGCAATATATGTTTGCAGCTTTAGCAGCCGCTTGCAGCCTTGTTGAATAACAGCACCGTTGTAACTTCTCGGCTGTATATTTTAGAGGAAGAGGCACAGGGTGTTGCATCACCAACAATCGGACAGTAGCTAGGCTACAGCATTAAAATATTAATTGATCTCATCAAAGCATATGACTGGGAAATATTAAAGTTTAAATTCGATTGTAAATGTATCAAACCAGCAAAAAATCACACTTAAGCATTGCATTGTGAACTCAATGAGAATTTGTTTTTTTTTAACCGCATGCGTGCGGGCGGAATTCCGCTCGCACGCTGAGATATGCGAAAGCGCATGTTACGTGACGAGCTGGGCTCGTCATCAGCGTAGCAGGAGGCTACCTCATGACGAGCCCAGCTCGTCATCAGCGTCGAAGGGGTTAAATAACTATTTTTCTATCACTGGACAGAATAAGATCACAATATAACTGCCATCGTTTTAATAGGATGTTTGATAGAACCCCAACATAGTTACAACATGCTTGAAGCATTGCTTCCATCAGCACTTCTCGTGGTCACAACCCATCAGTCACACCTCCATGTTCTCCACCTCATTCCTACACTGATAGTGCCCCTCTCCACCCAGCACAATCACTGCTCAAGAACATAGGGAAACAGATTGAAGAAATGAGACATACCACGGCTGGAGTAGAAGCAGTGAGTTGATGGCAGGCAGAAGAAGTGCCTAAAAACAAGAAATAACAGATTTATAGGAGAAGAAAGCATGACCAATATCTTATCTTATCGCATCCGGTATTTATTACCTTATCTTATCTGTTAGGTTGTTAACTATCTTATCTTGTTACGGTATGTATTATCTTATGTTTGCAGATTTTGTTTTTTATAGTATCTGTTTTGGTATCTCTAATGATATCACTACTCTGTCCACTCACATCTCATCTCTTATCTCGTACTTCTTACATCTCATTATTTGTTTATCTCACTATTAGCTCTGATATGGCTTCCACTTAGGTCTCCTTTCTTGTAATTTTTGTTTCTCAACTCTCATGTTTTTCTTTTAGCTCTTGTTTTTAGCTTGCATCTCTTATGTCTCTTAATACATATCCGTTATGCCTCATCTCATATCTGCTGCATCATATCTCTCATTCATAGTTTTATTAGTTTATTTCTGTTCAGTTCTCGTCTGATCTAATGCAAAAACACATCAGGTTTTACCAGTGGTCGTAAGTGCTGCCCTGCGACATCCTCTCCCACTGCACCCAAAAAAACTGGTCTTCATCAGTCCCCGATTTTTATGCATTATGGATCACACACCCTTCTGTTTAACGACGCTACCACAGTACTTGAAATTTCATCAGAGAACAGTCCCATTGGAAGCATGTATATCTCTTGAAAAACATGACAAATCTACCTTGCAGAATCTGTTGCTATTGCAGTAGTAATTCTAAAAGACATTGGTGCCAAAACAACCTGGTAAGGCCCCAGTACTTGAGGTTGTTAATCTGGGTTAGCATTGCTCTCGATTAAGTAATTTGAACACTTCTATCTAGCGGCCCAGATATTTTAGGTATCAAACTCAAAGGACAGAATGGCATCCCCCTCGACGTTTATAATGTCTACACCAAAGGGATTAAGGGGCGTAGGATGTCTGTCACGATAACCAATCTCGAGGAGCTCTTGGATGATAGGCCCTCACCATGCCCCTTGACTGAAGCTGGAGGTTTTAACGTTACTTTTGAGTTAATGGAGAGGGAGAATGTTAGTGGAATGAGGGAAGAGGAGGATCTGTGGCAAGTTCCCAATCTTGACCTATCTCCAATTAAAAAATGGTCCCAAGTGGCACTCCAGCCTAATGCTTTTTCCCTGGAGTGGACCAATAGTATAAGTTGTATAGTATATTTTCTGGTAGACCTATGGTTATGGCCCAGGGTTATTGATATGTAAGCATGGGTGAAATTTGCGAATACGCCGTCCGCAAATTCTCAGGAAATGGCAAAAAAATCCATGAATGTGCGGATTTCCCCGCGAAATCACGGATTTTTTTTACGATTTGCACTGGAGTACTTTCTACTGGCTAATCCAGTAAGTTCTCCCTCGTTGGGTAAATGTATAGTGCTTTTACTACACTGCAGCTGCGTAAAGGACCAGAAACACGCAGTTTGTTACAAGCACACATGGTCACTGGAGACACATCTTCTGGCCCTTTACACAGCTGCAGTGTAGTAAAAGCACTATACATTTACCCAACGAGGGAGCACTTACTGATTAGCCAGTAGAAAGTACTCCAGTTGAGTAGAGGTATGGCACAACCGGTGGCATCATCGTCGACAAACACGCAGGGCGGGATTCATTCTGGCACGATGCTCCTGTCACAAAAATTAAACCTCAATAGGAAGCACTTACAGATATAAAAATAAAGCAGGTGCCCGAGTTAAAGCTCAAATTCAGTAACATAGTAATCAGCCCTAAAATATTGTGAGCAAGGTCAAGGCTGGGCAAGTGTCCTTTATCCCCATATGTGCCATCAGAAATGAGCTGTAATCCTCAGCTCATTTCCGACGGCAGATATGGGGATAAAGGACACTTGCCCAGCCCTGACCTTGCTCACAATGTTTTTTAGGGCTGATTACTATGTTACTGAATGTGAGCTTCAACTCGGGCACCTGCTTTATTTTTATATCTGCAAGAGCTTCCTGTTGAGGTTTAATTCTTGGAACTGGCGCCGCATTGCCTACTTGTAACTATTCTCTGACCCTGCTTCGAGGGTCAGAGAATAGTTGCAAGTAGGCAACGAGGCGCCAGGAAGCACTTACAGGGTTACAGCAGCAGGTGCCCAAGTTGAAGTTAATTTCTTTGTAACCCTTTTGTAAAAGGTTACAAAGAAATTAGCTTCAACTTGTGCACCTACTGCTGTAACCCTGTAAGTGCTCCCATGAAAATTTGTCCCGCTCGCAAATTCGCGGATTTTCTGCGATTTCGCGAGGTTCACGGATTGCGAAATCACGAAAAATCCACAAATTCCGCGAGCAGAACGAATTTTCTGCCCACACTTATTGATATGGCTGTTGGCTCTACCACCGTCAGCGATCATAATCCCCTGGGTTTTACTTTGGTGTCACCCTGTGGGGACCCACCTAGTTACACTAGATCTGATCTAACAGCAAGCGAGCTATTTACAACAAATGATAAGCAGTGCCTTAAGTGGCAGCAGGTGATTCAGGACGAAGACAAGCTAGAATTAATTAAGCAAGATTTACTGGCTTGAACAGCAGAGATCTCATGCTTAACCATTCAACCGGGAAGCCTGGTGGAGATGCCGGCTTGCCACACTTGCCTTTTAGAGCAGTTGGCTGCACATTGTATTGATCCGATATGCTCTGCTAAATCGGGACCAAAGCCAAGACCTCAGTTTGCATGGTACAATCAGGAGTGTAGGTTTCTTAGACAGCAACTATATGTTGCGATTAGATCTGAAAACTTGGTCCTAGTGCGAGACTGAAGAAGGACTTCTAGCTCAGCTCAGGTGAGAGCGAAAAGGGAGTGGGATGACAATAGGTGGAGGTTAATTCGGCAGGCCTGCGCCAGTGAAGATTCGCAGAGGTTCTGGTTCTTAATTACCAAGGAGGATGACAATAGGCCACCACCACCGGACAATAATATTTTTATTTCTGCATGGTATGACCACTTTAACCACTTATAACCAGGGTCATGTGTGCTAGGTACACAAGCAACTGACCCAGATTTTGCCTATGTTACTGTTAAGGATTTTTTCTCTAAAAGCGAATTCAGGACCTGCATCGATTCAATTACTAAGGCAAAAGCCCCTGAACCTGATGGCATCCTGGCAATGTATTTCTTTATGATAAAGAGAATTGGAAAATGTATATTTGTTCTTTAGCCAAAGCGCTAGCAGAGGTAGCCCAAATACCTAAAACCTGGAAGGGTTGAGGAGGTGATCCCTATATATAAGAAAGGTGCAAGGTCTTCACCCTTATAGACTGTGTCCAAAAGGTCTTCTCCCTGCAAATGTAGACCCATCACTCTTATAGACTGTGTCCAAAAGGTGTTCTCCCGAGCACTCCTTCCAAAGAAGCAGGACAGGATCAGTGAATATATCATCTTCACCACCTTTCAAGCCTGCTTCAGACAAAAGACAGGCACCATTGATCTGGTGTTTCATTTCCTTCTGTCTTGGAAGACTGTGCTTATTGGCCAGGGGAGCCTCTATGTAGGTTTTATTGACTTATAGACTGCTTTCGATCTTGTGCCAAGGAATAAACTAAGGCAAGTCCTAAAGGATATAGGGCTTCCCCTCGAGATTTTATCTCTTGCCATCCGACTTCATAAAGCTAATTTTGCCAGGGTACTCTGGGGTAACCAAGACCAGCTTACTGACCCAAATAATGTTGGCAAGGGAATACGTCAGGGGATGTGTCCTGGCACCCACACTCTTTTCCCTCCTTGGTAATGATGTTGTCCGGTATCTTTGCCAAATTCCAGCAGATGCCCCTACTCTGGGGGGGGGGGGTTAGTTGTGACATTATTGTTTACTGATTATCATTATTAGTTTCCAAAACACTAGGAATAGAAGTCAATACATCAAAGACAAAGCTTGTATTGCTTACTCTTCACAAATCCTATATAGGTAAATTATTAATGGGAGACGTTACATTGGACAGGGTTAGCACCATTGATTATCTAGGTATCACACTTACAGAAGATATGTCTTGGAAGCCCCACATGACCAAGATGTCCTTGAAGCATAGGCAACTAGTCAGGACTTGATCAAAGACCAGATAACCTCATTCAGTAAACTAGTGGCAGACCCCCTCCAGATCTATGATACCAAAGCAGTAACCTCAGCCCTCTATGGAGCTGAACTGTGGGCTTTGAAGGGATAGATGACCCTATTAAATAAAAAAAACAAATACCTGAGGTACCTGGCTTTACCACCCCAGAGTATGCCTCTCCACCCATTAAGGTTGGACTTGGGTAGAGTCCCAATTACAGATAAGCCTAAGCTACGCCCTCTACTGTTTTGGCTCAAACCAATTTGCAAGCAGCTGGGAACACGTATCAATGGTGAAGCTCTCCATAACCTTAGATCGGACCTTGGACCAGTGACTGCTTGCTCAGTAGCAGCATTCCTGGGTTATATGTGGGCAATTAGGAGGAAATCGATAAATACATGAGCTAGCTCCTTATCCTCCCATCCTTTTTTATCAGTTTTATCTGTTTTAATCTCAGTCTTAGCTCATATTCAATTGATGCCACCTTAAGGTCTTGAGTGCAGTACACTCTAAGACCTCAGGCAGCATAGCGGACTATGCTGCTTCCTTTCAGAATAGGCAGAGGTTTTTGCTGTCCGGTTTTCTTTTTTTTTTTTTTCTTCATTGTGCACCAAGCGGCTAATCCATATATTTACTGTACTGTAGACAATTGCTTGTCTGATGTTCTTAGTATATTATTTAGGTCTACTTTTTTATTTTATCCTATTCATATGAGCTGTATAGCACTTGTACTTTTATGGTTGTATGAACGAAATAAAGCTTTATGATGATGCAACATTAAAATACAGGAAGAGGAGCGCTGGCAAAACACCCCGATAATCTTGTGGATGCAACACAGCTCTACCGATGCACCTCAGTCCAGATCTGCAGAAACCCTTGTCATTGCAACAGTAGGACCTAGGTAGGCCAGAGCTTTAACAACACCCCAATAATCTTCTGGCTACAGCTCCCATTCTGTTGCCTCAGTGGGAACACAGCTGTATAAATGTACCCCTTGTCCTGAACACCAGACCCACCTGTTTTGCTGGTAATAAAACCTCACACAAAGCTCCGCCCCTCATATCCAGCTTGTGATTCCTCCTGCTTGTACACACAGTCTTGCAAATGCTGACTGAGATATAAGCAAATCCTCTTACTATTCTAGTCCTGCCCTGTAGAATGCCTTCCTATTTCTGCTTTGAGGCCTTCTATTCAGTTCTGCAAAAACAACTCATTTTGGGGCCGATTCCGAATCGGTAAAATCCCGTACGAATAGCCGTACGGAGCATTTTTCCCGTACGAATCGTACCCTGAAACGCCCCCGTACGTACGATGAAGTACGATTTGGATCTAACGCAGATCTCCGTACAAATCACACAAAACACGGTACGACAAATATACGTACGATTTGTATCCGGAAGAGGCATTGCGCAACGTCAGTACGTAAACAAGCAGCAGTTTCCGGCCCAGCAAGTTCGAACCGTCTCCGTATGACCCTTTTTCTACAAGAGCTCAAAACGTCCGTAAAAGCAGAGTCCGATCTCGAACACCATCCCCGGTACGCCACATACATGACATGAACCCCATCGTCCGTGTCATCCCATTCCTGTTTACCTACAAGCTGGTGCACAGAAACAGACGACGGCGCATACGGTGAGAACAACGTACCGCAACAATGGAAGTGTACTTGTACGATGCGTTTTACACGCACGCGTATGGCACCATTGCAATGGTGATACGGTGCACAGGAATGTTGGGGTACGTAGAGTTTCACGCGCTCGAGTATGGCACCATTGCAATAGTGATACGATGCGCAGGATTGTTGGGGTACTGTGCGTTTCACGCGCTCGCGTATGGCACCATTGCAATAGTGATACGATGCGCACACACACCAGGAATGTTGGGGTAAGGTGCGTTTCACGCACTTGCGTTGAGGCACCATTGCAATAGTGATAGGATGCGCACACACGCCAGGAATGTTGGGGTACAGTGCGTTTCACGCGCTTGCGTATGGCACCATCACAATAGTGATAAGAGGCACACACATGCCATCAACCCCAAGTGGCCAACAGTATGGGGGTGGGTGGATATGACACCCAGCCGTGCCCTACAGTATGGGGGTGGGTGCAGAGGACTCCGGGCAGTGCCCAAGAGTATGGGGGTGGGTGCAGAGGATACCTAGCAGTGCCCAGACATATGAGGGGTGTGAGGATATAACTCCCAGCAGTACCCAACAGTATGGGGGGTCCAGAGGACTCCCAGCAGTGCCCAGACATATGAGGGATGGGTGAATATGACTCCCAGCAGTGCCCAGACAGATGAGTGGTGGGTGGATATGACTCCCAGCAGTGCCCAGACATATGAGGTGTGGGTGGATATGACAACCAGCAGTGCCCAACAGTATGGGGGTTGATGCAGAGGACTCCCAGCAGTGCCCAGATATATGAGTGGTGGGTGCAGAAGACTCCCAGCAGTGCCCAGACATATGAGGGGTGTGTGTATATGACTCCCAGAGGTGCCCAACAGTATGGGGGTGGGTGCAGAGGACTCCCAGCAGTGCCCAACAGTATATGGGTGGGGCAGAGGACTCCCAGCACCGCCCAGACATATGAGGGGTGTGTGGATATGACTCCCAGCAGTGCCCAAACATATGAGTGGTGGGTGGATATGACTCCCAGCAGTGCCCAACAGTATGGGGGTGGGTGCAGAGGACTCCCAGCAGTGCCCAGACATATGAGGGGTGTGTGGACATGACCCCCAGCAGTACCCAACAGTATGGGGATGGGTTCAGGGCTCCCAGCAGTGCCCAGACATATGAGTGGTGGGTGGATATGACTCCCAGCAGTGCCAAACAGTATGGGGGTGGGTGCAGAGGACTCCCAGCAGTGCCCAGACATATGAGTGGTGGGTGCAGAGGACACCCAGCAGTGCCCAGACATATGAGTGGTGGGTGGATATGACTCCCAGCAGTGCCCAACAGTATGGGGGTGGGTGCAGAGGACTCCTAGCAGTGCCCAACATTATGGGGGTGGGTGCAGAGGACTCCCAGCAGTGCCCAGACATATGACGGGTGTGTGGATGTGACTCCCAGCAGTGCCCATACATATGAGCGGTGGGTGGATATGACTCCCGGCAGTGCCCAACAGTATGGGGGTGGGTGCAGAGGACTCCCAGCAGTGCCCAGACATATGAGTGGTGGGTGGATATGACTCCCAGCAGTGCCCAACAGTATGGGGGTGTGTGCAGAGGACTCCTAGCAGTGCCCAGCATTATGGGGGTGGGTGCAGAGGACTCCCAGCAGTGCCCAGACATATGAGGTGTGTGTGGATATGACTCCCAGCAGTGCCCAACATTATGGGGTGGGTGCAGAGGACTACCAGCAGTGCCCAACAGTATGGGGGTGGGTGCAGAGGACTCCCAGCAGTGCCCAGACATATGAGGGGTGTGTGGATATGACTCCCAGCAGTGCCCAACAGTATGGGGGTGGGTGCAGAGGACTCCTAGCAGTGCCCAGACATATGAGGGGTGGGTGGATATGACTCCCAGCAGTGCTCGGACATATGAGTGGTGGGTGGATATGACTCCCAGCAGTGCCCAGACATATGGAGTAGTGGGTGGATAGGACTCCCAGCAGTGCCCAGAGATATGGGTGGTGGGTGGATATGACTCCCAGCAGTGCCCAGACATATGAGGGGTGTAAGGATATGACTCCCAGCAGTGCCCTACAGTATGGGGGGTGCAGAGGACTCCCAGCAGTGCCCAGACATATGAGGGAAGGGGGAATATGACTCCCAGCAGTGCCCAGACAGATGAGTGGTGGGTGGATATTACTCCCAGCAGTGCCCAGACATATGAGGTGTGGGTGGATATGACAACCAGCAGTGCCCAACAGTATGGGGGTTGATGCAGAGGACTCCCAGCAGTGCACAGACATATGAGTGGTGGGTGCAGAGGACTCCCAGCAGTGCCCAGACATATGAGGGGTGGGTGGATATGACTCCCAGAGGTGCCCAGCAGTATGGGGGTGGGTGCAGAGGACTCCCAGCAGTGCCCAACAGTACGGGGTGGGGCAGAGGACTCCCAGCACTGCCCAGACATATGAGGGGTGGGTGGATATTACTCCCAGCAGTGCCCAGGCATATGAGTGGTGGGTGGATATGACTTTCAGCAGTGCCCAGACATATGACTGGTGGGTGGATATGACTCCCAGCAGTGCCCAGACATATGAGTGGTGGGTGGATATGACTTCCAGCAGTGCCCAGACATATGAGGTGTGGGTGGATATGACTCCCAGCAGTGCCCAGACACATGAGGTGTGGGTAGATATGACACCCAGCAGTGCCCAACAGTATGGGGTGGGTGCAGAGGACTCCCAGCAGTGCCCAGAAATACGAGTGGTAGGTGCAGAGGACTCCCAGCAGTGCCCAGACATATGAGTGGTGGGTGGATATGACTCCCAGCAGTGCCCAACAGTATGGGGGTGGGTGCAGATGACTCCCAGCAGTGCCCAGACATATGAGGGGTGTGTGGATATGACTCCCAGCAGTACCCAAACATATGAGTGGTGGGTGGATATGACTCCCAGCAGTGCCCAACAGTATGGGGGTGGGTGCAGAGGACTCCCAGCAGTGCCCAGACATATGAGGGGTGTGTGGACATGACCCCCAGCAGTACCCAACAGTATGGGGATGGGTTCAAGGCTCCCAGCAGTGCCCAGACATATGAGTGGTGGGTGGATATGACTCCCAGCAGTGCCAAACAGTATGGGGGTGGGTGCAGAGGACTCCCAGCAGTGCCCAGACATATGAGTGGTGGGTGCAGAGGACACCCAGCAGTGCCCAGACATATGAGTGGTGGGTGGATAGGACTCCCAGCAGTGCCCAACAGTATGGGGGTGGGTGCAGAGGACTCCCAGCAGTGCCCAGACATATGACGGGTGTGTGGATATGACTCCCAGCAGTGCCCATACATATGAGCGGTAGGTGGATATGACTCCCAGCAGTGCCCAACAGTATGGGGGTGGGTGCAGAGGACTCCCAACAGTGCCCAGACATATGAGGGGTGTGTGGATAAGACCCCCAGCAGTGCCCAACAGTATGGGGGTGGGTGCAGAGGATTCCCAGCAGTGCCCAGACATATGAGTGGTGGGTGGATATGCCTCCCAGCAGTGCCCAACAGTATGGGGGTGTGTGCAGAGGACTCCTAGCAGTGCCCAACATTATGGGGGTGGGTGCAGAGGACTCCCAGCAGTGCCCAGACATATGAGGTGTGTGTGGATATGACTCCCAGCAGTGCCCAACATTATGGGGGTGGGTGCAGAGGACTACCACAGTGCCCAACAGTATGGGGGTGGGTGCAGAGGACTCCAAGCAGTGCCCAGACATATGAGGGGTGTGTGGATATGACTCCCAGCAGTGCCCAACAGTATGGGGGTGGGTGCAGAGGACTCCTAGCAGTGCCCAGACATGGGAGGGATGGGTGGATATGACTCCCAGCAGTGCCCAGACATATGGGTGGTGGGTGGATATGACTCCCAGCAGTGCCCAGACATATGAGGTGTGGGTGGATATGACACCCAGCAGTGCCCAACAGTATGGGGGGGGTGCAGAGGACACCCAGCAGTACCCAGACATATGAGGGGTGTGTGGATATGACTCCCAGCCGTGCCCAGACATATGAGAGGTGGGTGGATATGACTACCAGCAGTGCCCAGATATATGGGGGGAACATCATCATCAGCATACCAAAACTACATGGGGGTATGTGCACATCCCTAAGCTGTGACTACAATGATAGTGCCATAGCAACACATCACTTACGGCAGTGCCCCACTCCCTGGAGGATGTATTACTTTCACACACTGCGTGACATACCACATGTGGGTGTGATGTCAAATTTTACATGCATACCCACCCATGGAGGCTGCAGGCGAAATACACACCCTACCATCATGACACAATAGTGTATAGTGGTGTAACAGCCTTCCAAACAAAGAGAGCGAAAGGGAACACACACTGTCAAGCACATCCCAGGACTGATATGGATGTCCAGGTGGTGGTCAGACCACCAAGATGTAGTCTCTCATGGAAGGGATAGGGTTGCAACCCCTTAGATACAATGCACAAAATTGTGAGTCATGTGCCCAAATACCCTGCATAACAATTCCCAACATAGGAGTAGGCTGTGTTTACACACATGCATAGTGGTGAAAAGGGTGAATGTGTCCATGAAGGCATTTGTACATACTCAAAATACAAGTACAGTGAGCTGCAAGCATGGCACAGACAAATGAGCAGTAGACATCTGTGAGCAGGTATGGCCATTGTTGAAGGGAACCGTCACCAAAAAAGGAAATGTGCACACATGTCAGCACAACAATTGTGCAACTGTCTGCAGTGAAGATGTCAGGTGCCACAGAGGAAGGAACACTCCTTGGTACAATGTCTCCAGCCAAACTGAACACACACAATGATTAATTGGAGAGACATTGTGATAGCACACAGATACCATGATCCAACTCATGACCATCAACAAAAAACATCTTTCAGAACCCCAAAACATTTCCATGACACCAACTCCAGGCCCCTCATCACCAACATCAAGTACCTGAAATGCAATAGTGGTGAACATAAAATAAAATGCTTTATTCAGCAGGAAATAATAAGATTAGCAAAAATGAGTCCCCTCTCAAATAAGGCCAATGGCCAGTCCACACAAATGTCTTTGTAGGGGGACGTTGGGTAGGCCATCTACCCCAACTTGCCTGCACATGGAGTATCTAATAGGATTTGGACCCTTGGGGGGCATCATCGGGGTCAGGACCAGGAACCGCAGGGACAGTAGTGGGAAGGGTAGGTGTGGTGGGTGCAGGGGGGGGACATATCCTCCTCAGTGGCTTGTGCAGCACCAAAGGTGGAAAGAAACTCTGCGCTGCACACTGCAGCCAGTTTGTCCAGACCACCCCCTGCACCCGAGGACACTATGGGAGTGGAGGTAGAGGGCTGTGAGGGTTGCGGACTGTGACTCTGGCTGCGTGTCTGCGGTCTTACCCCTGTCCCTGTGGGTGTGCCTGCAGCCCCCTGAGTGTGTGTGCCAGGCGTTGTGCGCTTCGACTTTCGTGGGGGTGTGCTGCTTGTGTCCGTTGGTGTGCGTGATTGTGTCTTTCTGCGTGTGCCTTGGACAGGTATGGGAGAGGGGAGTGTGGATGGGGCCGAAGGAGGGGGGATGGACCGCTGCAGGAGGGAAACTGCTGCCGTCAGTGAGGAGTCCATGGACCTCATTATTCGACTTTGGTCAGACATCGTTGCTGACATGCCCTCCATGAATGACAACAACTGGGTTAGGATACGATTGTGGCCATGGAGGACATTCAGCATCGATGTCTGACCAACCTGTATCTTGCGGAGTATGACGACAGACTCTGCACTGAGGGCAGCAGGGGAGACAAGGGCAGGGGCTGCGGTGCCGGGGCCAAAGGAGACATGGGGGGCTGCACGGACAGAAGGGACCGGAGCAACTGGGAGGGTGGAGATGGGTCTGGAGGAGGCGGGGAAAGACAAAGTGATGCGGCCAAGTGTTGCGGCGTATTCCCCCTCCTCCTGGGAGTCAGAAGCGGATCCATCTGCATGGTAGGATGTGTCGCCTTCCGACAGGTCCGCAGGCTGACTCCCCTCACCCTCCATGCCACTGGCTCTCTCTGACTCCTCAGCGCTGGTGGCACTGTGGCTGGGTCCCTCCTCCAGGTCCATGCGGCTGTCTCCTCCCGTTTCGGGTGATGATGCTGTGGGCAAGGAGAAGAAACAGAAATGCATCAGTCACCTGTATACATCTGACACATGGGCACAAAATCAATAGGTCACAGTGCAAATCATGCCATGCATCATGAGTAACAGCATGATAACTCTGCACATCTTTGAGCCTTGTACTGCCCAGTTTGTATAGACACAATGCTACTTGGACACAAGGATACAAAGAACACACCAAGCCACAACTTGAATCAGAAATACCCAGAGAAGCTAGTGTTTGTTTACAGGAGAGCAGATCAATACAATGAAGTGATGCCACCTCTTGTTTACCAAGAAAGCAACAGTAGTGGTGCCCTCAGGGCAAACTAACCCACCTCACTCACCAAGGTGTCACCACACTCAGAGCTCTGCAAGTACATTGGTCAAAAATGACATTCAAATAAATCTTGGTACCTTGGGACTCACAAAAATTTACACAATCGACATGTATTGTATGTGATAATTTGCCTTTTTGGGAAAATAACACTTATGTGCCTGCATGAAAGAGGTCTCACAAGGAAATGCACACTAAAAAACATTTCCACATTCATTGAAAAAGCTGCACACTTCTAAAGAAAACTCTGTTCGTAACAAATGGCGTTGCAGATTGTCCATATACATGGTCCAACGGAGGTTTTGATGTCTTGACACTCATAAGTTTGTATAATCTACTACAAAGGACTTTCAAGACCCCAAGACCACTGTGGGAACATGTATATGGAGATAAAGTCACACCATTTATCGCTAACACTGGCATCTTTGAAAAGGTGCCAGCGTCTTACATGAAAGTGGAAATCTCGTTTTGTGTGCACTACCTTGTGAGACATCTATCATGCAGGCACACAAGTGTCACTTACACAATTTGTCATATTAACACATTCTAAACATGTTCAACTCTTAACAAGTGTTGTGAGTGCCAAGGTACAATCATTTATGTGACACAACTTGAAATATGTCAGTCCCCACATGGCCATCCATTCCCTAATGACACAGACAACTCAGTCTCAGAACGCACTACAACTTACTTTTAAACAATATCTCAAATCCAGATCTATTAAAATCCTAACCTGGCTGTACGAGTATTTTTTAATCAAAGACACGAGTATTCCTGATCACTACTGCACTAACCAGGGGTACACCTCCGGGTGGAGGCAAGCATGAACACTAACCCTATGATGATGCGGTCACGTGATAAACAGTAGAGCGGAGAATCAAGATATACCGCTACACCTACCATCTGCACGGGAATGAAGGTTTTTTATTGGGACACGGATAATAGAAAAATGCTAACCCAAGTTATGCAGGACAAGTGATCCATTCCCCATTTGATTTTTTGGATGTTTATGTAGGAAGCTGGATGGATCACAGTTTTCTTTTCCCCCCCATGTTGATTATTTGTATCACACATGAACTACATCATGCTCTGCATGAGAGACACCACCATGTACACCCCCTGGGACTCACTCCAAACCACATTGCATGTCTGTCCCACAATACACAATGCCTGTTGTGACACTCACACAACAGGTGCACAGTCAAAGGTTGTGGACTCAGCACTCATTTCCTCTCCAGGTCTCCCATTCAGCTTGCTGTACTGTGGTAGGAGGCTACCCAGCAGGGCCTGGTTTTCCTCATCAGTGAAGGCTGGGGCCCTCTCCATAGTACGAGACATGAAAGGCCAAAGGATGCAGAGACAGCAGCAGTGTGGTCCGCTCCAATGTTGTGCAGGCAAGTGCTCTCTCAGGGCTTCATACAGCCTTAAATCAGTGCTGCTGAGGGGCTTTCAGTTCGAGGAGTACAAAGTGATAGGTCAGATTTGTTTGCATCGTACGTTTCCTCCAATCCCTTTAAACATACGGCTCTGACACACATTCACATCGTTTAAAATTTGAGCTTCAGCTCAACAATCATTTTGCAACATTGTATTTTTTGGGCCAACTGACTTTTGCAGGGCACCTATAGGACACACTCAAATCCCAGTATCCATGACACCCAGGATGTGTTCACAAATTGATGCCAACGCAGGGGTACGGTGCGTTTCACATGGTGCGTTTCACACGTTGATGCCAATGCAGGGGTACGGTGCATTTCACACGCATGTGTGCGGTGCGTTTCACACTCTGATGCCAATGCAGGGGTACGATGCATTTCACATGGTGCGTTTCACACGTTGATGCCAATGCAGGGGTACGGTGCGTTTCACACAGTACGTTTCACATGTTCATGCCAATGCAGGGGTACAGTGCATTTCACACACAGGTGTACGGTGCGCATCACACTCTGATGCCAATGCAGGGGTATGATTTGCAAAAGGATGTCTATCAAGTACTTTTCATTGCATACTTTCATGTGCAGGCCCTAGGTGTGGCAGCCAGTGACATAGCGCAGGGCATCTAATCTTGTTGCACAATCGATGTGTGATGACCTGTGGACACATGTCATGTCTGATGGGGCACTATGTGGCACACATCACCTTGACACTTGTAGCATGTGTATCATTAGTCAGATTTTGTAATGCACAGCAACACTGTGATGGCACAGTCATCACTACCAGCACCTGTATCATGATGCCAGGGACTGGCGAACTTTGTCAAATGACATGTCACGCTCAGCATGACCCTATGTGACTATGTCAGGTGTGTGTCATTTGTTATATTGAGCTTGGTGTGTGTGTTCCGTAAACTGCATCTGCTGTTGGTGCATCTAACATGGGTCTGTGTTGAGATGGGAATGGTTTCAAATTTACACACACCATGCCACATGTGGATTCCCACAGCTGTTGGGTCTGTGTGCATCAGACATCATATTTCCCCAGGCATACATGTCTGCGTCGTGTCAATGGCTATTTTGTTGTGTTGTCACGTGTAGACCTTAATCGCAATGTGTTTGATATGTACATTTGACATTCCATGTGACCTGAGCGTGTGCCTTGCAGTAAGCTGTCTGTATGGGATGACAACCTTCAACTGCAGGTATTGTGATGTGTGTCACTCCGGGGATATCTCGTGTTGTTCACTCAGACCGGCCCAGCAGCTCATTTCAGGGCATGTCATGTCGATTTGTCAATCAACAGGTGTATCTGGCTTTTTGTAGGAGTGCCAGCAAGCTGGCATATGTGTCCTGGATGCATTGCACACGCCAGACTCCATAGTGACCTGATGTCTAGTAGCAGTTTTGCATGTGCTATGTAGATTGCCATTGATGTTGGCTGACTGTCAATCTCCATTATTCTCAAATATGTCCTGCAGGGCACCGCCTGTACCAAGGCCATCCCAAACTTGGCTACCATGAGGGAACGTATCTGCATCCGACGTTACAGATTCACTCAACAGTTGATTCAGAAGTTGACAAACAAGCTGGCACCACATCTCCAACCGCAACACAGGTACCCTACTGCGCTGACCTCCAAGATAAAGGTGATGGCAGCCCTACATTTTTTTGCAACAGGTACGTTTCAATTAACCATAGCTGATGTTAGTGGAATGTCACAGACGATGTTCAGCCGTGTCCTGCGTGATGTTTTGGCAGCCATGTGGGAGCACATTGATGAATTCATCAAATTTCCAACTCCTGAGGAGTTGAGAGATGTCAAGAGTGATTTCTATGCCCTGGGAGGGATGCCACATGTCATTGGGTCCATTGATGGGACACATGTGGCTTTGGTGCCACCGCAGGCACAGGAGCAGGCTTATCGCAACCGTAAACATTATCATTCAATAAATGCCCTTGTGGTGTGTCTTGCTAACATGCTGTTTTCCCATGTTTGTGCACGTTTTCCAGGATCGGCACACGATGCATTCATCATGAGACGTAGCAGGGTGCCACAAATGATGCTGCGGCTGCACAACGACCGGGCATGTCTTGTTGGTGGGTAAACTCAGTTTGTCCTGTGTGTTTCAGTATCTTTTTCTTTTACGGCATCTCCTGACCCACTTATTTACATGATGTATCTATGTGGAGTGGTGTGGCTCACAAGTTAGAGGCGGCAGACCCGGAAGCAGAGGACGGCCCGGGACCAGGGTTCAATTCCCGAAGCGGCAGGGTCGTGGACCAGGGTCAGCGGACTCGATAATTCTCGCCTCGGTGCCTACTCTAACCAGGGATCACACTCGGCAACTCTGGGAATTAGCTTGCCTCATCTCCACAACGGCCACCCACATACGCCGGGGATGTTTGGTTTTACCTTGGAGATACCCAGTAGGGACCATCTCACAGGGAAAGCCAGGACGGATTCCCCAGCGGTCTACAGCGCGGAGATACCCCATGTGGGGTGATTCATGCGCTTTACAAGACATCATTACATTACATTACATGTAGGGGACTCGGGATATCCCAACATGCCATGGCTAATTACACCTCTCCGCAACCCAAGAACAGCTGCAGATCAGCGGTACAATAATGCACACAGGCAGACCAGGCGAGTGATTGAGAGAACATTTGGCCTCCTGAAGAGCTGATTCCGGTGCCTCGATAAGACCGGCGGATCTCTCCCATATGCACCAGACAAGGTCTGTAAGATCTTCATAGTGTGCTGCATGCTGCACAACATGGCAGTTGAGAAGGCAGTGCCACTCATCCTGGATCCTGAGGAGCAGGAACATCCACCCATTGAGGATCAAGGGCTTGGTCACGATGCAAGTGATGAGGAGGAGGAGGAGGATGATATCCAGAGTCAGCTCATACGCAACTTCTCATAATTGTGAGTCATTGGGTTTGAGTGAGCAAGCTTGTAGCATTGAGTGGCATGTGTTGCAATGTGTGTGTCCAGCGGACTGTATGCAAAGTGACTTTGATGTGTGTTCTGATATGTCACTCGAGTGCTGATGTCAGGTCACACAGTAATGCGCAATGACTTTCTTTGATATTTGCATGTGTCCTACATTGTTCATGTTTCGTAACTGCCCTTGTCTATTGCAAAGATTTTTAACGGTGACCTCTTGTGTGTGTGTCATTCCCAGGTTGCTGTGCCTGTTGTCTGCTCGTGTCATCTTTGTCCTCCTACTATTTCTCACGATGATTGCAACGTGGGCTGAATCGGCGTTCCATGCACGGACATGTGTATATGTCAGTTCGGG
Source organism: Lissotriton helveticus (assembly GCF_964261635.1). Classification (NCBI taxonomy): domain Eukaryota; kingdom Metazoa; phylum Chordata; class Amphibia; order Caudata; family Salamandridae; genus Lissotriton; species Lissotriton helveticus. Next base: position 1,921,065,575 of record NC_136057.1, on the reverse strand, counting down.
TAAGAGATCCAAACAGGCTTTTTGTTGTTGGTACGCTTTGGGAATGTGTGGGAACTGTTTCTGTGCATGTTGTAGTACCATGCATACATGTCTCATCATCATGGATCAAATTACATGTTGCACCGACCCATGACATGACAATCACCCTTCTTGACAGTCATCTGTAGTGGAGTGTGGACTCTGGTGAAGGCATCAATGTGTGTAAACCTTGCCCCTAAAACATTGCGGATGTCATGGGTTGACATTGTGTGGGACATAACAACAACAGGCTCTATGGGGAATTGCAGCCTCTCTGTGTGCAGCAGGATGTGTTTGGCTCATCCACTTAATCTTGTGTGCCAGTACAATTGGATTTCCAACATCCATGTTGTGTAGGTGTAGGCCAGGGTATGTCCCACATGTTCTGTCAACTGTCCTGTGAGTCTGGTCGTATGGATGCATTGCCCTCTGTGCCAGTATGTCATGTCACTGTCACGTCGCTTTCTCAGGGTCAATGGAGAACACTGCGGTGCAAGCCTTCTCGGTAAGTGGATGAGAAATTTCATTTTCCAGAAAGCCAAGAACTTTGCGCTGTTGAAGTCAGAACGTTGTTTGTAAGTGAATGTAAACGCCTCCATGGCACCAGACGTGTGCTGTTAATTTCAGGATTCTCTTGTGGCGTGCTGCATATCCTGGTCACGGTAGGGGTGCATTTCCGCCATCGTTCATCATTACTCTCTGTTGAGTTCAAGCCCAGCAGCTTGTCATGTTTGGCATTTCAAAGCCCAGTTGGACGAGCTGTTGACTGGCTCTTGTGGGGCTTCCTTGTGTTTACCTTATTCCCTCCCTCGTTGGACAAGCTTCTTAAGGCTCTTGCGGGGACTGTGTCATTTCCCTTCTTGACCCTCAATGATTCCCTGGGGGAACTACGGTCTGTTGGCTTTGTGTGAGATGCGCAGCATCGCATTTGAATATCTGTTTATTGGACTTTATTCATACACTGTGAATTTCTTGATTACCGCATGCCTTTAATTTTGTTGAAGCAGCCTGCAGAGCGTTATACCCACACATATCGCTGCAATACTCTGCTACATTTCATGTTTCTCCTGTGATCCATGTGCTAGTTGCACAATCCTTGGAACAGGATCATAATATTGGCCATTTCTTTTGCAACTCGAACAACATTATCTTTGGTGTGTTATGGTGTTTCAACAACTTTACATGTGCTATGAATTCATGTGGATTGTTCATCTCGGTTTTCACAGCAGGGGCTTGTGGAGCACGTCCGGAAGAAAGCTCCAATTCCCCAGGTATGAGGCTCTTCAGACTTTTTTGGGTATGTTGCTAACTGCTGGATAAGTACTTGTGTGTAGTAATGTCCTTGTTTGATCATCATATCCACTACCACTTTTCATTACTGTGATCCCAACTAGGATACAGTGGCTGTTCTTTTCCTTTACAGGTATTACTGTTACAGTATAGGTCCTGAGGTATTCTGTGATTCAGTGACAAGAAGTGTAGAATCCTTATGCTTGTTTACCTTTGTTTCAGATCTCCCTCCCTGCTGTTCCCTTCCTTTCCTTCCCTCGCCTGATCACCCTTTTGAGTCTGTCATTTCTACTCAGACCAAGGAGCTATCGGGAGATGGGGCCCTTTGAGCATCACATGCTTCTGAGGAACTACGGCCCCTCGCGGCGGGATGCCTGGCTTTCACCTTGTGGATACCCTGCCGGGGTATCTCACAGGGGAATACCAGGACGGGTTCCCTAAGCAAGCGCCTTGATGCCTTCGGGTGATACGTGCGCTATATAAGTCGCAATACATTTACATTTACATTTAAGGCCCTGACAGTCACAGGCAGTCCAGTGCACATTGGATCACCAGCAGTACAGGTAGACTTATTACATGGCTGTTAATTTCCAGAGACCAATGGCACTGGTCATGGACATTGGCTCATGCAGCATAGCCTTAACACATACTTAATCCGTTTGTATAGTAAATGTGTTCACCACAGTACAATGTGCCTCATCTCTGTCACCGCAGGTCTCTTGCCACTTTGCATGCGTCACCTATGGCATAATTGTCAAAGATAGTGCATATGGGAGTATGTGTATTTTGGCAACATGCATGCACTTCTTCATGGCTAATAATCCCTATTGTGCATGAAGTGCTTGGTTGTGTATGTATTATTTGTGCTGCTTGCTACCCACAACGGGCAGGCAACACCTGCTGACGCTGTGTGTCCTGTGCGCAGCTTGGCCTTTTGGAGCCTGATCCTGTGCCCGTCATCTTTGGTTATTGTTCATCCTTTTTCTTTGAGTGACCCATGAGTGACCAGACACTCCTTCCTTTCCATACACCTGTTACACTGTGGATTTCTAACCTCCTTGTCTTTGTGTGCTAGTTTTTGGCTAGTTTTTCACCCCTGCCACCATCAGGTGTTCATGCATTCCTGCTGCTGCCTCTCCTGTGGCACCGCCGCAACGAGGGCCCTGATTCTGCAACACACACGCCTCTCAGATGCTCCTGCCTCCCTCCACCCATGCTTGATGCAGAAATCAGCTTGTCTGTGACTCTGTTGCACCTACGCCGTGACAAAGGCAGCACCGTCAGCGCCTGCAACATGCACAGTGCAAGACCCTCTGGTGCTTGCATGACCCACGTAACACAACAGACTCATGCACCAGCCACCCTCCAAGCAATTATCACCAGACAATCAACAACCTGCTGTCAGGCAACCCCTAAGCACACACACAACAGCTTTGCATGCTGGGTGTGCAACTCCTACTGCCTACACAACGCTGCCCCGCCTACCAAACCATATCCGTACAACCAAGTCATGTGCCTCCTACTCCACACCCGCTCCGTCCACCAGCGCACCATTGGACTCTGTTACCTCCTCAACACAACGGCCCCACACATCACCTTCATTACAGTAACCTGGTTGAACACATCCTCAGCACATAACTTCAACATTGCCATCACAGACGGATACAAGATGTCCCGCAGGGACCGCACCATCAATCCAGGAGGATGAATTGCCATTCATTCATTCATAAGTACACCCTCAGAGTCACATACAACACCAAGGACACACTCAGCATTGTCAAGCACCTGCACTTCAGGTTTCACACCAACCCCCTGACCACCCTCTGACTAACAGTCATCTACAGGCCTCCACCCAAAATTCCGCTAAGCCATCAACAAATACATCAGCATGTAGGCCCTCACCTCCACAGACTACGTGTGGCTGGGGGACAGCAACTTCTGGCTGGAGGACAACCACACCACCATCCTTCTTTGGTACATCAACATTTGCATCCAGTTGTCCGACTAGCAACACACTGCCCCACACTCCGCTACAGATCCCCCAAAGATGATTGATCTAAGTCACCAAAGACGAGCTGTGTGGCACCCTCGGCCAGGACACTCCAATCAACGCCACTGCCACCACCTACAACCTCACACACTGGATCAGCAACTGATCCAACACTCTTGCCACATTGGCAGACTTTCCTGTGAAGCACAGCAACAGTTAAGCCACCTGGGACAAGGCAGACATACTGGACTCATACAGATCTAGCCGGACTCTCGTGCAGACCTTGCGAAACAAACAACCATCAGTTACCTTTCAGCCCTGAAACCCGCCACACACAGACATCACCATATCATCTGCATGGACAAGGGGACATCCTTCAGATAGAGCCTAGGCACCAACACACACAACATCAAGGAGCTCATCAGCATCGTGAGTGGACTATGTAACCCTAGCTCTCCATCCAAAAGACATCCCACCCTCGCAAGGCCAGGGGAATCCCTGGCAACATTCTACTACTGCAAGATCATGTACATACACAACAGCCTCGCCACACAGAGGCAGACAGCGCAATTATCCACGGGACATACACCCCCCCAGGTCCTGGACTCCCATCAGCAGCAAAGACACCACCTGGCTCATGTACACCATCCACTCCGGCTCTCCATTCGGACCCTTCCCACACAACATATCTATCACAGCATACCCCATCCTTGAAGCCCACCTTCGGCACATCATGAATGTCTCCTTTGAGTACGCCACATCCCATGGTAGCTGGAGGCATGCAGAGACCCAGGCCCTTCTTAAACAACGGATGCCAATACCGCAGGATTTCCCGGAACATCACCCTGCTTCCCTACCCGGCAAATGTCATCTCGAAGACAGTCAACGAGCAACTGACCAACTCCCTCCAAGCAAACACCTCCAGGCAACCCGCCCCAGTCCATCTTCCAAAGTAATCAGACCACTGCAACTGGCTTCATTGCCACCACCAATGACATTTTGGACCCTGATCAACATTGCTGAGACCACCACCCTCACCCCCTCGACCTCTCAACAGTATTCTACACCATGTGCTAACACACTGTCAGATCACACATCTACAACACTGGAATCCAAAGGAGGGCCCAGGATTAAATCACCAAGTACCTCACCAGCAAGGCCCAGGGATTCAACCTCCCCCTTCAGCACGTAGTACACTGGGCTCATCTGGCCCATGCACCAGGGCTCATCTCTCAGCGTGACAATCTTCAAAGTCTCCAGGCCCCCCCCTCTCCATCATCACATGCGCACACGACCTCATCATCATGTCCTATGCCATTGACACCCAGCTGCTCCTCACCCTCACCAAAGACCCAGCCACTCACAGATCCAACCTTCAAGAAGGCATGAGGTCCGTTGACAAATGGATGAACATCAGCCACCTGAGGCTGGACTTGGACAAGACTGAGGTCATCACCTGAGGATTGTCCCTTTACGGCTGGGACAACTCCTTGTATCACACCGGCCTGGGCAGCACACCAGCACCCAGTGGCCACGCACGCAAGCTGCTGTTCATCGTAGATTCCTTGCTCACAATAACCATGCAACTCAACACCATCTCTACCTCATGCTGCAACAGCCTCCGCATGCTGCAAATGATTCTCAGATAGATCCACTCCTAGGCAAGACAGTCACCCAGGTCCACAACACCAGCCGGCTCAACTACGGCAACACCCTCTATGCAGGAACAACAGCCAGACTCCAGGAGGACTTGTACACATCCAGGGTGCATCGGCACACCTCATCCTCAACATCCCCTATTTCTATTTCTATTTAGGGGGTTTTGTAAAGCGCTTGGTGACGCACAACGGCGTGTCCCCGCGCTGAGGAGCAACTCTTACTGGAACCTATAGAAGCGGCGTACCTTACTGGGCAAATAGTGCAGTTTTAAGTTTGACTCTGAAAATTGATTCTGATGGCTCTAATCTCAGTGCCATGGGTAGTTTGTTCCATCTTGAGGCCTGCCACAGCCACATGACCGTCCACCTGAGATACCTACAATAGGCTCACTGTCAACTGCAGATTCACCTTCAGACTCCTCAGCCACACTCAGGAGGCACTCCACAACCCCAAACCAAAAATTAGCATGGAAGTCTCTCATCCAACACCCCAATGCCCCAACTCCGTCCAGCCAACCTTGCCGTGGCCAACATACATCAAATCCACAGAACAACTGCATGCGGGAGACAGTTCTCCCACCTCACCAAACAGACCTGGGACTCCCTCCCCGGGCACCTCCACATGACCCGTGACCTCTATGCCTTCATGATGCTTTTCCAAACCTGTCTGTCCGCGCAATATGGCAAGCCCTCTCCCTCAGCAGCTTGAAACCATCACGGGTGAGTATTGCACTCCATGTATGTACTTGATGATACATTGTGACCTACATGTGTCCTCGACCGGACTTAGATCCCAGTGTATGGATGGCTTGAGTTTGTTCCACACTCAGGCATACTTTGACATATCCCCACACGTATGTTGTAGACTCATGCTAAATGACTGCAACATCAATTTTACTTGTGAGTGTTTTGTTTATTTCTCAGTCACGTGCAGGAATTGTGAGTAAATGATAGGTGCTGTACAAAAATGCCGGGAATCCAAAGTTCACAGAGGGAGATGTGATGCCTTGCAGTTGGAGTCACCAGAGTCCAGACCACAGTGCTTGGCATCATTGTTCAGACTGCAACCAGCAAGTCCATGTGGGTGAGTAGGACAGTCATTGAGGTGATGCTGTTGCACACAAAGTCCAGGTGCCAGACCAGGTGACCTGGGAGTTACGCATGGCCAGCTGCCTCTCACCGTCTTTTCCATGGACGACCCACCTTCCTTGGGGGACTCTCATATGCAGGACTTGACGATGCATGGGACGCTCCGTTGGATGATTCCTCCTCCTCCTCCTCCCTTCCTGTGCCTGGTGGCGGTCTTCACCTCGAGGTGTCTTGCCTGGTGACACAGGGAGGGTGCTCCATGTTGTCAGCGATCCAACGGAGTGAATGGCTTATGTCCCGTTGTAAGGCCAGCAGCTCAGCCAGTCTGGTCTCAATCCGTCCTTGGTGTTCTTGTTGAATGGCGTGTTGCTCGGCCTGCAGGTTTTTTATCTCTGTGAGGGTCCCCACTACCTGGCTGTTGTCCCTGGTGTCCCGCCGGTATGCATCCATGATGTTGCGGAGTTCAGACATACTAAGCCCTGCAGCTGGCTGGTCAGGTTCTCGCCTCCGCCTGGTGCCACTCCCACCACCCCTGCCCACACGAGCCTGGCCTGCCGTTGTGGGCACATCGGGACAACGGGAACCCTGAGTGATGGCAGTGGTGGTGTTGTTTGCCACCTCCTGGGTGCACGCCGAACCTTGTCCCTCATTGTCAGACTGGCTCAGTTGTTCAATGTGGGTAGGGCTTTGAGATGTCTGCTGGGATCTGGCAGGAATGGTAGTGGTGGTTGGCGCAGATATCCCTGATCCAGTTGCTGCAGGGGTTGGGGCACCAGAGGTGCCAGGTCGGTCGGGGTCATCCGTGGAGTGGTGAGAGGCGTCGCTGTCGGTGGGATCAGGGTCCTACTGAGCCTGGGACTGTGAATCATCTCCCCCATTGTTGGGGGTAGGTGCCACACGTTGCCCTGTGGGTGTGAGAAACAGACAATGTTAAGGCCATTTAATGCAACATCCACTTTTCATACACATCGTAGTTGGAACTGTTCGACCTGGTAGTTGTCCATGCTTTGGATTGTACTCAATGTTCACTTGTGGAAGGGTAAGTTGTGGGGTCAGATTGATATGTGCTCCAGAGTCATTGACATGTGGGGGCATATTTACAATAACTGGCACAGCCCTGCATATCAGCAGGGATTCACCAGTCATTGTGCACCACAGCTATGCCAGTACAGATGCAACATATTGACATTGTGGAGCACCATGGTGGAAAAACGGCACAGCTGCGTCACGAATCTGTGCCGTATAAGTAGGCGCATTGCTGGAGGTGCGTTTCCAGCGCAACGCAGCTCCAGCAAAGGTCTGTGGGGCCCTATCTGCATGATGCTGCTTCAATCCTTACACCTGCATCATGCATGCACAGGGTTTTGACGCAGCATGTGCTTAAAAGTGACAGAGTGAAATCTTGTAAATTTCACATATCCACTTTTAGGAGGCGTGGCTGCGCCGTAATGCCCACCCCTCCCCCTGTACCAGAACACCTACTTCTGGTGCAGGGCTTTAGAACGTGACGCATCTCCCAGATGTGTCACCTTGTAAATACCCAGCACCATGGCGCCACTTTTGTGCCGCCGCTGTGACACAAAGGTGACGCAACGGCGGTGTGAAAGAAGCACAAGGGGCTTGAGAGTCTGCACCGTGCATTTGTTACTTGGATGCTTCATCAGATCTGAATTGGTTTTGTTGTGTTACATAACCATTGTGACAGTGGGGCACTCCATTGCCTGTCCCAGGAGGGTATGTTTGTTTAAGGGGTGCATGTGACAGGTCGTGCTGGTAGTTGGAGTCTGAGTTGGCACTGGGCCACCCTCGTGGTGTGGCTGTCCCCCATGGAGCATGCTGCCATGACAGTGGTTGTGAGTTACTGTCCAAGATATCTGACCTTGTTGTCCTGGTGTTTGTGTTTGTACTAGTCACAAGAGGCCATTGTGCTGCCTACACCAGGACCCAGTGTCAGCTATCTTGTCAGTACTTTCCCACTCCCTGTGCATTGAGCATGGTGCATGTATGTACCTGGGCCATATGGGATGAGGGCAATTGTGCATGGGCGTCCACAGACATGTATCTAGGGGTGGGCAGACTTTTAACTTCATCACCATCCCCCTTGCACCCTTCTCACCCTCCCCCTTGCAGCCTTCTTGCCCTCTGCCTTGCAGCCTTCTCGCCCTCCCACTTGCATCCTTCTCGCCCTCTGCTTGCAGCCTTCTCCCCTCTGCCTTGCAGCCTTCTCGCCCTCCCCCTTGCAGCCTTCTCGCCCTCCCACTTGCATCCTTCTCGCCCTCTGCCTTGCACCCTTCTCCCCTCCCAGTTGCATCCTTCTCGCCCTCTACCTTGCACCCTTCTCCCCTCTGCCTTGCAGTCTTCTCCCCTCTGCCTTGCAGCCTTCTCGCCCTCTGCCTTGCAGCCTTCTCGCCCTCTGCCTTGCAGCCTTCTCGCCCTCTGCCTTGCAGCCTTCTCGCCCTCTGCCTTGCAGCCTTCTCGCCCTCCCCCTTGCATCCGTCTCGCCGCCTGCCTTGCACCCCTCTCACCCTCCCCTTTGCACCCTTCTCGCCCTCCCCCTTGCATGCATCCTTCTTGCCCCCTGCCTTTCACCCTTCTCCCCTCTGCCTTGCAGCTTTCTCGCCCTCCGCCTTGTACCCTTCTCGCCCTCTGCCTTGCACCCTTCTCGCCACCACCTTACACCCTTCCCACCCAATGGAGGGGGCTGCCACCTGGAACAATGGCACCATTTCAAAAGCATGATGGACTAGGGCCGGCCCTGACTGGGCCCAGACCAGACGCATTGGCCATCGGGGGCATAAGCCCCCTTGCCCCCCCCTGGCAGACGTCCATGCAATTGGGTCTGATTTTGAGACCCACAATGCATTTTGTGACACCCACCCTCCCAGCATACTGGACGTCCATTTTTGGTCTATGCTTCCTGCAGCATGGGACATAGCATGGCCTTGCTTTCTCAATGGGCATACACGTTAGTGGCATTAGCGGTGTATTTGGATGTAGTTGTGGGCGGTGGGCACTGGGGGGCTTGGTGTGGGCATTTTTTGCACTTGAGCTGTGGATGCCATTAAACCCATGTTACATGCATTGTTTGTGTACTCACCAGGTTCTACGACTCCTTCAATTCCATGTACTCCCACCGGTGGTAGCAGGGCCATGACCTTCTTCTCCCAGGGATGGTACTGTACTGGTCTGCGGGGACCACCACCTCCAGTGATCTGGCTCTGGGCAGACTCCTCGTCCACCTTCCACTTGATCATCCTCCGCAGATCGTACCACCTGGCCTGGCACTCCTTCCTAGTACGTCTGATGGGTGCAACAGCATTCACCCTATTGACTACCCTCTCCCACAGGCGTGTTTTCTCAGCTATGCTGGTCCGTCTGGCCAAAGAGCTGTGGCTCGACTCTGATTACTTCATCTACAAGGATCTCCATCTCCTCCTTTAGGAACTTTGGATTCTTCTGTGCGGACATGGTGTGGGTTGACTGTGTGTATGGATGTGGGTCTGAATGTGAATGGGGATGTGGGTCTGAATTTGATTGGGGGTATGTGCCAAGGTGGATGTGTGCAGTTGGTGGTGTGTTATCTGTGTCTCTTGCTAATTGTGTATGTTGCAAAGGATCAGGTTTGTGTGTGTGGTCCCTTTTTATTGGTCCATTTGTGGGTGGGGCTTAGTTTGAATTTTTGGTAGGTGTGTTATAAGGGTTGGTTCTGAGGTAGGCCCTCTGTTTGCCTGTTTGGATCTGGCCAGGACATTCATTTCCATGGTTTGTACACTGGAGACGTGTTTTGTGGTGTTGTGTGAGTCGTTTTCTGCCTCCTTGTGCTGATTTTAGGGGTTTGCATGCGCTTCGTTCAGTGTGGGTTCGATTCGTATTTGCGGCTCGCTCATACGCGACGTTTTTACGGGGTTCACGTGCGCTTCGTATTTGATTTTGTGGTTCGCTCATACGCGATGTTTTTATGGGGTTCGCGTGCGCTTCGAATTTGCTTTTGTGGTTCGCTCATACGTGACGTTTTTACGGGGTTCGCGTGCGCTTCGTATTTGCTTTTGTGGTTCGCTCATACGCGACGTTTTAATGGGGGTTCGTGTGCGCTCCATATTTGCTTTTGTGGTTCGCTCATACGCAACGTTTTTACGGGGTTCGCGTGCACTCCGTATTTGCTTTTGTGGCTCGCTCAAACGCGACGTTTTTACGGGGTTCGTGTGCGCTTCGTTCAGTGTGGGTTAGTACGCTACGTTTTCCGTACAAATCACATTCTGGTTCCCGGGTCCGGATCGTACTTGTCGGGTCGTACGGCATGTTTACAAGTTGTACGGTTCACCGTGAGCGTCCGTATCGTACAGATTTTCCCTTGATTTTTCGTAAGGTTCGCACAGATTCGGACGTATTTTTTTCATACGGATTGTACTACGCAATTCGGACGGATTTGTACAATTCGGACGGAAAAGGCAATAAATACGAATCGTCGTACGGATTCGTTTCCCGAATCGTAATCGACCCCTTTATGTCTGTAGAGCCTGCACCATCTCAAAACTACACCCCTCTTTCAATGCACTACATTATTGGCCTGTTGCTAGGGTTGCCATATGGCCAGGTTTAGAGCTGCATAAATGCACTCTAATGTCCCTGCTGGCACGACATTAGAAAAGTTACCTACATCTGGTATTCTTTCTCTTTATCAGTACATAGTTTACACAGTAAATTTCTTTTTTAGAGTTTTACATAGCGCAAACTCCACCAGAAGATATCCGGTATCAGAGCGTTTTACATGAGCACCAGTTTCATTACAAATGGACATATTTATTTTTTGTTAGGCACGGGGAGATTAAGTGATTTGCCCAGTATCACAGGATGCTGAGCGTCTTTGCCGAGACTTGAACCCGGACCCTCAGCTGCTAGGCGGACCGCTCTAGCCGTGGATGACTGACAAAATATCGAAGGAAATATTTTTTTTTTTTTTTTTTTAAATCGACCTACAAAAATATCGGAGCAATAATATTGATGTCAAGAATATCGACATCCTATCTACAACATGGTAAGTATACAAATATCGGAAAAAAACATATTGATGTAAAAAATGTCGTTAAAAAAAATATTGTTTTTTTTAATTGAAAAAAAAAATGTAAAATAAAATAAATAATTCTTATAAATATGATAAACAGTAACAAATATATAATGTTTAAAATTAATAAGTAATATATATATATATATATATATATATATATAATGTATTAAAACATTAATTAAACAGATACATATAACATAATATATATACTTACATAATAATCAGTTTTAATAATTATTTTAATAACTTATAAATAATTGTAAACATTAATTTTATACAACATTAGCTAAAATAAGACAAACAATATTAAATAGCAGAGGGAATAAAACTATTATTCCAATTCTTAAAAAAAACAGTACGAAAAATGTTGGATAGCGAAAGGGTAAAAATTACTATTCCAACTCCAGAGAGTGCAACAGTAGGTAAAGTGTTGGATAGCGTAGGGGTAAAAATTACTATTCCAACTCCATAGGGTGCAACAGTAGGGAAAGTGTTGGATAGCGTAGGGGTAAAAATTACTATTCCCACTCCAGAGAATGCAGCAGTAGGGAAAGTGATGGATAGCGTAAGGGTAAAAATTACTATTCCCACTCCAAAGAGTGTAACAGCAGGGAAAGTGTTGAATAGGGTAGGGGTAAAAATTACTATTCCAACTACAGAGAGTGCAACAGTAGGGAAAGTGTTGGATAGCGTAGGAGTAAAAATTACTATTCCAACTCCATAGAGTGCAACAGTAGGGAAAGTGTTGGATAGCGTAGAAGTTAAAAATAACATACTTAGAAATAAATTAATGTTTTAAAATAATTATTAAATTAATTACTAAATAAATCCAAACTATTTACAAATACCAATAAATAATTATTAAAAACATACTTACCAATGAATATTGAATTACCAATAAATAATAATCAATACCAATTAATATTAATAACTATTAATTACAAATTAATAAATATTGAACAATAAAATATTTCCTATAACAAAAACATTCATTATAAAAAAGTAATTACCAATTAATATATAGTGAACAATTAAATAATTTTGTATACCAAAAATATTAATTATTAGACATTAATTACCAATTGATTATGATGTATTAGTAAATTAATTAAAAATAGCAATAAATAATATTTAGTAATATTTAATTACCAATTAATGATTAAAACACAATACATTAAGTTTCATAACCAAAAGATTATACTTTTAAATAATTACCAATTAACAATTAATGTCTAATAAATCAATTATCAATACCCAACAATAAATGTAATAATTACTTAATTAGATATCAATTACTTTACAAACTATTCCCCTATAAACGCACAACACACTCCAACAATAAAATAATAAACTTAACATAATTATCAATTAATCAATTAATACAAATTAATTACTAATTAATACAAATTCATTACCAATTAATAATTAATTAACAATTATATAAAATTAATATCAATTAATGAAAATAAATTATTACTTAATTACATTTAAATTACTTACCACCCTATTCTCCTATAAACCCACAGCCCGCTACGGTACTAAAATACAAAATTAACTTAAAATAACATTATTAACATATAAAAATTGTATACATATATTTTAAAACCAGTAGAACACTTAAACAAAATATAACACATACATATTAAATACATAATAAAATATATAACAATCATAAACATATCGCTATTATTAACATCGATATTAGTAGCATCGATATTATTAACATCGATATATTTGATATCGATATTACTAACTTCGATATTACTTACATCGATATAAAAAAAAAAATCAATATTACTTAACTTAGGGTCGATATTCTGTCGATCGATATTCTTAACATCGATATTCTGTCCCTTCAATATTATCACCTCAATATTATTGTAGTTCGATATTTTATTTTCGATATTTTGGCTGCTCACCATCCTCTCCCTCAATATAAATGTTAGAATGCACTTTACAATGTGTTCTTCAGCTACACTAATGACCCAATAGATAATTTAAGAAAAATAAAGACAGAGAGGCCATGTTACAATAAATACAGACATTTCCAAAATCTTTAAATAGTGAACTGATGGCCGGTGTTTCTCACTAGAAAAGGTGGCAACCCGAAACAATACTATGCCGTTACTGGGGACAACACACAGCTCTTACAACCCCTCTTAACTCGAAAATAATAGTTTTGACCCTTTTCCCCTGGGGTGGTGCTTGATTCTCCATGCCAGATGATGTGGGAGCATTCATAAACAAGCATTAACATAGCCAATAGGTCTCGCCTTTGGGACCTTATAAGTGTTTAGCCATGCAACAGTGGATGTTGTTGCACCAAGGATATTGTGCTGGATAACTAAACACTTATAAGGTCCCAAAGGCGAGACCTATTGGCTATGCCAATGCTTGTTATTTCATGCGGCAGACAGCAGCACACAACTGTTGTGTACTGCATACTTTGAACTGACTGATCTGTAGGTGTCTGAGTTTAAATTAGGGATCGGTGTTGAAATGTGGCATGGTTGAGATCGCTGAAGCGGAGGCAGAATGCAGTGTGAGATTCTCACAGTGCCTGTCGGCAGGTCATAGAGGCGAGCAGACTGCAGGCACATCCAATCTGTGACCTTTCTGTAGGCACACGGAGTGACAGTCGCAAACATGCCTATTGTATTAGTGGGAAAATATGAGATATGTAGATGGAGGATATAAGGATGTGGGAAGAAAAATGGCAAAAGCATCTTGAGTGAGACACTGCGGAGGATAGTGGAGAACAAGAGTGCCTGAGCCACCCTGAAAGGCCACTATCCACTGTCCCACAGATCTTAGTAAGGTATAATTCACACTTATATTTGCCTAATTGTAACATTCAAATTTTTCGAAACAAAGTTGTTCTTCCTTTATTTGATGCAGCTAACAAGCATTGACAAAACTAATAGGTAGCTTTGTTGTAGATATGCAAGTTTGTTGATGTGTGACCTGTCTGGATGCGATAACAAAACTCAGAAGCATTTAGACACTAGTCAGGCGGCATGCTATGTAATGCACACTATGTTAGTTTACATGTTTTTAAGCCAAAACTCTTGGGAAGGGTTCCTAGCTTGTGTTTCTATGACCACGCCCCATTTAGAGGTTTCTCACGGTAACCAACTTGAACACTGTTTTCCTCCCACTTAAAGCACTTGGGGGCGATATACCCACAGCCCTTCTAAGAGAGACCCAGTTACAACCCTTCTAAGAAGACTAAAGTTACCCACAGCCCTACTGAGAGAGACTCAGAGTTAGTCCTTCTAAAAGTGACACAAGTTACTTACAGTCCTCCTAAGTGGGACACAGAGTTACCCATAGCCCTTCTGGGAGGGACACACCCCATGTGGCAACCCCCTTTTGTGGGAACCCAATCGGCAGTCCTTTTGAGGGGATACGGCTGCCCGGGCTACAGCCTTTCAGGAAGAGACACCACTGGTCGATTCTTTGCAGATAAGTAAGGGCAGACAACTCACTATTGTGTGAAAATGCCGTCTCTGTGCGACTGGAATTTTATGTTGGCCAATTACTTAGCAGGAAATCCGGGTGCTCCCAATACAAATGACTTTGATGTCGATTTACAGCTTACTGGTCAGAAAGTATGAGTGGGGGGGGGGGGGGAAGGCAATTTAAAGATATCTGTCTCTTGAGTCGAAGTTGGTGTCCCAAGGACAAATTGTGACGGGCGTGAAAGGTGGGCCGGTTCATGAGGTGATGGGAGGGCCTAGGCACGGACCGGTAGAGTGGCCACCGTGGGCCAAGATAATGTGTCTGAGTGGGGGTGAGTGGGGTGGTGGTCCCAGTGCAGACTAAAAGGACCTCCTGGTTTGTCAAGTGTCACATGTTTTGTGTAACCCTATCTTGGATCCCTACGATTCTTGGGTATTGTAGCAGCAAATGGCATCATTGGATTGATGCAGAATTCCCAAGCGAGTGGCTGTGGACTCGGGGTCTTGTTCGTGTCTCTCCGGGCTCCCTTTACCAGCTCATTTACACATTGGCAGAGCGTGGGGCGAGTAATTCGACAGAGCACCCTCTTCTGGCGGGACACCGTGACATCAGTCCTAGGCTGTCGTTTTCCAAATCACTCCATTCCGGGGATTGTAGCTGTTTGCTTCAGTTGAAACAATTACTCCACTATCCCTAATAAGGCAATTTTTAAAAGGAAATCCCAGACCAAAAAACAGTTTCCTGCCGAAGTGGTGTAGAACTTCCTTGCAACCTTGTCTTTGCTTTAAAATGTTAACCCTACAAATACCTAAAAAAATCTTTGAGCATATTTATTTCCATCCTAACAACTCTTGAGTGGCGCCATTGCAACTGTGGGCACAGAACCCTAACATGTATAGTGCTGCTCGTTAAAAAAAACAAGTGCACGTGCCTCGCGCTGGCAGCAGTGAGGAGGGGGCTTGCGCGATTCCCTTGCGGGAGCAAGCCAGCGGTATCATGTGTTTGTAAGTTAATTACAAACATATGGGGGCCGATTCTGATTCGGGAAACTAATCTGTACGACGATTTGTATCCTTAGCCCTTTCCGTACGAATCGTAAAAATCCGTCCGAATCGCGTAGTACGATCCGTAGGAAAAAAAAACGTCTGAATCCATGCGAGCAGTACGAAAAGCAAGGGAAAACCCGTACAATACAGGCCCTGAAAGTGAACCGTACGAATCGTAAACATGCTGTATGACCCGACAAGAACGATCCGGACCAGGGAATGTTAACGCGATTCGTACGGAAAACGTCGCATACGAGTGATTCGTACGGAGAGCCACACAATAACATACGCACAGTACCCCTATGCACCGTACCCCTATGCTCCGTACCCCCTAGAATCATGGGGTGTGTACGCACCGTACCCCTAGGCACCGTACCCCTATGCACTGTACCCCTACGCACCGTACCCCTATGCACCGTACCCCTAGGCACTGTACCCCTAGGCACCGTACCCCTGCAGTCATGGGGCGTCAGTTTTGTAAACAGTTAGAGTCGAAATCTGCTTTTCTGGACGTTTTGAGCTCCCGTAGAAAAAGAGTCATACGGAGTGTTGAAAAGAATCGTACTTGCTGGGTCGGAAAATGCTGCTTTGATCCGTACGGACGTTGCGTACTGCATGTTCCGAGTAAGATTCGTACGTATTTTCCAGTCGTATGGTCTTTCGTACGATTTGTACGGAGATCTGCTTTGGGTCCGAATCGTACTTCATCGTACGTACGGGTACATTTAAGGGTACGATTCATACAGGAAATATGCTCCGTACGGCTATTCGTAGGGGATTTTACCGAATCAGAATTGGCCCCATAGTGTCAAGCTCACTCCCGCAAGGGAATCGCCAAACGTGCACGCGTTGCCATTGAAGGCAATGGAACGCTTGCACGTTTTTGGCCGAAAAAGGGAACCGATGGCTAAAGGTCTCTTTCCTACACAGTACATACGCGCTGCGTAGGCGAGACCTAAAAAAGAGTCTGCCAACACGTGTGTTGCACATTACCCATGTCCTCTGCTGTTAACAACACTAGACAAACTTTACATCTCTTGTTATTTCAGCACTGAGACTAGGGCTGCCACCTGGACACTTTTTTATAACAGCATGACCAGCATTTTTTTAGAACAGTTATTTTAACATCATAACCAGCATTTTAATGTCCTTGCCAATACAAAATGTAGGAAAACTACTTAAAAACTGTCTTTTTTACTTATCAGTACATACTTTATTGAGTAAATATCAAAAGATTTTACAGTTCTAATTAAGACTCAGTTCCAGGACTTTGCAGAATGTTAAAACATGAAGAGATTGCAGGTATTTTTCTTGGTGAAGAGGTGGTAACACTGGATGAGACCAAAACACATAATTTGTTTAGTGTACCTCAAATAAATCTTGCAGCACCGCTCATATATCAGCACACAGGCCATGTACGCACCTCAAACCAAACCTACCACAACCAACAACCTGCCAATATCTGGATCAGGGAGAGCTCTAATAATGTCACTCAATCCTGACCTCTGGTACAAATGCAATTCTGACAACATGACCTACAGATAGTGCTGTCAATGCACACCAACTTCTGGCTGCATGGAATTGTTTTCAGGATTGTCACTCAGGGTTGAAATCTCTGAGTGACAGTGGGAAAACAAAACAACACTGACAGGTGAGCATCATACTCGCTCCCTCATCTATGCTGAAGGCAGTGGCATAATGGACACCCCTGTCGTCCCCACATTGTGGGGAGTTGTCCTCGATACAATAAGGGGGACCCTTTCAGCTTGTCAGCTCGAGTGTATAGGTTCTGCCAGGACATGCTCACCATCCATTGCAGGGGAGGGGGGAGGCTACGGTTTACATACGCCACTGGCATAAGGAGTCCTGCAGTGGAGGCACATGGCTTGTCAGCAATACAATAAATTGTGGCTTCATGGCACTAAGCTAACAGCCCGTGTGGCAGAAAGAATATTCCCACAACAGCACAGGGCTAATTTTATTGTGTTTAAAAAACAGATCCCACCAGCTTCCCACATAGCAAAACTGAAAAAGGTTTTAAAAAGTTATGTGAGGATGCCGACGGGCATTTTGAAACTTTTCAAAACCTTCAGTCCTTCCGCAGTTTGGAGGAATGTTATTCAAAGAAGGAACAGCCACTGGGGAATATGTACAAGGAAATGGCGCAGCACAGCGCTGAAAAAATGTTGCAGCACCGCGCCATTTCCAAAATGCAGGGATGCACTGTATTTACAAGAATACTGTGCACCCTTGTGTTTTTCCTAGCGCTGTAAAAAGCTGGCCAGCGCCAACACAGACACCCATGTGCCATAGTGCAAGGATGTCTGCGTTACAGGAATGAATGTTTATGTGAATGCCCCTTCCTGCAAATAAACAATCATTAGAAGTAGCAAATCACCATTATTTAATTATTGTTTTTGTACAAAAAGGGACACCTTCATGCACAAAAACAATCATTAATGGCGCTTTGCTCTTTGTATGTGTGCTAAAAATGCAGCACACATAGAAAAATCAAAAAAGAGGAGAAAGAAAATTATTTCTCCTTGTTGCACGAATTTAAGGCCTCCTTTTGCATGGTGTTAGTTTGTGGTGCATCCTCAGATTTACAGATCCTTGTAAAACTGGGGCTGCGCGAAAAAGCAATGGGTGTTTCGGTGGAACGACCACACCAACATCCATTGTATTCTCCTTTCACGCAGATACCCGAGTCAAAGGCACCATGTGTACAAAGCGGACTTCAGGCACAAACCCACTTTGTAAATATGGAGCAGAGCGTTGAGCCACTAAAACGTAGGTTAAAGGGATGTTCCTGTGGTGCAGTCTCCTTGTTGCTCCACTGTTTTCTTGTATCATGCAACAAAGTTGCATGGCTTCAGGCTGGGCTTTGTAATCTTAGTTTTACTGTGACCCATTAATATTTACTAATCTATCAAAACTATAGTCTGTATCGGGGTCTTGAGTGAGGCCAGATAAATTAGTACTAACTATTTTCACTATGATAGATATTGATACCAGTACTGTTTGATTATTGAGCACCGAAACATCATTCTACGAAAACATCATAAGTATTGACTACCAAAATATTGTGAACGCAGGCCATATATATATATAGATAAGTACTGATTTAAGAACTGTTCATTTATCTACATTTGTCTGCCTTCACAATATTTCGGTAGCCAATATTCGGGGTATGATATTTTTGCAGAATGATATTTAAACTTGATATTCTAGCGATATACCATGATATACAATGCAGGTAAGAGCGGTGGGGTTGGGTGCGGGTGAGTTGACAGACGACGACGAGGAAAAATACAATTAAAAAAAGAAAAACACTTACCTTACGCTCGCTGGATTGCTGACTAGGCGATACGGCGAGTGCAAGGTAAGTAAGTGGGTTTCCTTTTTTAGATTTTATTTTCCCTCGTCGTCATCTGTCGACTTCCCCGTACTCCGCCATACCACCAAACCACTCTTTCCTGCATGGGCCACGCCTGATACCACTGAGGATGTATACCTGAGCTTGTATCATACTCACATGCAGCACAGTGGAGTTTGTTGCTCTTATTGGTCGTCTGTGCCAGCATACCACCCACACACACTACAGTGCGGCAAGGAGCAGACATCATTTTCTGAACCATTATTATGTACACCCAGAGCATTGCACAGAAAAGCAGTCACCCCTCCTCTGAGCAGATATTGCTCCCATACTTAACACAGAAGCTGCCTGTGTCTCTCTGAGTCAGCGTCTTACTCAAATGCAGAATATTGCAATGCTCTTCATACCATGAGTCATGCACTCAAATAGTACAGTGCAGCAAAGAGTTGCCATATTACTCTGCGTCCATATCACATCCACAAACAGGACAGTACAATAGGACGTGTGTGTAGCTGCCTATGCTAGGATCATACCAGCAAAAGAGCTTAGTGAAGAAAGGAGCTGCCACTTTTCTACAGAGCCTCAAAAACCCATACACATCATAGTGAAACAAGGTTCTTTGATACATCCATACACAACACCTCACAGCCATTATCTATCAATATTGCTCTGAGCCAGAGTTATCCCCACACCCAGAACAGTGAACTGCTACTGTTCCTCTACACCAGTATAAGACCAACGATTAATATGAGCTGGTGGTTGCTGGGTGAGTCTCATTGCCACTCATTTTTTGAGACCACCACCTATTTTTCCTCATCAAATATTTCCAGAGAGTAGGAAAGGGAAAAACACACAAAGAATCATAGAAAGAAAGACTGAAAAACTGCCACCAAGGGAGAAAGCAGGATCCTACAAGAGTGATATAAAGAGGCAAGGAGTGTCTGGTATTGGATTTAAGAGACCTGGGGTAGATTTAGGACTTCACAGCCTTGCATGCTGACATTTAGTAACCCTGGCCATGGGCATCTGAGAAGTGCTTGCACACTGGCACTTATTATTCAACAAAGTAGGCACTGTATCAGACGAACACAGTATACAGTCCAGTGAGATGCTCTTATAATTTTTTGTGAATTGTTATCATACACAACACACTGTGGCAAGGAGCTGTGACTGCTGCTCTGAGCCAATTAAGACACAGAAAAGTGGACCTCAGAGCTGTCGATGTTCATCGGAGCCAGCGTCACACAAGACACTGAGCTGTCACTGTTAATCTGAGCCTGCATCACACACAACACAGAAAAGCAGCTATTACTGTTTATCTGAGCTGTTTCTGTTCATCGAAGATGTCATCACACATAACACAGTGCTGCAAGGAGCTAGCAAATTTAATCTGAGACACTATCAGGGGTGGCAACTCTGCTATGGTGGAGGAGCGTCGCCTCACTGCTGAAATGCAGCAGACAGAAGAAAAAGAAAATGACAATAAAGCTAATTTATTGTCATTTTATTTTTTATTCTAGTCTGCCGTGTCTAGGGCATGGCGGGGCAATATTGCAGTGTCACACAGCAGAGGAAGGAGGAGTGGTAGCCACTGAAAGTGCGCATGTCGGTTTGGCCGGCTGTCCACGGTTGGCCAAATCAACATGCGCACTTGAATATCTCCATACTGTTCCCTGGAGATATCCTAGGGCCTAGGGGCACAGGCTCCCAGTCCCTGCGGGAGTGTATAACCGGACCACACCGATCTGCCCAATCCAAGCACTTCTTTCATGCTGGGAGTAGTAGCATGAGAGAAGCGCTGGCATTGTGTGCAGTCCAAGAGCCTGTGCTCCTGGGGATTGCAGTGCCGGGACTAAAGCAGTGGAGCAGCGAGGCATAGAGCTGGAGCAGAAGATCATGGAGGCTGGCAGGAAAGGGAAGTTTATATTTGTATTATTACTTTTCTTTTACTGCCCTCTCCGCCCCCCTCCACCCCACCTCAGATTGGCAGCAGCCATCGCTGGTCACTATCACTCACAACAGTGGGCAGAAAGTAACTGCTGCTGGTCTTTTTAGCTAGTATCACAGAGAACCCATTGCTCCAAGGAGTTGGCGCAGCTCCTCTGATCCAGGCATTGACCCACTTACTATGCTACATGCTAAGATTTGTCTCTGTTCACCTGAGCTGATATCACACAAAACAAATTGCAGCAAGCAGCTGCCTCTGTTCCTCTGAGCCACTATGACATGTAGCACCATGCAGCAGTGGGCTCTCTCTGTTCCTCTATGTCAGGATGACACTCAAAACAGTGCAGAAAAGAGAAGTCTCTGTTCTTATCAGCCAGTATCACAACCAAACATAGCACAGTGCATTAAGTATTTCAAACTGCTTATCAGAGATAGCTTCTCACACATGGGACAATTCCTGATGCCTCGGGAAAAGCGGCTCCTCAGATTCTGGTCTCTACAGAGAGTTGAAAAGTAACAAGAACACCAATTTAGAAAGATTGCATAAGGTTTAAATGGTAGTACTGTAATCATTCAAAAGACTTGGCCAGTAAAGCTAGACCTCAGTTTTCCTCATGAAGGGCCATCACTGTTTAACATTGCAAGCAGTTTGGCAAAACGTTAGAACCCAATTCTGTTACGTAAAAACAACAAGAGCACTCCGTTCTACATGACAAGATTCTAGTTTGTGTTTTTAAGGTTAACATATTCTGTAGCAGACGCATTACATATTTTAGCTATCTGATCAGCCCTGCAAAAGGAGGCAATGTTTTTCTCTAGGTAACTTGGACAAAACATACACCCAAGCCAGGATGACCAAGAAACCCATGTGCACTAACTTCTGAACTCCTGAACCAATTACTGGGAACCTGGCTACAGACATTTCCCTTTCTGATCATCTAAATCAGAATAAGGTTAGAGACTCCCAACCATCTGAGACCTTGCATGTACTTCGCACACACAGTAACAAACAAATTCAAAAGCCAAGCCAAATTACATTGCACAGCAAATGCAAAGCAAATGCAAAGTACCAAAAGTCAAGAACCCTGTTACACTTTATAGTGTGAGCAACTTCCTCTTACTCATTCTGGATTCTCGAATTGTAAAATGGCCAAAGAGATTCAAAGTTTTATTCCTGAAGACATTTATCTGAGCCATTTACTTCTCAACCCATCAACTAATTTGGCAAACCAGCTTTTGTGTCTGGGACAAACTGTGTCCAAATATTAAGAAACAGAGATTGCAATCACATGACATAGACTGCTTCCAAATCATGACCTGCTGTACACCGGTTTCATAAACATCTTCTAATCAACCATCATTTACTCCACCACATTTAATTAAAGGAAAGTAATCCGGTTTGTTAAAATAATGAAAATTCACCATTACAAATCTCTCTGTCACAGGCAAAATCTATTAAAAGGGCAGTATCCACTGGAATTCAGGAACAGATTACCACAGACAGTGTCCTTGGCACCAATTGATCTGGATTGTGTCCCGAACATGCCTTTCAGCACTGCGATCATGCAACTCATGCCCCTCATGAGCAAGAATTAAATTTTTTATACTGGCCAAGGTTTTTGGCATCTTACAACGCTGTTGAAAGGATTTGGGAATGTTCCTATGATCCAGGCATAGATTCACTTACTATGCTACATACTAGGATCGGTAACTGTTCTTCTGAGCTAGTGTCATACAAGACAAATTGCTGTGAACAGCTGCCACTCTTCCTCTAAGCCAATATGACACACAGCACAATACAGCAGGCATCCACAGATTTACAATCTGCTCTTCTCACACAGGGGACTATACCTGATCCATAGGGCACAGCGACTTCTCCAATCCTGGACTCTACAGAGAGATGAAAAGGAACAAGAACATACATTTTGAAAGATTGCATAAGGTTTACATTTTCATATCGTAATCCTTCAAATGATTTGACCAGTAAAGGTAGACCTCTGTTTTCCTCTTGAAGGGCCATCCACTTTTAATATTGCAAACAGTTGTGCAGAGCATTAACATCTTTTCCTGTATGCAAACATTTGAAAGAGTGCTTAGACCTTCATGGCAAGATTTTAGTTTGTGTTTTTTAGGTTATCAGAATATTCTGTAGCAGACACATTAAATCTTTGAGCTATCTGATCGGTCCTTCAAAAAGAGGCAACATTTTCCTCTATGTAACTTGGACAAAGCATACATCCCAACCAGGATGATCAAATGGAAGACTTGACTTGACTGTACATTGACTTCCAATGCAATCTCCAAAAATCACTCAACATATTCTACCTCCACCCTTAATAAAAGGACACAGCATGAACATTAAGTTTGTAAAGCCGAGCCCTTCACCTACAATGCTTTTGTAATTCTATGAACTGACTTCTGACTCTTGCTGTTTAGTATAAAAAAACAAAAGCCACAAATGACTGGGAATCTGGCTTCAGACATTTTCCTTTCTGATCACCTATATCAGAATAAGTTTGGAGACAAAAACTCACAACCATCTTGGAGACCTTGCTTCTGGTTCACACATACTATAACAAACAAATGCAAAAGAGAAATCAAACTACATCGAACAGCAAATGCACTTTAAAAAGTGAGCAACTTCCTTCATTCATTGTAATTGATCCTTGTAATAGTCCTTGGCAATACACGATTTTGATTTTGTCCCCAATGTGCCTTTTAACATTGCTATCATACAACTCATGCCCCTCATCCAAAGAATTACATTGTTTATCTGCGCCAATGTTTTTGGCATTTTACAAAATAGCAGGTCATCAACGTCTACAACAAGGCCATTAACTGGTAGATCCCATTCCTGAAATGACAAACAAGTGTGACTAAACAGCGTCTTCTCATAAGGAAGTCTGTTGAGCACCCTTAAGATGGTGGACATGCATTAGGTAGCTCTGCTGGATAAATCCGGGTTATCCAGAGTATTCCTGCTTCCATCCATATCCTGAACAGTTGCGGCGCCTTGATCTTGTGCCTGATGATGACCATCAACTGATGGTACAGGCCGTTTGCGGGTAGGCCACCTGTGAAACCCCTAGTGACTGTTGCTGCACAAAGCTGGCTTGCTGCTAGCGGTACAGGCCTGCTGGTGTACTGCAATCCAGCAGTTGCTTCGCTGGCCTATCTGAGGTAACTGCAAGTGGAGTGGGGGGCCTCTGCTGAGATCAGGCTACTGAGGACATGGTCATCCGGTGTGAGCATTGAGGGGCATGAGGAACCTAGTTTGGGCCCGGTCCCTGCTGGCATGCCGCTGGCTTAGCTGCGACTGTGTTGCTGCCACTGCCTGATGGGCTGCGCTGACTTGGGCCCTCCCATTTGGAATTGAGTAAAAAGCTCTGCTCTGTCGGTGTGGTTGCCCAGATGCTGCTTCCCTGGGAGCCGGAGGAGTGGAGGAGAACACATCTGGTCTGGTGGTTGGAGCTGGGGCATGCTCCCGGGCATGGCGTGTATGATGCCCCTCCCACCTTCGGTCCTCGCATCAAAGACTATTGCGGGTTCATGGAACATGCTGCTGCCGAACGGTCAGCGGCCCTGGACTGACGCATCCAAGAGTACTGATGGTGCACAGCCCCCTCAGTGCAGCCTCCATACCCCACTGGGGACCCAGACAGACGGAGGAGCCAGAAACATACCGCTGTTGCCTTCCCCACATGGTATGGGTAGCTGCAGCTGCATCAACCACTTGTGATAGATACCGGGGGTTGAGGCGATGCACCCTTTAGGCACATGCAACTGGCCCATGTGCCAAACTGGGCCCTGAATGTTGGGACAAAAACTGACGCAACAACCTCACTGACCCTCTTGCCCTAACCAGGGACTCTGCCTGCTTACCCAAGCCAAAGAGCAATAGCTGCAAGTGCACTCTTTGCTGTGGAGTGGGGACATTTTACAAAGCTCGCTAGACTGAAGTGACTAATCTGACTTGCCAATCAACTCCCTGTGCTCCAAGCCAACATGCAGTGGCACCAGTGCTCGATCTGTGCTGGTGACTGCAGCAAGCCCTAAGGAGGCCCATTTGGGGCCACCTGCGCCTGGATAGGAGGCCTTGGCTGCTCGTGCTGCAGCACTTCAGCGGACTTCCAAGGCACTACGAAGCAGGCCCACCCTATGTGCTTTCTGCCCCTTGATTGTGCACTGGACCCAGGGGACATCCCCTCTTGATAAGCTGCCTCTAAACGAGCGCCATCAACCCACCCACAAAGATGTCTGGCGGGGTGCTGCAATGGTCTGCCACACCTTAACTGTAGGTGCCCGTGATCACCCCTGGTCACTACAAGAGAAGTTGGATATGGTACAGCATGCAGTGGAAAGGACCCGCACAACACTGTGAATATTCGTGTCTCCTTAAAAAGCAAGAGCAACAGCATAGCAATGGACTTTAATCTGCTGCACACATCATCGTAAACTAGCAGACAAACTGCGCACGGCAGAGTGAACCATTGCTGAACTCCAGTTGGCATTCAAAGAACTGGTATCCTAAGTCCAGCTGCTGACGGATTTTGTCCACCACTTGAGGACAGGGCTGAAGATGCATAGGGCCTCTCACGCAGAAATAAAGTGCGCATGGTGGGTCTGTTGGAAAGCATCAAAGGATGTAACCCTGTTAACGATTTGGGCAACTGGCTGTGAAACCTGCTTCTGCCTGATTCCCTCATGCAGTTCTTCTCAGTAGAATGTATGCACTGCATCCTGACAAGGAGGCCTACATCTGGCTCCAGCCCCAGTCAAATGCTAATTGGCTAACTCCATTATCCTGACAGGGACATCATCCGACATGAAACCAGGAAACCTGACGAAATTGTGGTTGATAACGCCCGCATAGTGCATTTCCGGAACTACACAGTAACAGTGCAACAGAGCAGAGCCTCCTTCCTAGCTGTCAAATGCTACGTGAACTAATCCTGAAATATTTGGTGCTCTTCCCGGTGAGAATATGTGTTGTAATAGATGGCAAAGCAAGCTTTTTTAACTCACTAGAAGATGCTTGGGAATGGCTGTAGGCCTCAGGACTCATGTCGCCCTGTCAAGCCGCCGGAGCGGAGCCTGGCACTGGGAGACAGCGAGCAATGAGACAGCCTCCTAGTATTGTGGCAGTCCCGGACCAGGAACAGGTTTTACAGGAAAGAAGACATGCCCTCCATTCTGTAGTCATTAGAGATAATAGGGTAACCCAGTAACCCTCAGAACCTGAGTAGCATGCTAAAGAAAAACAATGGTTCTCTCTGGAAGATCAACTGATTTGCACCAGGTACTTGAATACATTAAAGGAAAATATGTCTTAGTCACATAACAAAGTAACACACCGAGAAAGAGCAACTGATTTCTGCAAATAAAAACAATTTCTGTACTTTGTATTTGTATATATGCAAACCAATGAAAAGTCTGTCTGTTCCATAAAACACATTCGGCGAATAAGACAATGGCTATGTGGTTTTCGGTAGTAGCAATCAGCGATGCCCGACCTGACACCAGCTCCAATGAAAGATCTGTGCGGTCTTCGAGCAAGGATGTTACTCTACTGTTTGGCCTGCAGACTATGATGCCTTGGCACTATCAGAAGTCACTCCACAGACAGCCAATAGTGTTATTTGACCCACCCCTAACAGCACATTATACTCTCGTAGCAGTCAACTGTCTGACCACAGGACATTACATATTTTTGTTGGCTTGTTGTCTGTCATTCCACTTTTCAATATTCAATCCTAATAATATTACCAGCTCATGCGACACACGCACATACGCTGAACACAATCACCCTTCGACACATCTTAGACTGGTTGGAACACATAAGCTTACACTACATGGGGTACACCACTCTTAGCAGATGCACCTCCCACCAGTAAAACCCTCAGTTTCAGGCTTTACTGCTGTATACTGGACACATTTTACAATACGTTTGGGCAGGTAAACCTGTTGTTTATCTGTCCTACTAGAACTAAATGGTTGCACCTCATCCACCCACTTGGCATTACCTCCATGCCCTTTTAAGCACCACCCCAGCACTTGCCACTTTGACTTCACCGCAATCACAAGCTTGGAACCTGGCGACATTCGAGACAGCAACCCTCCTTCTATACCAGAGGTCTTCAAACTTTTGTAGGCTGAGCCCCCCCAGCTGATTTTTTTTAAATGTCGCCCCCCCCCACCCCCCCCCTCCCGCCACCTGACATAAATTTCTGGAATCTCGTACACCACATAACCGACCGCCACCTTTATATCCCGGGCCATATCCGGCAAATAATGTCCAACACAATAGGTGTGTTAGACTAACTGCAGGTTTGCGAGTGGGTGTGGTTAAATGACAGAGGCTTATTACACAGCTCAAAACTCAATCTTCCAGCAGGTACATTAGTCACCAGTCCCTGGTGAACCACACCTGAATATGTGATGCCGCTTTTATTGTTGCCTAAAGAATGCTGGATATATAAGGAACTTTTCAGTATCAGACCCCAGTAATAAACCCGCCCCCACCTTTCCAGCCTCTCAGAGAAACGCCTGATACTCGGTGCGGTCAGTCCGCCTTGCTACCACCCTCCAATGATGCCCCTCATCTTCGCATAGACCGTCCCTCATGTGTATTTGATTTCTTTTATAGTCCTACTCATCCCAAGTATGTACGGCAGGGTGTTGGAGTGCTTTACATCACACACATATTATATAAAGATAATGACTCATATAAATGTGTAAGTCAATGTTCTGAAGATAATGGGGATACAGGTGTAATCATTCTTCCATCCATCATTCAGACTTTCACCATTCATTCATTTCACCATGTCCTTCCATCTGTGAGCCCATCCATGGCCACACATTTTTAACCATTTGCAAACCTATCCACCATATATCCTTCAATCCATCATTTCACTCATCCATCCCTCCATCCACCCTTTCACCCTATCCATCTGTATACTCTTTCACTTACTCATCCATCCATCCATCCATCCAGTCACTCACCCTTCCACCCATTCACCCTTTTAGTCATCCATCCATCCTCCCTTTCTCTCTCCATCCTCCTTTCTCTTAGGCATCATCCAGCCTTCCATCCACCCACCCAACCATCTACTCATCCACTCATATATCCATCCATTGACCCTATCACTCATCCATCCTCTCTCATCCATTCACCCTTTCAGTCCTTCACTCATCTACCCTACCTTTCACTCACTCATCCATCCTTACGTCCACCCTTTCATTCGTCCATCCACCCTTTCACTTATCAATCCATCCATCATTTCACTCATCCATCCACCCATACATCCATCTATTTATCTTTTCTCTCATCCATCCATCCTCCCATTCACCCATCCATCCTTTCTCTCATTATCCATCCATTCACCCTTTCACTAAACCACTCTGACATCCACCCATCCCTTCACTTACTCACTCACCCACCATCGAAAACTGGCCAGCACTAAATGGCCCAGCAGTATATTAGGGTGCAATTCCATTACAAAAGCCCACTCCACTTACCTGTTGGTGATCTTCCAAGGCGCCAAGAGACCAGCAAACTACTTCACTGCGTGAAATGAAGTGCTTCTTGACAAAATAAAGAAGATCCAACGAAGCAGGCTTGAAGATAATTTGATGATTTATTTAAGTATAATGAAGCCACCACTGGAGTGCGTCATTACTCCTTGAAGTCCAAACGGAATCTGTAACTTGAGACCGTTCATACTTCAAGGAGGAGGTTGGAAGCACGAGAATGCTTTTTCAACACTTGCTTGTTTAAATAATAATTACACAGCATGTGCGTATAACAACTATTGCTCACATGACAATAACAGAATGAACACACATGAGAGCTTGTGAAGATAAGGCAAGCTTAAACAATAACTAAGTACAGAAAGTGCAGGGCTCGACAAGCCCGCTCGCATTTGCGAGGGCGAATGGATGAGGACGAGCTATTTTTAGGTCCCACTCGCCCTTTCTGGCGAGTAGGAAATCAAAATAACTTTTGTCTTCCGTCTTTAAAAACAGAGCAAAAGTGACAAGATAACACGATTTAAAGGCATTTTTATTGCTCACAAAGGAAATGAGCAATAAACATGCCTTTAAATCTTGTTATCTTGTCACTTTTGCTCCGTTTTCAGAGACGGAGGTCAAGTGGGATGGAGTCAGGTCGAGGGGATTTTCCATGGTACTAGACCTGCAGGACTAGTACCATTTTTCGGATTTGTCGAGCCCTGAAGTGTGTACAATATATATTAAAATGCGCTGCGGTAAAACCACGAAGCAAACAGCAGGAATGAAGAAACAAGTTGCTGTATGCAGCAGTTACTTGCAAGCACATTTCACGGCACTTCCTGCCATCTAAGCTGCTGCAGCCTCATTGGTGGAATGCCAGTGGTGACGTTCCTATGTGTTGATTGGGCTGCTGTTCCGGAGCTGACCAATCTAAATTCCCCTTTTGAAATGGGTAAAGAAATACCGGAAAGAAATCGACTTGGACGTGGGAAACAATGGTAATAGTTTAGGATGGCGTCGCGCCCCCCCTGGGATGGCGTCGCGCCCCCCCCGGGGGGCGCGCCCCACAGTTTGAAGAACAGTGTTCTATACGCACACTTCTGATATGACACATACTACATTCACAGAAAACACAAGGAGAAGGCAATTTCTGGGTGACTGTCAGAACATCGATGGATCCCCAGGTTCTTCCAGGGGTAGTTGAGAAGCCATAGAATGAAGAGTTGCGAGATCAAGTGGAAAACGGCTCTCCTCCATTCATCTTTGCCTGTCAGTCGCCTGTAGAGTTTGAGGGGGTCTAGAAGTTGGAATTTGTGGTTGGTTGGCTCGTTGGACATTGAAGGGATCGCATGTTGATTGTGACAGATACCGGCTTAACAGGCAGCTATCTGTTGAGACATGTGGCACAGCTGTGTTGTTGCTAGCCTTTGCCATACACTTGTTGGGTCCACACCATGCGTTAGTAACACTCCTTGGATATTGTGTATTGATATCTTAAGTGGCTCGGCCACAGAGTTGTGAGGGTGCCCCGTGAATTGAGTGGACAAGGTGCTGGCCTTGGCTGTGGTAGTGTACAATATGGGGCACCGACATCGGTGGCACTGGCCTTGGGTGCTTCCTGTGTGATTGTCCACAAGTTGTTGAGGGAAACAGTGGTGGTGAGGACGTCCTTAAAGTCCACGGTTTCCATTTTTGAGTTTGGAATTTGATTAAAGATGGGGAAGTGGAATGCCCCCCTCTCGTCCGGTGCCAACTTGATGAGAGCCCCTGCAAGTCAAGATCTCTGTATTGCAAGGTGTCGTTTTTTTGTCTGTTTTTTAAGGCCAAATTCAGAGTTCAGGGAACGCTGAGTGCTCGTTTGCTTAAAAGTTTATTCTTTTGGTTCAGGGGAGAACATCATATCAGACAGACTTTCAAAAAAGCAGTTTACCGCTTCAGGTGAAAGTTCGACCAAGTTGGAAAATGCCGCAACTATGCAGTCGTGAGAATGATTGCTATCATCGATGACAGGATTAGCAGAGCTCACAGAAGGTCGTACCTGGTTGATGCTGCTCTCATCTTGCACTTCACTACCCTTTAATCGCAGTGGTGAAGTCTCAACGAATGCCGTCATCAGGATGGGTAACCGCTGGGGACAACACGATGCATGAGCCTTTACTGGACTCAGCAAAGTATCCGTATCCAAAGGTACTTCTGATTGTAGCGTGAGACAGACGTCTAACACGCATTCTTCTCCGCACAGCATACATCTTAACACAGGTAAGATACAGTTCTGCCAGATGGGTCTGAATGAAAGAAACCAGGTCATATTCAGATCTCTTAGCCGGGCTAATCCAAGGACTTTAGTTATGCGGTCCCGATAGCGTATAGCTAGGATCGTTTCTTCCATTGTTGCTGGAGTCTTGTCTGTGACATGGCTTGCCATAACGAAGCAGGAGAATCAAAAATAAAATGCCTGCTACGAGTCCCAACAGGAGTGGAAGGCCGCCAAAGAGTGAATGGACAAAATTAGGAAAGATGCCCAGGACTGCTTTGAAAGTTGTCAACAGTCCCGAAAAAATTGTCTTAAATACACTCGCGATACCATTCGTATCAGAAATGTTTAAGATTTCGTTTAGCATTTCTGCGAAGTGTAGGGGGCAATTTGTTGATAAAAGGTTATGTATCTCTGCCGTTGTCCTTGCAACTTGGAGATCATACGTTTCTTTTGATGACGTCAAGTGCACTGGCGTCTGTAGAAGAACAGACTTCATTCTGCTTAAAGTATCAATTCGAATAGAAGAGATTTTCAGACTGGGCCAAATTTTTCCCTCCCTGTCTGGAGTGTCGTTCGGATACAATACTTGCATACAGCAAGTGACCCTGGACGTTACGCTTACGAGATAAGCTTTTCCTGGCACCAAGCCACAACATCTGTGGTCCACTATTAAAATGTAGCTCCCGTTTGAAAGCCGCCTAAAGAATGGCTCTATTCGAGTTGCAGGTGTGCCAAGCTGGTGACATGAAAGGTTATTTGAAGTCCCCTCACAGGCCCCATGTAGATTTATACCGACACAGAAGTGTACCACTTAGTGATTTTTCACAATTATCACCACTAAGAAATACATTCTGTCCTTTTTCACTATAACATGTGTGAGTGTAAGGTAATTTCCATTATGACTTGATGTATCCTTTACCCAACCTTTCATACTGGCCTGCTTGTATATACTTTTGGCAGTATCGAAATTGGAAAGTCGTTATCGGAATAGTTATTATCCCGTGTATTATCCATTCAATGACAGGTCGTTCTGACATTGTCAATGGTAATCTCTCAAGTTTTTCAATGCTCAGAATTGTATACTCTGCTCCTTTCTGTGCCAAGCTGATTTGTATATCAGTAAGGTTAAAGATAGAGAACAGTGACGTTGTGTTGATTAAACGCCAAGGCACGTAGCCTGAACACAGATTTTGTAACGTCCAGCCAAGCTGTACAATAGAACGCAATTGGGACTGACCATGTTGTAACATTAGTAAGTCTTGTTCTATTATATCGATTGCAGATGATACAATACTGTCCAGTGAATATATTCTGGAAGACAGAGTCATTAACCCATTGTCCACAACAGAAAGTGATTTCCCCAAATTAATACGGTCAATTTCTCGTATTTTCTATGCTGCTTCAATTTGAGTTATTTTCCAAACTTCCTTATAAGCTGCATATATAGAGGCCGCTATGAAACGTTTTTGACGCTGTTTGCGTGGTCAAATAATGAAATCACGCAAGTCAGCACCTTCTTTAAGTAAAGTTAAGTGTTGCTTAATTTCTGCCAGTGTGGATGTATGTAGCCATTCAAGGCATAGTTTACCTACACTGTATGTTGTTACTATCCCTGGATGTTGTCGCTGGGAGTATCTAGGGTCTGGCCTGGTCAATTTGAACCCCTGTATTTTGTTCAGGAATCTATCTTGACAGTTATTTGTGTCTGTGGGCCAGATCAACCATTTTTTCCAATCAGGATGCGTTCTGTTTTGGTTAAAAATATGGGATACGTCTATCTCAACATCTGTAGTGCTATTACTGTCAGGTGTTGGCTTTGGAATAGACGGTTTGTTTAAGTCTTTAATTTTGGCTAGGCCAAGACAGGTTGTTTGTTGAATTGTGTCATTCAAAAATATTATTTGTTCTGGGATCATGCAGGCTCTGAATAATGATTCTATACCTTGGACTAGCCAGTCTCTGGTACCCCAGATCGTTTTTGTTTCAATGTTATTTTTCCAAAAATCAAAACCAAATGTATTCATTTTTTCAAAAAATGATTCTGAATAGATTAATTTTGTATTTGTTAGCATGGTTTTCATTCCTGTCTTATTTAACAGTTTGAAATAAAATGTTTCTGCGTCACTTGTGTTAAACCCTGAGAAGTATGGGAATTTCTCATAGAATGTTTTTGAACTACCCTTTGGTGGAGTTGCACAATGTTCCCATTGATTATAATTTAAAACATTTCTAGGTTGAGCAGATTTATGCAAATAATGGTTACCATAGTGGTTGTAGCAGTACATCTGTTCATAATTCGATGAACCTTGTAAATAGTCGTGTTCTGTAAATGTTGCTGACATAACTAAGTCTGACATCATATCAATAATACTTTCAAAATCCCAATCATCAGAGAATGTACTCGGTTTTACAAAGTCACTTAATGAAACCTTAAATTGATGAGCATACTTCAAGAGCTCGACCGGGCCATATATATCGTAATCTGTTTTGTCCCATGCTACTCCACCGGGTATCTGATTGGCTGTGAAGTTTACTGAAGAAAGTTCTCTTTTCTCGATGTGTGAAGACTTGTGTGGCTTTTAGGACCAGGTTGATATTCTGGCTTGCTGTGTCCATTGTAACATATTTTCCCTCAATGAAGTGTCCCAACCATAGCACCCTGATGAGCCAAAGCAGGAGGAAAAGTACACCTAGCACCACCCGAAATTCAATCCATGGGGAAATAAGATAGGTTTCTTGCAGTTGATGAAAGAGTTTTTTAGTTTGTCTTTAAGAGTTTTTGTTTTTGTTGGCTGTTCCTCAGGTTCGCTCGGATCCTCAGAGAAGTCATCAAAATCAATGAAGTAGCCTGATGCAGTTCTGTCAATTGTTGGAATTGCTTCTGGATTTTTCTTTGTTTTATTAGCATAGTCTGTGGCTACATCATTGTAGACAGGTGTTTCTTGACGAATTGTTGCAATTTGGGTTTCAAGAGGCATAAGTTCCATGGCTTTGTTGCATAGTCCTTGTTGATTCACTGTAGGTTTATCAAATGTGATTAGTCTCTCAGTTTGAACCTCTTGATTTGTAGCAAACTTTGGTGTTCTGCTACTTCTTGGGAGTCCACTTGGCCTACTACTTATTATTGGCCACATGATTGTGGTTTAACCAGGTCGATTGATACAACTCGGTTCTCCTTTTTACCAGCAAGGGGCGGTAGTACAACTGATCTTGTTCCGTTGACTGCTAAGACAGGTACAGCTTTTCTGTAAGAAGGCCCAAATTCCTTCTTCACCGCGATTTTCTCTCTGACCAGATCCCCAATCTTTGGAATCCAGACAGGCCTTGCTGGGACAGGTGGTTTCTCTTCAGTGGCTGTTGGCTGTTGTTTCAACTTTATGTTGCTCAGGTCTTTTCTGGTTTCATTTAAGTCCTGTAAAATAGCGAAACGATCTTTGATATCAAAGCATTTTCCTTCTACCACTGAAGTCTGACTATCGAGGTCCTGGATATGCATTCTAGTCCCGAACAATAGTTCGTTCGGACTGAAACCTTTTAGAGAATTTCTTGGCAGATTATTAAGACTACGTTGGACACTTATTAAATGTTTGACCCACCCAACCCCCGAACCAAATACCTTTGCCGTTATAGATTGCTTTATGTCTCGGTTTTTTCTTTCCACAAGCCCGTTTCCCTCAGGATGGAAGTGATAAGATTCCCGCAATGCAATGCCCATGCTGGTCACGTCCTCCTCATAAGCTCGAGAGCTAAAAGCAGGACCCTGGTCAGAATGTAGCATGCCAAATGCGTCTATGCCGCTATAGACTCGCAAATCTTTTTATAACAGTTCAGACGTCAGCCGAGAGCTGGGGTCTACATTTTAAGTGAAAATAGTCTTGAATAATATACATTGGGACGCATGTTTCCTGTTTAATCATGCGTATAGATCGCCTTATGCTTTCTATTAGGTGTTCTGGCACTATTTAGGCCGGTTCGCCACTGCGATCTCTGTTGCAGTTTTCACAATTTTTTGCAAAATTGTGATTATCCACGCTCATTTCCGGCCACCAGTATTCTGTTTTTAATTCTGTCAGAGATTCATTGATCTTCTGATGCCTTAGTTCTAATCCCATATGTGCTTCTTGTATTAAGAAGCCTCTCCTGTTCGTGTTTGGAATTACCCTATCCCCCACTCCAGGGATTTGAGCAAAAGGAACGGAGTTTGCATCGATTACGTATGTATAATTGAGTGGATAGTTGACGGGTAGCGCTGCACAGTCGCCTTTTGATGACGTTTTTACCGCCAGCATCGTTTCCCCGTCTACGTATTTTCCTGAACGCTTTTTTGTAGCTACAGAAGCCGGCTTAGTTGCTTCCGCTGTGGCTGTCTCAGCCAATGAATTCCCTAAAACATGAACGCCATCACGTTCGTGACTCAATGAATGTATCACGTGAGTCTTTGGTATTTCTTTTTGTAAAAGAACTACTGGTTCTCAAAGCGATTTATGCTTTATTGTGGCACATGTGTCATCTTTGTAACCGTTCTGCACCCAGTTCTGCAAGTCGTTATTGTATGATTTGACGCAGTAATATGAATCGCACACTATTAGTGTCGGGAATTCGCGATCGGCATTATCTAGCGCCATTTTTAACGCTATTACTTCAGTTTGTTTATCTGAGTTATTTTCTACAGAGTGTGATTTTGTTACCAGAGGTCTCAATTTACCTCCGAGCCACACGTATTTAACAATCTCGCATGTGGCGTTATAGGCTTGTTCTCCCCAAACTGAGGGTTGTGCATGTCCGTCTGTATATATTACACAGGCGTACTGTTGTATGGGCCGAATGTCGATTGGCAGAGGATATTCTCTTTCATATTCTAGATTTTTTTAATTTTTTCATTTCCGGGTCAAAATAGTATTTCACTTTGTCTGTAGCAAGAGAATTTTCCCATTGTATCCATTTTGGATTTAATGCCACAGTAGGTAAATTACATGGGCTTGTTAATGCCTCAAAGGCTGATTCTGCTGTTCTAACAGTAATCTGTCTGCCATCAGCTTGGTCTCTTTCTTTTGCTACAGCTGTTTGAACCGCATGAACAATGTTTTCCTTAATGCTGAATGTTTTTTCAGCTTCTGTGTACAAATGTGATTTGTATGTTATTGGTACTGTTTCTCCCTCATTAGAGGTTAGGTATGTGAATCCGCATCTTCCTGGGATGACCCGGATCACAAGGTTGCGTGTGTTATCACGTGTTTGCAATTTTGTTTTAGCTAACATGTCTGTTTGCAATGATCTCAAAATTTCTGTGTGTTTTTGAGTCCAATTGATTGTTTTAAAATCTGGTTTTATTAGTTCATAGAGAGGTTTAACCCTCTCTGCATAATTTAGAATGTAAGTTCTTCCGAAATTCAGGAAACCTAGAATTGATTGTAAGTTTTTCAGCGTTCTTGGTGCTTGGATTACAGCACATTTCTCTAAGAAATTGTCTGCCAGGCTTTTGCCTTCACTTGATAATTCATATCCTAAAAACAGGACAGTTAGAGGGGCAATTTGTGACTTTTTAAAGTTGAATTTGTAACCCTCTGCTGCGAACCCAAGTATTATGGTGTTCACTCTTTTCAAGTGAGTATCCAAGTCATCATCTGTTAGATAGATGTCATCAACATAAGATAATGCCTCATCATCATACATTTGTAGTAACTCTGTTACTCTTGCTGAGAATAATCCTGGGCTGTTCTTGAACCCCTGTGGGAGTCGACAGAATTTTTTCTGCGAGCCCATTATTGAGAAAGCGGTCAAATACCTGCTTTCAGGTGCTATATTTTGACAAAAGAATCCATTAGAGATGTCTAATGTTGTTTTGTATTTTTTGCGCACGATGTTATTCATTAGTGCTGCACTATGTGAGTTTTGTACTGCAAAGGTTTTGCAACATGAGTTAAGGTGTCTGTAGTCCAAAACTAGACGATATGAATCGTCTGGCTTGGAGACAGGAAACAAAGGATTGTTCATTTGTGAGGTGCAAGTTTCAATCACCCCCTAGTATTCAAGTTGATCTAAGATCTCCCTGACCCGTTTTTTAGCTTCTTGCTTAATTGGGTACTGCCTTTGTGCAGTTGGTTGACTTTTTAACTGGATTTTGTGAGGAGGAGAGTCCTCATCCAATCCAACATGGTTTTTATATAATGCAGGAGCTTGGGCTACTGCCCACTTTCTTGCAAGTGTATATTTTTTATGAATTGGAATGTGATTTGAGAAGGCAGGCATAATCATTGCTTCGCCATGAGGGCACTCTCTGACAAACTCCGGTGGCCAGTCTTTTTCAGCTAAAAGGATGTCATAGCCTTTGGAGAGGTTATCCCAAAATAGACCCCTTATTTTCCTAGTCTTATCTCCCTCTATACGTAATGTTATTTCGTATATTTTATGAGGTTTGCTAACTCTGGTGTCTGCAGTTTCCACCTGAATGTATTCATTCGTGTCCACTGTCTCCAGATGATTCATCAGGATCTTGCGAGCTATGCTCACTTCTGCTGCGCTGTCTAGCATGGTCTGAACCCACTCTCCGCTTTTTCAGCTGTGTCCTCAGGATCCTCGGCATGTTTGATTACTTTTATACTGGCTACCTGCTTTTTTGGAAATTGTAATTTTTTTACTTTGATGAGCAGGTTCCTTGTCTTTGGACTTGACGTGCTTCTCCCTGTGTTCTGACCGTCCTCTTCTTTCCGATTTCTGCGAAGAAGTCTGAAAAGATCGAGAGGGACGTGTATCAATATCTTGATATCTATCAGGTTTCTTCAAATTATCCCTATTTCTAAGGTTGTATCTTTTCTCAGAGGGTTCCCTCTGGGGAGACTTGTGTCCTTGGTCCGGAGATCTTTCTCTCCGCCGAGGAGACTTTCCTCTGGACTGGAATCTTTTTTATTTGGGAGTGGATTGTTTATTTCCATCCCAGCTCTTTTTTGGAGTGTTTAGATTATTTTTAATAAATATATTTTCAGGACTTTCAGTTAGTTGGGGTTTTACTGGTTTCCCACCCAAACTATCTCTTCCTAGTTCTTCATAGGATTTTTCTATGATTCTGGCAAGTTCAAATGGTTGTTCTGCTATATCTGTTTCTTTCAATTTCTGACGGATCGCCACAGATGCTGCTTCTCCTTTTATGTTAGATAATAACAAAGCTGAGACCTGCTTGAAGTCTTTCAGTAATTTCATACCCAGAGTTAAAGCAGGTTCTGGACCGTATTCGTTCTGAATCTGTCTTAGCACATCTGGTATTACCGCCATGGACAGAACACCATGCGTTTTTGTGTAAATGGAAGCAAAGACTGTGCCCCAAGTGTCACAGTCCTCCACATGTGGTGCGATCCCCATTGGAAGGCCGATAGTCAGAATTCTGTGTTTCTCAGTAGGGGTAGTATCCGGAAATACTGCCTCTATTTGAGTGATTTTTTGTGCTAACCAGAATGGAATTTGTTCCCGTTTTATGGGTACTTTACCCAGACATGACTGTATGTTCTGTGGTGTTATTTTATTTGTATTCCCCTGATGAGGGGTCAGCTGTGGAATGTTAATAGCTGGTTGGACTGTTGAAGTCCGCATTACATATTGGACTAATTGTCTATGTATTTTAATCATTTGTTTTAGCTGTGCTAAAAGTTCTGGTATTGACATTTTTTCAATGTCGGGATGTGGTGTGTAGCTGGCTAGATCCGGCCATGTTGCTCCTGGTCTACCTAGTGGACCGAGCCTGGTGATGTGATTATTATGTTTTAGGGCACCTTTAAACCAGAGCAGGTGCTCTTGGTATTTTAATGGGATTTCCACCTCCTCGAAAGGAGTGTAGATATCCGGTGGTTCCTCTATTTTGTAATAGTGGAATTCATGTGTGACAGCGTTTGCTGCTGGAAAGTTTATCCATGAATAGAATACCTCTGTCTGCTGATATTCATGTGCCTCAATTACGAATATGACTGTACCACCTCTCGATGTTAGTCCATTTTCTATTAGTTTAAGAGTTATAGTTTTTCTTATGCTGACCGGGATGAGTATTGCATCCGGGTCTTGCTGTAGGAGACTTGTGTCTTCCGCTAGGAGTTGAGCTGCTATTCTAGCTGTCTCCCTATCTCCTTCACCGTCTGACATTTTACTGACAAGAAGGTTTTTTGTTGCAGATCAGGTTTTCAAGGAAACAAAGATTAGGTGCACAATATTTTGGAACACTGTATCCTTCAACGTTGAATAAACCAAAAACTATACATAGAAATCTCTTCCTACTAA
The DNA here is from genome assembly GCF_964261635.1 of Lissotriton helveticus. Lineage (NCBI taxonomy): Eukaryota > Metazoa > Chordata > Amphibia > Caudata > Salamandridae > Lissotriton > Lissotriton helveticus. The sequence goes on along the minus strand of NC_136057.1, from coordinate 1,921,026,603 downwards.
GTTTCGGCAGATTTTAACCTTTGACCAACTCCAGACGTCTTTGAAGTATTTACGGGAGAAAGGGTCTGTGTGAAAAAGCACCACTGAGTTACTCTAACGTCTTGCGTTAGATTTATCGCCTTACCAAACGTTGGGCGCCATGTAGTGTAGTTCCTATAGTCCCAATAGGCTCTGTGCATTGGAATAATATCATCAGTAGTGTAGACGTAGGGCTGAGGTTAACTAGGTCTCTACTGACTATATTCGACTTAAGTTTTGTGCCAGCTAGCTCAGAGTTCACTAGAAACTTTCTCGAATAAGCGAGGAGTTTAACCACCCTGGATAGACAAGAAGGGACTTAGTTTCTGCCAACCATAAAACATGACAACTTTGCTCTCCCTGAATAAGAGTGTATCTCTAGAGTCGTGTGAAAACAAAAGACAGCTATTTCACTCAGTCAAAGGTGCGTACTTAGTTTCACCAGATTGCAGAGAAAAAGAGAGACGGGCGTTTTCAATAAAAGGTGTTATTTATTGAGCAGTCTCTTTCCTCATACAAGAGAAATGAATTGCTACAATTGCAATACTTGTAGTTAAGTAAAGTGCATACAGTAAAAGCAAGATTATGAAATAATACTGTAAAGGCATTGATATGGTTTCTTAGCCATATGATACTTTAAAATGGATAAAATAGATACATACATATATACATTGACTAATCGTACTCAACTGGTGCTTCTAACTACGCCTACCCCGGTGTACCTGACCTAAGCCTAATACGTGGGAAGGAGTAAGTAAGTAGCAGTTTAAGTTAAGTTTGTTTTGCCAAGAATCTGACTCAAGAATTCTCTGTAAGGGTTTAGTCAGTTCAGTACCTGGGTATTAGAAGGCAGGAGGTCTGGTATCTCTCTCTCAGGACTCGGTATCCCAGTCACCCGCAATGGTAGGCTGGAAACGCTGGAGCTGGATTTCTCGGCAGGGGAAAAGACAGCGTCTTTCTCAGCGCGTCAGGGAGGAGGGGCAGCGTCCGTGGGCTTTCGCATCAGCTGGGCTCTTCGGAAGTAGATAGCTGCACTGCTCCAGGTTTGCCCCTGTGTGTTTGCTTAAGGCAACGTTGGTATATTTATACCTGAAAGGTGCTGGGTTTGACGTAAGGCTGGACATAAGACGTCAATAAAGATGTCACTAAAAACTGGTCGTTCTTACAGTGCTTTACAGGAGTTCTCGGACGAAATCAAAACAACGGCAGCGGGGATTTCCCAGGTTGCTGGAGGCTTGGATTTGTTTAAGAACTCAGTGTGCTTTCTAGGGGGCTGGAGGAGTAGGCTTGCTTAATGTGACAGCATGCGCTATGACCGAATTATGAAAAGGGTTTCTATGCCGTTGCAGGGATATTATTGATTTATAACCGGACAAGGGCAAAGAATAGGAATATTGATTTAGGTACCTAGATAAAACACACTACACACCAATCTTTCGGCAATCTTTAATGATTGACAGCCTTCAATGATTTCCTCACTACTACCCTCCAACAGTGCCTCTCATCTCTCCATAGCCCCACTATCACATGTATTTAATTTATTTTATAACACCTCTCATATCACTATAGATTCAAATTCAAGTTTATTGTTTGATTACTAAAAGCCATAATATAATGTTAAAACCATGTGACTCATGAATACCTATGCAAAGATTTTAAAATGAAACAACAAAAAAATAGAACCCTGGTTAGTGCAATGGCAGTGCAATAATCTTGCGATAAAAGTTAAAATTAAAAATTGCCCAAATATACATTTGTCTTTTACGGATCAGGCTCATTGAATAACGTAACAATCGTGGAAAGATTTTTTAAAAATCTAGAAAAGAGGACCAAATAAATATGCCAGCTAGTTTTAAAATGCTGAAACAGTGTCTATATAGGCCTAGCGGAGGGGGCGGTGGCCACTAGAGTTTTTATTACATAGAAATGGCAAGGACGACCAGCAGGGGAATTGCTGCCTTCTCTTTCCCCAGCACTTTAGCAGCACTGAAGACAAATTTGGTGAACCGAATTTTCAGCTTTGTATTTTCTTGGTTCATAGCTGCTATTATGGCCTGACGACATGTGCGAACTCCAAGTTTGTTCCACTTCGCTCGCAAAAGAGTCCTTCTATCTTTTAGTAGAGCTGGGCATGTGCAGGGTATGTGCTCCAAGGTTTCGGAGTGGTAGCCGCATTCTCTGCATTCGATAGTTAGACTGCCATTGTGGCAAATACTTTAAAAAGGGCCGCTCGCCTAGCCTTAGGGCCATGACCTTAACCTTCCAAAAGAGGGAGTATGTGGGATGGGTATGCCTAGATGTGAGTCCCTTGCTCACTATGCCACTGGATTCAAGCTAGCCTGGCTGATGATGGGTAATACCTAAAAACCGGTCCTAGGATGTTTGTTTTCCAGTCCAGGGAGGACCTGGCTTGCAGTTCGGTCTGGACTGTTCCCATGAGGAACAGGGTCAAGACTGATTTGCATATGACTTGGTCTAAACTTGGGTGGCATGGTGAGCTAAAGAACGATGGATTTATCCCAGATCTCTTGACTGGGGGGGGGGGGGGGGAATGTATAAAGAATTCAGCATTCTGCCCATCATTTGTTTGCATAGCACTTTTCACCCTAAATGGGATGGGTATGCCCAGACGTGGGTCCCTTGCTCACTATGCCACTGGATTCAAGCTAGGCTGGCTGATTAAGGGTAATACCCAGAAACCGGTCCTAGGATGCTTGTTTCCAGTCCAGGGAGGACCTGGCTTGCAGTTCGATCTGGACTGTTCCCATGAGGCACAGGGTCAAGACTGATTAGCTTATGGCTGGGTCTAAACATGGGTGGCATGGGGAGCAAAAGAACAATGGATTTAACCCATATCTCTTGACTTGGGGTGAATGTATGATGTATTCAGCATTCCATCCATCAATTGTTTGCATAATCCATACGGGTGGACATTTTTTAAGAGTGCTTGGTATGGAAAAGCACAATCTCAGGATTCAGAACATAAAACAGGGGTTAGCATTGACTTAATAATAAGGATTTATTTCTACCCAAACAAACCTTTTTAGCAGCATCAGGATAACGAAAGACCAGGAAAAAGCATAACTTACTAACTTGTACCATGCAGTTTGCAGTTCTTTGATGGTAATTCATAACTCACTCTGCTTGATTACGATTGGAACTTGTGAACTGCACAATAACAAAAGAATCTGTATGGCAAACGCAGGAACCCACTGAGCTATGCACAAAATAAAATACCGTTTAAATAAAAAAATGCATGTTAGACATTTTTCGCAGGCATATTAACCATCTGCGCTTCCTTAGATGAGTCAAAGCTGCCAGTGGACATAATCCCCATCTCTCTCCAGCAGGTACATTAATCACCAGAGTTATCTTGACACTTTTATTGCTGCCCAAAAACCTGCTGATAATACAAGGAACTTTGCAGTGCTTTTAAAAGTGCTGCCTGCAGACGCCGCGGTCCCCAGTTTGGGAACCACTGCTCTAGGATGCTTGCAGGACAACTTTTGGATGACTGATTTACTCCAGGATGACTCTATGACAACTTTAGAGTGAGTATGGATTACTCCAGGATGATTTCATGAAAGCATTAGAATGAGTGTGGCTTACTATAGGATGACTTCATGACAACTGCAGGGGGAGTGTGAATTGCTCCGGGAAAATTCCAGGAAACATTTTGATGGTTGCTGGCAACTAATGAATGATTTATTATTGAGTCAGGGCTTTAATTTAAAGAGTATATGACATGAGAACATTCTATGGCCACATATTCTCAAATCTCGTGCCCATCAAGTACTTTATGTTATGTTACGTTATGTTATATTTATTTATATCGCGCATGGCTACCCCAGCAACAGGGCATCCCAGCGATCAACTAATCTGTTGCTAAACAAGTACTCTGAGGTGCATGACTTATGCACCATCCTGTAAAATAGGGAATTGTACTAGAATGTAATAAATGTACCTTGTTTATACAGTCCAATGAATTCTAAGTAACTAGTAAGGTAAAATATAAACAGTCTGAAGTAGGAATTGGCAAAAATACAGCACACTTTGGGGAGATTTACTAAGATTTTGCACCATGCTTGCATCACAAAAGTGACGCAAAATCTTTTTTTCCTTATTAACTTTCCAGCGCTAAACTTGTTTAGCGCTGGAAAGAACATAAAAGTAATGCAAAGCAGAGCATTGTGCTGCTTTGCAATACTTTGCGCCATGTGTGCGTACCATGGGTGGTGCATGGGCTTTCCTTCGCAACTTCCCAAGGCTTCTCATGCTAAACCCAATTTACTAAAAACAGTAGATTGGGATTAGCATGAGAAAACTGCGCCCATTTAAACTAGTAGCAAGGAAGGAGAAATGCTTTAATTTCTCCTTCCTTTTCAGACTTTCTATGTATGCGTGTTGCACTGTGCAGCAAGTATGCAAAGTGGGAAAAGCTTTGCATCATGCCTAACATAGTATTTTGTACAGGAAAAGTACCCTTCCTGTACAAAACCTATGCTATACTCATGTACACGCCACTGCGCTAAGGTGTGTGCATGGCACACTGCAGGAGAAATACGCACTGGCGCAAGAGAAAGGGGAGGAGAGCCATATCTTTGAAAATATGGCGCTCTCCTACTCCCTACGTCGCGCAGACTGGAAAAGGGGGGGGTGAGGTGCTGCATCAAGATTTTGTAAATCTCCTGCATGGAGATTTTGTAAATCTCCCCCTTTTGTATTCAAAAGAAGGCTTTTACCTTGTGGTACTTCCTCATATTCAGTAGCGATTGCCTTAATTTGTGTATAAGACATTACCTGACTTTTTCCAAATATTGTGATCTGTGGGAAAAGACGAATTGTGAGAAAGTGGCTCTGTATATACTGGACCAGAAGGAGGTACAGTGTGTACAGAGTCCACAAACCCCAGAGGTATAACAGAGGTTAAAGTCAGGACTGACCTTACTCTCCAAAGTGGTAGCTTGGTCGAGCAGTAAGGCAGTACCAGAGGACAGTGTAAGGACTGAACTCCAAGCCAATTTTTTTTATATCCAAAAGATATGTGTTTTATTTTTAGAACCAACATGCATAAATATATACTTTTCTAGATATGAATACTCTCATGTAATTACTTTTCAAAGATGCAATAAACTTGGTGTACACAGTAGATACAGGGGTTGCAGGAGGCAACACAATTCTAAACAAGCTATATAGCATTGAATTCAATGGGTTTTCAACATATAAGTACAAGTGATTACTTTGTCGATTACTTTAGTAATCCCAGGACTGGGTCTTAGATTCAGTCCTGGGGTCGGAGCTGAAACCAATTTAGCAAAACCGATTTAGTTACTGTAGTGAATTTTCAGGAATATAAAGCGGTTTTAAAAGTTCACACTTAGAAACTTTTCAATAGAAATCTGGCAATGTTATCCAAAGGGAGAAAATTCAGGTTGCAGGAAAAGTATGATCTTGTTACTTTTGTAACCCAGTACTGGTCTCCTAGGGGCAGCACCGGGGTCTAACCTTAAAGCAGGTGAGTAATTGCGTTTCAGTACTTCATACGATTTTTAAAGAATATTTCAAGTTTTCAAAAGTAGACAAGAAGAAATTTCAGAGAAAAGCAGACAATGGATTCCTAGGGAGAAAATACAGGTTACCAGTAAATACGGTAAGGATTACTTTAGCGATTCAGTACTGGGCTACAAGGTACAGTACTGGCTTCTCCCCTGATCACAGGTGAGTACTTCGGAATTCGGGTGATTTTATATGAATATTTTTAGTTTCCAAAATCTCACACTTAGAAGATTTTTCGAGTTAAACCAGTCAATGTTATCCAATGGCAGGTAAGTGAGTTATCGGTTTTCAGGTGAGTACTTGGCTGGTAAAGTTAGGGTTCTGGGCATAGACTCAGGGGTCCCCCAGTGTCAGGTAAGTACAGTTAGTTCACTCCCAGCGGCACAGGGGCGGCCGGGTGCAGAGGAAGTTAGACCCAATGTTATCCAATGAGGGAAAAGGGTCTCCGGTTGGTGGCTGCTGGCTAGCCTTCCACGCGGCTGTGGGAGCTGAGCTCCTGGTCACTTGCTAAGGGCAAAAGGGGAAGTAGGATAGGGTAAAGGTGGCACAGCCAGCGGCACTCGGGCGGCTGGGTGCAGGGTGCTTTTGAGCAGTCGGGTGATCAATGTTATCCAGTGGGAAAGGTCAAAAGGGAACAAAGGCTGCAGGCTCGGGGACGGAGGCTCTCCAGGGGCGACCAGCACTTCGAGAGGTAAGTTGGGGTCTTGGAGCACAGGTAGGTACCCCAAAGGGAGGTACAGGGAGCTGTAGGGCGCAGGGGTGTCTTTGGGTGTCGGAAAAGCTTACCCACGGCTGGTCGCAGTTGGGGTGGCCCCTGGTTCTGAGTCTGCAGGCGTCGTCTGGTTCGTCGAGGTGGGTCTTTGGGCACTGGACTTTGGATCCCAGTCGCCGGGGGGACGTCCTCGTGGTCTTGGTTCAGTTGGGCCCGGCCTGGGCTTGGCTGGTGCAGAGTGGGCTTGTCCGGAGCTTCCTGGCTGGCACCAGGGGGGGTCGTGGCAGGAGAGCCTCTGCTGATGGGAGTCCCAATCTTTAGGAGAGTCAAGGCAGGCAGGTCCTCTGGGTGTCCCAAGGTTGCTGTCCGCAGGAGTCGCCGGGATTTAGGCAGAAGCAGGTTCCAGGATCGACAGGCCGGTAGGGCTGGGGCAAAGTCAGTTGTTGTCGTCCTGTTGTTAGCAGCTGCACGGCGGGTCTTCTTCTTCTTTATCTTCTTTCTTCTTTTGTTATCGGGATATAAGGAAGGAAGGTTCAGGGAGCCCCTAAATAATGAATTTAGGGGCGTTACAGGTAGGGCAAGGACAGGGACCACTGGGTCCTGGGGTGGGTACAACCCCTAACCTGCTCCTCTCCTGTGGGAGGGGGCAGGAGCCTAGTTGGGATTGGGCAGGGCCCCCCATCTTCAAGATGGCCAGAGCCCGAGGTCGTGCTTCACCTCGCCTCCCCCAACTGAGGGGTGGAGTTGGCATAGGCTGGCACACCCCCTTCGTGACGTAGTTTTTCCCATCAGTCTTCCCGCCAGAATGGGGGTCAGGACGAGTGGGGGCTTTTGTTCATTCATATTTTTAAAAGTTATGTTAAAAGTGCTTTTCAGTCAAGACAATTAAGGAACTACATTTATTCTGTATTACAAGAAAGGATTTAGGCCAGATGTAGGTAATCTCAATTTACCGATTCTTAAATACCGAATTTTACCGATTCGGTATTAAGGAATCGGTAAATATGATGTAGGTAAAAAAATCTGTAAAATGTACCGATTCGGTAATGTTCCTTATGAACGAATCCGTAATACCGATTCGGTAATAAGGAATACCTTCCCATTCATTCCGATGGGCCTGGAGGCCCATAGGAATGAATGGGCATGTATTCCTTATTAGGGCATGTATGTCTGCCACATGGCACTTTGTAAAAAGCCAAATAATTGCTTTTTTAAAGGTTTTCGGTATTTACCTGCAACTTGTAGTTGGTGGTAAATAACGAATCCTTAATCGCATCGCTGCGGCGGCTTTTCCCGCTGTGCGCGGCGGTTTTGTAAATACCGCGTTCTCGTCATGAGCGCACGGCAGGTAAGCCTCATGACGAGCTGAGCTCATCATCAGCGCGGAAGGGGTTAAAGCAAAAATGCACTCACTTTTTGGAAAGTACTCTGGCTACGCTATTAATTGGGACAAGTCAGTATTGTATGTACTTCATGGACAGACCCCGCGTCTTCCTAAAAACTGTGATCTGAGGGTGGTGGAGGACGGTTTTAGATACCTGGGTATCTATGTCATGCCTGATCAAGCTCTCTTTTATGGTCGCAACTTAGCGCCTCTATTGACGTGATTGCGAGCAGATGTCCAACATTGGAGATCCCTACCACTATCACTGATTGGCCGCGCTGCCCTCTTTAAAATGCTTGCTCTTCTGCGGTTTTATATGTTTTACAAACCTGCCCGCATAAAGTCCCAGATGCCTACTTTACCGCGGTGGAAGGGGAGGTGCGTACATTGCTATGGGATGGAAAGGCCCAGAGGATAGCGCTTCAAAAATTGATGAAGGGATGGTACGATGGAGGTATCGCGTTACCTGACATACGTTTGTACTATTGGGCCTCACAGGCGGTGACAGTAAATAGATGGAAATATGCCCCCCCCAGATGACCCGGCATGTGCTCTAGATAGATATCAGATGGATAGGGCTGGATATCTTGGCGTGCTTTATTCTGGTCATCAGTGACAGCAAATTATAGGCCCAGCTAAGAACACATTTCAGATATGAAAATTGGCTAATTCCCGGCTGGGCCGGACAGACAGACTTACTAGAATGACGCCGCTGTGGTATTCCCAAAAGCTGGGTATGCTATGCCATCATCTGGGATTTGATAAATGGGACATGTTCGGTATTTCAATGGTAGGCGATATGATTCAAAAGGGTAAGATCCTTCGGTTCAAGGAGTTAGAGAAGACTTACAAATTTGCGCCCACAGAGATCTTTCGTTATCTGCAAATAAGACATGCTTTGCAGGCGACATTTCCCAACTGTGCAGACATACCGGAATCCTCTCCCTTAGAAGATAGTTTGCTAGATGGACAATTGCACGCTAAGGCGGTCTCCCTGACTTATAAAAAGCTAAACAATAATATGCCAGACTCTTTTGGGCAGCTAAAGAAGAAATGGGAGGGGGACCTGGGAGTTATCGAGGATGAGGATTGGAGGCAGGCGCTGATGTCTCCCAGAGAGGCTGCCATCACACTTAGATATCGCCTAGTTCAACTTCGTATCTTCCATCGCTCATACATGACTGGAATCATTTTAGCAAGGATAGGGACTAGGCCTGACGACCTTTGCTTCAAGGGATGCAGGAAGCAGGGTATGCTCAGACTTGAGTCCCTTGCTCACTTTGCCACTGGATTCAAGCAAGCCGGGCTGAAATGCCAGAAACCGGTCCTCAGTAGCTTGTTTCTGGTCCAGGGAAGGCATGGCTTGGCAGTTCGGGCTGGACTGTTCCCATGAGGCACAGGGTCAGACTGATTTGCATATGGCCATGTCTGAACTGGGGTGGCAAAGTGGGCTAAAGAACGGTGATGGATTAAACCCAGATCAGTTGACTGGGGGTGAGTGCTTGTATTGTCAACGCTCTGTCCATCATTTCCTTTGGTTTTTCTTAGCAGGCCACCTTTTACCATATGGTGTGGGATTGCCCAAAGGTGCAAAGCGGATGGGATAGAATCACAACACATATGCACTCTGCCCTGGGAAAGACGATTACCTTGATGCCACAATTGGGCCTATTAAACATCTGGGAGGCGACAGATCTTACAGAAACGGAACAACAGTTTGTAACGCTGGGAATCACACTATTCAAGAGAGACATCGCTAGGGGATGGGGAGGATTGAGACCACCTGAAGTAGCTGTGTGGAGTAGGGAACAAGATAAGTGTATGATAGCAGAGAAAGAAGTCTTTATCGCAAGAGGATGCCCAAAGAAATGGGACAGGAAATGGTCCAAATGGAATTTATACAGAGGAGAGATATGTGTGTCACCAATGGTTGAGTTAGAACTGAGTAGGGTTGGGAACGGAGAGCAAAACGTGTAAAGTATACATGTGATTGAACTCATAAACAATGTGACAGTAACGGTATTTCGTAAGATGGGATTGTCTACATTGAAGTGTAATGTTTTGTAATTTCTTTAATATAAATATTTTTCACAAAAAAAAAATGCACTCACTTAAGTGCTACCTAAATAGGTTTTAAGAAATCGGTAATTTACTGATTCCTTAAAATAAGGAATCAGTATTTTACCGATTCCATAAAATAGGGAATCAGTAAATTACTGAATCCTTATTTACAGTCTCCTACATTGGAAAGGGCTAAATCCAGTCGGTAACAGGAAATTCACAGATTTTTGGCAGTTACTGACCGGTATTTACCTACCTACATCTGGCCCTAAGTCCTAAAAAAGGATGTCTTGATCACCATGCAAAATAGAATAGGCAAGCAGGCTTATCCCATGCAATTCCATATAATTATGCACTTCTAAATCTCAGCTTTCATGATGGCCACCACACTCTCACTGCTTGTGAACTGGTCTTGTAGGCGAGTGGGATGGTGCACATCAGTGATAACAACAGCACCATAAACTTCACTGTAGGGCAGGTCATTTGACCGGCATATTCACAAACTGCATTTTGGAATACGTTTTGAAGTATTACAAAATGCTATTCACAAACCTATGTGCAGTGTCTAAGACTCTCCTATTGTTTTCTGGGCAGAGATCTCTTCCTACCCCCTCCAAAAAACATCCTCTGACTGCTGATTCTCCGCATGTGCAAGTATAAATATTAGTATTAAATGTGTGAGGGACAGATGGAAGTGGTTGGAAAATAGGAAATACTAACAGGGGGGGTGGAGATAGGAAGAAATAAAGAGCTTTCAAGGAAGGGGTTTAGGCAGGGATGTGTAACCCCCAGTTTGACCCTGTAAGCACTGCACTGAATGTGAACATAGGCAAGGGGCACTGAGACACAAGGTGTCTTGTAGCTGTACCTGCTCCTCTTTCCATCATCAGGGATGCACTCATGGGCAAGTCCTGACACTTCGGACCTATCAAAATGCCTACTCCTGTGTAATATAATGGATGCCCTTGTAAAAACGCTCCATTGCTTTCGGGCCGAGTTGTGCTCCATAAAAATGAAAAAACAAACCCATGTCCGATTAGAGACTACAAAACATACCCTCTTGCTATTAGAAACTAGCAGTCTCTAACAGGAGGAAAGTATGTTGTTTTCGGTTTTATGGAGCAGATCTTGACCCAAAGCGATTTGAGCGCAATTAATATACAGTCCAGAAAGGCCAAAAAGTGAAAGATACACAAGGCATTTCTTAAGCCTCAGAAAACAATATAAACTATAAGTCAGCTGTTGCAGATAAAAATTAGAAGCATGGAAACGGAATGTGCAAATACACAGTTGCCTAGTATGTGGAAAAATACAACTTAACTGTGCTTATCTCGAAAAGAATGCTCAGAGTCAGTTCACAATTAAACCAGGAAGAAGACAGCTGCTGAATTAAATAATACTTTAAAAGAGATGTAATGCCACAATAAAAAAATAACACGTACCCCTCAATTGTTCCCAGGTGCCCGCCATTTCGGACTACAATCCTATCCCATTATTTTCCTGACCACGCTTTTACCTCAAAGAAATTCGGGGACAGGGGCTGAATGCGACATCCTAGAGTGCTGGTAGCTGAAAAACGCATCTGAGAAGGGCACAGATGACCAATCATTCTATTTCTAGCATACCTTTTCGATTTTCCGGCCGTATCTCTCGCGTATTGCTAAAAATGTAGGCCCAGGCAGGCGACGTTACTTCCTGGATGACGTCTCTTCCGGCGCCACCGGATGTCGCCCGAAGTACTTTAGAAACGTACTTGAAACGCTTGTGTCATTTAGAGCACTTGTACATTGGTGGAGGTATAAGTGCGTGGTGCAGCTGCAGGAAATTGAGTTTCAGAAAACTGTTAGTTAGGTTTGAATTCCAGCCCTCCAATTCGGTTCGTAGAATTATTATACGTGCGCAAAATGGGATGATTTATGCATACGTTTTTTTTAAAAAAGAAAGTGAGATATTTTAGAAAAAATGTCTATTTAAGCAAAGGCAATTTGAGGTTAAACACTAAAATATTGTCATTTGTGCCTTCAAAAAATCGGGAGTCTCCCACCTTAATCTGGTTTATTGGCACTTATGTTTATGTACCAATTAGGATATGCATATCTAACTTTTTATGTTCAGCACATTACGTCTGGAACTGAGAGTTTCACTTTTAATGACTCAAAACTCCAGAATGCAATAAGCATTTCTGAAAAGAAAAAATGTTTGAGTGAAGCCACCGATAGTTCTACTCTACAGGAATAGCTTGTTTCTTTCTCAAACACTGTAACGTGCTTCCCAACATTAAGATTCCCAGTGACTGCTCAAAAAAGATTACCATTACCACTTGGTAATTTATAGAACGTCGTACCCTCATCAAGTGTGTAGCAGTCACCTTGGAACTTATGAAAATAAATTGATCTGGTGCCTCTCGCTTTATGTGGTACCAAATTCTTACAGTGACTTAAATATTATAAAGTAAAGTTGTGGGTACAGCATTCTGTCCATAAATCAATTGTATTTTGAATTTTGTTTAAAGGTTTATACTTTCCTTGGTAAAGGGCTATTACATAACCCTAGAATGCTATATGAGTGTTATTAATGTTTCCAAATGTAATGGCAAGCTTCGGCTCCACTGCACTGATTACAAAAGCAACCATAGTAATGAAAAGGTTTGCTACTGTCATCCTTCCCTCTCAATTGCCTGTTCTGTCTCGTAACGGCTTCAAACATAGTTGCTGGCTTAAGAGATCAAAGTGTCAAAAGGTTGGGGTTACAATAGTAGGTGTTCCACCGTGCTTGGCTGTGCTGTGCTTCAATTAGGATCAACATCATCTATATGAAGACTGGGTTCTGTTTGGATTTGGGTGGTAACTACTCTTCACGTTCAGTGGCCTCAAACAGTTCCGAGAAGCCATGGAGAGTGGGGTTCAAGATTTTGAACCTTGTGCTTTGGCTTTTACAAGAGTTTTGAGGGCTGTGTCCTTCCATGTAGGTTCATGTTTCCAGAATGAGGTTTGCTGTTGTTGTTAGACGTTTTACTGAATACATCATTTGGAAGCAATCAATATTATGAGTGACCAACTCGTAGAGTACACACAACAACCTGGATTGTCTCTCCCCATTATTTCATACCTGTCCTTGTTAACTAAACCAAGGTTCTGATTTTTGATTTTTGTCCTGTTTTTGCTGAAGAGGATGAAAGAATCAGTCACCGTACAGAAATTCAAACAAGTGACTTGCAATTCCCTACACAAGCATTGGGCCAACACCATCGGAATATTTGCATGCGGGTCAGGTGCTCAGTAAAGGCTGCTGTTTTCCTCTAAATAATGGAATGTTTTCTTCTATAAGTTACAGTCTCATACTGCCAGAAACTCTCTTTTCCTCCCATACAATCTTTTCACAGTATTTTTGCCTTTCATCCTTTTGCCCAGGTTTACGTTATACAAATACCAAATACATACACTAGACCTGGACAAAGTAAAAATTAGGCTGCCATAATTTACGTAATTTGTGGAATTTATCGTCTGCTACAAGAAATTATGCACCATTGAACGTGCAATTTGTGGTAAAAATTCACCACACAGAACGCGAGTAGCTGTTGCTCACAGTGCATTTGTTTAAATGCGTCCTTGCACCCAAAACAGCACAACATAGTACAAAATTTGGGATTTGCATTTCAAGTAATTTACACAATTTTGTGCAATTTTGCCATAATTTTATGTAATTAATCGTAAAAAAAAGTTATGGAGATTTTACACTCCCTTATATACATGTACATACCCATGATTTAGATTGATTTTCATGTGAAGGATAGAAAATGCAGTAATAATTGCAAGCAGTGATAAAGTCAATCATTTAACTTTTGATTAGTAAGGGTTTTGTAATTGTTGGGTGAGTAGACGTATAGTTATTTAAAGCACTGGGATTCACTTTGTATCCATCTCTCTATGTGATGAAAATAGAGGCAGGTGAATATTCACTCTCCACCCACAAAGTCTGGAAACTTCACCCTCTGTGAAGAATGCTGGCGCTTCCCAGGTTCAACAAGGCGAAGTTTTAGCCACTTAACCTGAAATTTGTACATTGGACTTTTTTCCAGGCTCAGGGTGTTCCAACCTTTGGTTTTCCAATGTAGGACAGTTGATAATGAAAAGGTGGAGACTGAGGTGACGCTCCAGCTCTGGAAGCAATGTCTATGAGGGGTAGGACCAAGTGACTTAGCTCAGTAGCGGGAGATGGTGCATAATGTTAGACTCAGAATCTGATTAGCAAACATGCTTCAGGTAGGGTCTCTGTTGGAGACCACAGCCACCCACCAAAAGTCGCCGTAGTAGGAATAGTTTCACACTGCTGCAGAATTGTGCTAAAACTACTATTTTTTTAAATTACTTTGCAGTATCACACTGTGTACAATTTAAAACGTATGTAAAGTTCCAAGTTGCTCGAGCCTGTAACCCCTTTTTAAAATGACAAGTAGCTACATTTCGCAATTTCACAGAACGTGCTGAATAATTTGCATTCTTTGAATTCATACTTTGTTTTAGCCAGCTGCATGATTTAGACAATAATGCCCAATAATTTCGTACTCCATTGCTGCCTAATTCCACTAGCCCTAGTTACAATTGATCAAGTGGAATCAAAATTAACATGTTTTGAACATTTTATTACAATATACTTGTTAATACGGATTATTATAAAAAAAAACGGATGTAAAATTTTAAAAAATCAACATATTTACCTGTGACTTTTTTTCATAGTCTTGTGAAGCATACTGTATGCTAATTTGCATTTAAAGAACACTCGTTTAATACCTAAATAGTGTTCACTGAGTAGTAATCAGCAAACTATTCTGCAATCACTCAGCAGGTTGGACCTTTCCGACAAAAAATTAAACCAAAATAATGGGTATATTCTTGGGGTAATCAGCAAATCATCAGGAGCAATGTCATCATGTTAACAAGAAATGATGTTTGTGGAGTTTTGAATGTTTGTTTTCAAATCATCCTCACGTCATCAAGAACAACTGGACCATATGAAGTAATCAGATACTCATTCTTAAATCCTCATGAAGTCATCAGAAATAGTCACACCTTGTGAAGTCATCGGATACTCATTTTGAAATCCTCATGAAATTATCAGGAATAGTCTTGTGAAGTCATCAGATACTCATTTTAAAGTCATCCTTGAATCATCTGCACAATTTTCTAAACTCTGCTGATGACTTCAAGAGCTTGATGATGTCTGATGATGTGAAAATGACTTCTACAGTAGTTGGATGATAATCCAATGACTCTGGGATGGCTTCTAAAGTAATCCTGTTTGACCTCGGTCAGCCTGCTGCCTCCGCTCGTCGATGCAGTGCTCCGCGACCCAGACATCCGCAGCTCGAGCCGTCACTTCCGCTCCGGGCAGCTTAAACCGGATGAGGTTGCGGCGTGAGGCAGTCCGGAGTTAGTGGAGATCATTAAGACTCCTCCCACCTCCAGGGCTCGTGAAAGAATGCTCATGCATCCTTCATCATGGCTTGTTGTTTTTGTCTGTGTTCCTTAGACAGTTCCCTGGGTCACAGTTGTGCCAATCCACTTTTATTTTCTCAGAATTTACATTTTTGGCCCGCAATAACAATTTCAGAGAGATGCGCTCTTTGAGCAAGAAGGGCCAGATTTAACGCAGATATGACACCCGTTTCATGGTTAGCAGAGGTGAGGAGGGTTCAGGAGGCCTAACTAAAGTCCAGATGATTCTGCAGCAGCCATATAAAGCGGAAAATGCCCCAAGGGATTGTCTTTGTGCAGGAAGGTGCCCTTACCTGCACAAAAACATTCATTTATGCTACACAGGCAGGACAGCAACTTTCCTTTAAGACTTTCAAAGTCCTCAGCGCCTCATGGCTATGCTTCGATATGGAACTCTCTGTCCTTGACCCATACTTACTATGAATGTATTGTGTTATTTTCTGGAATGCAACTGATGTAAAGCGCTCCGATACCCTTGGGTCTGGCCAGCGCTTTATAAAACTTCTTAATAATAATAACCTTGCACCATGGTGTGAGGGTGTCTGCGTTGGGGCTAGGCAGCCCATTGTGCTCCAGTGTTAGGAAAAGGCAGGAATGCGTCACATTGTGGAAAATATGGCACATTCCTGCCCTTTACCCATACTGCAATGCATCACAGCTCAGCAAGGTGATGCTACATTGCACTGTACTGCGTTACATTTTCATAAATATTGCTCTAAGTGTTTGCTGTGATTAGGTCATTAGGGCACAGGTCTAGCATGTCCTCATTCAAAAATTACTGTGACAAGTCTGAGTTGAGGATGTAATTCTTCGATTACCTGGGGGTAATCCTCATTACTCCGATTACCCAACAATATTCCAATATTTATATACCTTCCATTCCCTGTTCATCCCTAATACAGTGATTCTTAACCTGAGGTGTGTGAACCACTAGCGGGCCACAATTCCTACTCAGGGGGTTTGTATCTGTTTAGAAAATTAAATAATGTTAGCAGATTAATAAAGTGCATGCACATAAAAGGCAAAATTAAAGATCGAAAATTTTACGCACTGTAAATGTGAAGACATTTAAAATAGAAGACAGAAAATTAAGGTTGTGTACCTATTTTGACTTGTGAGAGCATAGCAAGTATAGCAAACAGTATCTAGTGTAGTCGACTGTTGAACGAAATTGAAGCAGTGGCATGTGATAACAGAGAGACATCATGCATAAGGACAAAAAATCACAATGTGAAATGCGAGTTTAGCATATTGCTTAATCTTCTAGAAATAAAATAATATTATGAAAAGTTCGGATCCTAGTTTTTGGTAGGTCGAGCCCTGCTCTGGAGTTGATCTGTGGTAGTAGCGTATGGGGAGAAGCTGTGCCCACTTTTTCATTTGCTTGGGACTATCCTTTCTGAATGCTGCCTTCCGTTTGGTGTATAGGCTGTTAGTCCCTCCTTATGACGGCCATGTCGTCATTTGTATCCTTCCATGGTTACTGTCCCCTTTACTTCGTGTTGCATGAGCACTATTTTCTTCCAGTGCCCCCTCCCGCTGTCTGTGCCTTCTCTCCCACCCCCCATTCCCGTTGTTCTTACCTTCTCGACCCCACCCGCACTCTCGTTTGCAATGCAATAGATCTCACGTAAATGCGAGTCCTATTGCATTGCAAATGCTTGTTTCACCTTTGCCTCAGTGGCCTTGTTTCCTCCCTCTACAATGCCCCTGTCGTCTTCCAATGGAAAATCCTGTCTCGCGGCGACCTTCTCGCTCTGGCGGGGCACAAGGCCTAATCTCGCACGCTGCCCCTTCAGTCCATCGCAGGATGTGGAGCTCCGCTGTGACGTCACGGTCGGGATTCCGTTGCCTGCTTTGTGGCAGGGATCGTTGGTTTCATGGCGGCTGTTGCCGGGCACTGAGAACTAGAGTGCCGGGGTGAGGAGTGAGGGGAAACGGGAGGGACTCTGCAAGGCAGTCAGTAGTATTCATTAACCGGGGGCGGTTGGTGTGGGTCATAGACTCTCAATGACATAGCTTGCGCCTGATTACACTGGCAGTCGGGCATTCCGCTTATCCGTGTTCTGTGATCGGAATCAACACTGGGGCCTTTGCCACCCGTATCCACCTCACTCTCTCGGGGTGGCCACATGCTCTCCCTGGCACAGACTGCTGCTGTCTTTGTTTCTGGTGCGGAGCCCGGTCCAGCCTGGGAGACACCCTTATCGCTGAGGTTGAAGGGCAGCTCAGTCTTGACCACTGCTGGCCATTTTCAGAGCGAACCCGTCCAAAGTGTGGTGCACAGTCAGACCTCATGCTACTCAAGTATGCTGGGGAACGTGAGCAGTGTCTGCTAGCTAGGTGAAGTGGCAATGGGTAGTAAACAATTCTGAGAAGGCCTGGACGAACGGAAACTTAGAATGTGAATGCAGGTGAATCGGCATGTTTAGTTTAGACTGAACAAGGGCATTCAAGACTGATCTGACCCTTCTACTCCTGTATTTTGGTTTCGTTACAGACTTTGTGCATTAAAGAAACATATCAAGGGAAGAGAAAGTTGAAGCACAGTGTGAAAAAACACAATGTTACCCATCGGCTTAACAGTAAAATTAAATGTAATCGACACAAGCAACACATTGGAACCCTTTGTTTCCACCTACACGTGTTGTGAATTGTACTGTGGCATAACGGGTGCCTATTCCCGCTATGCGTTAGAGAAGTGTTAAATCATAAAACGCGAATCACTCCTTACACCAATGTATTAAAAAATGAAATATCTGCTTAGTCTTATTGCGCGGGAGACTAAGAGCACGCAAACACTTGATCTTGGGGCTGTTCATCTGGCGCCCTTACTAAAAGTTCTCCGTAATGGTGAAGCTTATCATTTTGGGGTGTTGGAAACTGTTATAGTTTATCATCTAGCTCGCACACAAACCTGTTGGCTGGAGAACCAGAGTTGCGGTCGATATGTAGAACATAAAAGGTGCTTAGCTGAGGGTACTGAAGAACAAGTTACTTACCTTTGGTAACGCTTTTTCTGGTGGATACAGTATCTGCCTGTGGATTCCTCACCTTATGAATATCCCTTGTGCCAGAATTCTGCAGAATTTTTTCCTAGCTCTCCACGCCGTCGGGGACGTCACAATGCTACGGCTCCGCTCGCGACTCTGCATGACGTCACCGGACCATAAGAGAGCCTCGTCGTCGTGATGACGTCAGTTCCACCCATTTCTTCCGTGCCTCCGAGGTGAACAGGTAGACTGACAACAGATTCAAAGTATACACAATACACAATATTCAAACAAATACACATAGTGTAAAATCAAAAGGATATAAGCATTTCCTATAAATGTACAAGAGAGATAGAAGAGACCATACAAAACAACATGTCACCTTTAAGGTATACAATGGTGGACATTGGGGAGGTGGGTGGGTCAGTGAGGAATCCACAGGCAGATATTGTATCCACCAGAAAAAGTGTTACCGAAGGTAAGTAACTTGTTCTTCTGATGGATACATCTGCCTGTGGATTCCTCACCTTATGAATAGATTCCCACAGCAGCCCCACTCCCGGAGGAGGGTATCCACCCTTCTATACCAAAATGTCCTGTAGGACAGAGCACGTAGATGTCCTCCCTCCTCACTTCGGGGTCCAAGTAATAATGCTGTGCGAAAGTGTGGAGGGAGGCACAAGTCGCAGCCTTACAAATGTCCACTGCCGGAACACCTCTGGCCAAAGCAGAAGTTGATGACTTAGCTCTGGTAGAATGAGCTCTAATACCTTCAGGAGGCTCCTTATCAGCCAGGGTGTGGCAGATCCCTATGCACAAGATGATTCATCTGGATAGAGTGCGCTTGTGCACAGCCTTGGCCTTCATACGTCCAACGTAGCCCACAAAGAGCTGATCATCCAATCGCAAGTCCTTAGTCCTGTCCAAATAAAAGTTCACCGCTCTTTTAGGATTCAGGCGGTAAAGTCTCCCCTCCTCCTTGGAAGGGTGAGGGGAGGATAGAACACAAGAATGGTAATGGACTGCCCTAGATGGAAAGGAGTAACCACCTTAGGCAGAAAAGCAGCCCTGGTCCTGAGGACCATCCTTTCAGCATGTATGGTCAAAAACAGGGGCTTTGAACTAAGAGCCTGAATCTCGCTCACCCTCCTTGCTGCGGTAATAGCCACAAGAAAGACTGTTTTAAAAGACAGGAGTCTCAAAGGACAGCTATGTAAGGGTTCAAACTGGGAACCCATCAATAAAGTAAAAACAAGATTTAAATCCCATTGAAGCATAACAAAAGGAGTAGGCGAAAACCTATTGATAAGGCCCTTAAAAAATCTCAAAACAATGGGAGAATTAAATAAAGACGGCTGATCCGGCAAACACAGACAAAGCTGACAAATAGCCATTAACAGTGGCCACAGCTCAACCCGCTGAGCCAAGACAAGTGAGAACTGAAGAACATCTGACAAGTGGGGCTTTAAAGGATCAATGGACCTCTCTCCACGCCATTTAACAAACTTAGACCACCTATAGGAGTAAATAGACTTGGTGGAGTGTAGCCTGGACGATAAAATAACATCCACCACATCTGGCGGGAGAGAGAAGGATCTCAGGTTGCCCCATTCAATCTCCAGGCATGAAGGTAAAGGCTCTGGAGGTGGGGGTGTAGAACCTGCCCCAGCGACTGCGAGAGGAGGTCTGCCCTGAGAGGGAGACAGAGTGGAGGGAGCGATGAGAGGTGAAGTAGATCTGTGTACCACACCCTTCTTGGCCAATCCGGGGCCATCAATATAACTTGGGCCCGGTCTTGGCGAATCTTCCTCAGAACCCGAGGAATCAATGGTATGGGAGGAAACACGTAATGGAGTTGCGAGCTCTAATCCAATTGAAACGCACCCCCCAGCGCTCCCTGTATCGGATACTGGAGACTGCAGATTAACGGACAGTGTGCATTCTCGTGAGTGGCAAACAGGTCCAAACGAGGAGACCCCCACATCTGGAAGATGTAATGGACCACCTCCGGATGAAGGCGCCACTCGTGATCGTCCGAATAATGCCGACTGAGACTGTCCGCACGAACATTCAGCACACCGGCTATATGATTTGCAAATACACAAATCTGATGGTCCTGAACCCAGGATCAGAGTAGAAGAGCCTCTCGACAGTGACGATATGACCCTACACCTCCCTGTTTGTTGATGTACAGCATCGCAGTAGCGTTGTCCGTCAGGACCTGAACCGACTGACCGCAAAGGGAAGGAAGGTAAACCTTTAGTGCCAAACGTATCGTCCGCAATTCCAGAAGGTTGATATGAAGCAACCTTTCCTCCAGAGACCAAATACCTTTGACCTCCAGATCCCCCAGATGAGCACCCCACCCTAGAGAGGAGGCGTCCGAGATCACTGTGGCCAGTGGAGGAGGAGACTGAAAGGGCTTTCCTTGAGTCAGGTTGCCCTGCACACTCCACCAAGTCTGCTCCGCTGCAACTTCTCTGGAGATTCTGACTGACTCCCTGAGATCTCTGTTGTGTTGATATCACTGCCTGCGGAGGCACCACTGGAGCGCCCTCATGTGCCAGCGCGCATGAGTGATCCACAGTATGCGCGAAGCAAACAGACCGAGCAGGCGAAGGACCTTCAGGACCGGAACAACCTCTCCATTGTGAAACAAAGGAATCATCTCCCGAATATCGAGAATTCTTTGTGGAGGTGGAAAAGCTCGACACACAGTAGTATTCAGTACAGCCCCTATGAAAAGGTTGTGCTGAGAGGGCACCAGGTGAGATTTGGGCACATTTATTGAAAAGCCCAAGTTGAACAACAGTTGAGTTGTTACTCGCAGATGATGAAGCACCATCTCCGGCAACTCCTCTTTGAGCAGCCAGTCGTCCAGATAAGGGAAAACAGGAATCCCCGACCTTCTGAGATAAGTCGCCACCACTGCCATCACCTTTGTGAAGACTTGAGGTGCAGTAGAGAGACAAAACGGTTGGACCGCAAACTGGTAGTGCTGTGAACCTACCGTAAAACGGAGATACTTCCAGTGCGACTTCAGGGTGGGGATGTGAAAATACACATCCTGTAAATCGATCGACACCATCCAGCCCTCTTGCTGCAGCCCCAGAAGAACCAGAGCAAGGGTCAGCATCTTGAATTTCTCCTTTTTGAGGTAAAAATTCAAGACCCTGAAGTCCAGGATCGGACTTAACCTGCCATCCTTTTTGGGGATCAGAAAATACCAATGATGAGTTCAGGCCTCAGCAAGGCCCAAAGGTACCGAAAGGGTTCGCCCTTCTGTGTACAAAGTCCTTAGACTTACAAATGAAGTTGGCAAGGAAACTGGAAATACAAAAACATAGTTTAATAAACCTTTAAAGGTGGTGATACAACCTCCACAACACTTCTACAGTATTGTACAGAGTAGCACACTGAATACAAGCACATGGCCCCTTTTATACACAGTGGAAGGGGTTCAGCTTACAGCTTAGACAGAGGTTACAACCACATAAGGACATTTCCAAATATATCAGTGGGTGGAGCTAACAGTATTTCTAGAACATGGGAGGGCTATGCTAATAAGGAACAACTGTTACTTCTGCTGAGCATGCGCTACACTCTCAAGAAGGACTAATAATAACTGTTGCTAGGTAGAATCCACAGTGTAACTGGCAGAGAGGTAGGACAATCAGAACTAAGCATGGGCGGATTTTGCGGATCCACGATTCACGAATTTGCGGATTCACGGATCGTGGATCCGCAAAATCCGCTGATTTTGCGGATTGGCGGATTTGGGGGCGGGGCTTCCTCGAGTGTGTGGGCGGGGCCAAACGGACGGGGCTTCCATGCGAGCGCACATGCCCCTTGTGTGAATACAAAAGGTCAGAGACCGATCAGAGCAGCAGATTAAGAGACAGACGCCCCTGGTCACAGCACGGGGATTGCGCACGTGAAAGCCAAAGATGCAAATGCCTCTGGGCAGCATCACAGCGGATTTCCGATGGTATATTTGGGAAGAAGGCACATCTGCCCAGCCTCCCAACGCTCACGATTTTTTTTGGGCTGATGAATGAGTCACTGCATTTGCGCTTCAACTAGTTCCAGCGACCAAGTGTGTGTTACTATGCAATCGCGCCGAAGTGCGCAGGGGGGGTCCCTTGAGTGAAATGTCCATCATAGTGGGTAAATGGCGGGAAGACGGGCGGGTGCACACCTCGAGTGTGTGGGCGGGGCCAAACGGACGGGGCTTCCATGCGAGCGCACATGCCCCTTGTGTGAATACAAAAGGTCAGAGACCGATCAGAGCAGCAGATTAAGAGACAGAAGCCCCTGGTCACAGGAACAGCACGGGGATTGCGCACGTGAAAGCCACGTGATTATTTTTGGGCTGATGAATGAGTCACTGAATTTAAGCTTCAACTAGGGCACATATTTATTCACGAAGAAAGACACACCATGTAACCAATTTACGATGGCGCCGGCAAGCTGCCAGCGCCATCCTGCAAAAGTTACTTAATTAGCTTCAACAGGAAGCTCCAACTGATAAAATAAAGCAGGCGCTCGAGCCCCTGCTTTATCTTATCTGTTAGAGCTTCCTGTCGAAGCTAATTAAGTAACCATTTGAGGATGGCGCTGGCAGCTTGCCGGCGCCATCGTAAATTATTTAGGTTTGAACTTTTGACCGCAAAATCCGCTCCGATTGCGGATTGCGGATTCTCGGTAAATTCGCGAGAGTTCGCGGATCGCGGATTTACCGAAAATCCGCAAAATCCGCGATCGGAGCGGATTTTGCGCTCATGCTTAATCAGAACATTGAGCACATGGCAATGTAGGGCATGAAAATGGTGGACTCGAAATACAAAATGAAATCCCTATACTAGATATTTGGACTGATGCATTATGGCTTCAGCTAATGCTTAATAATACCGCTGTTTTATTTACAACAGACGACCCTTTCAGCGTTAGCTGAAGCCATTCCATTTCATAGGGTAGTCATCAAACTCATCTTGAATGTCAATGCTCATAATGTTAGAAATCTCTTTAGTTAGACTCTTTTGATAAGCAGCTTCGGAAACAGCTTTCTTATTGGGTATACAAGAGGTAATGCAAAGAGAACATATCATAGGACCACATTGAATACACATACAGCAAGTAAAAAGAATTACTACTATTATACAAAGGCCAGTGAGGATCTTCCAACCCCATGTAGTAAATAAGGTCCAAAACCAACTAGAGAAGGTCCATGTACCATTATCTACATGTATGTCAGCAGCTATTTTATGCAGTTTATTTATGGCATTATAAACAGAAGGCGAGTTGTCTGGGATGAAGACACAACAGCTACTTCCAATAAGTCTACAAGCTCCTCCTTTTTCTGCTAATATGACATCTAACACCATTCTGTTTTGCAGGGCAACAATTCTAGTAATTTGCAACTCTTCAGTTACGTTTCCTAGTGCTGCAGCAGTTTGGTTGGTCACTGCCTCTACAACTCTAGTTAATCTTCTTATCTTTCTACTGTTTAGGGCAGCTCCAACAAAAAAGAATAACCCTAGGTTAAAATCTACATATTGCTGCAAACTAGTGTCGGTCTGGTCCACATCATCGATAGATAAAGTACGTTTGTATCTATTCACAGTGGCATTATTCAACAATTTCAAGTCTTTATGATAAGTGGCAGGTGCTAAAAACACTGGTGGTAATAAAAATGATACATAGCATACTCCTGACCAGCCAGCTGGTAATCGATAATATCCTCTATTACCGCATACAAAATATGTATTATGGGATGCTAAAAATGTGCTATTATTCAGACCATCTATATTTAAGACTTTAATACAATCACTAACACCTACAGGGATGTACCCAACACTTTGTACGCATAAGTCCGCTTGTGCTTGTGCAACTGAGATCACAAATATTTCACTTTCGACAGTGTCTCTAGTGTTCGTAAAAATGTAGGGAGTAGACTCATTGTCCGGTCGATATTCTTCCCACTCCCATATAGTTCCATTGGCTTGTGGATAGCCTTCTTTATTCTGGTGACATTCTTTGTTTAGTCTAAAAAGTAATCTTCCAACAGCAGGCTTTCTTGTGGCAAATAGAAGAGTATACCAGGCACGACAAGAACCATTATGAGAGAAAGGGAGAGGTATAAACGGTGTTCCCCCCTTCTTCTGGTGCGCTGGCATCATACCACATATCCAGCCATTTGTTTCATTTGTAGCAGCGTGGGTATGATGTAGCATCTGAATGAAGGTGTTATTTACAAAGGACAAGCGGTGTTTTGATTCCTGATAGGGGAGCGTATAAAAGAAATGCTCCTCTGGCACCGGTGTAGAAACCACATATAGATCACGGGCAGGAATTACATCCTCAACAAACCACGTGATAATGGCAACAACTGCCACACTAGCAATAAATCCGAAGGCGCAGATCACTTTCTTTCTCTCCATGTTGAACAAATGTCTCGCAAATCTTCCTGAAACTAAAAAAAAGGCTGTCAGAACTCTTCCCCCAAGGCGGCTGTTGTTTTCTTCATCAACGGGCCAAGACGGGTGTCACTACTCTAATGCAAGGCTGATCCCCCCCCCTTGCCTCATCGGCTCTCCGTTGCACCAACCAAGAGGCCGTTCTGACAGCAGTCTAAACAGCAGAAAACTTCTTCCTGGGTCGAAGGTTGTATTTTCTTACTCCAGAAGTCGTCGGGTCCGGGAAGAACTCCTCTTGCTCATCAGGTACCACAGCAGGGCCTTTCTCTGTAGTCAGGATTTCTCGATGGTCAGTCAACACGGCAGGCTCCACCAATCCGGGTTGCACTCTGCGACAATGAAGGGAGTGAATCCAGTTCTTCCGGTTGGTCACTCGGACGGCCGTTCTTGTTGCGAGCAGAACCTGCTCGGGACCGCACCATCGGGGCTCCAGGCCACTCGTCCTCTCGAACGCCTTGATGAGGACGAAGTCACCGGGTCGGAGACTATGACCCTTACCTGTGGACCGGTCAGGGAGTGCTTCTCGAACCTGTTGATGAATAGAAACCAAGTTATCAGTTAATTGTGCCAGATAGTCATTCATCAATACACAAGGTACATCATATACGGAACTTGGTTTGGGCACTCCCCAAATATTCATGGGACGACCAAACACCACTTCATACGGTGTAAGGCCGGTTCGGGAGTGTGGTACTGATCTTATTGACAACAATGCCAAAGGCAAAGCGTCGGGCCAAGTCAGAGAAGTGGAAGCCTGGATCTTTGCTAGTTTAAGCTTCAGTGTTCCATTGTAGCGTTCCACCAAGCCAGCCGACTGTGGATGGAACACTGCATGAAACTTCTGTTTTATCCCCAGACCTCTCAGAACGTACTTGATAACGTCTGCTATAAAATGAGGCCCGTTATCACTCCATAATAGTCTACAAACACCATACCTAGGGAAGAACTCCTTCAGTAGCACCTTTGCTGTAGTCATTGCAGTATTGTCCTTAGTAGGGTAGGCTTCAATCCATTTACTGAAAGCACACACCACCACCAAGACGTACTTTAGATTATTACAGCGTTCAAGTTGGATATAGTCCATTTGCAGGACTTCAAAAGGTGCAGTAGGTATTTCAAATCCTCCTGCTGGAGTCCGTGTTCCTTTCCCTGGGTTGTATTTAAGACAGATCATACAGGTCTGTACCACTCTCTTGGCCGTGCTAGCAATCTCTGGATGCTCCCAAACTTGCGCAAGCAATTTCACAATCGCTGAAGCTCCAACATGTGCTAGCCCATGTGCCATTTGAACCATAGGTTGGACAAAAGCTGTGGGCAACTTCCACCTATCCATTTGTTTGTTGCGCCAACAACCTTCATCATCCAGTTCTCCATTTTCAGACCATTGCTCTCGTTCTTTATCAGAAGCAACTCTCTGTATTTCCCTCACTTCTTTCCTAGCATCATGCCATCGTTCTGCTTGTGACTTCACAACATACATTGAAGTGGAGTCAGGTCTCATTGCAGTTTCTCGTGCTACTTGGTCAGCGAAAGCATTTCCTTGCCCTACTTTGTCAATAACTTTCTTATGTGCTCTGCATTTCACTATAGCTATCTTCTTAGGAAATGTCAGGGCAGTCAAAAGACTGTGCACCAGTTCTCCATACATAATTTGTGTTCCGTGTGATGTCAGAAAACCTCTTTCCTTCCAGAGCAGGCCAAAGTCGTGCGCTACTCCGAAAGCATAGCGGCTATCTGTATAAATATTCACACACAACTCTGCACTAAGCTCACATGCTCGTGTCAATGCTATCAGCTCCGCTGCCTGGGCTGATTTCTGTGGTATGCGTGCTGTTTCCACGATAGTATACAAAGTAGTGATGGCATATGCTGCCGAAGTCGTACCATCCGGTAGCTTCAGGCAGGAGCCATCCACCCATAATTCTCCATCTACATCTGAGAAAGGCGTATCCTGGAGATCGATACGACCCTTTGTCTGTTCCTCAGTCACAGAAATACAATCATGTGCTTCTTGTGCCTCAGGCTGAGTCGTCAGGAATGGTAACAATGTTGCTGGATTTAACGTAGCACATCTCCTCAATGTGAAATGGGGAGCCAGCAACGTTAGTTCATATCCGGTTAGACGGGCACTTGTTAAATGCTGCGTCTTTGTTTGATTCAAAAGGGTGTCAACAGCATGGGGAACCAACACTAACAGCTTGTGAGATAACACTATTCCCTCACTCTGACGTATTGACACAGCTGTCGCTGCGACCGAACGAAAACACCCCGGCAATGCCCGAGCGACAGGATCGAGCAATGCCGAGAAATATGCACACGGACGCTGCCTGTCCCCGTGCATCTGTACTAACACAGATGACGCACATCCATCTCTCTCATGTACATATAATGTGAAAAGTTTCGTGTAATCAGGAGTGCCTAACACTGGTGCTGAACAAAGGGCCTGACGTAACTGTTGGAAAGCGTTTTCACATTCATCTGTCCAAGGAAGGGGAATTGGAGTGTCTTTTGTCAATAGCGCTAACAGTGGTTTGACTATATGTGAAAACCCCAGTATCCACTGCCTACAAAAGGACGTAAGACCCAAAAATGCTCGAACATCTTTTTGTGTAGAAGGTGTTGGTGTGTCCAGGATGGCTTGGATACGATCTGATGTAAGTGCACGCCCCTCCTTAGACAAAAGGTGGCCTAGGTAGGTCACCTTAGGTCTACAGAATTGCAATTTCTTCTTAGATACCTTATGATTGTGAGAAGCCAAAAAGGAAAGCAAAGACAACGTACAAGTCTCACATTGCTCAGGGGTGTCAGCAGCCAACAAAATATCGTCGACATATTGAATAAGCACTACCCCCTCAAGCAAGACAAAGGAATCCAACTGTCTTTTCAATGCCTGACTGTAGATACTAGGGCTCTCAGTATAGCCCTGTGGAATTCTACAAAATCTATACGATCGATTATTCAAAGTGAAGCCGAAAAGGTAACGGCTATCAGGGTGAATAGGGATCGAAAAGAAGGCGTTCTTCAGGTCGACAACCGAGAATGTTGTCGCTGTTGATGGGACCAAGGTAAGGAGTGTCGTGATGTCAGAAACAACAGGGTATTGGGGCACCACTATCTTGTTCACCTCCCTCAAATCAATAATAAAGCGATATACCCTAGTATCAGTGTCTTTCTTCAAGATTGGTAAAATAGGACTGTTACAAACATTGTATGGGACTTCTTCCACCACCCCCACTCGAATGAGATCCTGCACAATCTGTATGAGCGCCTCCTCACCCTCCTGTGAAATCCTATATTGAGGCAGGCGTGGCAACACAGCTCCCTCCTTTACACTAATGCGAACCGGGGGAATGACCATCTGTCCCACATCAGTGTCTGAAGTAGCCCACAACGTGTGAGGTAAAGAGGCTAATGCAGCACTTTCAGCGACCATACACACTCTCTCTTTTGCAGGGTAATTGTCATTTAAAATCATGCGTACTCCTTCAGGGGAGCAGCGGATTGTGGCTCTAAAATGTTTCAGCATGTCTAGACCCACAATGTTGTCAGGCGTGTTTGAGGAAAGCAAGAATGGACATGGTGCTGTAAATTTGTCGACATGAAATGCAAGTGGTTGGGATAATGGGCTAAGAGAAGGTGTTCCATCGAACCCTACAGATGTGATCGTTAAGCCAGACAGGGGAGCCCTCGGAACCAATTGTTTAGACAAAGCGCTACGAGTAGCCCCTGTATCAACCAGAAACTGATCAGTAGAACCCAAAACATGTGCTGTAACATAAGGACCCCTCTGATCTACTGGTACTTCAACTGATTCCTCCCCCCATCCTACGCAATCCTATGCATATTGGGAATCATGACTTTCGGGGTGCACATAGTCAGACATCTGATACTGATTTCGTCTATCAAAGGTATTAGACCCTCCTTGTTGTTGCTCCCTAGATTCGAATCTAGCCCTGTCATTTAGGTTACCTCGTGGTCCAGAAAAACCCCCACGATTTCTCCCAAGACCTCTACCCCGTCCCATAGCCCTGTGTTCTCGCGCTAAAGGACACTCATTGGCCCAGTGGCCTCGTTGCTTACAATATGCACATTGATCTTTAGCCAAGTCTGTGCGGTTATATGTAGAATCATAAAAACCCCGACCACCTCTATTATTTCCTCTCTGGGGTGGTCCATACACTTGTGCTAACATAACTTTTGTTTTCAAATCCTTAGATTTCTTATCTTCATTACTTTTTGCTTCTAGTTCCTGACGCTCGTAATACTGAGCCATTGTCAGGAGGGATGCCGGAGTCGAAGTCGTCCAGGAGCTTTCACTTGCTTTCAACCGAGCTGCTACTCCCGGTAATAAATTCGAAACATATTTGTCTACAAACAGATGTCGACCCGTGTCATCCGTCAGAGACTGACCACTGAAATCGTGAAAAGTTTCTTCAAATCGCGTAAAGAAGTCAGAAACTGATTCATCTATCTTTTGCTTGCAAGATGCTAACATAGTCCAGTCAATCTTTTTAGGGGGAATAATCGTCTTTAATTTAATCAAAATAGCAGCAGGGAGGTCTAGAATGAGCTGGGGTGGTTTCTGCACAGGTTTCCTAGCTCTGTCCTCCTCCTCAATGTCTTCCCATTTAGCTTTAAACGTCACTAAATCATCAATTTTCCGTACTGATCTCCACATGTCAGGGGGTAATATAAGACCAAAGAATAAATCAATGTCAGCTAATGTCATAGTACAAGAATTCAAAGCCCCCTCAACTTCCTCATAAAAGGCAGCAGGATTTTTCCGTGGGTCAGGTAACGCTTTCTTTAAGGCCATAACATCCGCTCTATTCCAAGGAGTATATACCCAATTATAGATAAAATACCCTCGGGCATCAGCTGAATCTTTATCTGAACTAGTACCCGCTCCTTTAGGAGGAACATACAAAGGCGCTGCCTCTCGCATAGGTTTAACATGCACAATATCGACCTTATCTGAAGAAAAGATAGGTGATTGTTTCCCGTCGCCACTCAAACCCGTCTCTTTGTCGTCCACCGTCTTTTGTCGCTTTTCTTCTCGTAACCGAGACGCCTCATCCCGCAATACGAATAACCGTCGAACTGCATCAGCTGCCTGGCAAGGAGAAAAGAGACCTTTACGCAATTCTTTCTTATCTTGTATTATGTCATCAGGTTCAAGAACAGGAGAATATTTTCGAAAAGCCCCGACTACTTCATCAGAAAAGGTTTCAAGAAAATAAATGTTTTCCCTGTCCGGCCATTTTTCAAGAGACAACAATATTTCAGCAAGAGGAATTGTACCCTTAAGAATACGATAAGAAATTTGTCGGAGCTCCGCCATACGATCAGATGTTAGCTTAGACCGCGTGTCTACCTTATCTTTAAATGATCCAGAATCCTCATCTTCCCCTTTCGGAGCAGACGGGCCAGCATACGGAGGCGGAGAACGATCTAGTAATGAAAAATCATCATCATCATCAGCATCAGGATAAAGAGGCCGACGAATGGGATATTGACCCGATATCTGCAATCTACGTTCCTTTTCCCGTTTTTCTTCTGCATCTTTTTGTTCACGTTGTCTCATTTCTTGCGCCTTCTCACGCACATTCTTCCTCTGCTCTTTCTCAATCAGCGCATGTTCACGTTTCTCACGCTCACGTACTTCTTTCACCCACATTCGCACACTCTCAAACATATCTTGTCTCGCTCGGCGCTTACACAGGCACTGTTCCACATACTCAATTTTGCGCACATCAAATGAACCATACAAAGGCCATCTCAACTCGGGATCCTTCTTGGTATACTTCCTCCACAATGTGCTGTACGTTATAGGGGAAAGACCAAACTTAATATACATGTCCCTATTCGGCGCCCTTCTGGGGGAGCCGGCTGCGATTCTTCAAGACTTAACCGGTTTCCACAGCAGCACCACTTACGTAGTGCGCTAAAAGCAGGCATGCTAGAAATAGTGCGAAATACACAATATTATACAGAAAAATGGCACTTAATCGTTGCGCCGCTCACAACCATATGTTGGAGAAAAATCTCCACATTGCCTACCTATATGTGTTGCAACGCATATATACCCATATTCATAATCATAATATGATCGATCATCCAAACATCTCTATCCATATCCATATCCATAAGCCACAGCAAGCGTATCCTAAAACTGCCTTGCTAATCACTGGCTACCATAAACACTCACAGTAATTACCATACATTGGTCCTTACCAAGCACGAGCGTCCAGATTCCACTTGCCAAGTTCCACAATTTGCTCAAACAGCTTATCCACAGCAAACCGACAGAAGAGGTCTCAGTCGAAGACCGGCGCCACCCAGATGGTCAGATCGGAAGGAAGGAAGGAAGAAATACCTCAGGATGCCAGGACTAAAGACGCCGCTGGCAGTGATCACTTCCCCGGCAGAGTTCCACTCCTTCGTCACGACCAGTCCTTCGAGCCTCCGAGTCGCCGATGAGCCCCACGTGACGGGCGCCAATTGATGAGTTCAGGCCTCAGCAAGGCCCAAAGGTACCGAAAGGGTTCGCCCTTCTGTGTACAAAGTCCTTAGACTTACAAATGAAGTTGGCAAGGAAACTGGAAATACAAAAACATAGTTTAATAAACCTTTAAAGGTGGTGATACAACCTCCACAACACTTCTACAGTATTGTACAGAGTAGCACACTGAATACAAGCACATGGCCCCTTTTATACACAGTGGAAGGGGTTCAGCTTACAGCTTAGACAGAGGTTACAACCACATAAGGACATTTACAAATATATCAGTGGGTGGAGCTAACAGTATTTCTAGAACATGGGAGGGCTATGCTAATAAGGAACAACTGTTACTTCTGCTGAGCATGCGCTACACTCTCAAGAAGGACTAATAATAACTGTTGCTAGGTAGAATCCATAGTGTAACTGGCAGAGAGGTAGGACAATCAGAACATTGAGCACATGGCAATGTAGGGCATGAAAATGGTGGACTCGAAATACAAAATGAAATCCCTATACTAGATATTTGGACTGATGCATTATGGCTTCAGCTAATGCTTAATAATACCGCTGTTTTATTTACAACACCAAGAGTAGCATCCCTGACCCCTTTCCTGCTCCGGGACCATCTCTATCGCACCTTTTTGTAATACAGCAAGGACCTCCTTCTGTAGAAGAAGTAAATGGTCCTCTGAACAAAAACCTTGGCAAGGAGGGTAAGGAGGAGGAAATTCCCGAAAGGGAAGGGCATACCCATTCTCTACAAGGTTTAAAACCCAATGGTCTGACGTGACCGATTTCCAACCCTGTAGAAAGTGAGACAACCGACCCCCTACAGGCCATACATAATCCAGGATGGGTGATCTAGGGCAGCTTTCCTGCGTTACCAGGGGGAGCAGGGAAGGTAGAAGGGGAGGAGGAGAGATTGCGGGCAGACCCATGTTGGCGACCTCTGGATCTTCCTCTAAAGGACTTATGGAGTGGATTTTGCTGCTGCTGCTGAGGTTGTCGCAAGCTGCGAAAGGAAGACCTTCCAAAACCGCGATACTTCTTGTAACCAAACCCCCTTGACTGGGTTTGCAATCCTAAGGATTTCGCCGTGGTTTTACTATGTTTAAACCTTTGAAGTGCAGAATCAGCCTTCTCACCGAAAAGTTTTGAACCATCAAAGGGCAAATCAAGACGGGTACTCTGAACATCTGGGAAAAATCCAGAGGATCGAAGCCAAGCCTGTCTTCTGGTAACTATGGGGGAACTAATAACTCTGGTCAACAAATCAGCAGTATCCAAGCCAGATTGAATAGCCTTTCGAGCAGCCGCTTGAGCATCCGACAGAACCTCCATAAAATGTACCCGCTCTTCTTCTGGCAACTTGGGCGCCAATTGCGTCACCGAATCCATCAATGCATGTATATAACGGCTCAACAAACAGGTAGCACTGGTTGATTTTAGTGCCTTGCTAGATGATGAAAATATTTTTTTAGCCGACTGCTCAAACTTTTTAGAGTCCCTGTCGGCAGGAGCCTGAGGAAATGCACCTGAAGATTTCTTAGAGCAGGATGCCTGCACCAGCAAACTTTCTGGAGACGGATGAGAAAGAAAAAAAAGGAGGATCTCCTGGAACAGTACAATATATTCTTGCCACAGATTTAGAAACAGCAGGAGAAGAGAGAGGTTTGCTCTACACTTCCACGATAGGCTCAGTTAAAGCCTCATTAAAGGGCAGCAAGGGCTCAACTATTGAAGAAGGCGAGTGTAAAACTTCAGTGAGCAAATTCGACCTATACTCAGCAGTAGGTAACTGTAAGTCCAAAAGCACCGCATCCAATCTGATGACAGTATGATAAGGAGCTACCTCTTGAGGTGGTGAAGCCCATGACAATGAAAGTTCCCACTCAGGGGAGATGTCCAGTCCACTTGCCTCCTGAATTCCTTCAAATTCATCCACAGACTCCTCTATCTCACCCTCTTCAACCTCCTCTCTCTGAAACTGTACCTCCTCCAACAATCTCTGCGCCTCTCTCCACACGCGGCACTGACAGCTCTGGAGCCGGCGTCGAAGGAGGATCCGAAGGTGAAATTAGCGCCGTACGAGGCTGAGAGGAAGACCCACCAGACGGCACCGGGGACTCCATGTACAGCGTCGAAAATCTCAGAGCCGGAAACTGCCATGACGGTGCCGTCAGCATGAAAGGCACGAAGGGTGCCTGGGCATTGTGCTGAGGCATGCCCAAATTGAAGGAGACCTAGGAAAAAATTCTGCAGAATGCTGGCGCAGGGGATATTCATAAGGTGAGGAATCCACATGCAGATGTATGGATCAGAACTAATTTCCTGTCATTTCAAGTTATTGTGTACAGCTGCCACTTCCAAAAGATGACTGTTGAACAGTGTACAGAGCCCAATCTCCCTTCGAACTATCACCCGAGTTGTAAAGTTTGTCGACACAGAAAATAACATAATTGATGTATTGAAATGATGCAAAAACGTTTGCCTACAGGTCAGTCAGTAATGCCAGTGACAGACCAACTGTTGCTGTATAACAGGATTTCTCACCAGCTCGTTGTCATTAATCGCCCTGCAACTGTAGCATAGTGTTCCACCAGCTGATAATACGCATTTGGCGAGTGTAGAGACCATTAAAGCTCTTACATTTTCTTCTTTTTTTCAATTTCATATTTCAGTCAGCCGGAACAGCCGCTCATTTGTCTTAGAAGCGGACTTGCTACTTCTATTCCCCATATGACTCTGGATTGGGCTTTAAGATCTCCGTGGACTTTGATGATTTAAATCTGATATTTGTAATCCACCAATAATTTACAATGAATGGCAATAGTGATAAATATGGTGCGAGTAACAGCGGTGGAAGGTCAAGGTAAGAATAGTTTTTGTTTTTCGCTGATCTTTTAAGCCAGTTGTAATTGGCAGCCTGTTTATGTGACTCTTCCAATTAGATAATATCCAAAGTCCACAAAAAGCTCTCTGCATACGCACTTACTAATTTTAAATTGTCATTCATAAAATAATAGATTATGACAGAATATCACGGAGAACACTTGTTTCATAAGCCAAGCCTCATAAATAGCTCAGGTTTCACTTAGAGTTGGACGTACCTCCTATGCTTCCAACACAGATAGCACATCCTAATGGCATGTCCTACAAAATATATTCGACAACTGGCATCTTATTTATTTTTATTCTCCTAAACTCGAAGGGCACCATAATTTAATTATCTGTACATTGTTAATTTTGGATTTGAGTAAAGTAATTTGTTCCCAGCAAGTGTTTTAATATTCATTGCCACATGAAAAGGTTGTGTTGCTAAGCATTGTCATCAGTGATGCACCTCAGTTTTGGGAGCTGACCACATTTAACTTTGAACATTAGCAGACATCTGTATGTCTGGCGGGGTAGCTTTTTTTTTGTAAAGTACTCAGTTAATTATCTGACACATGGAGTAACTATTGGTGCTATTTTTATCTGGTATTTCAATGTATCTCGAATTTCATGACGGAACTCAATTAGACCAACCCACACAATACGTTGGGCCACTATTTTACTCATTTCTTGTTGGTTTATTAGGCTTGTACACTTTACCTTTTGAAGATGTGACTACGCATGATTTTTTTAAGCACAGTAAAGGGAATTCTCATCAGTGATCTCAAATCATGTCCATTTCACTGATTTTCTATTTGGTTGTCGATTGGAATGTGAAAGTGTTTGAGAAAGCGTTAATTATTGCAGTTTATGGGAAAAAGTTAAGAACTCACTTTGCAATGCCTCGCTTCTGAATCATAGGCGAAGCACTCACTTTACAATGAGTTAAGAACTCACTTTACGATGCCTTGCTTGTGAATCATAGTTCTTTATTCTTCTGTGTGAGGTTCATGTTTTTCAAGAATTTATATGCTTTATGCGTAACATGTGTTTGATCAGTCCTCTTTCAACTTTGATCTAATACCACTCTGTTATGTAAATAGTAAATGTTCGTAGGGAAATTCAGTATCCTCTTTTTATTCATAACCGGGCTGACCCTTAGTACCAATGGTTTTGCCCTATCTGTGATCCTTTCTGGAAGAAAAAGTGTAGCAGTGTCGCTATTCTTATTTTATTTCTAGGGTCTCAAGGAAATTCTTCGTTGTGTTTTGCCTTTTCTAAAAGCTTAATCAAAACCTGACCAAGCTGCGGAGTTCTCTTTGATGTTACTTTCTTTATTCATCATTGTGTTTTTCTCTGCTATTAACCATGCATGATGTTACTTATCTGTTGATATGAATTGATGTTTCAGTTGTCGTTGTGATATGCCTGCACCCTGAGATTCCTTCTTGGGTCTCTTCGTTCTATTAAGAAACCGAGAGAACGGAGCTGAGTCCTGGGTGATCCTCGTGGATATACCTTTTAATTGCTTATGGCTTTTCTGTTGGCGTTCTTCAGCTCTATACGTTGTCATTAACTTGGGGTGCCATGCTCCTGTGTTGGGTTATGAAAGCATTATAGACATTTTGTTTCTATCTAGATGGTGACCAGTGCTGAAGCGAAGTTTCTAACATGATCGCATGTTGTGTGTGGTTTATTAGATTTGTTGCAGCCTTTCAGTACTGCGAAAAGCCCGAAACTATGGAAAGGGAGTTGGATGGGACAACAGTCTGGAATTTGAGCATCCTTTCTTTCTCCCACAGTAAGAATTAGTGCCTAATTTATTTGTTATTTGTTTCTTTCATTGAGCGCCAGTGCCACAGAGGCCAATTATTTGTGTCAGGGGTTCAAACAAGTGGCATCTCTATTGAGACCCCCTGGTAAGTTCTTTTGCTGAATATAGTGCTGGTGACGATGTCCGTGAATTGGGTTGGTTTCAGGATTTTCAGTTAATGCTTAGCAGGGCGCCTCTGATGGGAGTTTTTCACATTCAAACTCCTGCATTTTGCAATTTTGTTTGCTGTGCATGAGTTTAGTAGAGTTGATTGTCCCAGCCTTGTCAGTCTAAGCTTTTGGGTGAGAAAGTGTGTAAAGGTCCATAGGTATTCTGGTCCTTTATCTTTGTAAACCTTGTGTATGCTAAATAGGCTGTCTCACAAATGGATTTGGATCAAGAAGTTTGAAATCGTAAAACAATGTTGATCATGCAGAGTTTTGAAATCTAATGAATAGTAGGAATTCCCATGAAGTAAGATGGCAATAGGGTTGATGTAAAATTCATGGAAGTCCCACACGTAGTTGCTTTATGCCAACACTGGAAGGATATCTAAATGCTTGTAACCGCCATGCAACAAGGATATTCATTTTGGTCTACATTTTTGGTAAAACAATATTAGAATACTAACCATTGCAGATGACATTTTGTTGGATTTAACAACGGTTGGCATACAATGGCACCTACATGGCTTATCTGGTTTTAACATGGCCTGAAAACTCACAGTTACTTTTATTAAAGCACAGGTAATTAGTTTTGTGAGGAAAACAAATTCTGCAAGGTTAAGGAAGTAGTAGCCTCTAGTTAAGACCCATGAACATGTGGATTTTAGATTTACGGCATTCCTTGGTCTAAAACACCACACAGCAAAAATGAAAATCAGGATGATTTTATTCATCAATGCATTGGCAGATTTTTAGACCTACAGCCCACCGTATGATCAAACAAGTACTAAGAGTGATCGAGGCAAAACTTTATTCCTTTTCATTATTTTACTTAATTACATATTGTAATAAATTCAATAGCCTGCTTTATCGGAGTCATCCCAATGGTTTGATTAATTCTCTAGCTAATTATATCAATTCGGTGTGCACATTTTCATCTTGAGTTTGAACTGGAAAAGTTATTTACGCTAGCTCCAGAAGCCTACGTGCACTGGTTTTTAAAGTCCCTGCACACCTCATTTTGGCCCAGTCACTTCTGGGTGTTACGCCCATTCGGGCCCCTATCACAGTGAAGGGGGTAGAGCTAAGGCTGCTACCAGCCATTTCATGCTGGTTGCAGTGCGGGAGCACAGCAGGCACATGCCAAAGACAAGCCCGTTAGCGCCCGTCTGGGACCAGGGGCCAGTCATTATGCCAAAATAATTCCACACCTGACAACCTGGCTGCCCTACCCATGGACTACTATATCCTCCAAGCCAACTGCCCTCAGGGGAAAGTGGGCGGAGGTGTAGCCGCTATAATACGCCATGATCAGAAATTTACTCTTTTAACAGCGCTAGATCAGTAGACAACCTTGTTGTTAAATTAGAATCCGACTTAGCCCCCCTGATCTGTGCCCTGCTCTGTAGCCCCCCCATTACATGCCCCTTTGTCCACAACTTTTGGGCAAGCAGGTGACGCATCTAATAACCAATCATGCAAAAATGTTGATGCTCGGGGACTTTAACTATTGAGCTAACAACACATCTGGCGGCCCTCAATCCGTTGAAACTATCTGAGCTCTTTACGGGTTTAAATCTTTCGCAACAGGTGTCCTCCCCCACACACATCAAAGGGCACATACTGGACCAGGTCCGGACTGTGAACCTCGTCATGTCCACCATGTCGGTTACACCTTGCACATGGTCGGATCACCATCTAATTAAATTTACCCTCAACAGCATGTCCATGGCCAAAACCCCCACCCCTGAAGGGAGAACAACTACAAAACTGGAACAAAATCGACAAACCACTATTTCTCAACACACTGGCCACTACAGTCCCACCCAACCATCCCTCTATCAACCATAGCATTGGATATTTAACAGCATGGCTATCAGCAGCTAGCAACAAATATGCACCCCTCAGGAAAACACACTCTGCCAGATGTCATGATGCTCCGAAATGGTTCTCCACAGACCTAAAAGCCCAAAAACTAGTTTGCCAACAACTTGAAAGAAAGTGGAGACACAACTATTCACCCGAGGACAAAAGATATATCTAGACACTATGAATGCTTATAAAAAATGTATCCTGACCACTAAAGCTACCTATTTTTCCACTAAAATCTTGACTCTAATGAATAGATCCAAGGATATTTTGTCAATTGTCAATGAACTGTCTTATCCTGACAGTTACAACTAAACCTACTCCTGCTCAAACCCTTTGTAATTCCCTAAATTCCTTCTTCATTGACAAGATAACAAAAATCAAGTCCAGCATTCCGGCATGCTCGAACTCTCAGGCTAGCCCTATTACATCTAAAAACCCCAGCAGCTTCACACAATTCCCTATAATCAACAATCAGACATTTTTGGATCTCCTATCCAAAGTAAAATCCGGCTCTTCCAGGGACTGCTGCCCTTCCGGCATCTTACAAGAAATATTTACCGGCCTTCCGAATACAGCCTTATCTCTTCTGTATGAGTCACTGTCCCAGGGCCTTGTCCCCGAAGCCTTCAAGGAGGCAATTGTTGTTCCCCTCCTGAAGAAGGCAGGAGCGGACCCCCAAATCCTGACAAATTACCGTCTGATTTCTCTTCTCCCATATCTGGCCATGGTCCTGGAGACTTATGTAACTAGATACCTTTCCGGATTCTTAGAAGAGTCTGAATACCTCGACCCCCATCAGGCAGGGTTTTGCCCAGCACACTCCACACAAGCCGTAATACTGACAGTATTAGACACTCTCAGCAGGGATGTCCTGCTTAACCTTTTAGCGGCTTTTGACATAGTTGACCATGGTATACTGGTCAATCATGTCAGAGATGCGTCGATCCAGGGACTAGCCCTGGCTGGATCGGCTCTTTGTTGGAAAACCGCTCGCAGTCGGTCCGCATTGCTCAGTTTACTGCTCCTAGAATAAGGAGCACATGCAGAGTCCCGCAGGGCTCTTCACTTAATCTCTACCTCCTCCCACTGATTCGGGCCTTGAAAGAGAGTAATGTCTGCACTTTCAACTATGCCAATGACTTTCAACTAATATTCCCCATCAGCAACTCCCCCGACTCGGTCCGTGATTTTGTGGTTTTTAGTCTACCATGCTATTCATCAGCGGGTGGATGAACAGCATCCATCTAAAACTTAATCCGGACAAAACAGAGCTAGTTCTAACTGGAGGTATTCACAACAAACCATTGGGCCCGCACTTTTGGCCAAAGGAACTGGGCCAATCTCCTTCCCCTTCTTCCTCGGCCAACACCATGAAGTCTCGTATTGGGTCAGTGATATCCACATGCTTCTTCCAGCTGAGAAAAATTAGGAAGATTAGAAAATTTCTCACGCAGGAAGCCCTGACCCAGGTGGTTCTTGCCTTGGTTATGTCTCACGTTGACTATGCCAACTCACTGTATTTTGGCATCTCTCTATACCTAACCAAACGTCTGCAACTGGTACAGAACCAAGCAGCGCGACTGATCTTTCAGCAACCTAGGCACCATCATGTCACCCTCCTCATGAAGAAGCTGCACTGGCTCCCCATCACACAGCGTTGTGCCTTCAAGGTTTGCTGTCTACAAATCCCTGAATGGAAGGGGCCCTAAATTCCTGGACAGTCTTATTCTGAGGCATGTACCTTCGTGCAACTTGCGCTTAGCGAACAAGCACCTTTTGTCCATCTCTTCTAGGTTTGCTGTCCTAGCTCCAAGACTCTGGAACACTCTTCCCTCGGAAATTCGATCCTGCAGGAGGAGGATCTTTAAAACCTGGTTGTTTCAACAAGCTTACTAGTAACTCCCTAGGACTCAGGCACCTCTCAGTGCAGCGCCATGAAACCAATCCGGTGTACGTGCGCTTTATATTTATTTTTTAACATAAGATAACACAAGGTCAAATTAACATTAGCTGCAACATTGAATAAGAAGGAAACAAACAATATGTGTGAGGGCTGTGTAAATCCTTAGATTACATATCATCTTGGAGTATTGAAAACAAAATACACTGCAGAGACAATGTGGCATGACCTCTCTACAACTGCATTACAGTTAAAGAAACTGTTTAAAACTATGCCACAGGAGGGAGGAGCAACGCACAGGACCAAGATGGCCATGTGAGAGCTTAGCTCCGTAGAACCCGCTCCTCCTTTTCGTCTATCCTGTTCATATCCTGCCATCCGAGAGCGATCATCGACGGGGGAATCGTCAAGATACCCGTATGCGAAAATTGGGAGGAAAAACGGTTGTTTTTACCCCCCTCGGATCGACGTCTGCAGATTTGGGCCTAGCAGCTGCCGGAGCCGGGAGCCACAGTATGCCATAGATCCGGCTGCCAATGCAACAACAGCGGATCGGGAAATCGGAAGCTTCGGCCTGGTCCAAAAATCTATGCCCTTTTTCAGCTCTCACCGGGGAGTCGTGTAATCAGAGAATACCTGCAGGTTGCTGCTATCAAAGACAGAGATCTACGCGCACGAAGGAGGTGTGACGTATCGCCCAAGGTGTGAAGTCTTGTGGTCGAGAAAGCAAAACGGCAGCCATTACACCCACCTTCATGGCGTCGAAATCAGACAACGAGAAAGCCCCTCCTAGGGCTGGGAGAGGACTGAAAAACGTGCAGTCCAACAAGTTGGACAGATATACGCAACCTAAAGGTTCTCCTGTGGAAAGAAGGAAGTCTCCATCAGATGGACGCACTTGACAATAAACTCGATACCGTGAAGCTGGAGGTCAACTTGTTGAGAGCGGACCATGCCAAGACTAGTGAAAAGATCAAGTCGCTAGACATTAAAACATCCAGTCTAGTGGAATGTATGGCGGAGATGCAACAAGAGGTCCGTGCTCTACAAGATGCTCGTGAAGAGACGCGTTGAAAGTTGGACGAGTATGAAGGGCGTAAAGGAGAAACAATGTCTGTATCCTCGGAGTACCGGAGAAATCGGAAGGTCAGACACCGGACCTGTTTGTGGAGGATATTGTGCTGAACCACCTCAAACCTAAAGGCCTCAGTAATTTGTTTACCATCAAACGGGCGCATAGAGTGCCAGGGGGTCAACCAAGACTGGGGGTGCCCCCTCGCCCGATGATAGCGAGTGTGCTTAACTTCGGGAACAGAGATGTGATTTTGCAGGCGGCACGGTCAGCAGACCTGCTCCGGTATGAGAATACACCTTTATCCTTTTTTCCGGACTTCACCCAGGCGGTGCAAAGACAACGGCAAACCTTCCTTCCCGTTAAAAGGAGACTGAGAGAGAAGGGACTGAGGTACTCAATGCTCTTCCCAGCAAAGCTTAGAGTGGAGGTGGACGGGAAGGCATGGTTTTTTGATAACCCGGAGGTATCATCGGACTGGTTGGACAGTACAATGCAAGATCGGTTGGAGGAGCGGCGCCAGGAGGCGGAAGAGGAGCGGCGGGACCAAGAATGAAAAGTTGGCGTGATATATTGTAACTGTGGACCTGAGCTGAGGGTTGTTGGCGGGGGGGTGTTATTGACAATTTTAATAAGAAACACTGACATTGATCATATCTCGGGTGGGGAGTTGGTCAGGAGAGGGGGAGAGGCTGAGCGATGGGTTCCTCCTCGTACTACTTTTAGTTCTTTAGTTAGGGTTGGGCGACAGGCACACTGCGAGTTGGGGTCGGGCTTTGTCCTTAGGCAGGGGTGCAGGGAGGGGGGAGGTGTAGGGTGGGAGGAGGGTTGTATGTTAGTTAGATGTGTTAAGTTTCAGTTTCGTTTTGAGTCGCATTATTATTATTATTAAATGGAATTTGTAGAGCGCACTGACACCATGAGTTTCCTGGCGCTATAGGACAAAAGTGATCACAGACTGAGGTTTATGCAGGGTTAGCAGGGTGGGGGAAAGAGAAAAGTTTTGAGCAGCTTCCTAAAATGAAGGAGGGAGCTGCTTGATTTGATGGTCAGGGGGAGGGAGTTCCAGAACTTTAGAGCCAGAAGGGCGAACCTTCGTCCGCCAAATTTGTTGGTTCTGGATTTGGGTATGACGAGTGATTTAAGATGAACAGAGCAAAGATTACGGGTTGGACAGTAGGGAGTGATGAGGGAAATCAGGAAGGCAGGGCTAGGGCAGTGGAGGGCTTTGAATGTGAGGTGGGAAGGTTTCGGTTTGATGCTTGTGGTGTGGGGTAAATGTCTCGTTTCAGTCAGGGATCGGGGATACGAGTGTTAAGTTGGAATGTCAATGGATTGAGAGATAAGCTCAAGAGGGGGATGGTCAATCAGCTGATTAGGCGGCACTCCCCGGATGTAGCGCTATGGCAAGAGACATACTTGGTTGGTAATCGTTGTATGGCGCTGCACAGAGGGGGATACAAACTGACTGTGCATGCGGGGTTTACATCCGGCTCTAGGGGCGTGGGCATCCTCATGAAAAACTCCTTCCTGTTTGAGCTCCAGGCAACATGGGCTGATCAAAGGGGTAGATATGTCGGGGTCTCGGGGAGAGTCGGGGGCAAGACGGTAACTCTGCTGTCCATATATGTGCCGCTGGACCTTCAATCAGCTACCTTTAAAGACCTGAGTGCAGTCTTTTTGACTTTACCCCTGGGCCTTTTGGTATTGGGAGGGGATTTCAATTCAGTGTTAGATGGAGGTCTCGACCGCTTTCCTCCATGAATTCTTACACAGTCGCAAAAGTGGCTGCCCGACTTTCTAGACTCGCTGGGCTGGTCGATTGCTGGAGAACGCAGCAATCCACCCGGGTCAGAAATGTTTTACCCATGTATCTACAGCACATAATACGATGTCTAGACTAGACTACATGGTGATACCGGCTGCTATGGCAGACACTATTAGGGAAGCCCGATACCTGGGAAGAGGAATTTCTGATCACTCCCCCATGTGGTTATTGCTTGAGACGGGGCAACCGGCTGTCGGCAGGATCACCCCAATCAACGCATGGCACTTGAAGGACCCAGTTGTCAGGAAGGAAATACAGCAGATCTCGGAACATTATTTCCGAGACAATGTCGGCATGGTTGCTTCGGCACAGAATCTCTGGGAGGCATATAAGGTCGTTCTTCGGGGAGAGTGTGAGAAGTTGGCCTGATATATGATGTTCACTAGTTCTAGTGACCACCTTGTATCAGTCCAAACAACCCTTATGGTGATTGGTTGTAAGTCAACCTTTATAGACCAGCTATCCTAACGGTAGCATGGACAAAGCAGTCTTAGGCTAAACTCTTTTGGCATGTGAAGCCAGCTGTTTTACCACAACATAACCCCTTGAATACCAGATGAAAGGACACCACACAGGTTGTTATGAAAATAAACAATATATTTATTAATAACAACACCTCTGAACTCTTTATGAGATCAGAGGGCTAAGCACATGACAATACTAGGAAGGAAATACGAGTTCGCACAATATTTACACGTGTGCCTTAGGGGCACGACAAACCATATACTAAGAACAATGGAATGTGAGGAAGAAAAGTACTGAAGGAGATCCAGAGGCTTAGAGGATCGCTGGGACTACGCTACGAACTAGCTAAGTACGGAGCAGGAGGCCCACGGGACTCACGTGCAGAGTGGAAACTCTCACGCGGGATGCGTACCAACGTCTATGGATGCTACAGTTTACAAAGTTACGGATTCCGGACGAACCCGGCTGGATGGAGGGAAAACAACAGTGGACCTGGACACTAGGATAGTGGACCCAGACTTCAGCACCTAGAAGCTTTAGTTACCTTACCCACAGGCTGCGGGTGCGTAGGGCTGAAGTTGCCTCGGGTTTGCTGCGTTGATCCCGGTGATGCCTGAAACAAGGAGTTGCTGGCAGGCAGCCAGATGGAGGAGTCCGGTGGTTCCAAGGATGGAACTGGAAGGAAGAAGTCCTGAAAGGGAAGGGGACAGAGTTTTGGTCACTAGCCAGTGACGGTGCTGGAACCAGGAGGGAACCAGATGCTGTCGCCGCAGTCAGGTGAAGGAAGGGTCGCTTCTCTCTGTAGCTGCGCGGACCAGGAGCTGCTCTTCACGACCAGGCTGGAGGCACGAGCTGTCCCACGTAGTCTGCTGCTGTCGGCGGTGTCGGATCGTTGATCGGGACAGCAGGCCTTGGCTAATGCAAGCCACGCGGTGAAACAAAGATGGCGTCTGGTGTGGACCAGGAGGGTCCAGGGTGCTTCTCTTTCACAAGGAAGCAAGGGCCAGTCTGGGGGACCAGACTAGCAGTGTCGAAATCTTCGGGTCGTCGTCTCGGAGGTCACAAGCCAGCCGGCAAGTGACCAGACAACAGGAAAAGCAGCAACCAGGCAAAAGGGCCCCACGCAGATCTCGTGGAGGCTGGGGGGCTGGTCTTTGATGCAGGTGCTGCGTTGGTGTGGGGCTTCTCAGTCCCCAATGCACTTTCTCGAGGGTCACTCGGGGGTCGTGCTGAAAGCGCTGTGCAGGTTTCTTCAAGATGGCCGTCTCCACGTTGCTCGTCGCACCCACGGGTCCCAGCTGTGCTGTGGATGTGGGTAGAGGTCAGAGA
The DNA here is from genome assembly GCF_964261635.1 of Lissotriton helveticus. Classification (NCBI taxonomy): domain Eukaryota; kingdom Metazoa; phylum Chordata; class Amphibia; order Caudata; family Salamandridae; genus Lissotriton; species Lissotriton helveticus. The sequence goes on along the minus strand of NC_136057.1, from coordinate 1,920,982,089 downwards.
GGTCTGGAGGTCCGGGTCTTGTCGCGCTGGATCGTCGGATTCTGGGATGGAAGGACTTTGCAGCAAACCGCACAAGAGCTTGATGGTGCCTGCGAAGCAGGATGGTCACTCCCTGACCATAGGGGAGATTCTTCAGTCTTCTGATGTTCAGGAGGTCGAAGGTCAAGAGTTTCTTCGTGGAAGTTGTCAAGATTAATCTAACTGGGAATGGGACCAGCTCCTACCTTTATTCAGCTAAAGGGGGCTGCACTACGACTAGGTCCCTCCTCTGGGTGGGACCAGGAAGGGGGGTGGATTTGGAGTTGGAGGGTGGATTTGAAGTTGGAGGGTGGATTTGGAGTTAGAGGGTATATTTGGAATTGGAGGGTGGAGTTGGAGGGTGGAGTTGGAGTTGGAGGGTGGATTTGTAGTTGGAGGGTGGATTTGTAGTTGCAGGGTGATCTTGGGGTTGGAGGGTGGATTTGGAGTTGGGAGGTGGAGATGGAGGGTGAAGGGTGGAGTTGAAGGGTAAAGTTGGAGGGTGGATTTGGAGTTGGAGGGTGGATTTGGAGTTAGAGGGTGGAGTTGGAGGGTGGATTGGGAGTTGGAGGGTGGATTTGGTGTTGGAGGGTGGATTTGGAGTTGGAGGGTGGATTTGGAGTTGGAGGGCGGAGTTGGAGGGTGGATTTGGAGTTGGAGAGTGGATTTGGAGTTGGGGGGAGGATTTGGAGGGTGCAGTTGGAGGGTGGAGTTGGAGGGTGGATTTGGAGTTGGAGGGTGGATTTGGAGTTGGAGGGTGGATTTGGAATTCGAGGGTGGAGTTGGAGGGTGGATTTGGAGTTGGAGGGTGTATTTGGAGTTGGAGGGTGTATTTGGAATTCGAGGGTGGAGTTGGAGTTAGAGGGTGGATTCGGAGTTGGAGGGTGGATATGTAGTTGGAGGGTGGATTTTGAGGTGGAGGGTGGAGTTCGAGGGTGGAATTGGAGGGTGGATTTGGAGTTGGAGGGTGGATTCGGAGTTGGAGGGTGGATGTGGAGTTGGAGGGTGTATTTGGAGTTGGAGGGTGGATTTGGAGTTGGAGGGTAGAGTTAGAGTTGGACGGTGTATTTGGAGTTGGAGGGTGTATTTGGAGTTGGAGGGTAGAGTTGGAGTTGGAGGATGGAGGGTAGAGTTGGAGGGGGGAGTTGGAGGGTAGATTTGGAGTTGGAGGGGGGAGTTGGAGTTGGAGGGTGTATTTGGAGTTGGAGTGTAGATTTGGAGTTGGAGGGTGGAGTTGGAGGGTGGATTTGGAGTTGGAGGGTGGATTTGGAGTTGGAGGGTGGATTTGGAGTTGGTGGGTGGATTTGGAGTTGGAGGGTGGAGTTAGAGTTGGAGGGTGGATTTGGAGTTTGGAGTTGGAGGGTGGATTTGGAGTTGGAGGGTAGGGTTGGAGTTAGAAGGGTGGAGTTGGAGGGTAGAGTTGGAGGGGGGAGTTGTAGGGTGGAGTTGGAGGGTAGATTTGGAGTTGGAGGATGGATTTGGAGTTGGAGGGTGGATTTGGAGTTGGGGTGGAGTTGGATGGAGAAATTGGAGGGTGGATTTGGAGTTTGAGGGTGGATTTGGAGTTGGAGGGTGGATTTGGAGGGTGGGGTTGGAGTTGGAGGGTGGATTTGTAGTTGGAGGGTGGATTTGGAGTTGGAGGATGGATTTGGAGTTGGAGGGTGGATTTGAAGTTGGAGGGTGGATTTGGAGTTAGAGGGTATATTTGGAATTGGAGGGTGGAGTTGGAGGGTGGAGTTGGAGTTGGAGGGTGGATTTGTAGTTGGAGGGTGGATTTGGAGTTGGAGGATGGATTTGGAGTTGCAGGGTGATTTTGGGGTTGGAGGGTGGATTTGGAGTTGGGAGGTGGAGTTGGAGGGTGGAGTTGAAGGGTTAAGTCGGAGGGTGGATTTGGAGTTGGAGGGTGGATTTGGAGTTGGAGGGTGGAGTTGGAGGGTGGATTTGGAGTTGGAGGGTGGAGTTGGAGGGTGGAGTTGGAGGGTGGATTTGGAGTTGGAGGGTGGATGAGTTGGAGGGTGGATTGGAGTTGGAAGTTGGAGTTGGAGGGTAGATTTGGAGTTGGAGGGTGGATTTGGAGTTGGAGGGTGGATTTGGAGTTGAAGGGTGGATTTGGAGTTGGAGGGTAGATTTGGAGTTGGAGGGTGGATTTGGAGTTGGAGGGTGGATTTGGAGTTGGAGGGTGGATTTGGAGGTGGAGGGTGGAATTGGAGGGTGGAGTTGGAGGGTGGATTTGGAGTTGGAGGGTGGATTTGGAGTTGGAGGGTCGATTTGGAGGTGGAGGGTGGATTAAGAAGGTGGAATTGGAGGGTGGAGTTGGAGGGTGGATTTGGAGTTGGAGGGTGGATTTGGAGTTGGAGGGTGGAGTTAGAGTTGGAGGGTGGAGATAGAGTTGGAGGGTGGATTTGGAGTTGGAGGGTGGATTTGGAGGGTGGATGAGTTGGAGGGTGGATTGGAGTTGGAGGGTGGAGTTGGAGTTGGAGGGTAGATTTGGAGTTGGAGGGTGGATTTGGAGTTGAAGGGTGGATTTGGAGTTTGAGGGTGGATTTGGAAGGTGGTGTTGTAGGGTGGAGTTGGAGGGTGGATTATGAGTTGGAGGGTGGAGTTAGAGGGTGGATTTGGAGTTAGAGGGTGGATTTGCAGTTGGAGGGTGGAGTTGGAGGGTGGATTTGAAGGGTGGATTGGGAGTTGGTGGGTGGATTCGGAGTTGGAGGGTGGATTTTGAGTTGGAGGGTGAATTTGGAGATGGAGGGTGGAGTTGGAAGGTAGAGTTGGAGGGTGGATTTTGAGTTGGAGGGTGGATTTTGAGTTGGAGGTTGGATTTGAAGTTGGAGGGTGGATTTGGAGTTGGAGGGTAGATGTGGAGTTGGAGGGTGACTTGGAGGGTGGATTCAGAGCTGGAGGGTGGATTTGGAGTTGGAAGGTGGATTTGGAGTTGGAGGGTGGATTTGGAGTTGGAGGGCGGATTTGGAGTTGGAGGGCAGATTTGGAGGGTGGAGTTGGAGTTAGAGGGTGGATTTGGAGTTGGAGGGTGGATATGTTGATGGGGTGGATTTGGAGTTGGAGGGTGGATTTGGAGTTGGAGGGTGGATTTGGAGTTAGAGGGTGGATTTGGAGGTGGAGGGTGGATTTGGAGTTGGAGGGTGGATTTGGAGTTGGAGGGTGGAGTTGGAGGGTCTAGTTAGAGAATGGATTTGGAGTTGGAGGGAGGATTTGGAGTTGGAGGGTGGATTTGGAGGGTGGAGTTGGAGGGTGGATTTGGAGTTGGAGGCAGGATTTGGAGTTGGAGGGTGGATTTGGAGTTGCAGGGTGGATTTGGAGTTGAAGGGTAGAGTTGGAGGGTGGATTCAGAGCTGGAGGGTGGATTTGGAGTTGGAGGGTGGAGTTTGAGGGTGGAGTTTGAGGGTGGAGTTGGAGGGTTGAGTTAGAGGGTGGATTTGGAGTTGGAGGGTGGATTTGGAGTTGGAGGGTGGATTTGGAGTTGGAGTGTGTTTTTGGAGTTGGAGGGTGGATTTGGAGTTGGAGGGTGGATTTGGAGTTGGAGGGCGGATTTGGAGTTGGAGGGCAGAGTTGAAGGGTGGAGTTGAAGGGTGGAGTTGGAGTTAGAGGGTGGATTTGGAGGGTGGATATGTAGATTGGGGGTGGATTTGGAGTTGGAGGGTGGATTTGGAGTTGGAGGGTGGATTTGGAGTTGGAGGGTGGATTTGGAGGTGTAGGGTGGAGTTGGAGGGTGGATTTGAGTTGGAGGGTGGATTTGATGTTGGAGGGTGGAGTTCGAGGGTGGAGTTGGAGGGTGGATTTGGCATTGGAGGGTGGATTTGGAGTTGGAGGGTGGAGTTGGAGGGTGGAGTTGGAGTCGGAGGGTTGAGTTGGATGGTTGATTTGGAGTTGGAGGGTGGATTTGGAATTGGAGGGTAGAGTTGGAGGATGGAGTTGGACTTGGAGGTTGAAGTTGGAGGGTGGATTCGGAGTTGGAGGTTGGAGTTGGAGTTGGAGGGTGGATTTGAAGTTGGAGGGTGGATTTGGAGTTAGAGGGTATATTTGGAATTGGAGGGTGGAGTTGGAGGGTGGAGTTGGAGTTGGAGGGTGGATTTGTAGTTGGAGGGTGGATTTGGAGTTGGAGGATGGATTTGGAGTTGCAGGGTGATTTTGGGGTTGGAGGGTGGATTTGGAGTTGGGAGGTGGAGTTGGAGGGTGGAGTTGAAGGGTTAAGTCGGAGGGTGGATTTGGAGGGTGGATTTGGAGTTGGAGGGTGGAGTTGGAGGGTGGATTTGGAGTTGGAGGGTGGAGTTGGAGGGTGGAGTTGGAGGGTGGATTTGGAGTTGGAGGGTGGATGAGTTGGAGGGTGGATTGGAGTTGGAAGTTGGAGTTGGAGGGTAGATTTGGAGTTGGAGGGTGGATTTGGAGTTGGAGGGTGGATTTGGAGTTGAAGGGTGGATTTGGAGTTGGAGGGTAGATTTGGAGTTGGAGGGTGGATTTGGAGTTGGAGGGTGGATTTGGAGTTGGAGGGTGGATTTGGAGGTGGAGGGTGGATTAAGAGGGTGGAATTGGAGGGTGGAGTTGGAGGGTGGATTTGGAGTTGGAGGGTGGATTTGGAGTTGGAGGGTCGATTTGGAGGTGGAGGGTGGATTAAGAAGGTGGAATTGGAGGGTGGAGTTGGAGGGTGGATTTGGAGTTGGAGGGTGGATTTGGAGTTGGAGGGTGGAGTTAGAGTTGGAGGGTGGAGATAGAGTTGGAGGGTGGATTTGGAGTTGGAGGGTGGATTTGGAGGGTGTATGAGTTGGAGGGTGGATTGGAGTTGGAGGGTGGAGTTGGAGTTGGAGGGTAGATTTGGAGTTGGAGGGTGGATTTGGAGTTGAAGGGTGGATTTGGAGTTTGAGGGTGGATTTGGAAGGTGGTGTTGTAGGGTGGAGTTGGAGGGTGGATTATGAGTTGGAGGGTGGAGTTAGAGGGTGGATTTGGAGTTAGAGGGTGGATTTGCAGTTGGAGGGTGGAGTTGGAGGGTGGATTGGGAGTTGGTGGGTGGATTCGGAGTTGGAGGGTGGATTTGGAGTTGGAGGGTGAATTTGGAGATGGAGGGTGGAGTTGGAAGGTAGAGTTTGAGGGTGGATTTTGAGTTGGAGGGTGGATTTTGAGTTGGAGGTTGGATTTGAAGTTGGAGGGTGGATTTGGAGTTGGAGGGTAGATGTGGAGTTGGAGGGTGACTTGGAGGGTGGATTCAGAGCTGGAGGGTGGATTTGGAGTTGGAAGGTGGATTTGGAGTTGGAGGGTGGATTTGGAGTTGGAGGGCGGATTTGGAGTTGGAGGGCAGATTTGGAGGGTGGAGTTGGAGTTAGAGGGTGGATTTGGAGTTGGAGGGTGGATATGTTGATGGGGTGGATTTGGAGTTGGAGGGTGGATTTGGAGTTAGAGGGTGGATTTGGAGGTGGAGGGTGGATTTGGAGGGTGGATTTGGAGTTGGAGGGTGGATTTGGAGTTGGAGGGTGGAGTTGGAGGGTCTAGTTAGAGAATGGATTTGGAGTTGGAGGGAGGATTTGGAGTTGGAGGGTGGATTTGGAGGGTGGAGTTGGAGGGTGGATTTGGAGTTGGAGGCAGGATTTGGAGTTGGAGGGTGGATTTGGAGTTGCAGGGTGGATTTGGAGTTGAAGGGTAGAGTTGGAGGGTGGATTCAGAGCTGGAGGGTGGATTTGGAGTTGGAGGGTGGAGTTTGAGGGTGGAGTTTGAGGGTGGAGTTGGAGGGTTGAGTTAGAGGGTGGATTTGGAGTTGGAGGGTGGATTTGGAGTTGGAGGGTGGATTTGGAGTTGGAGGGTGGATTTGGAGTTGGAGTGTGTTTTTGGAGTTGGAGTGTGTTTTTGGAGTTGGAGGGTGGATTTGGAGTTGGAGGGCGGATTTGGAGTTGGAGGGCAGAGTTGAAGGGTGGAGTTGAAGGGTGGAGTTGGAGTTAGAGGGTGGATTTGGAGGGTGGATATGTAGATTGGGGGTGGATTTGGAGTTGGAGGGTGGATTTGGAGTTGGAGGGTGGATTTGGAGTTGGAGGGTGGATTTGGAGGTGTAGGGTGGAGTTGGAGGGTGGATTTGGAGTTGGAGGGTGGATTTGATGTTGGAGGGTGGAGTTCGAGGGTGGAGTTGGAGGGTGGATTTGGCATTGGAGGGTGGATTTGGAGTTGGAGGGTGGAGTTGGAGGGTGGAGTTGGAGTCGGAGGGTTGAGTTGGATGGTTGATTTGGAGTTGGAGGGTGGATTTGGAATTGGAGGGTAGAGTTGGAGGATGGAGTTGGACTTGGAGGTTGAAGTTGGAGGGTGGATTCGGAGTTGGAGGTTGGAGTTGGAGTTGGAGGGTGGATTTGGAGTTGGAGGGTGGATTGGAGTTGGAGGGTGGAGTTGGAGTTGGAGGGTTCATTTGGAGTTGGAGGGTGGATTTGGAGTTGGAGGGTGGATTTGGAGTTGAAGGGTGGACTTGGAGTTGGAGGGTGGATTTGGAGTAGGAGGGTGGTGTTGTAGGGTGGAGGGTGGGGTTGGAGGGTGGATTCTGAGTTGGAAGTTGGAGTTGGAGGGTGGATTTGGAGTTGGAGGGTGGAGTTGGAGGGTGGATTTGGAGGGTAGAGTTGGGGGTGGATTGGGAGTTGGAGGGTAGATTTGGAGTTGGAGCGTGGATTTGGAGTTGGAGAGTGGAGTTGGAGGGTGGAGTTAGAGTTGGAGTTGGAGGGTGGATTTGGAGTTGGAGGGTGGAGTTGGAAGGTAGAGTTGGAAGGTGGATTTGGAGTTGGAGGGTGGATTTGGAGTTGGAGGGTGGATTTGAAGTTGGAGAGTGGATTTGGAGTTGGAGGGTGGATTTGGAGTTGGAGGGTGGAGTTGGAGGTTGGAGTTGGAGGGTGGAGTTGGCGGGTGGATTTGGAGTTGGAGGGAGGATTTGGAGTTGGACGGTCGAGTTGGAGGGTTGAGTTGGAGAGTGGAGTTGGAGGGTGGAGTTGGAGGGTGGATTTGGAGTTGGAGGGTTGAGTTAGAGCTGTAGGATATATTTAGATTTGGAGGGTGGATTTGGAGTTGGAGGGTTGAGTTGGAGGGTGGATTTGGAGTTGGAGGGTGGATTTGTAGTTTGAGGGTGGAGTTGGAGTTAGAGGGTGGATTTGGAGATGAAGGGTGGATTTGGAGTAGGAAGGTGGATTTGGAGTTGGAGGGTATATTTGGAGTTGGAGGGTTGATTTGAAGTTGCAGGGTGGATTTGGAGTTGGAGGGTGGATTTGGAGTTGGAGGGTGGATTTGGAGTTGGAGGCCTGATTTGGAGTTGGAGGGTGGAGTTGGAGGGTGGATTTAGAGTTGGAGGGTGGAGTTGGAGTTGGAGGGTTGAGTTGGAGTTGGAGGGTGGATTTGGAGTTGGAGGGTGGATTTAGAGTTGGGGTAGATTTGGAGTTGGAGGATGGAGTTGGAGGGTGGAGTAGGAAGGTGGATTTGGAGTTGGAGGGTGGATTTGAAGTTGGTGTGTGGATTTGGAGTAGGAGGGTGGAGTTAGAGTTGGAGGGTGGATTTGGAGTTGGAGGGTGGAGTTGGAGGGTGGATTTGGAGTTGGAGGGTAGAGTTAGAGTTGGAAAGTGGATTTGGAGTTGGAGGGTGGATTTGGAGTTGGAGGGTGGAGTTAGAGTTGGAGGGTGTAGTTAGAGTTGGAGGGTGGAGTTGGAGTTGGAGGGTGGAGTTGGAGGGTGGATTTGGAGGTGGAGGGTGGATTTGGAATTGGAGGGTAGAGTTGGAGTTGGAGGGTGGAGTTGGAGGTGGATTTGGAGTTGGAGGGTGGAGTTGGAGGGTGGATTTGGAGGTGGAGGGTGGATTTGGAATTGGAGAGTAGAGTTGGATGGTGGAGTTGGAGGTTGGTGTTGGAGGGTGGATTTGGAGTTGGAGGGTGGAGTTGGAGGGTGGATTTGGATTTGGAGGGTGGATGAGTTGGAGGGTGGATTTGGAGTTGGAGGGTGGAGTTGGGGGTATATTTGGAGTTGGAGGGTGGATTTGGAGTTGGAGGGTGGAGTTGGAGGGTGGAGTTGTAGGATGGAGGGTGGATTTGGAGTTGGAGGGTGGATTTGGAGTTGGAGGGTGGATTGGAGTTGGAGGGTGGAGTTGGAGGGTGGATTTGGAGGGTGGAGTTTGGGGGTGGATTTGGAGTTGGAGGGTAGATTTGGAGTTGGAGGGTGTATTTGGAGTTGGAGGGTGGATTTGGAGTTGGAGGGTGGATTTGGAGTTGGAGGGTGGAGTTGGAGGGTAGAGTTGGAGGGTGGATTTTGAGTTGGAGGGTGGATTTGGAGTTGGAGGGTGGATTTGGAGTTGGAGGGCAGATTTGGAGGGTGGAGTTGGTTAGAGGGTGGATTTGTAGTTGGAGGGTGGATATGTTAATGGGGTGGATTTGGAGTTGGAGGGTGGATTTGGAGTTGGAGGGTGGATTTGAAGTTAGAGGGTGATGTGGAGGTGGAGGGTGGAGTTCAAAGGTGGATTTGGAGTTGGAGGGTGGATTTGGAGTTGGAGGGTAGATTTGGAGTTGCAGGGTGGATTTGGAGTTGAAGGGTAGAGTTGGAGGGTGGATTCAGAGCTAAAGGGTGGATTTGGAGTTGGAGGTGGAGTTGGAGGGTGGAGTTGGAGGGTTGAGTTAGAGGGTGGATTTGGAGTTGGAGGGTGGATTTGGAGTTGGAGGGTGGATTTGGAGTTGGAGGGTGGATTTGGAGTTGGAGGGCAGAGTTGAAGGGTGGAGTTGGAGTTAGAGGGTGGATTTGGAGTTGGAGGGTGGATATGTAGATGGGGGGTGGATTTGGAGTTGGAGGGTGGATTTGGAGTTGGAGGGTGGATTTGGAGGTGGAGGGTGGAGTTCGAGGGTGGATTTGGAGTTGGAGGGTGGATTTGAAGTTGGAGGGTCGAGTTGGAGGGTGGATTTGGAGTTGGAGGGTGGATTTGGAGTTGGAGGGTGGAGTTAGAGTTAGAGGGTGGAGTTAGAGTTGGAGGGTGGATTTGGAGTTGGAGGATGGAGTTGGAGTCGGATGGTGGAGTTGGATGGTTGATTTGGAGTAGGAGGGTGGATTTGGAATTGGAGGGTAGAGTTGGAGGATGGAGTTGGACTTGGAGGTTGGAGTTGGAGGGTGGATTCGGAGTTGGAGGTTGGAGTTGGAGTTGGAGGGTGGAGTTGGAGGGTGGATTTGGAGTTGGAGGGTGGATTGGAGTTGGAGGGTGGATTTGGAGTTGAAGGGTGGACTTGGAGTTGGAGGGTGGATTTGGAGTTGGAGGGTGGTGTTGTAGGGTGGAGGGTGGGGTTGGAGGATGGATTCTGAGTTGGAGGGTGGAGTTGGAGTTGGAGGGTGATTTTGGAGTTGGAGGGTGGAGTTGGAGGGTGGATTTGGAGGGTAGAGTTGGGGGTGGATTGGGAGTTGGAGGGTAGATTTGGAGTTGGAGGGTGGATTTGGAGTTGGAGGGTGGATTTGGAGGTGTAGGGTGGAGTTTGAGGGTGGATTTGGAGTTGGAGGGTGGATTTGAAATTGGAGGGTGGAGTTCGAGGGTGGAGTTGGAGGGTGGATTTGGCATTGGAGGGTGGATTTGGAGTTGGAGGGTGGAGTTGGAGGATGGAGTTGGAGTCGGAGGGTGTAGTTGGATGGTTAATTTGGAGTTGGAGGGTGGATTTGGAATTGGAGGGTAGAGTTGGAGGATGGAGTTGGACTTGGAGGTTGAAGTTGGAGGGTGGATTCGGAGTTGGAGGGTGGATTGGAGTTGGAGGGTGGAGTTGGAGTTGGAGGGTTCATTTGGAGTTGGAGGGTGGATTTGGAGTTGGAGGGTGGATTTGGAGTTGAAGGGTGGACTTGGAGTTGGAGGGTGGATTTGGAGTAGGAGGGTGGTGTTGTAGGGTGGAGGGTGGGGTTGGAGGGTGGATTCTGAGTTGGAAGTTGGAGTTGGAGGGTGGATTTGGAGTTGGAGGGTGGAGTTGGAGGGTGGATTTGGAGGGTAGAGTTGGGGGTGGATTGGGAGTTGGAGGGTAGATTTGGAGTTGGAGGGTGGATTTGGAGGTGGAGGGTGGAGTTCGAGGGTGGATTTGGAGTTGGAGGGTGGATTTGAAGTTGGAGGGTCGAGTTCGAGGGTGGAGTTGGAGGGTGGATTTGGAGTTGGAGGGTGGATTTGGAGTTGGAGGGTGGAGTTAGAGTTAGAGGGTGGAGTTAGAGTTGGAGGGTGGATTTGGAGTAGGAGGATGGAGTTGGAGTCGGATGGTGGAGTTGGATGGTTGATTTGGAGTAGGAGGGTGGATTTGGAATTGGAGGGTAGAGTTGGAGGATGGAGTTGGACTTGGAGGTTGGAGTTGGAGGGTGGATTCGGAGTTGGAGGTTGGAGGTGGAGTTGGAGGGTGGATTTGGAGTTGGAGGGTGGATTGGAGTTGGAGGGTGGATTTGGAGTTGAAGGGTGGACTTGGAGTTGGAGGGTGGATTTGGAGTTGGAGGGTGGTGTTGTAGGGTGGAGGGTGGGGTTGGAGGGTGGATTCTGAGTTGGAGGGTGGAGTTGGAGTTGGAGGGTGATTTTGGAGTTGGAGGGTAGAGTTGGAGGGTGGATTTGGAGGGTAGAGTTGGGGTGGATTGGGAGTTGGAGGGTAGATTTGGAGTTGGAGGGCGGATTTGGAGTTGGAGGGTGGATTTGGAGGTGTAGGGTGGAGTTCGAGGGTGGAGTTGGAGGGTGGATTTGGCATTGGAGGATGGATTTGGAGTTGGAGGGTGGAGTTGGAGGATGGAGTTGGAGTAGGAGGGTGTAGTTGGATGGTTGATTTGGAGTTGGAGGGTGGATTTGGAATTGGAGGGTAGAGTTGGAGGATGGAGTTGGACATGGAGGTTGAAGTTGGAGGGTGGATTCGGAGTTGGAGGGTGGATTGGAGTTGGAGGGTGGAGTTGGAGTTGGAGGGTTCATTTTATTTATTTATTTATTTATAGCATTTGTAGAGCGCTTCTGCAACCCTACGGGCATCCTGGCGCTGTGTATATATTGCTGAAAATACTGTGCATCAGAGGAGGGGGATAGTATAAAGTTCTGGTGAGATTAAACTTTGGGGAAGAGCCATGTTTTCACCTTTTTACGGAAAGCCATCAGTTCGTCTGTTTTCCTGATGTCGATAGGCAATTTGTTCCACAGATGGGCTGCGGCTATGCTGAAAGCTCTGCCACCATAAGTGGCTTTCCTGATCCTGGGTATGCTTATCAGGTTGGAGGATGAGGAACGGAGGGACCGTGTGGGTATATACCATTTGAATTTCTTTTGAAGTGGTCGGGGGCCCATTCCGTGTACTGCCCTGAAGACAATGCAGAGGGATTTAAAGCAGATCCTTTGATGTACAGGTAGCCAGTGAAGATCGGCTAGAGCGAGGGTGGTAGAGGATCTTCGCTCTCGGGAGAGTGCCAGCTTCGCTGCTGCCGCCTGGATGCTTTGCAATCTGGAGATCAAATAGGTCGGGGATTCCAGAAGCAGAGCATTACAGTAATCCAGGCGGCTGAGAATGGTGCTCCTAACTATGGTGGTTCTGACCTGCGCTGGTAAGAGGGGTAGCAGCTTTCGCAGTCCTCTCATTAAAGCAAAGCAGCTACTCATCTGCTTGTTGACATTGGTCTCTAAGCTTAGACAGTCGTTAAAGCTGACTCCGAGATTTTTCACTGATTTCACTGGGGCTAATGACTCCCCCAGGTCCAAGGGCCAGAAATCGGTGGGTAGACTTCTGGTAATTCTGCCAACTGCGCAGTGCATTATTTCCGTTTTATCACTATTAAATTGTAGTGAGTTCTGGTTTAGCCAGAGTGTCATTTCTGCCATACAGGTATGGAAAGCCGTGAGTGAGTTGGCCTGGGCACCATCAAGGGAAATCATCAGCTGCGTGTCGTCCGCATAGTTGATCACGCTAATACCGTGGGCCTTGATAATGCCCAACAGGGGTTGCATATATATATTAAAAAGTATCGGACTGATTGCGGACCCTTGTGGGACGCCATGTGGGACTTTAACAAATTCCGACTGATATGGGGGGATGGCTACTGCCTGCCATCTGTCTTTTAAATAGGAGTGAAACCAATCGAGCGCCACTCCGCCGATTCCAATATTTTTTAGTCTTGTCAGCAGGATGTCGTGGCTCACCGTATCGAAAGCGGCGGACAGGTCCAGCAGAATCAGGATTGCTGATTCCCCCCTGTCCGCCCTCATTCGCAGGTCATCCAGAACTGTCAGCAGAGCTGACTCGGTTCCGTGAGCTGGTCTGAAACCGAATTGCTCCTCTTCCAGGATGTTGTTGGTTTCTAGGAAGAGGGCAAGGGATCTGCTGACCCACCGCTCTATGATCTTTATAGGGTATGGCAGGAGCGATATAGGACGGTAGTTTTTTTTGCAGTTCGGGTCTAGATTAGGTTTCTTTAATAGGGGGGTAACAACCGCCAATTTCCATTCTTTTGGTACTGTGCCAGAAATGAGGGATTGATTGCAAAGCTGTTGCAATACTGGGAAAAGGTCATCCCTGAACTCCTTTACTATTTTGTGAGGCAAAGGGTCCAGAGGGGACCCTGAGGTTGTATTAAGAGCAGTTTTTGTGAAGTCTTGTTCTGTAAGGACTTTAAAATGTTCTAAGGTAGCCTTTGGGTTGGGTCGTCCTGCGTTGTCTTCGCTCTTCTCCCTATTCTCGGGGTTACTAATATCCTGCTCAGAGGAGATGGAAGCACCCTTCATTCCCTCAATGATTTTAGTGATTTTTTCCTGAAAGAAGGAAGCTAAGTCATCGCATAATTCTTGTGAGGGCTTAATTTGACTGTTCGCACAATCCGGATTGGATAACTCTCTGATTATCCTGAAAGTGTCACGGGACTTATTAGAGCTGTGGAGTAGTAAGTCGGCGAAATAGTTTGCTTTGGCTGCGATGATATCTTTTTTATATCTTACAATGGTTTGTCTCCATATCAGTTTCTCCGGCTCCGAGTAATTTTTTCTCCACATCCTTTCGGCGTTTTTACAGGCTCTTTTCAGTGCCTTCAGGTTATCCGTGTACCAGGGCGCGGAGGGTCTTCCTCTTTTCCTGATTACTTTCAGGGGTACAGTATCGTCGAGCTTTTTAGTTACTTCTTTACACAACGTGAGATAGTTAGTGGTGATGTCGTTCTCTGGGTTGAACGAATTCCCAATGTGATGGAGATTGAACTTTCCTTTCTCTTTTCTTTTTAGCAGGCCTTTCCAATCGCGTCCAGTAAAGGATCTGCTCTGTGTATTAGTAGGTCCTGTATTAGTCAAGGTGTGAATGTTGAAAAGTAGGAGGTGATGGTCTGACCAGTCTACTGGGAGCGTTGTTCTCATTGTAATAAGATCCTCTGCAGCAAATATTAGATCCAGTGTATTTCCCTGTTTATGTGTGGGGGTAGTTATCCACTGTTTCAGCCCTAAGTTTTCCCAAGAGTGGGTGATATTGTGGAAGGCCGTGTGTAGTTGGTCATTTGGAGTTGGAGGGTGGATTTGGAGTTGGAGGGTGGATTTGGAGTTGAAGGGTGGACTTGGAGTTGGAGGGTGGATTTGGAGTAGGAGGGTGGTGTTGTAGGGTGGAGGGTGGGGTTGGAGGGTGGATTCTGAGTTGGAAGTTGGAGTTGGAGGGTGGATTTGGAGTTGGAGGGTGGAGTTGGAGGGTGGATTTGGAGGGTAGAGTTGGGGTTGGATTGGGAGTTGGAGGGTAGAATTGGAGTTGGAGGGTGGATTTGGAGTTGGAGAGTGGAGTTGGAGGGTGGAGTTAGAGTTGGAGTTGGAGGGTGGATTTGGAGTTGGAGGGTGGAGTTGGAAGGTAGAGTTGTTGGGGGGTGGATTTGGAGTTGGAGGGTGGATTTGGAGTTGGAGGGTGGATTTGAAGTTGGAGAGTGGATTTGGAGTTGGAGGGTGGATTTGGAGTTGGAGGGTGGAGTTGGAGGTTGGAGTTGGAGGGTGGAGTTGGAGGGTGGATTTGGAGTTGGAGGGAGGATTTGGAGTTGGACGGTCGAGTTGGAGGGTTGAGTTGTAGAGTGGAGTTTAAGGGTGGAGTTGGAGGGTGGATTTGGAGTTGGAGGGTGGAGTTGGAGGATGGATTTGGAGGGTTGAGTTAGAGCTGTAGGATATATTTAGATTTGGAGGGTGGATTTGGAGTTGGAGGGTTGAGTTGGAGGGTGGATTTGGAGTTGGAGGGTGGATTTGGAGTTGGAGGGTGGAGTTGGAGGTTGGAGTTGGAGGGTGGAGTTGGAGGGTGGATTTGGAGTTGGAGGGAGGATTTGGAGTTGGACGGTCGAGTTGGAGGGTTGAGTTGTAGAGTGGAGTTGGAGGGTGGATTTGGAGTTGGAGGGTGGAGTTGGAGGATGGATTTGGAGTTGGAGGGTTGAGTTAGAGCTGTAGGATATATTTAGATTTGGAGGGTGGATTTGGAGTTGGAGGGTTGAGTTGGAGGGTGGATTTGGAGTTGGAGGGTGGATTTGGAGTTTGAGGGTGGAGTTGGAGTTAGAGGGTGTATTTGGAGATGAAGGGTGGATTTGGAGAAGGAAGGTGGATTTGGAGTTGGAGGGTAGATTTGGAGTTGGAGGGTGGATTTGAAGTTGCAGGGTGGATTTGGAGTTGGAGGGTGGATTTGGAGTTGGAGGGTGGATTTGGAGTTGGAGGCCTGATTTGGAGTTGGAGGGTGGAGTTGGAGGGTGGATTTAGAGTTGGAGGGTGGAGTTGGAGTTGGAGGGTTGAGTTGGAGTTGGAGGTTGGAGTTGGAGGGTGGATTTGGAGTTGGAGGGTGGATTTATAGTTGGGGTAGATTTGGAGTTGGAGGTTGGAGTTGGAGGGTGGAGTAGGAAGGTGGATTTGGAGTTGGAGGGTGGATTTGAAGTTGGCGTGTGGATTTGGAGTAGGAGGGTGGAGTTAGAGTTGGAGGGTGGATTTGGAGTTGGAGGGTGGAGTTGGAGGGTGGATTTGGAGTTGGAGGGTAGAGTTAGAGTTAGAGTTGGAAAGTGGATTTGGAGTTGGAGGGTGGATTTGGAATTGGAGGGTAGAGTTGGAGTTGGAGGGTGGAGTTGGAGGGTGGATTTGGAGTTGGAGGGTGGAGTTGGAGGGTGGATTTGGAGGTGGAGGGTGGATTTGGAATTGGAGGGTAGAGTTGGATGGTGGAGTTGGAGGGTGGATTTGGAGTTGGAGGGTGGAGTTGGAGTTGGAGGGTGGATTTGGATTTGGAGGGTGGATGAGTTGGAGGGTGGATTTGGAGTTGGAGGGTGGAGTTGGGGGTAGATTTGGAGTTGGAGGGTGGATTTGGAGTTGGAGGGTGGAGTTGGAGGGTGGAGTTGTAGGATGGAGGGTGGATTTGGAGGGTGGATTTGGAGTTGGAGGGTGGATTTGGAGTTGGAGGGTGGATTGGAGTTGGAGGGTGGAGTTGGAGGGTGGATTTGGAGGGTGGAGTTTGGGGGGTGGATTTGGAGTTGGAGGGTAGATTTGGAGTTGGAGGGTGGATTTGGAGTTGGAGGGTGGATTTGGAGTTGGAGGGTGGAGTTGGAGGGTAGAGTTGGAGGGTGGATTATGAGTTGGAGGGTGGATTTGGAGTTGGAGGGTGGATTTGGAGTTGGAGGGCAGATTTGGAGGGTGGAGTTTGAGGGTGGAGTTGGAGTTAGAGGGTGGATTTGGAGTTGGAGGGTGGATATGTTAATGGGGTGGATTTGGAGTTTGAGGGTGGATTTGGAGTTAGAGGGTGGATGTGGAGGTGGAAGGTGGAGTTCAAGGGTGGATTTGGAGTTGGAGGGTGGATTTGGAGTTGGAGGGTGGAGTTGGAGGGTCTAGTTAGAGAATAGATTTGGAGTTTGAGGGTGGATTTGGAGTTGGAGGGTGGATTTGGAGGGTGGATTTGGAGTTGGAGGGTGGATTTGGAGTTGGAGGGTGGATTTGGAGTTGCAGGGTGGATTTGGAGTTGAAGGGTAGAGTTGGAGGGTGGATTCAGAGCTGGAGGGTGGATTTGGAGTTGGAGGGTGGAGTTGGAGGGTGGAGTTGGAGGGTTGAGTTAGAGGGTGGATTTGGAGTTGGAGGGTGGATTTGGAGTTAGAGGGTGGATTTGGAGTTGGAGGGTGGATTTGGAGTTGGAGGGCGGATTTGGAGTTGGAGGGCAGAGTTGAAGGGTGGAGTTGGAGTTAGAGGGTGGATTTGGAGTTGGAGGGTGGATATGTAGATGGGGGGTGGATTTGGAGTTGGAGGGTGGATTTGGAGTTGGAGGGTTGATTTGGAGGTGGAGGGTGGAGTTCGAGGGTGGATTTGGAGTTGGAGGGTGGATTTGAAGTTGGAGGGTCGAGTTCGAGGGTGGAGTTGGAGGGTGGATTTGGAGTTGGAGGGTGGATTTGGAGTTGGAGGGTGGAGTTAGAGTTAGAGGGTGGAGTTAGAGTTGGAGGGTGGATTTGGAGTTGGAGGATGGAGTTGGAGTCGGAGGGTGGAGTTGGATGGTTGATTTGGAGTAGGAGGGTGGATTTGGAATTGGAGGGTAGTGTTGGAGGATGGAGTTGGACTTGGAGGTTGGAGTTGGAGGGTGGATTCGGAGTTGGAAGTTGGAGTTGGAGGGTGGAGTTGGAGGGTGGATTGGAGTTGGAGGGTGGATTTGGAGTTGAAGGGTGGACTTGGAGTTGGAGGGTGGATTTGGAGTTGGAGGGTGGTGTTGTAGGGTGGAGGGTGGATTCTGAGTTGGAGGGTGGAGTTGGAGTTGGAGGGTGATTTTGGAGTTGGAGGGTGGAGTTGGAGGGTGGATTTGGAGGGTAGAGTTGGGGGTGGATTGGGAGTTGGAGGGTAGATTTGGAGTTGGAGGGTGGATTTGGAGTTGGAGGTTGGAGTTGGAGTTGGAGGGTGGATTTGGAGTTGGAGGGTGGAGTTGGAAGGTAGAGTTGGAGGGTGGATTTGGAGTTGGAGGGTGGATTTGGAGTTGGAGGGTTGAGTTGGAGGGTGGATTTGGAGTTGGAGGGTGGATTTGGAGTATGAGGGTGGAGTTGGAGTTAGAGGGTGTATTTGGAGTTGCAGGGTGGATTTGGAGTTGGAGGGTGGATTTGGAGTTGGAGGGTGGATTTGGAGTTTGAGGGTGGAGTTGGAGTTAGAGGGTGTATTTGGAGATGAAGGGTGGATTTGGAGTAGGAAGGTGGATTTGGAGTTGGAGGGTAGATTTGGAGTTGGAGGGTGGATTTGAAGTTGCAGGGTGGATTTGGAGGGTGGATTTGGAGTTGGAGGGTGGATTTGGAGTTGGAGGCCTGATTTGGAGTTGGAGGGTGGATTTAGAGTTGGAGGGTGGAGTTGGAGTTGGAGGGTTGAGTTGGAGTTGGAGGTTGGAGTTGGAGGGTGGATTTGGAGTTGGAGGGTGGATTTAGAGTTGGGGGTAGATTTGGAGTTGGGGGTTGGAGTTGGAGGGTGGAGTAGGAAGGTGGATTTGGAGTTGTAGGGTGGATTTGGAGTTGGCGTGTGGATTTGGAGTAGGAGGGTGGAGTTGGAGTTGGAGGCAGGATTTGGAGTTAGAGGGTGGAGTTGGAGGGTGGATTTTTAGTTAGAGGGTGGATTTGGAGTTGGAGGGTAGAGTTAGAGTTGGAAAGTGGATTTGGAGTTGGAGGGTGGATTTGGAGTTGGAGGGTGGAGTTAGAGTTGGAGGGTATAGTTAGAGTTGGAGAGGTGGAGTTGGAGTTGGAGTTGGAGGGTGGATTTGGAGTTGGAGGGTTGAGTTAGAGCTGTAGGATATATTTAGAGTTGGAGGGTGGATTTGGAGTTGGAGGGTTGAGTTGGAGGGTGGATTTGGAGTTGGAGGGTGGATTTGGAGTTTGAGGGTGGAGTTGGAGTTAGAGGGTGTATTTGGAGATGAAGGGTGGATTTGGAGTAGGAAGGTGGATTTGGAGTTGGAGGGTAGATTTGGAGTTGGAGGGTGGATTTGAAGTTGAAGGGTGGATTTGGAGTTGGAGGGTGGATTTGGAGTTGGAGGGTGGATTTGGAGTTGGAGGCCTGATTTGGAGTTGGAGGGTGGAGTTGGAGGGTGGATTTAGAGTTGGAGGGTGGAGTTGGAGGGTGGATTTGGAGTTGGAGGTTGGAGTTGGAGGGTGGATTTGGAGTTGGAGGGTGGATTTAGAGTTGGGGGTAGATTTGGGGTTGGAGGTTGGAGTTGGAGGGTGGAGTAGGAAGGTGGATTTGGAGTTGGAGGGTGGATTTGGAGTTGGCATGTGGATTTGGAGTAGGAGGGTGGAGTTGGAGTTGGAGGCAGGATTTGGAGTTAGAGGGTGGATTTGGAGTTGGAGGGTAGAGTTGGAGTTGGAAAGTGGATTTGGAGTTGGAGGGTGGATTTGAAGTTGGAGGGTGGAGTTAGAGTTGGAGGGTGTAGTTAGAGTTGGAGGGTGGAGTTGGAGGGTGGAGTTGGAGGGTGGATTTGGAGGTGGAGGGTGGATTTGGAATTGGAGGGTAGAGTTGGAGTTGGAGGGTGGAGTTGGAGGGTGGATTTGGAGTTGGAGGGTGGATTTGGAGGTAGAGGGTGGATTTGGAATTGGAGGGTAGAGTTGGAGGGTGGAGTTGGAGGTTGGTGTTGGAGGGTGGATTTGGAGTTGGAGGGTGGAGTTGGAGTTGGAGGGTGGATTTGGATTTGGAGGGTGGATGAGTTGGAGGGTGGATTTGGAGTTGGAGGGTGGAGTTGGGGGTAGATTTGGAGTTGGAGGGTGGATTTGGAGTTGGAGGGTGGATTTGGAGTTGGAGGGTGGAGTTGTAGGATGGAGGGTGGAGTTGGAGGGTGGATTTGGAGTTGGAGGGTGGATTTGGAGTTGGAGGGTGGATTGGAGTTGGAGGGTGGAGTTGGAGGGTGGATTTGGAGAGTGGAGTTTGGGGGTGGATATGGAGTTGGAGGGTAGATTTGGAGTTGGAGGGTGGATTTGGAGTTGGAGGGTGGATTTAAAGTTGGAGGGTGGATTTGGAGTTGGAGGGTGGAGTTGGAGGGTAGAGTTGGAGGGTGGATTTTGAGTTGGAGGGTGGATTTGGAGTTGGAGGGTGGATTTGGAGTTGGAGGCCTGATTTGGAGGGTGGAGTTGGAGTTAGAGGGTGGATTTGGAGTTGGAGGGTGGATATATTGATGGGGTGGATTTAGAGTTGGAGGGTGGATTTGGAGTTGGAGGGTGGATATGGAGTTGGAGGGTGGATTTGGAGTTAGAGGGTGGATTTGGAGGTGGAGGGTGGAGTTCGAGGGTGGATTTGGAGTTGGAGGGTGGATTTGGAGTTGGAGGGTGGAGTTGGAGGGTGGAGTTGGAGGGTGGAGTTGGAGGGTCTAGTTAGAGAATGGATTTGGAGTTGGAGGGTGGAGTTGGAGGGTCTAGTTAGAGAATGGATTTGGAGTTGGAGGGTGGATTTGGAGTTGGAGGGTGGAGTTGGAGGGTGGATTTGGAGTTGGAGGGTGGATTTGGAGTTGCAGGGTGGATTTGGAGTTGAAGGGTAGAGCTGGAGGGTGGATTCAGAGCTGGAGGGTGGATTTGGAGTTTGAGGGTGGAGTTTGAGGGTGGAGTTGGAGGGTTGAGTTAGAGGGTGGATTTGGAGTTGGAGGGTGGATTTGGAGTTGGAGGGTGGATTTGGCTGGTGGATTTGGAGTTGGAGGGTGGATTTGGAGTTGGAGGGTGGATTTGGAGTTGGAGTGTGTTTTTGGAGTTGGAGGGCAGAGTTGAAGGGTGGAGTTGGAGGGTGGATTTGGAGTTGGAGGCCTGATTTGGAGTTGGAGGGTGGAGTTGGAGGGTGGATTTAGAGTTGGAGGGTGGAGTTGGAGTTGGAGGGTTGAGTTGGAGGGTGGATTTGGAGTTGGAGGGTAGAGTTAGAGTTGGAAAGTGGATTTGGAGTTGGAGGGTGGATTTGGAGTTGGAGGGTGTAGTTAGAGTTGGAGGGTGAAGTTGGAGTTGGAGGGTGGAGTTGGAGGGTGGATTTGGAGGTGGAGGGTGGATTTGGAATAGGAGGGTAGAGTTGGAGTTGGAGGGTGGAGTTGGAGGGTGGATTTGGAGGTGGAGGGTGGATTTGGAATTGGAGGGTAGAGTTGGATGGTGGAGTTGGAGGTTGGTGTTGGAGGGTGGATTTGGAGTTGGAGGGTGGAGTTGGAGTTGGAGGGTGGATTTGGATTTGGAGGGTGGATGAGTTGGAGGGTGGATTTGGAGTTGGAGGGTGGAGTTGGGGGTAGATTTGGAGTTGGAGGGTGGATTTGGAGTTGGAGGGTGGAGTTGGAGGGTGGAGTTGTAGGATGGAGGGTGGAGTTGGAGGGTGGATTTGGAGTTGGAGGGTGGATTGGAGTTGGAGGGTGGAGTTGGAGGGTGGATTTGGAGGGTGGAGTTTGGGGGGTGGATTTGGAGGGTGGAGTTTGGGGGGTGGATTTGGAGTTGGAGGGTAGATTTGGAGTTGGAGGGTAGATTTGGAGTTGGAGGGTGGATTTGGAGTTGGAGGGTGGAGTTGGAGGGTAGAGTTGGAGGGTGGATTTTGAGTTGGAGGGTGGATTTGGGGTTGGAGTTGGAGTTAGAGGGTGGATTTGGAGTTGGAGGGTGGATATGTTGATGGGGTGGATTTGGAGTTGGAGGGTGGATTTTGAGTTAGAGGGTGGATGTGGAGGTGGAGGGTGGAGTTTGAGGGTGGATTTGGAGTTGGAGGGTGGATTTGGAGTTGGAGGGTGGAGTTGGAGGGTGGAGTTGGAGGGTCTAGTTAGAGAATGGATTTGGAGTTTGAGGGTGGATTTGGAGTTGGAGGGTGGATTTGGAGGGTGGAGTTGGAGGGTGGATTTGGAGTTGGAGGGTGGATTTGGAGTTGGAGGGTGGCTTTGGAGTTGCAGGGTGGATTTGGAGTTGAAGGGTAGAGTTGGAGGGTGGATTCAGAGCTGGAGGGTGGATTTGGAGTTGGAGGGTGGATTTTGAGGGTGGGGTTGGAGGGTTGAGTTAGAGGGTGGATTTGGAGTTGGAGGGTGGATTTGGAGTTGGAGGGTGGATTTGGATGGTGGATTTGGAGTTGGAGGATGGATTTGGAGTTGGAGGGTGGATTTGGAGTTGGAGGGTGTTTTTGGAGTTGGAGGGTGAATTTGAAGTTGGAGGGTGGATTTGGAGTTGGAGGGTGGATTTGGAGTTGGAGGGCGGATTTGGAGTTGGAGGGCAGAGTTGAAGGGTGGAGTTGGAGTTAGAGGGTGGATTTGGAGTTGGAGGGTGAATATGTAGATGGGGGTGGATTTGAAGTTGGAGGGTGGATTTGGAGTTGGAGGGTGGATTTGGAGGTGGAGGGTGGAGTTCGAGGGTGGATTTGGAGTTGGAGGGTGAATTTGAAGTTGGAGGGTCGAGTTCGAGGGTGGAGTTGGAGGGTGGATTTGGAGTTGGAGGGTGGAGTTAGAGTTAGAGGGTAGAGTTAGAGTTGGAGGGTGGATTTGGAGTTGGAGGGTGGAGTTGGAGGATGGAGTTGGAGTCGGAGGGTGGAGTTGGAGGGTGGATTTTGAGTTGGAGGGTGGATTTGGGGTTGTAGTTGGAGGGTGGATTTGGAGTTGGAGGGTGGATATGTTGATGGGGTGGATTTGGAGTTGGAGGGTGGATTTTGAGTTAGAGGGTGGATGTGGAGGTGGAGGGTGGAGTTTGAGGGTGGATTTGGAGTTGGAGGGTGGAGTTGGAGGGTCTAGTTAGAGAATGGATTTGGAGTTTGAGGGTGGATTTGGAGTTGGAGGGTGGATTTGGAGGGTGGAGTTGGAGGGTGGCTTTGGAGTTGCAGGGTGGATTTGGAGTTGAAGGGTAGAGTTGGAGGGTGGATTCAGAGCTGGAGGGTGGATTTGGAGTTGGAGGGTGGATTTTGAGGGTGGGGTTGGAGGGTTGAGTTAGAGGGTGGATTTGGAGTTGGAGGGTGGATTTGGAGTTGGAGGGTGGATTTGGATGGTGGATTTGGAGTTGGAGGATGGATTTGGAGTTGGAGGGTGGATTTGGAGTTGGAGGGTGTTTTTGGAGTTGGAGGGTGAATTTGAAGTTGGAGGGTGGATTTGGAGTTGGAGGGTGGATTTGGAGTTGGAGGGCGGATTTGGAGTTGGAGGGCAGAGTTGAAGGGTGGAGTTGGAGTTAGAGGGTGGATTTGGAGTTGGAGGGTGAATATGTAGATGGGGTGGATTTGAAGTTGGAGGGTGGATTTGGAGGTGGAGGGTGGAGTTGGAGGGTGGATTTTGAGTTGGAGGGTGGATTTGGGGTTGGAGTTGGAGGGTGGATTTGGAGTTGGAGGGTGGATATGTTGATGGGGTGGATTTGGAGTTGGAGGGTGGATTTTGAGTTAGAGGGTGGATGTGGAGGTGGAGGGTGGAGTTTGAGGGTGGATTTGGAGTTGGAGGGTGGAGTTGGAGGGTCTAGTTAGAGAATGGATTTGGAGTTTGAGGGTGGATTTGGAGTTGGAGGGTGGATTTGGAGGGTGGAGTTGGAGGGTGGATTTGGAGTTGGAGAGTGGATTTGGAGTTGGAGGGTGGCTTTGGAGTTGCAGGGTGGATTTGGAGTTGAAGGGTAGAGTTGGAGGGTGGATTCAGAGCTGGAGGGTGGATTTGGAGTCGGAGGGTGGATTTTGAGGGTGGGGTTGGAGGGTTGAGTTAGAGGGTGGATTTGGAGTTGGAGGGTGGATTTGGAGTTGGAGGGTGGATTTGGATGGTGGATTGGGAGTTGGAGGATGGATTTGGAGTTGGAGGGTGGATTTGGAGTTGGAGGGTGTTTTTGGAGTTGGAGGGTGAATTTGAAGTTGGAGGGTGGATTTGGAGTTGGAGGGTGGATTTGGAGTTGGAGGGCGGATTTGGAGTTGGAGGGCAGAGTTGAAGGGTGGAGTTGGAGTTAGAGGGTGGATTTGGAGTTGGAGGGTGAATATGTAGATGGGGGTGGATTTGAAGTTGGAGGGTGGATTTGGAGTTGGAGGGTGGATTTGGAGGTGGAGGGTGGAGTTCGAGGGTGGATTTGGAGTTGGAGGGTGGATTTGAAGTTGGAGGGTCGAGTTCGAGGGTGGAGTTGGAGGGTGGATTTGGAGTTGGAGGGTGGAGTTAGAGTTAGAGGGTAGAGTTAGAGTTGGAGGGTGGATTTGGAGTTGGAGGGTGGAGTTGGAGGATGGAGTTGGAGTCGGAGGGTGGAGTTGGATGGTTGATTTGGAGTAGGAGGGTGGATTTGGAATTGGAGGGTAGAGTTGGAGGATGGAGTTGGACTTGGAGGTTGGAGTTGGAGGGTGGATTCGGAGTTGGAGGTTGGAGTTGGAGGGTGGAGTTGGAGGGTGGATTTGGAGTTGGAGGGTGGATTGGAGTTGGAGGGTGGATTTGGAGTTGAAGGGTGGACTTGGAGTTGGAGGGTGGATTTGGAGTTGGAGGGTGGTGTTGTAGGGTGGAGGGTGGGGTTGGAGGGTGGATTCTGAGTTGGAGGGTGGAGTTGGAGGGTGGATTTGGAGTTGGAGGGTAGAGTTGGAGGGTGGATTTGGAGGGTAGAGTTGGGGGTGGATTGGGAGTTGGAGGGTAGAGTTGGAGGGTGGATTTGGAGTTGGAGGGTGGAGTTGGAGGGTGGAGTTGGAGGGTGGATTTGGAGTTGGAGGGTGGAGTTGGAAGGTAGAGTTGGAGGGTGGATTTGGAGTTGGAGGGTGGATTTGGAGTTGGAGGATGGATTTGGAGTTGGAGGGTGGATTTGAAGTTGGAGAGTGGATTTGGAGTTGGAGGGTGGATTTGGAGTTGGAGGTTGGAGTTGGAGGGTGGAGTTGGAGGGTGGATTTGGAGTTGGAGGGAGGATTTGGAGTTGGACGGTCGAGTTGGAGGGTTGAGTTGGAGAGTGGAGTTGGAGGGTGGAGTTGGAGGCCTGATTTGGAGTTGGAGGGTGGAGTTGGAGGGTGGATTTAGAGTTGGAGGGTGGAGTTGGAGTTGGAGTGTTGAGTTGGAGGTTGGAGTTGGAGGGTGGATTTGGAGTTGGAGGGTGGATTTAGAGTTGGGGGTAGATTTGGAGTTGGAGGTTGGAGTTGGAGGGTGGAGTAAGAAGGTGGATTTGGAGTTAGAGGGTGGATTTGGAGTTGGCGTGTGGATTTGGAGTAGGAGGGTGGAGTTGGAGTTGGAGGCAGGATTTGGAGTTAGAGGGTGGAGTTGGAGGGTGGATTTTGAGTTAGAGGGTGGATTTGGAGTTGGAGGGTAGAGTTAGAGTTGGAAAGTGGATTTGGAGTTGGAGGGTGGAGTTAGAGTTGGAGGGTGTAATTAGAGTTGGAGGGTGGAGTTGGAGTTGGAGGGTGGAGTTGGAGGATGGATTTGGAGTTGGAGGGTTGAGTTAGAGCTGTAGGATATATTTAGAGTTGGAGGGTGGATTTGGAGTTGGAGGGTGGATTTGGAGTTTGAGGGCGGAGTTGGAGTTAGAGGGTGTATTTGGAGATGAAGGGTGGATTTGGAGTAGGAAGGTGGATTTGGAGTTGGAGGGTAGATTTGGAGTTGGAGGGTGGATTTGAAGTTGCAGGGTGGATTTGGAGTTGGAGGGTGGATTTGGAGTTGGAGGGTGGATTTGGAGTTGGAGGCCTGATTTGGAGTTGGAGGGTGGAGTTGGAGGGTGGATTTAGAGTTGAAGGGTGGAGTTGGAGGGTGGATTTGGAGTTGGAGGTTGGAGTTGGAGGGTGGATTTGGAGTTGGAGGGTGGATTTAGAGTTGGGGGTAGATTTGGAGTTGGAGGTTGGAGTTGGAGGGTGGAGTAGGAAGGTGGATTTGGAGGGTGGATTTGGAGTTGGCGTGTGGATTTGGATTAGGAGGGTGGAGTTGGAGTTGGAGGCAGGATTTGGAGTTGGAGGGTGGAGTTGGAGGGTGGATTTTGAGTTAGAGGGTGGATTTGGAGTTGGAGGGTAGAGTTAGAGTTGGAAAGTGGATTTGGAGTTGGAGGGTGGATTTGAAGTTGGAGGGTGGAGTTAGAGTTGGAGGGTGGAGTTAGAGTTGGAGGGTGGAGTTGGAGTTGGAGGGTGGAGTTGGAGGGTGGATTTGGAGGTGGAGGGTAGATTTGGAATTGGAGGGTAGAGTTGGAGTTGGAGGGTGGATTTGGAGTTGGAGGGTGGAGTTGGAGGGTGGATTTGGAGGTGGAGGGTGGATTTGGAATTGGAGGGTAGAGTTGGAGGGTGGTGTTGGAGGGTTGATTTGGAGTTGGAGGGTGGAGTTGGAGTTGGAGGGTGGATTTGGATTTGGAGGGTGGATGAGTTGGAGGGTGGATTTGGAGTTGGGGGTAGATTTGGAGTTGGAGGGTGGATTTGGAGTTGGAGGGTGGATTTGGAGTTGGAGGGTGGAGTTGGAGGGTGGAGTTGTAGGATGGAGGGTGGAGTTGGAGGGTGGATTTGGAGTTGGAGGGTGGATTGGAGTTGGAGTGTGGAGTTGGAGGGTGGATTTGGAGGGTGGAGTTTGGGGGGTGGATTTGGAGTTGGAGGGTAGATTTGGAGTTGGAGGGTGGATTTGGAGTTGGAGGGTGGATTTGGAGTTGGAGGGTGGATTTGGAGTTGGAGGGTAGAGTTGGAGGGTAGAGTTGGAGGGTGGATTTGGAGTTGGAGGGTGGATTTGGAGTTGGAGGGTGGATTTGGAGTTGGAGGGCAGATTTGGAGGGTGGAGTTGGAGTTAGAGGGTGGATTTGGAGTTGGAGGGTGGATATGTTGATGGGGTGGATTTGGAGTTGGAGGGTGGATTTGGAGTTGGAGGGTGGATTTGGAGTTAGAGGGTGGATTTGGAGGTGGAGGGTGGAGTTTGTGGGTGGATTTGGAGTTGGAGGGTGGATTTGGAGTTGGAGGGTGGAGTTGGAGGGTGGAGTTGGTGGGTCTAGTTAGAGAATGGATTTGGAGTTGGAGGGTGGATTTGGAGTTGGAGGGTGGATTTGGAGGGTGGAGTTGGAGGGTGGATTTGGAGTTGGAGGGTGGATTTGGAGTTGGAGGGTGGATTTGGAGTTGCAGGGTGGATTTGGAGTTGAAGGGTAGAGCTGGAGGGTGGATTCAGAGCTGGAAGGTGGATTTGGAGTTGGAGGGTGGAGTTTGAGGGTGGAGTTGGAGGGTTGAGTTAGAGGGTGGATTTGGAGTTGGAGGGTGGATTTGGAGTTGGAGGGTGGATTTGGATGGTGGATTTGGAGTTGGAGGGTGGATTTGGAGTTGGAGTGTGTTTTTGGAGTTGGAGGGTGGATTTGGAGTTGGATGGTGGATTTGGAGTTGGAGGGTGGATTTGGAGTTGGAGGGCGGATTTGGAGTTGGAGGGCAGAGTTGAAGGGTGGAGTTGAAGGGTGGAGTTGGAGTTAGAGGGTGGATTTGGAGTTGGAGGGTGGATATGTAGATGGGGGTGGATTTGGAGTTGGAGGGTGGATTTGGAGTTGGAGGGTGGATTTGGAGTTGGAGGGTGGATTTGGAGGTGGAGGGTGGAGTTCGAGGGTGGATTTGGAGTTGGAGGGTGGATTTGAAGTTGGAGGGTGGAGTTCGAGGGTGGAGTTGGAGGGTGGATTTGGAGTTGGAGGGTGGAGATAGATTTAGAGGGTGGAGTTAGAGTTGGAGGGTGGATTTGGAGTTGGAGGGTGGAGTTGGAGGATGGAGTTGGAGTCGGAGGGTGGAGTTGGATGGTTGATTTGGAGTTGGAGGGTGGATTTGGAATTGGAGGGTAGAGTTGCAAGATGGAGTTGGACTTGGAGGTTGGAGTTGGAGGTTGGATTCGGAGTTGGAGGTTGGAGTTGGAGTTGGAGGGTGGAGTTGGAGGGTGGATTTGGAGTTGGAGGGTGAGTTGGAGGGTGGAGTTGGAGTTGGAGGGTGCATTTGGAGTTGGAGGGTGGATTTGGAGTTGGAGGGTGGATTTGGAGTTGAAGGGTGGACTTGGAGTTGGAGGGTGGATTTGGAGTTGGAGGGTGGTGTTGTAGGGTGGAGGGTGGGCTTGGAGGGTGGATTCTGAGTTGGAGGTTGGAGTTGGAGGGTGGATTTGGAGTTGGAGGGTGGAGTTGGAGGGTGGATTTGGAGGGTAGAGTTAGCGGTGGATTGGGAGTTGGAGGGTAGATTTGGATTTGGAGGGTGGATTTGGAGTTGGAGGGTGGAGTTGGAGTTGGAGGGTGGATTTGGAGTTGGAGGGTGGAGTTGGAAGGTAGAGTTGGAGGGTGGATTTGGAGTTGGAGGGTGGATTTGGAGTTGGAAGGTGGATTTGAAGTTGGAGAGTGGATTTGGAGTTGGAGGGTGGATTTGGAGTTGGAGGGTGGAGTTGGAGTTGGAGGGTGGAGTTGGAGGGTAGATTTGGAGTTGGAGGGAGGATTTGGAGTTGGACGGTCGAGTTGGAGGGTTGAGTTGGAGAGTGGAGTTGGAGGGTGGAGTTGGAGGGTGGATTTGGAGTTGGAGGGTGGAGTTGGAGGATGGATTTGGAGTTGGAGGGTTGAGTTAGAGCTGTAGGATATATTTAGAGTTGGAGGGTGGATTTGGAGTTGGAGGGTTGAGTTGGAGGGTGGATTTGGAGTTGGAGGGTGGATTTGGAGTTTGAGGGTGGAGTTGGAGTTAGAGGGTGTATTTGGAGATGAAGGGTGGATTTGGAGTAGGAAGGTGGATTTGGAGTTGGAGGGTAGATTTGGAGTTGGAGGGTGGATTTGAAGTTGCAGGGTGGATTTGGAGTTGGAGGGTGGATTTGGAGTTGGAGGGTGGATTTGGAGTTGGAGGCCTGATTTGGAGTTGGAGGGTGGATTTAGAGTTGGAGGGTGGAGTTGGAGGGTGGAGTTGGAGTTGGAGGTTGGAGTTGAAGGGTGGATTTGGAGTTGGAGGGTGGATTTAGAGTTGGGGGTAGATTTGGAGTTGGAGGTTGGAGTTGGAGGGTGGAGTAGGAAGGTGGATTTGGAGTTGGAGGGCGGATTTGGAGTTGGCGTGTGGATTTGAAGTAGGAGGGTGGAGTTGGAGTTGGAGGCAGGATTTGGAGTTGGAGGGTGGAGTTGGAGGGTGGATTTTGAGTTAGAGGGTGGATTTGGAGTTGGAGGGTAGAGTTAGAGTTGGAAAGTGGATTTGGAGCGGAGTCTGATCCAAGATGGCAGAGTGAGAATCGACGCCAGCAGCTCACCCGGAGTCTCCCCTCTCACTCTTCACATGGAGATGTGGTAAACACGAAAAAGAAGAGCGGAAAAAAATAAGGAATTGAAGCTGATACCAACACGAGGGGGCTATGCTGTGACGGGGAGAAAATCAACGACGGTGCACCGGTGCTCTGAAGCTCTGAAGCTGATACTAAGGCGAGGGAGCTGTGTAGCGGTGGGGGAAAAATCGGCGACGACAGCTTTATATCAATGCTCTATCTTACCGCCTCAGCTGAGTTTTTTCGGCAGACGATTTGCAGTCTGCTCAATGGTTCTGGGCTCAGCTCATCGGGACTTGCACGTTTGAGCTGCTTGAGTCGGCAGGCTTCGGATTTTTGGAGGCTGGGGAGAATGACATCGAAGAATCCTCCCAGAGCTACGAGGAACAGTAAAAACACAGCGGGCAAACCGGCGCCTCCTGCTTCTTTTCCCGCGCAGGTACCGCTAAAACCAAGCTCGTTAAACGTGACAGCAACAGCGGCGTCGGCTGCCCCTTCGACTTCACAGACTCCGGGCATGTTAAAGAATACTCCTCGGGAGGCGCCTGCCTCTACTGCCTCAATTGCGTCTAATGCCCCAACTAATGCCCCAACTGCTAGCAAGGAAGGGGAGAAAAGGAAGAAAATAAAATTTGCTGCCCTTGCAGAATCCGCAGAGACGATGGAAGTCTCAGGCATGACAGGAGGACAACAACAGGAAGCGAGCAGCGCAAAGCAGGTACTGAACAAGCCTAACAATTCCTCAGTAGTGATTGGGAAAAAGACTGGGCAAACAGG
The DNA here is from genome assembly GCF_964261635.1 of Lissotriton helveticus. Taxonomy (NCBI): domain Eukaryota; kingdom Metazoa; phylum Chordata; class Amphibia; order Caudata; family Salamandridae; genus Lissotriton; species Lissotriton helveticus. The sequence goes on along the minus strand of NC_136057.1, from coordinate 1,920,953,288 downwards.
GGAGATATTTGCTAAAATCACTGCTAAAGATAATGCTAAAAATAATATAATGACAAAAGAAAGGGCAGATGAGGAAGATTTGGTAGGTGTACCTCGGATAACAGGGAACAGAGAACAAATTATCCTAAATGGGGTCCAGGACATAGATATGATAGTATCAACAGAAACAGAAATATTAAAAAAAACAAGCTCTAGCCCGCGCACAGACATTCAAAATACCTCTGGCGGAGAAGACATCGATCTAACAGGCTCTGTAATTAATACTGATCTAGGAACTGTGGCTATGGCTCCTATAGCGGACTTTGCTGAAGGCGGGCTAGTGGGAGATTTGGTAATAGAGCTGACAGACTTTACTGAACAAAGCTCTTTTGAAGATTGCGACGCTGATACAGAAGATGAGCCAGGGGTGAAGGAGAATAATGCTGGCATAACTACAAAAATAAAAACAAAGAAAGGACGCAAACAAAGAAACAAATCTAAGGCGAAAAAAAAATGTACTAAACCTGGCTTACTGACAAACAGTCCTGTGATAAATAACAGCCAGATGTCGACAAAAACTTTACAAGACAAAAGCCCGCTAATAAAATGGATTATAGCAAAAGGGCTAGTAAAAACATGACACAAAGGCTATCAGGAGCAAGCCCAACAGAACTATCCTCTAACAAAGTCACACAAAGAGATACTAACGATGTTAGCAACGGGGAAAATGGTCCCTCAATTATTTCAGCAAAACTATCTAATATGCTACCTAACATACCTAACATAGCATCAGACAACCTCCTTGCACAAATACCAACATTAATGCCACATGAACTGCAAGACTCTACCATAGATACTCCAGTAATAGAGGGTGAGACGCTTGAGCCGCAAATACTCTTACCAGCAACAACGGATACAAAGACAACAACGAGTGCTATTTTTCCTATCTCTCCTGTGAATCCCTCTTATGAACTTTTATCTCCTCACAATATCTTGCATAATAATAGCCCTACAACTGCTCCTGAAGAGGAAACAAACTCACGAGATTCAACTGATGCCTCCCCACTGGATATAATACTTCAGCTATTAAGTAATCAACGGGTTGAGGCTCAGGAACACTATCTACAGTTGAGAGAAGACAATAACAAGGTTCAGGCAGCCCTACAAGAATTGACTGGAAAGTTTGGAGGAGTTTCACAAGATATTGTGGAGTTACAGCAAAGAGTTGCTGATGTGGAAGAAGCAAGTGCTAAAACTGCATCCTCATCCGATAAACATGAAACACAGATTGCGACCTTACAACAAAAAGTGGAAGATTTGGAGAACAGACAGAGACGCTCAAATGTAAGAATTTTTGGTATACCGGAGGGAACAGAAGGATCTGATCCGAGGGCCTACTTAGTGGGGCTACTTCAGAAAGCCTTCCCTGATTTAGCGGACTGGGACTGGGACTCACAAATCCAGAGAGCACACCGCCTTCCTCTAATACAGAGAAACAGAGGGGGCCAGTTTCCACGTCCCTTTTTGGTTTTTTTTGGCAATTTTTTACTTCGCCAGGCTATCTGGCAGAGAGCCCGCCCCAACACCCCGGTAACTATTGGAGTGATCTCAATCTTTGCTCGTTCTGACCTTAGCAAGGAAACTATGGACAGACGGTGGATGCTACGTAAGATTATAGACCCAATTAAATCAAGTGGCGCTCAAGTTTTTCTCCAAGAGCCAGCACGTCTAAAGGTAATAAAAGGGGGCCGTACCTATTTTTTTACGGACATTAAAGAAGCAGAAGCATATTTAGCCGACACTACTGCCAGCTCAAGCAAGACTAACTCCAAAAGCTAAGAACTAAACACTAACAAAAATTGAGACATTACAAAAAGAATTTCTATTTTCAATTAAGAATTTACACATGAAAAAAATCCAGTTTCAACTGTCTAACTCTCTAATCTAACTCTGGTTTTGTGCATTATAATATGCTAGATAAATATTAAACTTATCTTCTTTTAGTGGGCTTATGGACATATGGACTGCTTAAGTGAAGAGAGGGTGGGGGGCTCCGGTGCTGACCTGCCAACCAGCTGCCCTTCCAGCGGCAGCAGATGCGGGGGGATGGCTCTACTCCGGCCGGGGTGAGAGCTAGGGGGGAGGGGGTGGTGGGAGGGTGTTCTCCGCACCATGGGGGTTTGAGGGTGGGGGAGATAAAAATAAAGAAAACAGTTTGCAGGCTGAGGTGGTGGACTTAAACAACGATGTTGGAATTTTTAGGCACATCAAACATAATTGTAGAACGCAATACATGAGATCAAACTATTACTATGGACAACACTCTGATCAATATAAGATAAGCTTTGAGTGCAAAGCTTTAATTTTGTCCTTTCTCTCCTCTTTTAAATTGCTTTATAGATGTATGAAATAAAATGCCTGGCCTGGAACGTTTCTGGGCTAAATAGCAAGAATAAACGAATTTTGATAAAAGAAGAACTAAAATTGCATAAATCTCATTTTGCTTTTCTCTCTGAAACACATATCGCAGAGAAGGATAGAAAACTTCTCAATCACCTAGGATATGATGTCATCATTAGCTCAACTTATGGTCAATCTGTCAGGGGAGTTGCTATACTTAAAGATAAACGATTTAAGGCTGAGATAATACAAACATCATGTGATAAAAATGTTAGATGGGCTATAGCTCAGATACGGTTTGAGAATGCCAAGTATGTTTTATGTGTAGTATATGGATGCAATATAGATGACCCTACTATCTTTGACGTATTGAACATCAAGCTATTAGATTGGACTGGAGAACTCATTATGATGGGTGATTTTAATTGTATCATGGATTATAGAATAGATACAACTAGATCTGGGGGATATCAAAGAATGCATAAGACAAGGGCTTCTATATTTGACATATGTCGTATACATAATTTAAAAGATGCTTGGCGTAATCTATATGCTAGTAAGCCAGGCTATACCTATTATTCTGCACCCCATAAATCATGTTCAAGGCTTGATATGGCTCTTATAAGCGACAACTTATTGAATACAAGCTCTATGATCCTATCTCCACGCATTTCTTCTGACCATAATGCTATAATATTATCATTTAAAACAACTAAGGTGCGAACCACTTCTAGGCCTTTTTCTTTCCCAAGACACTTAATATCGGATACAGAATATATAACACAGCTAAAATTGCATCTCACAGAATTCATAAATATAAATTTAAACTCAGCATCACCAGCAATAGTATGGGATGCTTGTAAAGCTAGTATTAGAGGCTATACTCAAAGCTACGTGATTAGACAAAATATAGAACTAAAAAAAAAAATGATACTTTGATGTCAAAAATAACTATCCAAGAGGAACTATTGTCATCATCGCTCCAGTCTAATTTGCCATTGAGTATAGAAATAGGACTTAAACTCACGTCACTGAAAAATGAAGTAAAATCCAAATTTATCAAAAAAAGCATAAATAGCTTACATAAATATAAAATAAACCAATATGAAGGTGGGGATAAAATCGGGAAAATTCTGGCCTATAAAACTGCTGAAGACAGAGCAAATGCTATAATCACAAATATACGGGGGAGAGGGAATAAAATCTATAATAAACCTCAAGACATTTTAGAACAATTTGCTGACTATTATAGGAACTTATACACTCCTGAAGCGATCCCTAGTATAGAGGACATACAGAAATATATTGAAAACTACACCATAGGTATTCAAAATATCACAGAGATAGACTCGCTGTCTAATGAGATAAGAATGTTAGAACTACATCAAGCTATTGCTTCATTGCCCTCAGGAAAAGCGGCTGGGGAAGACACTATACCATTAGAAATATACAAAATATGTTTAAAAGAACTTGAACAACTTTTCCTGAAGGTAATCCAATCTGTAGGCCTCGAGGGAAAAACACCACAATCTTGGAACAGGGCTAAAATAATATTCTTTTTGAAGAAGGATAAACCGAAAGAAGAAAGAGGGTCTTATCGCCCCATTTCGTTGATAAATACAGATGCGAAAAGTTTTGCAAAAATTTTAGCTCTAAGACTGGCTCCCATTATGCCCATGATTACTCATCCACAGCAACATGGTTTCATTACTGGGAGAGACACTACTATACATGTCAACACGGCTATAACAGCATTCGACGTCGCAGAGACGGATGCCACCCCACTCGGCATGATTTTGTTAGATGCTGAAAAAGCTTTCGACCGAGTGGGGTGGGATTTTCTTTGGTGCGTACTGTCCAAATTAGGGTTTGGGGGGGAATTTCTGAAATGCATTAAAGCATTGTATGACAAACCAACTGCCTTTACTAGTTACGGGGGGCTGGTATCTTCAGATTTCAGGATTCTACGCGGAACTCGACAGGGTTGCCCTCTTTCACCTCTTTTATTTGCACTTTCTTTAGAACCTTTTTTATTAGCCCTTCAATGTCAAACCCAGATCATACCCTTTAAATCAGGACACCAAGAACTAAAAATAACAGCTTACGCTGATGACATAGCGGTTTACACGGAAGACGTTGTAGAGGCCCAAAAAGGAATAATTTTAGAAGCAGAAAAATACGGCAAGGTAGCGGGTTATAAGTTAAATCTACAGAAAACGCAAATAATAGTTAACTATGTCTCATCTGTGATAGTGCCTGAGATTTGCAAAATAGCCACTTATTTGGGAATAAGAATAACAGCCAAAGTACAAGATATTAACAAAATAAATTATGATGAATTATTCAAATCTACTAGTTTACTATTAAAAAAATTGCATAGGCTACCTCTTAATATAATTGGCAGAATTAATCTGATAAAAATGAAGGTATTACCTAAATATGTATACTTATTTCGATCTATACCATTAGCATTAAACAACTTATTTTTTAAGAAACTGGATGGAATATTTAGTAGTTTTATATGGGGGTATAAAAAGGCGAGAAGATCATTAAACCTTATGAAAAATGATACACATGAAGGCGGGCTTAATTTTCCGGATTTTAAACTGTACTTTTGGTCCGCTTTCATCAATCGCTTACGCTCCCTACTCAATGAAGGAAGGGCTCTATTTTTTCATTATTTTATGTTAAAATCTGACTCAAATTTATTTCTATTTAGAACCAATGATCCCAATTATTACAAAAGAGTCAAATTTAAGACTGCCAGAGATATAACAAAGATATGGGGCAATATTCTTTCTTTTTGTGATACTAACTTTTTCCATTCAAATTTACCATTATGGGGAAATCCTGGTCTCCCAAGCATTTTTAACGATAACATTGCCCACGGATGGTCCAGACTAGGTATTACTACCTTAGGGGACTTATATAATACACAGGGCTTTATGGATTTCAACACTCTAAAGCAACTATACAATCTATCTGAAAACATGAGATATAAATTCCTACAGATACATGATTATCTGATTAACAAAAAACAAATTTTGGAAACCTCTGAATGTGACATCTGGATCTGCTTATATTCATCAAAAAACAAATCTGTTATAAGCGAGACATACAGAACTCTTACTGCTGTCAAAACTAACGATTGTAGCAAGCTTGCTGATAAATGGAGCAGAATATTGGGTTCAAATATAACTCCTAAACAGATAACAAATTCCTTTATGAATATTAATAAACGAGTACGATCATCCAGCTTAAGACTTCAACAATTCAGAACAACATGTAGGTTATACTACACCCCCGAAAGAATCTCTAAGTGGTCCTCTAATAATACTTATAGTGATCGTACTAAATGCCCTAAATGTTCTATTGAAGCAGCAGACTTGGTACATATGCTGTTCTCATGCCCGAACTTGAAAACTTTCTGGTGCGAAATTGAAAAAGTCTTGAATATGAAGCAGATTCAGTTACCCGCGCTAACAGCCGTATTTGTCTTATTAGATATTTATCCAGCTCCACCCCCACATGCCGCCTTGATTACCATATTAATATCTTGCGCTAAACTAATTCTGGCAAGAGCTTGGATTAGTCCAGAAACACCAAAAATTTGGGATTGGTGGGCACTGGTAACTGAAATACACTCAATGGAGCTTGCTTTAGCAAACATTAGGGGCATAAAGGCAATGAAAAAATATGAAAAAAATTGGGGAACTTTCATCGAACTTTGATGCTATACTTATGAAAGATTATGTTATCTGATAATTAATATTGTGTTCTGGGATTGTTAACAAGAGATTGCTCCTTTCTTCATTGTCTCTGCCTTTATTCCCTTTTCGCCTTCCTTTTTTCTTTTCTGCTTTCAATTGTAACATCGACCTGATTCTGTATACATTTTCTATGATAGTCATTATACCTATGCATTGTGTTTTACGTATTATTATTACTCTATTCCGGATTTGCCTTTTTTCTCTGTTTGTTGTTCTCTTCATCAGCCTGCTAACAATAAAAAATGTCTAAAAAAAAAAAAGGAAAGTGGATTTGGAGTTGGAGGGTGGATTTGGAGTTGGAGGGTGAAGTTAGAGTTGGAGGGTGTAGTTAGAGTTGGAGGGTGGAGTTGGAGGGTGGATTTGGAGTTGGAGGGAGGATTTGGAGTTGGACGGTTGAGTTGGAGAGTGGAGTTGGAGGGTGGAGTTGGAGGGTGGATTTGGAGTTGGAGGGTGGAGTTGGAGGATGGATTTGGAGTTGGAGGGTTGAGTTAGAGCTGTAGGATATATTTAGAGTTGGAGGGTGGATTTGGAGTTGGAGGGTTGAGTTGGAGGGTGGATTTGGAGTTGGAGGGTGGATTTGGAGTTTGAGGGTGGAGTTGGAGTTAGAGGGTGTATTTGGAGATGAAGGGTGGATTTGGAGTAGGAAGGTGGATTTGGAGTTGGAGGGTAGATTTGGAGTTGGAGGGTGGATTTGAAGTTGCAGGGTGGATTTGGAGTTGGAGGGTGGATTTGGAGTTGGAGGCCTAATTTGGAGTTGGAGGCCTAATTTGGAGTTGGAGGGTGGAGTTGGAGGGTGGATTTAGAGTTGGAGGGTGGAGTTGGAGGGTTGAGTTGGAGTTGGAGGTTGGAGTTGGAGGGTGGATTTGGAGTTGGAGGGTGGATTTAGAGTTGGGGTAGATTTGGAGTTGGAGGTTGGAGTTGGAGGGTGGAGTAGGAAGGTGGATTTGGAGTTGGAGGGTGGATTTGGAGTTGGCGTGTGGATTTGGAGTAGGAGGGTGGAGTTGGAGTTGGAGGCAGGATTTGGAGTTGGAGGGTGGAGTTGGAGGGTGGATTTTGAGTTAGAGGGTGGATTTGGAGTTGGAGGGTAGAGTTAGAAAGTGGATTTGGAGTTGGAGGGTGGATTTGGAGTTGGAGGGTGGAGTTAGAGTTGGAGGGTGTAGTTAGAGTTGGAGGGTGGAGTTGGAGTTGGAGGGTGGAGTTGGAGGGTGGATTTGGAGGTGGAGGGTGGATTTGGAATTGGAGGGTAGAGTTGGAGTTGGAGGGTGGAGTTGGAGGGTGGATTTGGAGTTGGAGGGTGGATTTGGAGTTGGAGGGAGGATTTGGAGTTGGACGGTTGAGTTGGAGAGTGGAGTTGGAGGGTGGAGTTGGAGTTGGAGGGTGGAGTTGGAGGATGGATTTGGAGTTGGAGGGTTGAGTTAGAGCTGTAGGATATATTTAGAGTTGGAGGGTGGATTTGGAGTTGGAGGGTTGAGTTGGAGGGTGGATTTGGAGTTGGAGGGTGGATTTGGAGTTTGAGGGTGGAGTTGGAGTTAGAGGGTGTATTTGGAGATGAAGGGTGGATTTGGAGTAGGAAGGTGGATTTGGAGTTGGAGGGTAGATTTGGAGTTGGAGGGTGGATTTGAAGTTGCAGGGTGGATTTGGAGTTGGAGGGTGGATTTGGAGTTGGAGGGTGGATTTGGAGTTGGAGGCCTAATTTGGAGTTGGAGGGTGGAGTTGGAGGGTGGATTTAGAGTTGGAGGGTGGAGTTGGAGGGTTGAGTTGGAGTTGGAGGTTGGAGTTGGAGGGTGGATTTGGAGTTGGAGGGTGGATTTAGAGTTGGGGTAGATTTGGAGTTGGAGGTTGGAGTTGGAGGGTGGAGTAGGAAGGTGGATTTGGAGTTGGAGGGTGGATTTGGAGTTGGCGTGTGGATTTGGAGTAGGAGGGTGGAGTTGGAGGCAGGATTTGGAGTTGGAGGGTGGAGTTGGAGGGTGGATTTTGAGTTAGAGGGTGGATTTGGAGTTGGAGGGTAGAGTTAGAAAGTGGATTTGGAGTTGGAGGGTGGATTTGGAGTTGGAGGGTGGAGTTAGAGTTGGAGGGTGTAGTTAGAGTTGGAGGGTGGAGTTGGAGTTGGAGTTGGAGGGTGGAGTTGGAGGGTGGATTTGGAGGTGGAGGGTGGATTTGGAATTGGAGGGTAGAGTTGGAGTTGGAGGGTGGAGTTGGAGGGTGGAGTTGGAGGGTGGATTTTGAGTTGGAGGGTGGAGTTGGAGGGTGGATTTGGAGGTGGAGGGTGGATTTGGAATTGGAGGGTAGAGTTGGAGGGTGGAGTTGGAGGTTGGTGTTGGAGGGTGGATTTGGAGTTGGAGGGTGGAGTTGGAGGGTGGATTTGGATTTGGAGGGTGGATGAGTTGGAGGGTGGATTTGGAGTTGGAGGGTGGAGTTGGGGGTAGATTTGGAGTTGGAGGGTGGATTTGGAGTTGGAGGGTGGATTTGGAGTTGGAGGGTGGAGTTGGAGGGTGGAGTTGTAGGATGGAGGGTGGAGTTGGAGGGTGGATTTGGAGTTGGAGGGTGGATTGGAGTTGGAGGGTGGAGTTGGAGGGTGGATTTGGAGGGTGGAGTTTGGGGGGTGGATTTGGAGTTGGAGGGTAGATTTGGAGTTGGAGGGTGGATTTGGAGTTGGAGGGTGGATTTGGAGTTGGAGGGTGGAGTTAGAGGGTGGAGTTGGAGGGTAGATTTGGAGTTGGAGGAAGGATTTGGAGTTGGAGGGTCGAGTTGGAGGGTTGAGTTGGAGAGTTGAGTTGGAGGGTGGAGTTGGATGGTGGATTTGGAGTTGGAGGGTGGAGTTGGAGGGTGCATTTAGAGTTGGAGGGTTGAGTTAGAGTTGTAGGATGGATTTGGAGTAGGAGGGTGGATTTGGAGTTGGAGGGTTGAGTTGGAGGGTGGATTTGGAGTTGGAGGGTGGAGCTGGAGGGTGGAGTTGGAGTTGGAGGATGGATTTGGAGTTGGAGGGTGGAGTTGGAGGGTGGATTTGGAGTTGGAGGGTGGATTTGGTGTTGGATTGTGGATTTGGAATTGGAGGGTGGATTTGGAGTTGGAGGGTGGATTTGGATTTGGAGGGTGGATTTGGAGTTGGGGGTAGATTTGGAGTTGGAGGTTGGAGTTAGAGGGTGGAGTAGGAAGGTGGATTTGGAGTTGGAGGGTGGATTTGGAGTTGGCAGGTGGATTTGGAGTAGGAGGGTTGAGTTGGAGGGTGGATTTGGAGTTGGAGGCAGGATTTGGAGTTGGAGGGTGAAGTTGGAGGGTGGATTTGGAGTTGGAGGGTGGATTTGGAGTTGGAGGGTGGAGTTGGAGGGTGGATTTAGAGTTGGAGGGTGGATTTGGATTTGGAGGGTGGATTTGGAGTTGGGGGTAGATTTGGAGTTGGAGGTTGGAGTTAGAGGGTGGAGTAGGAAGGTGGATTTGGAGTTGGAGGGTGGATTTGGAGTTGGCAGGTGGATTTGGAGTAGGAGGGTTGAGTTGGAGGGTGGATTTGGAGTTGGAGGCAGGATTTGGAGTTGGAGGGTGAAGTTGGAGGGTGGATTTTGAGTTGGAGGGTGGATTTGGAGTTGGAGGGCGGAGTTAGAGTTGGAGGGTGGATTTGGAGTTGGAGGGTGGAGTTGGAGGGTGGAGTTAGAGTTGGAGGGTGTAGTTAGAGTTGGAGGGTGGAGTTGGAGTTGGAGGATGAATTTGGAGTTGGAGGGTGGATTTGGAGTTGGAGGTGGAGTTGGAGGGAGAAATTGGAGGGTGGATTTGGAATTGGAGGGTGGATTTGGAGTTGGAGGGTGGAGTTGGAGGGGTGGATTTGGAGTTAGAGGGAGGATTTGGAGTTGGAGGGTGGATTTGGAGTTGCAGGGTGATTTTGGGGTTGGAGGGTGGATTTGGAGTTGGAGGGTGGAGTTGGAGGGTAGATTTGGAGGGTGGAGTTGAAGGGTATAGTTGAAGGGTAGAGTTGGAGGGTGGATTTGGAGCTGGAGGGTGGATTTGGAGTTGGAGGGTGGATTTGGAGTTGGAGGGCGGATTTGGAGGGTGTATTTGGAGTTGGAGTGTGTATTTGGAGTTGGAAGGTGGATTTGGAGTTAGAGGGTGGATTTGGAGTTGGAGGGTGGATATGTTGATGGGGTGGATTTGGAGTTGGAGGGTGGATTTGGAGTTGGAGGGTGGATTTGGAGTTGGAGGGTGGATTTGGAGTTAGAGGGTGGATTTGGAGGGTGGATTTGGAGGGTGGAGTTTGGGGGGTGGATTTGGAGTTGGAGGGTAGATTTGGAGGTTGGAGGGTGGAGTTGGAGTTAGAGAGTGGATTTGGAGTTGGAGGGTGGATATGTTGATGGGGGTGGATTTGGAGTTGGAGGGTGGATTTGGAGTTGGAGGGTGGATTTGGAGTTGGAGGGTGGATTTGGAGTTAGAGGGTGGATTTGGAGGGTGGATTTGGAGGGTGGAGTTTGGGGGTGGATTTGGAGTTGGAGGGTAGATTTGGAGTTGGAGGGTGGATTTGGAGTTGGAGGGTGGATTTGGAGTTGGAGGGGGGAGTTGGAGGGTAGAGTTGGAGGGTGGATTTTGAGTTGGAGGGTGGATTTGAAGTTGGAGGGTGGATTTGGAGTTGGAGGGTGGAGTTAGAGGGTGGAGTTAGAGGGTAGATTTGGAGTTGGAGGAAGGATTTGGAGTTGGAGGGTCGAGTTGGAGGGTCGAGTTGGAGGGTTGAGTTGGAGAGTTGAGTTGGAGGGTGGAGTTGGATGGTGGATTTGGAGTTGGAGGGTGGAGTTGGAGGGTGCATTTAGAGTTGGAGGGTTGAGTTAGAGTTGTAGGATGGATTTGGAGTAGGAGGGTGGATTTGGAGTTGGAGGGTTGAGTTGGAGGGTGGATTTGGAGTTGGAGGGTGGATTTGGAGTTGGAGGGTGGAGCTGGAGGGTGGAGTTGGAGTTGGAGGATGGATTTGGAGTTGGAGGGTGGAGTTGGAGGGTGGATTTGGAGGTTGGTGTTGGAGGGTGGATTTGGAGTTGGAGGGTGGAGTTGGAGGGTGGATTTGGATTTGGAGGGTGGATGAGTTGGAGGGTGGATTTGGAGTTGGAGGGTGGAGTTGGGGGTAGATTTGGAGTTGGAGGGTGGATTTGGAGTTGGAGGGTGGAGTTGGAGGGTGGAGTTGTAGGGTGGAGGGTGGTGTTGGAGGGTGGATTTGGAGTTGGAGGGTGGATTGGAGTTGGAGGGTGGAGTTGGAGGGTGGATTTGGAGGGTGGAGTTTGGGGGGTGGATTTGGAGTTGGAGGGTAGATTTGGAGTTGGAGGGTGGATTTGGAGTTGGAGGGTGGATTTGGAGTTGGAGGGGGGAGTTGGAGGGTAGAGTTGGAGGGTGGATTTTGAGTTGGAGGGTGGATTTGAAGTTGGAGGGTGGATTTGGAGTTGGAGGGTGGAGTTAGAGGGTGGAGTTGGAGGGTAGATTTGGAGTTGGAGGAAGGATTTGGAGTTGGAGGGTCGAGTTGGAGGGTTGAGTTGGAGAGTTGAGTTGGAGGGTGGAGTTGGATGGTGGATTTGGAGTTGGAGGGTGGAGTTGGAGGGTGCATTTAGAGTTGGAGGGTTGAGTTAGAGTTGTAGGATGGATTTGGAGTAGGAGGGTGGATTTGGAGTTGGAGGGTTGAGTTGGAGGGTGGATTTGGAGTTGGAGGGTGGAGCTGGAGGGTGGAGTTGGAGTTGGAGGATGGATTTGGAGTTGGAGGGTGGAGTTGGAGGGTGGATTTGGAGTTGGAGGGTGGATTTGGTGTTGGATTGTGGATTTGGAATTGGAGGGTGGATTTGGAGTTGGAGGGTGGATTTGGATTTGGAGGGTGGATTTGGAGTTGGGGGTAGATTTGGAGTTGGAGGTTGGAGTTAGAGGGTGGAGTAGGAAGGTGGATTTGGAGTTGGAGGGTGGATTTGGAGTTGGCAGGTGGATTTGGAGTAGGAGGGTTGAGTTGGAGGGTGGATTTGGAGTTGGAGGCAGGATTTGGAGTTGGAGGGTGAAGTTGGAGGGTGGATTTTGAGTTGGAGGGTGGAGTTGGAGGGTGGAGTTAGACTTGGAGGGTGGATTTGGATTTGGAGGGTGGATTTGGAGTTGGGGGTAGATTTGGAGTTGGAGGTTGGAGTTAGAGGGTGGAGTAGGAAGGTGGATTTGGAGTTGGAGGGTGGATTTGGAGTTGGCAGGTGGATTTGGAGTAGGAGGGTTGAGTTGGAGGGTGGATTTGGAGTTGGAGGCAGGATTTGGAGTTGGAGGGTGAAGTTGGAGGGTGGATTTGGAGTTGGAGGGTGGATTTGGAGTTGGAGGGTGGAGTTAGAGTTGGAGGGTGGATTTGGAGTTGGAGGGTGGAGTTGGAGGGTGGAGTTAGAGTTGGAGGGTGTAGTTAGAGTTGGAGGGTGGAGTTGGAGTTGGAGGATGAATTTGGAGTTGGAGGGTGCATTTGAAGTTGGAGGTGGAGTTGGAGGGAGAAATTGGAGGGTGGATTTGGAATTGGAGGGTGGATTTGGAGTTGGAGGATGGATTTGGAGGGTGGAGTTGGAGGGGTGGATTTGGAGTTAGAGGGAGGATTTGGAGTTGGAGGGTGGATTTGGAGTTGCAGGGTGATTTTGGGGTTGGAGGGTGGATTTGGAGTTGGAGGGTGGAGTTGGAGGGTGGAGGGTAGATTTGGAGGGTGGAGTTGAAGGGTAGAGTTGGAGGGTGGATTTGGAGCTGGAGGGTGGATTTGGAGTTGGAGGGTGGATTTGGAGTTGGAGGGCGGATTTGGAGGGTGTATTTGGAGTTGGAGGGTGTATTTGGAGTTGGAGTGTGTATTTGGAGTTGGAAGGTGGATTTGGAGTTAGAGGGTGGATTTGGAGTTGGAGGGTGGATTTGGAGTTGGAGGGCAGATTTGGAGGGTGGAGTTGGAGGGTGGAGTTGGAGTTAGAGAGTGGATTTGGAGTTGGAGGGTGGATATGTTGATGGGGGTGGATTTGGAGTTGGAGGGTGGATTTGGAGTTGGAGGGTGGATTTGGAGTTGGAGGGTGGATTTGGAGTTAGAGGGTGGATTTGGAGGGTGGATTTGGAGGGTGTAGTTTGGGGGGTGGATTTGGAGTTGGAGGGTAGATTTGGAGTTGGAGGGTGGATTTGGAGTTGGAGGGTGGATTTGGAGTTGGAGGGGGGAGTTGGAGGGTAGAGTTGGAGGGTGGATTTTGAGTTGGAGGGTGGATTTGAAGTTGGAGGGTGGATTTGGAGTTGGAGGGTGGAGTTAGAGGGTGGAGTTGGAGGGTTGATTTGGAGTTGGAGGAAGGATTTGGAGTTGGAGGGTCGAGTTGGAGGGTTGAGTTGGAGAGTTGAGTTGGAGGGTGGAGTTGGATGGTGGATTTGGAGTTGGAGGGTGGAGTTGGAGGGTGCATTTAGAGTTGGAGGGTTGAGTTAGAGTTGTAGGATGGATTTGGAGTAGGAGGGTGGATTTGGAGTTGGAGGGTTGAGTTGGAGGGTGGATTTGGAGTTGGAGGGTGGATTTGGAGTTGGAGGGTGGAGCTGGAGGGTGGAGTTGGAGTTGGAGGATGGATTTGGAGTTGGAGGGTGGAGTTGGAGGGTGGATTTGGAGTTGGAGGGTGGATTTGGTGTTGGATTGTGGATTTGGAATTGGAGGGTGGATTTGGAGTTGGAGGGTAGATTTGGAGTTGGAGGCCTGATTTGGAGTTGGAGGATTGAGTTGGAGGGTGGATTTAGAGTTGGAGGGTGGATTTGGATTTGGAGGGTGGATTTGGAGTTGGGGGTAGATTTGGAGTTGGAGGTTGGAGTTAGAGGGTGGAGTAGGAAGGTGGATTTGGAGTTGGAGGGTGGATTTGGAGTTGGCGGGTGGATTTGGAGTAGGAGGGTTGAGTTGGAGGGTGGATTTGGAGTTGGAGGCAGGATTTGGAGTTGGAGGGTGAAGTTGGAGGGTGGATTTGGAGTTGGAGGGTAGATTTGGAGTTGGAGGGTGGAGTTAGAGTTGGAGGGTGGATTTGGAGTTGGAGGGTGGAGTTGGAGGGTGGAGTTAGAGTTGGAGGGTGTAGTTAGAGTTGGAGGGTGGAGTTTGAGTTGGAGGATGAATTTGGAGTTGGAGGGTGGATTTGGAGTTGGAGGTGGAGTTGGAGGGAGAAATTGTAGGGTGGATTTGGAATTGGAGGGTGGATTTGGAGTTGGAGGATGGATTTGGAGGGTGGAGTTGGAGGGGTGGATTTTGAGTTAGAGGGAGGATTTGGAGTTGGAGGGTGGATTTGGAGTTGCAGGGTGATTTTGGGGTTGGAGGGTGGATTTGGAGTTGGAGGGTGGAGTTGGAGGGTGGAGGGTAGATTTGGAGGGTGGAGTTGAAGGGTATAGTTGAAGGGTAGAGTTGGAGGGTGGATTTGGAGCTGGAGGGTGGATTTGGAGTTGGAGGGTGGATTTGGAGTTGGAGGGCGGATTTGGAGGGTGTATTTGGAGTTGGAGGCTGTATTTGGAGTTGGAGTGTGTATTTGGAGTTGGAAGGTGGATTTGGAGTTAGAGGGTGGATTTGGAGTTGGAGGGTGGATTTGGAGTTGGAGGGCAGATTTGGAGGGTGGAGTTGGAGTTAGAGGGTGGATTTGGAGTTGGAGGGTGGATATGTTGATGGGGGTGGATTTGGAGTTGGAGGGTGGATTTGGAGTTAGAGGGTGGATTTGGAGGTGGAGGGTGGAGTTCGAGGGTGGATTTGGAGTTGGAGGGTGGATTTGGAGTTGGAGGGTGGGGTTGGAGGGTGGAGTTGGAGGGTCTAGTTAGAGAATGGATTTGGAGTTGGAGGGTGGATTTGGAGTTGGAGGGTGGAGTTGGAGGGTGGATTTGGAGTTGCAGGGTGGATTTGGAGTTGAAGGGTAGAGTTGGAGGGTGGATTCAGAGCTGGAGGGTGGATTTGGAGTTGGAGAGTGGAGTTTGAGGGTGGAGTTTGAGGGTGGAGTTGGAGGGTGGAGTTGGAGGGTTGAGTTAGAGGGTGGATTTGGAGTTGGAGGGTGGAATTGGAGTTGGAGGGTGGAGTTGGAGGGCGGATTTGGAGTTGGAGGGTGGATTTCGAGTTGTAGGGTGGATTTGGAGTTGGAGTGTGTTTTTGGAGTTGGAGGGTGGATTTGGAGTTGGAGGGTGGATTTGGAGTTGGAGGGTGGATTTGGAGTTGGAGGGCGGAGTTGGAGGGCAGAGTTGAAGGGTGGAGTTGAAGGGTGGAGTTGGAGTTAGAGGGCAGATTTGGAGTTGGAGGGTGGATATGTAGATGGGGTGGATTTGGAGTTGGAGGGTGGATTTGGAGTTGGAGGGTGGATTTGGAGGTGGAGGGTGGAGTTCGAGGGTGGATTTGGAGTTGGAGGGTGGATTTGGAGTTGGAGGGTGGAGTTGGAAGGTAGAGTTGGAGGGTGGATTTGGAGTTGGAGAGTGGATTTGGAGTTGGAGGGTGGATTTGAAGTTGGAGAGTGGATTTGGAGTTGGAGGGTAGATTTGGAGTTGGAGGGTGGAGGTGGAGGTTGGAGTTGGGGAGTAGATTTGGAGTTGGAGGTTGGAGTTAGAGGGTGGAGTAGGAAGGTGGATTTGGAGTTGGAGGGTGGATTTGGAGTTGGCGGGTGGATTTGGAGTAGGAGGGTTGAGTTGGAGGGTGGATTTGGAGTTGGAGGCAGGATTTGGAGTTGGAGGGTGAAGTTGGAGGGTGGATTTTGAGTTGGAGGGTGGATTTGGAGTTGGAGGGTGGAGTTAGAGTTGGAGGGTGGATTTGGAGTTGGAGGGTGGAGTTGGAGGGTGGAGTTAGAGTTGGAGGGTGTAGTTAGAGTTGGAGGGTGGAGTTGGAGTTGGAGGATGAATTTGGAGTTGGAGGGTGGATTTGGAGTTGGAGGGAGAAATTGGAGGGTGGATTTGGAATTGGAGGGTGGATTTGGAGTTGGAGGATGGATTTGGAGGGTGGAGTTGGAGGGGTGGATTTGGAGTTAGAGGGAGGATTTGGAGTTGGAGGGTGGATTTGGAGTTGCAGGGTGATTTTGGGGTTGGAGGGTGGATTTGGAGTTGTAGGGTGGAGTTGGAGGGTGGAGGGTAGAGTTGGAGGGTGGAGTTGAAGGGTATAGTTGAAGGGTAGAGTTGGAGGGTGGATTTGGAGCTGGAGGGTGGATTTGGAGTTGGAGGATGGATTTGGAGTTGGAGGGCGGATTTGGAGGGTGTATTTGGAGTTGGAGGGTGTATTTGGAGTTGGAGTGTGTATTTGGAGTTGGAAGGTGGATTTGGAGTTAGAGGGTGGATTTGGAGTTGGAGGGTGGATTTGGAGTTGGAGGGCAGATTTGGAGGGTGAAGTTGGAGGGTGGAGTTGGAGTTAGAGGGTGGATTTGGAGTTGGAGGGTGGATATGTTGATGGGGTGGATTTGGAGTTGGAGGGTGGATTTGGAGTTGGAGGGTGAATTTGGAGTTGGAGGGTGGATTTGGAGTTGGAGGGTGGAGTTGGAGGGGTGGATTTGGAGTTAGAGGGAGGATTTGGAGTTGGAGGGTGGATTTGGAGTTGCAGGGTGATTTTGGGGTTGGAGGGTGGATTTTGAGTTGGAGGGTGGAGTTGGAGGGTGGAGGGTAGATTTGGAGGGTGGAGTTGAAGGGTATAGTTGAAGGGTAGAGTTGGAGGGTGGATTTGGAGCTGGAGGGTGGATTTGGAGTTGGAGGGTGGATTTGGAGTTGGAGGGCGGATTTGGAGGGTGTATTTGGAGTTGGAGTGTGTATTTGGAGTTGGAAGGTGGATTTGGAGTTAGAGGGTGGATTTGGAGTTGGAGGGTGGATATGTTGATGGGGTGGATTTGGAGTTGGAGGGTGGATTTGGAGTTGGAGGGTGGATTTGGAGTTGGAGGGTGGATTTGGAGTTAGAGGGTGGATTTGGAGGGTGGATTTGGAGGGTGGAGTTTGGGGGGTGGATTTGGAGTTGGAGGGTAGATTTGGAGGTTGGAGGGTGGAGTTGGAGTTAGAGAGTGGATTTGGAGTTGGAGGGTGGATATGTTGATGGGGTGGATTTGGAGTTGGAGGGTGGATTTGGAGTTGGAGGGTGGATTTGGAGTTGGAGGGTGGATTTGGAGTTAGAGGGTGGATTTGGAGGGTGGATTTGGAGGGTGGAGTTTGGGGGTGGATTTGGAGTTGGAGGGTAGATTTGGAGTTGGAGGGTGGATTTGGAGTTGGAGGGTGGATTTGGAGTTGGAGGGGGGAGTTGGAGGGTAGAGTTGGAGGGTGGATTTTGAGTTGGAGGGTGGATTTGAAGTTGGAGGGTGGATTTGGAGTTGGAGGGTGGAGTTAGAGGGTGGAGTTAGAGGGTAGATTTGGAGTTGGAGGGTGGAGTTGGAGGGTGGAGTTGGAGGGTGGATTTTGAGTTGGAGGGTGGAGTTGGAGGGTGGATTTGGAGGTGGAGGGTGGATTTGGAATTGGAGGGTAGAGTTGGAGGGTGGAGTTGGAGGTTGGTGTTGGAGGGTGGATTTGGAGTTGGAGGGTGGAGTTGGAGGGTGGATTTGGATTTGGAGGGTGGATGAGTTGGAGGGTGGATTTGGAGTTGGAGGGTGGAGTTGGGGGTAGATTTGGAGTTGGAGGGTGGATTTGGAGTTGGAGGGTGGATTTGGAGTTGGAGGGTGGAGTTGGAGGGTGGAGTTGTAGGATGGAGGGTGGAGTTGGAGGGTGGATTTGGAGTTGGAGGGTGGATTGGAGTTGGAGGGTGGAGTTGGAGGGTGGATTTGGAGGGTGGAGTTTGGGGGGTGGATTTGGAGTTGGAGGGTAGATTTGGAGTTGGAGGGTGGATTTGGAGTTGGAGGGTGGATTTGGAGTTGGAGGGTGGAGTTAGAGGGTGGAGTTGGAGGGTAGATTTGGAGTTGGAGGAAGGATTTGGAGTTGGAGGGTCGAGTTGGAGGGTTGAGTTGGAGAGTTGAGTTGGAGGGTGGAGTTGGATGGTGGATTTGGAGTTGGAGGGTGGAGTTGGAGGGTGCATTTAGAGTTGGAGGGTTGAGTTAGAGTTGTAGGATGGATTTGGAGTAGGAGGGTGGATTTGGAGTTGGAGGGTTGAGTTGGAGGGTGGATTTGGAGTTGGAGGGTGGAGCTGGAGGGTGGAGTTGGAGTTGGAGGATGGATTTGGAGTTGGAGGGTGGAGTTGGAGGGTGGATTTGGAGTTGGAGGGTGGATTTGGTGTTGGATTGTGGATTTGGAATTGGAGGGTGGATTTGGAGTTGGAGGGTGGATTTGGATTTGGAGGGTGGATTTGGAGTTGGGGGTAGATTTGGAGTTGGAGGTTGGAGTTAGAGGGTGGAGTAGGAAGGTGGATTTGGAGTTGGAGGGTGGATTTGGAGTTGGCAGGTGGATTTGGAGTAGGAGGGTTGAGTTGGAGGGTGGATTTGGAGTTGGAGGCAGGATTTGGAGTTGGAGGGTGAAGTTGGAGGGTGGATTTGGAGTTGGAGGGTGGATTTGGAGTTGGAGGGTGGAGTTGGAGGGTGGATTTAGAGTTGGAGGGTGGATTTGGATTTGGAGGGTGGATTTGGAGTTGGGGGGATTTGGAGTTGGAGGTTGGAGTTAGAGGGTGGAGTAGGAAGGTGGATTTGGAGTTGGAGGGTGGATTTGGAGTTGGCAGGTGGATTTGGAGTAGGAGGGTTGAGTTGGAGGGTGGATTTGGAGTTGGAGGCAGGATTTGGAGTTGGAGGGTGAAGTTGGAGGGTGGATTTTGAGTTGGAGGGTGGATTTGGAGTTGGAGGGCGGAGTTAGAGTTGGGAGGGTGGATTTGGAGTTGGAGGGTGGAGTTGGAGGGTGGAGTTAGAGTTGGAGGGTGTAGTTAGAGTTGGAGGGTGGAGTTGGAGTTGGAGGATGAATTTGGAGTTGGAGGGTGGATTTGGCGTTGGAGGTGGAGTTGGAGGGAGAAATTGGAGGGTGGATTTGGAATTGGAGGTGGATTTGGAGTTGGAGGGTGGAGTTGGAGGGGTGGATTTGGAGTTAGAGGGAGGATTTGGAGTTGGAGGGTGGATTTGGAGTTGCAGGGTGATTTTGGGGTTGGAGGGTGGATTTGGAGTTGGAGGGTGGAGTTGGAGGGTAGATTTGGAGGGTGGAGTTGAAGGGTTATAGTTGAAGGGTAGAGTTGGAGGGTGGATTTGGAGCTGGAGGGTGGATTTGGAGTTGGAGGGTGGATTTGGAGTTGAGGGCCGGATTTGGAGGGTGTATTTGGAGTTGGAGTGTGTATTTGGAGTTGGAAGGTGGATTTGGAGTTAGAGGGTGGATTTGGAGTTGGAGGGTGGATATGTTGATGGGGTGGATTTGGAGTTGGAGGGTGGATTTGGAGTTGGAGGGTGGATTTGGAGTTGGAGGGTGGATTTGGAGTTAGAGGGTGGATTTGGAGGGTGGATTTGGAGGGTGGAGTTTGGGGGGTGGATTTGGAGTTGGAGGGTAGATTTGGAGGTTGGAGGGTGGAGTTGGAGTTAGAGAGTGGATTTGGAGTTGGAGGGTGGATATGTTGATGGGGGTGGATTTGGAGTTGGAGGGTGGATTTGGAGTTGGAGGGTGGATTTGGAGTTGGAGGGTGGATTTGGAGTTAGAGGGTGGATTTGGAGGGTGGATTTGGAGGGTGGAGTTTGGGGGTGGATTTGGAGTTGGAGGGTAGATTTGGAGTTGGAGGGTGGATTTGGAGTTGGAGGGTGGATTTGGAGTTGGAGGGGGGAGTTGGAGGGTAGAGTTGGAGGGTGGATTTTGAGTTGGAGGGTGGATTTGAAGTTGGAGGGTGGATTTGGAGTTGGAGGGTGGAGTTAGAGGGTGGAGTTAGAGGGTAGATTTGGAGTTGGAGGAAGGATTTGGAGTTGGAGGGTCGAGTTGGAGGGTCGAGTTGGAGGGTTGAGTTGGAGAGTTGAGTTGGAGGGTGGAGTTGGATGGTGGATTTGGAGTTGGAGGGTGGAGTTGGAGGGTGCATTTAGAGTTGGAGGGTTGAGTTAGAGTTGTAGGATGGATTTGGAGTAGGAGGGTGGATTTGGAGTTGGAGGGTTGAGTTGGAGGGTGGATTTGGAGTTGGAGGGTGGATTTGGAGTTGGAGGGTGGAGCTGGAGGGTGGAGTTGGAGTTGGAGGATGGATTTGGAGTTGGAGGGTGGAGTTGGAGGGTGGATTTGGAGGTTGGTGTTGGAGGGTGGATTTGGAGTTGGAGGGTGGAGTTGGAGGGTGGATTTGGATTTGGAGGGTGGATGAGTTGGAGGTGGATTTGGAGTTGGCAGGGTGGAGTTGGGGGTAGATTTGGAGTTGGAGGGTGGATTTGGAGTTGGAGGGTGGAGTTGGAGGGTGGAGTTGTAGGGTGGAGGGTGGTGTTGGAGGGTGGATTTGGAGTTGGAGGGTGGATTGGAGTTGGAGGGTGGAGTTGGAGGGTGGATTTGGAGGGTGGAGTTTGGGGGGTGGATTTGGAGTTGGAGGGTAGATTTGGAGTTGGAGGGTGGATTTGGAGTTGGAGGGTGGATTTGGAGTTGGAGGGGGAGTTGGAGGGTAGAGTTGGAGGGTGGATTTTGAGTTGGAGGGTGGATTTGAAGTTGGAGGGTGGATTTGGAGTTGGAGGGTGGAGTTAGAGGGTGGAGTTGGAGGGTAGATTTGGAGTTGGAGGAAGGATTTGGAGTTGGAGGGTCGAGTTGGAGGGTTGAGTTGGAGAGTTGAGTTGGAGGGTGGAGTTGGATGGTGGATTTGGAGTTGGAGGGTGGAGTTGGAGGGTGCATTTAGAGTTGGAGGGTTGAGTTAGAGTTGTAGGATGGATTTGGAGTAGGAGGGTGGATTTGGAGTTGGAGGGTTGAGTTGGAGGGTGGATTTGGAGTTGGAGGGTGGAGCTGGAGGGTGGAGTTGGAGTTGGAGGATGGATTTGGAGTTGGAGGGTGGAGTTGGAGGGTGGATTTGGAGTTGGAGGGTGGATTTGGTGTTGGATTGTGGATTTGGAATTGGAGGGTGGATTTGGAGTTGGAGGGTGGATTTGGATTTGGAGGGTGGATTTGGAGTTGGGGGTAGATTTGGAGTTGGAGGTTGGAGTTAGAGGGTGGAGTAGGAAGGTGGATTTGGAGTTGGAGGGTGGATTTGGAGTTGGCAGGTGGATTTGGAGTAGGAGGGTTGAGTTGGAGGGTGGATTTGGAGTTGGAGGCAGGATTTGGAGTTGGAGGGTGAAGTTGGAGGGTGGATTTTGAGTTGGAGGGTGGAGTTGGAGGGTGGAGTTAGACTTGGAGGGTGGATTTGGATTTGGAGGGTGGATTTGGAGTTGGGGGTAGATTTGGAGTTGGAGGTTGGAGTTAGAGGGTGGAGTAGGAAGGTGGATTTGGAGTTGGAGGGTGGATTTGGAGTTGGCAGGTGGATTTGGAGTAGGAGGTTGAGTTGGAGGGTGGATTTGGAGTTGGAGGCAGGATTTGGAGTTGGAGGGTGAAGTTGGAGGGTGGATTTGGAGTTGGAGGGTGGATTTGGAGTTGGAGGGTGGAGTTAGAGTTGGAGGGTGGATTTGGAGTTGGAGGGTGGAGTTGGAGGGTGGAGTTAGAGTTGGAGGGTGTAGTTAGAGTTGGAGGGTGGAGTTGGAGTTGGAGGATGAATTTGGAGTTGGAGGGTGCATTTGAAGTTGGAGGTGGAGTTGGAGGGAGAAATTGGAGGGTGGATTTGGAATTGGAGGGTGGATTTGGAGTTGGAGGATGGATTTGGAGGGTGGAGTTGGAGGGGTGGATTTGGAGTTAGAGGGAGGATTTGGAGTTGGAGGGTGGATTTGGAGTTGCAGGGTGATTTTGGGGTTGGAGGGTGGATTTGGAGTTGGAGGGTGGAGTTGGAGGGTGGAGGGTAGATTTGGAGGGTGGAGTTGAAGGGTAGAGTTGGAGGGTGGATTTGGAGCTGGAGGGTGGATTTGGAGTTGGAGGGTGGATTTGGAGTTGGAGGGCGGATTTGGAGGGTGTATTTGGAGTTGGAGGGTGTATTTGGAGTTGGAGTGTGTATTTGGAGTTGGAAGGTGGATTTGGAGTTAGAGGGTGGATTTGGAGTTGGAGGGTGGATTTGGAGTTGGAGGGCAGATTTGGAGGGTGGAGTTGGAGGGTGGAGTTGGAGTTAGAGAGTGGATTTGGAGTTGGAGGGTGGATATGTTGATGGGGTGGATTTGGAGTTGGAGGGTGGATTTGGAGTTGGAGGGTGGATTTGGAGTTGGAGGGTGGATTTGGAGTTAGAGGGTGGATTTGGAGGGTGGATTTGGAGGGTGTAGTTTGGGGGGTGGATTTGGAGTTGGAGGGTAGATTTGGAGTTGGAGGGTGGATTTGGAGTTGGAGGGTGGATTTGGAGTTGGAGGGGGGAGTTGGAGGGTAGAGTTGGAGGGTGGATTTTGAGTTGGAGGGTGGATTTGAAGTTGGAGGGTGGATTTGGAGTTGGAGGGTGGAGTTAGAGGGTGGAGTTGGAGGGTTGATTTGGAGTTGGAGGAAGGATTTGGAGTTGGAGGGTCGAGTTGGAGGGTTGAGTTGGAGAGTTGAGTTGGAGGGTGGAGTTGGATGGTGGATTTGGAGTTGGAGGGTGGAGTTGGAGGGTGCATTTAGAGTTGGAGGGTTGAGTTAGAGTTGTAGGATGGATTTGGAGTAGGAGGGTGGATTTGGAGTTGGAGGTTGAGTTGGAGGGTGGATTTGGAGTTGGAGGGTGGATTTGGAGTTGGAGGGTGGAGCTGGAGGGTGGAGTTGGAGTTGGAGGATGGATTTGGAGTTGGAGGGTGGAGTTGGAGGGTGGATTTGGAGTTGGAGGGTGGATTTGGTGTTGGATTGTGGATTTGGAATTGGAGGGTGGATTTGGAGTTGGAGGGTAGATTTGGAGTTGGAGGCCTGATTTGGAGTTGGAGGATTGAGTTGGAGGGTGGATTTAGAGTTGGAGGGTGGATTTGGATTTGGAGGGTGGATTTGGAGTTGGGGGTAGATTTGGAGTTGGAGGTTGGAGTTAGAGGGTGGAGTAGGAAGGTGGATTTGGAGTTGGAGGGTGGATTTGGAGTTGGCGGGTGGATTTGGAGTAGGAGGGTTGAGTTGGAGGGTGGATTTGGAGTTGGAGGCAGGATTTGGAGTTGGAGGGTGAAGTTGGAGGGTGGATTTGGAGTTGGAGGGTAGATTTGGAGTTGGAGGGTGGAGTTAGAGTTGGAGGGTGGATTTGGAGTTGGAGGGTGGAGTTGGAGGGTGGAGTTAGAGTTGGAGGGTGTAGTTAGAGTTGGAGGGTGGAGTTTGAGTTGGAGGATGAATTTGGAGTTGGAGGGTGGATTTGGAGTTGGAGGTGGAGTTGGAGGGAGAAATTGTAGGGTGGATTTGGAATTGGAGGGTGGATTTGGAGTTGGAGGATGGATTTGGAGGGTGGAGTTGGAGGGGTGGATTTTGAGTTAGAGGGAGGATTTGGAGTTGGAGGGTGGATTTGGAGTTGCAGGGTGATTTTGGGGTTGGAGGGTGGATTTGGAGTTGGAGGGTGGAGTTGGAGGGTGGAGGGTAGATTTGGAGGGTGGAGTTGAAGGGTATAGTTGAAGGGTAGAGTTGGAGGGTGGATTTGGAGCTGGAGG